>NC_137949.1:19343858-20028858 GCF_963969265.1 Rhamphochromis sp. 'chilingali'
AATGCATTTGAACATCCACAGTAAATGCTGTGTCCCTCTCGACTACTGTTTTTTTTTCCTACCGTGAACACGGCAGCCAAGTATTTCAGCCCTGAGGCAGACGGTCCCGTTGGAGTACCAGGTCTGTGGGTTGATGCGGATGAAACGGGCAACGGTGGGAACAGGAAGGAGCCCAAGAACCGGCGTCTCAGGATTCTGGTTTCCTTCAAATAGCTGCACAATTCAATGTGAGTTCATATAAGTTTGTGGAGTCATGGAAAAAAGATAGCAGACCCTAAGGTTTTGTATATAAGGATAACATAATAGTAATCTGGCCTTATCAGGTTTTATTTACGATGTTTATTAGGCCATTTCCAAAGAACTTAATTCTAAAAATAACATGCCACCACAGCTTATGTGTGCAAAATTGCCTCAGAACAACCACAAGGCATCTGGAACAATGTCCTTTGAAGAGATGGGATGTTTGGCCAAAATGCACAGTGCTACGTTTGGAGAAAACTAAACACAGCGTATCGGCACAAACACCTCATTGTCAAGCACGGTGGTGCGGTGGTTATAATTTGGGCTTGTTATGCAGCCACGAGACCTGGGTACCTTACACTCATTGAGTCGACCACGGATTCCTCTGTATACCAAAGTATTGTAGAGACAAATGTGAGTCCATCTGTTGGACAGCTAAAACTTGGCTGAAATTGGGTCATGCAAAAGGAAAATGACCCCAAGAAAATCACAGCAAATCTACAAAAGAATAGCTGAAAAAGATGGTGTTGCAATGCAACAGTGAAAGTCCAGAGCTTAAGAAGGCAAACTTCAGTGAACTGCAACAAGATTATAAAGACTAGTGCGCCAAAATTCCTCCACAACGATGTGAGAGACTGATAAAGTTGTAGACAAAACAATTCAAGTCGTTGCTGCTAAAATAGGTGCTACAAGCTCTTGAATCGTGGGGTGACAGGACAGTGGAGGAAGAACATGCAGGAAGTGGGCCTGAGTTTGATTCTGCAGTTGCCTTTTGGCAGATGGTTTGCCTGCTCGGCCCACTGTGCTAATGATTACAACACAAATATAGCTGAAAACATGACCTTCTTGGCAGAGTTAGCAATGGCTTTAAAATGAAGTGGAAAACTTTTGTCTTGCCTTCATTTCCTTGGAAAGAGCTTGGACTTTCCAAAATATGCGACGTCAGGCAAAAAAAGAGTTTGAACTGCAGTTTTCAGTCAAACCTTAAATTTCTTTGTACACACTGCATGCTGGAACATTGATCAATTATGTACTTTAGTTTGTTTATATAGTGTGTTATAATGAGTTAAAGGCCACCCCCGAATTTCAGTTTTTGCCGTACTGTATTTGTTTCACTCTGAGTCCTCTCTAATCTGCACCAATACTTAAGGTTTTGGTTTACAGTCTATATTTCACTTTGGCAGAGAAACTTCAAAATCTGTTTTCCATCTATGTTCCTTAAATCGCAGAATAGAAGAAGTAGTTCTCACCGCTTCCTGCGTCCCGTTCATGGAGGTATGCCAGGTTACAGAGTCATTACTCAGCTGAACTTTGTAGGTTTCGACCCAGTCCCAACTATGACATAGACCAAAAAGGAAAACAAACATATATTTTTTTCAGTGAGCTCATTGCAGCGGGCAGCCAAAGAATACCACAGCACTCCATCTTTGCTTTAGACAGTATGTTCAATGAAGAGCTAATGTCCATAATGCTAACAAATTATTTTGATTTTCAGCTTTAATCCTGATACTACCTGACCTCCAGATGGAGTTTCGCCCTTGCAGAATGACTCCAATAAACAGAGTGAGATGAAGGGCATCCACCTCGAGCCACTGGTGCCGGTCCTTATACTCGGCACACCAAGCTCCATCATACAGATCTCCATCCTCAATGCCAGACTTGGAAAAAAAAGAAAAACGCACGTCTCAAAGAATCCAAGAAACACTCCCTGAAAACTTGAGGTTTGGCCTTCTTGTAAAGCATTGCATAAGAGTGCTGACCTAATTTTGAAATAATTACTTTCAGACTCCAGACTCAAGATTTTGGACCGCAGAACAAGAGGAGTGGACGGCTGCAGCGATAAACACCTCTGGCTCTGCATTCATCAGATTATTTTATTTAATTTTTGTACATTTTTTTCTTGGAAGAAACAATGAATCGATTTTATTTTATTGGCTAATGAGCCTGCTAAGTTAAAGGGTGGATACTTTATAATTTATAGTTCCTGTAATAAACACTAGAAATAAGTATTTAAGTTAAATATGACAACTTGAAAGGAATGGCTAATCCCATTATGAGATCAAATTAGTCGAGATATCTGATTATAGAATAGAATAGAATAGAATAGAATAGAATAGAATAGCCCTTTATTGTTATTGTACATGTACAACGAAATGGTGGATTGATTTTGGCTGAACCAACTCAGCTTCTCTACTTTTAATAGAAATACACACTTACTTTACTTGCCACTTTATTACAGAAATACATTATTTCCTCACCGATTTATCAAGGTACTAGAAACATGTCTCTAAGATTTTGCTCCACATTGACATGATGGCAGCACACACAGTGGCTGCAGATTTGTCAGCCACTGACAAAGGTGCTCTGTTGAGTAGGGCTCTGGTGATTACGTAGAGTATTTGAGTACAGTGAACTCATTTTTATGTTCAAGAAAGAATGTTCAAGACTTTTTAAATGAAGCAGTGTCTTTCCAAATTTCTGTTTTCTAATTTTGGTGAATTGTGGCCTTAGTTTCCTGTTCTTAGCCAATAGCATTTGCATCTAGTGGGTCTTCTGCTGCTGTAGCTTCAAGGCTCGACTTGTTGTGCATTCAGAGATGCTATTCTGAAAGATTATTTGAGTTACGGCTGCCTTCCTATCAGCTCAAAGCAGTCTGGCTAGTCTCCTCTGACCTCTGACACCAACAAAGCATTTTCTCCCAGATAACTGAAGCTCACTGGATATTTTCTGATGTTTTTCAGACCATCCTGTGTAAACCCGATAGGTGCTTGTGTGGGTAAATCCCAGTACATCAGCAGTTTCTGAAATGCACAGACCATTTGGCACCAATAACTATGTCACATTCAAAGTCACTTATATCACCTTTCTTCCCCATTTTGATGTTCAGTTTGAACTTCATCAGGCCATCTTGACCATCTGTGCATCCTAAATGCACTCAGACGCTGCCATATTATAGGTTAATGAGATATTTGCATTAACAAACAGTTGAACAAGAGAACCTAACAAAGCGAGAATAAATTTCTAGTTAATTGAATAGAACCCCCCCCCCCCCCCCCCCCCCCCAAAAAAAAAAAAAAAAAAAACAACTTCAAAGCACCAGACATTTAATAATGTATTACAACATCCCAGTGGACTTTCTTGTCATTTTGGACCAAATCCTTTATTCCACATTAATCTGAGTCTCAAGTAAAGTAATTCTAACCGTGACAAAAAGTAACTGTAGTTTTTCCTGGACCTTTATGGTGACGTTTCTCTTCACTATGGTGATAAATTAAACATCTGTAGATTTTGCACGTTGACAGAAGAATTTTTTTTTTTAACTGTTTTTAATACGCTTTGCATAGAAACTGGAGATTCACACACACACAACATTTGAAACATAACAAAATAGTATTCAGTTGGTTCTGCTTGATTCATCAAATTTAATCCATTCAAATTCATGTCTTTGAAGCAGCAGTCAATCTAAATTAACTAATAAAGGTAATTTTAGGTTGTATTTCTTTATTTGATTTTCAAAGGGGCCAAGTTTTTAAAAAAAATGTGTGCAGTTTGTTTATGTTAATCAAATTTAACAATGCTTTCCAAAATGCTGAGAGATGAGTGTCTGTAATAGCCTCTGACCCACTGACCTGGATATTCAGCCTCCCCCTGTGAGGACCCAGCCCCGACCGCTGGTAGGACGAAGCTTGAATCTGGCTGTCATCAACTCGCAGGGACTCCAGGCCGAGGGGAGGACAGTCTGCGCGGAAAACAAAAGTGAATCATCACGCGATAAGATCTTCTCTGGGTTTCTGTCTCCACATGTTGATCCTCTGCAGAAGCAGCTCTGAGATTGACAGCGGAAGGGTTAACCTTTCTCTCTCTTTGTGGTTTGTCTGAGTAAGCAAACAAATGCCAGATGTAAAACGAGCTCCAAGCTGTTATGTGAAATATCTCTGATCATCTTGGGCCAGTTCTGTGGAAGTTTGGAGGCCCCTCACCTCCTCCTCCCCCTGCTCTGCTTGTTTCGGGGAGTAGAGGAAGCTGCAGATATTGGAAATAGTGGAGGCTTTGGATGTAATTTGAGACAAAGTGCAGAAAAGTCAAATGTTCAGCAGATCAGGGAGGTGAGAGCTACAGCTGCAGGGGATTCTGTGGTTTAGGGAACAACTAATAACATTCACATCAGTCACAAGCAGGTCAAAACAGCTAAATCCAACATAATGAGCAACAGCAAGTATTACAAGCAGTAACAAATGCTAAACAGTGTTATACAGCTGTGTATAGCTGAAATACATATTCCTTTAAGTGACTGACTGAGAAGAGATTTTTAAAAGCTAAGCTAAGCTAAAACTAAACTTCAAACTAACTTTACTGGGATTTTTTTGACCTTCTATGATTGTAAATATAATATAATAATAGCAATAATTATCTCCATCTACTTTTACAGCTTGATTTGTGTTAAAGGTTTTAAAAAGGTAGGTATCACAATTTAATTGCCTCTTTAATTAATATGGAGTTAATACTGGAGCTCATAACACAGCTTCATGCAAAAATCAGACTAAATGGGTAATTTTTTTCCTACCCAGTTTCGATTTGTCATCTTCAGTCTTGCGGTCTCTTGGGTCTTTCTCTTTCTTGTTTCTTTCTTTGCTGGTGTCCGTGGTGTCCAGCTGTTTGTCTCTGACAGTGGTGGTGAAAATGTCTGGCTCTGCTGTTGCTGGAGTCGTTCCGTCCCTGCTCTCGCCCTTCACAGCCTCGGTCCAATTCAGAGTTGGCCTTGTTGTTGTTGTGTAGTTGATTAATGCATAACTCTTAGTCGGTGCTGGGGTGTTTATCAGTGCTGCAGCACTGTGTGTCAAAAGTCCCAGAAAAAGCACTGCAGGCAGCATGCACAATGACTTTTCCATCCTGGTCTTTGTTGCTGGAGAAGAGTGAGGGGGGAAAAATTCCCCTTTGGTTTATGAGATGACAGAGCCAGACCTCCATCCACCTCCCCTCCTCCTCAGTCCCACCTCCCCTTACTCCCTCACTCTTCCTCCCTCCCTCCCAAAATTCCAGCTGAAGTCCTGCAAAAAATTGTGACAGCAAATGTATCTGTGCGTGGTTACAATATAGGCTGTGTGTGCCCGTGGGAACCAAACACTGAGCTGCCTTCAAAAAATTTGTTAAAATGATGATTAGAAATGTGTTTATTATAACAAAGTGAGCATGTAGTTTTATAGCATTTGACAAGTGGGGTTTCTAGTCCTCTTATAATGATTCAGACTTACTGTGCCAAGCTCTTTTGAACAGGACTGCACAAGTTGTCCACAATGAGTTAAAAAATGAAATGGTTTTGGTGCATGAAGAACCACCTTCAGCAGCAATAATTTGAAGTAATTGTTTTCTGCATGACATGAAAAATTCCCCTTTGGTTTATGAGATGACAGAGCCAGCTTCCGTGCAGTAAATGCTTTACTGGAGTTTTTCTCCCCCCCCCCCCCCCCCCCCCCCCCCCCCCAAAAAAAAAAAATAATTAAAAATTAATTAGTAGTGGATGTGCATCTGAGCAGCAGAAAACGTGTACGACATATGCTTTACTGTGATATATTTGTATGAACAACTGTTCAAATTCAGCCTGACCTTAAGGCAAATATTCCTGTCTAGCAGGTACATGTTTTCACTGTTTTAGCAAACAGTCAGAATATGCTAGTGTACATGACGGTTTCATCTGATATCAGCCCACTCAGGATATCCTTTGAAACATTCAGGTTTAGGTTTCAAGCTTCTTACAGTTTAGAAGCAGCTTAGTCTCTGTTTCTTTGTCTTCCTGATGAGTTCAGGATCTGACATGGAAATTAAAAAACACACAGGTACGTCTCATATTTCTCCAGGTGTGTTTGGACTACTGGTTTATAGCAGTGAATACGATGTTTCTGAACTTCGTAACCACTTTTCGGCAGAACGTCTTTTTGCCTTGTGTTATTTAAGTACATTTGCATTCAGAGGGACTCTTATTTCTTGTGACTCATGTTTCCTCCACCTCTGTCTGGTGCTATGACTGTGAGAAAAGCTCTTTTATCTGTGTGTCATCAGGCTGTTGTGTTCATGAGTCTTAGTGGGTCATGAGATGAGCTGCTGTTTCATTTCCCACATAAAATAATCTAATATATCACAGCTTAGACAATTTTAACTGTCCAAACAGCCATATGCTTGTTGTTGACTCAGCTCTGTCTATGTAATGTAACATGTTGTATAGGGTTTGTGTAACGACAAATGCACTAAGTACACATAATTCCTCTTTGTTTATATCCACATAAACCTTGCAGCATTACACTCGTACATCTGTATTATATTTAAGCTGTACATTCATGAACTTTACCCATATGTCTGTTGTGGTTTGGGGAATTTAATTAACTTAAATTGAAGGAAAACAAGGAGTCTCTGTCTCTTGTGTGAAGCAGTTCATCCACTGCTACAAGTTAAATGGAAATACTCCACCTGCTGCTGCAGGCTGCATATGTAAAAACAGCACAATGAAAGAATAAGTTCCTGAAGAGGTTCTATCAAATACATGACCTGCAGATACAGTTTGTGGGAAAGTATCTCTCTCTCTCTCTCTCTCTCTCTCTCTCTCTATATATATATATATATATATATATATATATATATATATATATATATATATATATATATATATATATATATATATATATATATATATATATATAAAAACACCCAGCACGCCCCTGCGGGCGGTTTATCCTTCAAGCTCGGGTCCTCTACCAGAGGCCTGGGAGCTTGAGGGTCCTGTGCAGTATCTTAGCTGTTCCCAGGGCTGCGCTCTTCTGGACAGAGATCTCCGATGTTATTCCCGGGATCTGCTGGAGCCACTCGCCTAGCTTGGGAGTCACCGCACCTAGTGCTCCGATTACCACGGGGACCACCGTTACCTTCACCCTCCACATCCTCTCGAGCTCTTCTCTGAGCCCTTGGTATTTCTCCAGCTTCTCGTGTTCCTTCTTCCTGATATTGCTGTCATTCGGAACCGCTACATCGATCACTACGGCCGTCTTCTTCTGTTTGTCTACCACCACTATGTCCGGTTGGTTAGCCACCACCATTTTGTCCGTCTGTATCTGGAAGTCCCACAGGATCTTAGCTCGGTCATTCTCCACCACCCTTGGGGGCATCTCCCATTTTGACCTCGGGACTTCCAGGTTATACTCGGCACAGATGTTCCTGTACACTATGCCGGCCACTTGGTTATGGCGTTCCATGTATGCCTTGCCTGCTAGCATCTTGCACCCTGCTGTTATGTGCTGGATTGTTTCTGGGGCATCTTTACACAGCCTGCACCTGGGGTCTTGCCTGGTGTGATAGACCCCAGCCTCTATGGATCTTGTGCTCAGAGCTTGTTCTTGTGCTGCCATGATTAGTGCCTCTGTGCTGTCTTTCAGTCCAGCTTTGTCCAGCCACTGGTAGGATTTCTGGATATCAGCCACCTCCTCTATCTGCCGGTGGTACATACCGTGCAGGGGCCTGTCCTTCCATGATGGTTCCTCGTCTCCCTCCTCTTTCTTGGGTTTCTGCTGCCTGAGGTATTCACTGAGCACTCGGTCAGTTGGGGCCATCTTCCCAATGTATTCTTGGATGTTCGTTGTCTCATCCTGGACTGTGGTGCTGACACTCACCAGTCCCCGGCCCCCTTCCTTCCGCTTAGCGTACAGCCTCAGGGTGCTGGACTTGGGGTGAAACCCTCCATGCATGGTAAGGAGCTTTCTTGTCTTTATGTCAGTGGCTTCTATCTCCTCCTTTGGCCAGCCTATTACCCCAGCAGGGTACCTGATCACGGGTAGGGCGTACGTGTTGATGGCCCGGATCTTGTTCTTACCATTCAGCTGACTCCTCAGGACTTGCCTGACCCTCTGCAGGTACTTGGTGGTTGCAGCTTTTCTAGCGGCCTCTTCATGGTTCCCATTCGCCTGCGGGATCCCCAAGTACTTGTAACTGTCCTCTATGTCTGCAATGTTGCCTTCTGGTAGTTCAATCCCCTCAGTTCTGACTACCTTCCCTGTCTTTGTTACCATCCGGCTACACTTCTCCAGTCCGAACGACATTCCAATGTCATTGCTGTATAGCCTGGTAGTGTGGATCAGTGAATCGATGTCTCGTTCACTCTTGGCATACAGCTTGATGTCATCCATGTACAGGAGGTGGCTGACAACTGCTCCGTTCCGTAGTCGGTATCCGTAGCCAGTCTTGTTAATGATCTCACTGAGGGGGTTCAGGCCTATGCAGAACAGCAGTGGGGACAGAGCATCTCCTTGGTAGATCCCGCACTTGATGGTGACTTGTGCTATGGGCTTGGAGTTGGCCTCTAGTGTTGTACGCCACATCCCCATTGAGTTCCTGATGAAGGCTCTTAGGGTCCCATTGATCTTGTACAATTCTAGGCATTCCAGTATCCAGCTGTGGGGCATTGAGTCATAGGCCTTCTTGTAATCAATCCAGGCAGTGCACAGGTTGGTCAGTCTGGTCTTGCAGTCTCGGCTGATTGTTCTGTCTACCAGTAGCTGGTGTTTTGTGCCTCTGGTATTCTTGCCAATTCCTTTCTGTGTCCCGCTCATGTATTGACCCATGTGCCTGTTCATCTTAGCCGATATGATGCCTGACAGGAGCTTCCATGTAGTACTGAGGCAGGTTATTGGTCGGTAGTTGGAGGGGACCGGTCCCTTCTTGGGGTCCTTGGGGATCAGGACCGTCCGGCCTTCAGTTAGCCATTCCGGGTGTCTCTCGTTAACTAGCAGCTGGTTCATTTGTGCTGCCAGACGCTCGTGGAGTGCAGTCAGCTTCTTCAGCCAGTAGGCATGAACCATGTCGGGCCCTGGTGCTGTCCAACTCTTCATACTGGAGACCCTTTCTTGGATATCTGCCACTGTGATGGTTACTGGACCCTGTTCAGGGAGGTCGCTGTGGTCTGCCCTCAGATCCTCTAGCCACTGAGCATTGCCGTTATGGGTTGCATCCTCCTATATATATATATATATAGCCACATCTCATGACCCTAAAGAGACAGTCAGAGAATGTAATTTGTCATTTGGTTAAAAGGAATAATGACTTGGAGAACTGACTAGGAGAAATCTTGTGTGAAGAATAAGTAAAAAGCAGTCCATGATGTCCAAAAAAACCCTCTTAAAGCTGGACAATGATTTCAGATGAAAAGGTCCAGTTATCTATATAAAATAGAATAAAATGCTATACATAATAGAATAAAATGCTATGTTTCGTAAGAAAAATTAAACTTAGTGGTATTGCACATGTGTGGATGCGTGTGTCTGTGTGTGTGTCTGTGTGCGTGTGTATGGTCATCTGTGAAGTCTCTGTTGTTGAGTCTGACAGCAGATGTAAGGAAAGACCAGCGAAATCACTCATTCTGTCACAGTCTACAATTCCTACAAGGAATTAAATTATTATTTTTATTATTTTTAATTTTTATTGTTTGATTCGACTCTGAAAAAGATATGAAAATATTCATTACTTAAATTAGGTGACTTTTTTTGCTAGAAGTACTCATAGATCAGGGTAAAGTGGCTTAGGAGACAAGAAAACAAATAAACACACACAAAAAAACAACAACATTCCTCTTTAAATGATCGGGTACACGGACTGGTCTGAAAATGGGTGAAAAGCAGTCCATGATATCCAAAGGAAAAAACTCTTAAAACTATTTCTCAAGTTCACTTTAAAATATTTCAAGAAAATCTGGCTAACCCTTGGAAACAAAATACAAAGAAATATAAAGAAACGTGGCTCAAAGGCTTTTGCACATCACTGTATGCAATGATCATTGTGTCACTTAAGTTGCACTTTTGTATACAAAAAAATATAATCAGCATTCACTTCTAGAAAGTACAAGCGCGAAATGCATTTTCTTCCTTTTGTCAACATTACTGAAAGTTGTAGTGACAGCCGTCGTGGAAAGACGTTACTTTTATTTTGAAATCAAAAATACTTGAACCTGATTGGTGCCTTTCGACGTGACGTCAGGACAGGAAATAGCCACGCAAGCCACTGGAATCATAACATTGCATTTGAAGAGTCTTTACTAACCCTGACATCATGGTTTTAGCTTTTTAATTTCGCTTTTTCTGATGACGGTTATTTCCGTTTATCTCGGAGAAGCGAAAGTTAGAGAAAAACTAAACTATATTTGAGCGCACTGCTAGCAAAACATGTCATTGGCCGCCGCGAAAGCAGCAACAGCAGCAACTAGCGATAGCTAGCAAATGGCTGCTTGGCTGTGATGTTTGTCACTGAGCGAAGTAAGTGTACCACTGTCACTTTTTTTTTATTTTTACACAGTATCTACTTTAAAATGTGTTTAATTCGCAGTAGTACTCATGCATTTATCCAGCAATAAATAATAGTGGCTGGAAATGAGGCGCAAAAGCAGCTAAATAACGGCCTGGCAGCTAAGAGGTTTCTTCTCATCACCCTAACTTGTGTTTTTGTGTGTTTTCCAGATGACAAGACGACGAGCAAAATAGTTGTGAAGGTGCTGGGGGCTTGTGTCCTGTACAGGGAAACTGTTAGTTAACAGTATGTGACACATTAGCACTCTGCTGACTAAAAAAAGGGGGGTGGGAGTTGGTTTAAATCAAGATGCCTCGTCTGGAAGTGTTGGCCAACGTTGCTCTCAGGGTGCCGAGCATACTGGTGCTAGACCTGCTCTACAAATGTGACATTGAAGGTGTAACGGAGCACCTCAAGGCAAAAAATGAAGACATGCTCTTCAAATACAAGTATGTCATCTGGAACATGTATTACATTGGTAAGTTTCATCAAGTAAGGAGCTGGGAGAATAAGTAAATCTCTCTAATGTTAAGCTCCATGGCTTTTATTTGTGTCTCCTAACAAGAATTACACTGAGTCGCCCTCCTTCAAAAAGCTGTTTGCTTCAGAAGAATGACCTTAGTCTTGGTTTTACTGGAGTTTACTGTGGTGGTCTAAATCAGGGGTGGACATTTAATTTTCCCAAGGGGGCAAATGAGAAAGTGGGACTGTTGTGGAGGGCTGCACTAATAAGCAGAACTCAAATCTACTCAATATTAATTGGGTCATTACATCTTAAATAATCATATTGTTTTTAGAGTATTTTCTGCTTAACCACCTCTGATTTGCCTGAAAATTTTATGGTTTCAAAATGTGAATTTTTATTGCTTTGTATATAAAATATTTTTCTATATGTTTATTTTTTTAACAGGCCCACCCACACACTTTCAGGCCTTTTCTAAAAAAATATTTTTCACTTTGAAATCTGAGCTGGTGTTTGAATATGATATGACTATCTTATTCAAACAGAGTTTTTAGGACTGATACATTAGAGACATGAATGGGTATTGGTTAGTTAAAGTATGTTTTACAAAAAAAAAAATAAAGCCACCCTTTAAAAAAATAAATAAATAAAATTCACATGAATAGTTTGTAGTTATATTTACAATAATGTAAAATAAATCATGTGCAGTACTTTTTAACATGAAATTCTTAGTCACAATATTGAAGAAAATTCTATTTTCATTCCGCCTTCATGCTGATTTGAGCAAATCTGAATGAAACCAAATTCTGGTGCTTCCAGTTCATATTTTAATCATAGCTGAGAAAATAATTGTCATAAATAAATGCATATTTTTCATTTTCAAGATCCACTTTTTAGGCATGCACATTGCCCTCGAGGAGTCTGATAATTCAGGTACAGCTTAAAATATACAGAAAGACGTAAAAACAAAACAAGTACCAATAAGATATTTGTGGTCTGACTTCAAAGTGCAAAAAAACGCGCAGGAAGTAGGTCAACCGTTTTTCTTAAAAAAAAAAAAAAAAAGAAAGAAAGAAAGAAGGAAGGAAAACTTGATAAGTATGTCAAAATTTAAGCTAAAATTTTACAGCTATCATTATATATGTTTGAACTTTGGACTATTATATTTTTTGGCAAATCAGAAATGAATGAGCAGGGGGCCCATGATGATTTGAGAAGGAAA
This sequence comes from Rhamphochromis sp. 'chilingali', assembly GCF_963969265.1. NCBI lineage: Eukaryota > Metazoa > Chordata > Actinopteri > Cichliformes > Cichlidae > Rhamphochromis > Rhamphochromis sp. 'chilingali'. The sequence continues at coordinate 19,356,101 of NC_137949.1, forward strand.
AACCAAGTTTTATCTCTTTATAAGATTATTGTGGCTCTTCACATCAGTCCCAGTTTCCCATGTGGCGCTTGTGAAACATAACTGTCCACCCCTGGTCAAAATGTTACTTCAGATTGCTTTGTCATCTTAAAAGACACAGACTTTATCCAAAGAAAAGCTAATGAAAATTAGAAAACCTACAGAGAATTACCTTTAAAAAAAAAAAAAGTTGAAAATGATCTGCATTTTTAAGTCTTACGTGCATTACTATGTTTTACTGCTTCTCTTGAAAACAAGAAACCAATAAAAAAATATTGAAAAGGGTCCTGTGAAAAGCAGCATTTGGGTGATTAGAATAATGGAATAATATCACATTTATAAACACTATAAATATTCTTGTTTTTATTCTGTTTCTCTGTTGTGGAATAAGCAGCTGTAGCTGATTAATTATTTCATAATATTTTCTGGGTTGTCATAGTGTGAAGATTTCCTGTGTTTACCTGGCTTGTGTAACTGTAAACTGAATCTGTTTAACTTTTGGACTGTTGGCGGGACATACGAGATTTCAAAACCTTATATTAACAGTTTTTAATCAATGAAATCCTCAATAAAAACTACATAGTTTAAGTCATCGGCATGACTTTAAAAAAAAAAACAGTTAAATATAAACTATTCATGTGGTTTTAGACTCTCTTGAAAGCTTAGTCAGCCTGATGGGGAGAGTCAGCATTGTCAAAATGATAATAGACATTTATAAGTGACAGTATCTTTTCTATTTCATAATATTTGCGTGCTTTTAGCTGTGCATCAAACGCATAAAAACATCACACTCATTCTTCTTTGTCTTCCAGGTCATTTGATAAATGTGGTGGTGTTAATCCTTCCATTGAGACACATTGTGACACTCTACCTCCATATTCTCACCGGCCTCCTCCTATACATGGGGCATCAGATTTCCAAGTGAGATCCTTTGGCACTATTGTTGCAATTCCTAGATGTTTGGGGGGTTTTTTGTTTGGTTTTTTCGATTGAATCAGCTTTTTTGACAAAAGGTGTCAGCAATTGCAATGATCCTGCTTTTTTTTTTTTTTTTTTTATAGTACTATGGAAAAGTCACTTATTTACATTTTACTTCCTTTTCCTTCTAAAGAGTTTCTTGTATTTTTAAAGCAGTCTTTAGCAGTAGCTCTCCATGCTTTCTTGAGGTTTTTCAAAGTTTGTTTTTGGACATCGGCTGCTTTACCACTCATTTTTCATTCCTGGTATTTGACCATTTTCAGAGGAATGTGTTTGTTTGTGCCGCCACTTAACGCTGACGTATGAATCATTCAGACATTTAAAAAAGGCACATATGGTTATTGTCAAAGTGTTATTATGGGAACACTTCGTATATCTCAGTATGGTGTGCAGTGTGTTCTTAAAAAAGATGAGGGAACTGGACAAATGATGCAGTAAGTGACAATTTCTAAAAGTCATGTCATTAAGAACTGTACAAAAAGAAATCAAGCAAAGATCTGAAACAGCACCTGTGAGATATAGCATAACCCTTCAATGTACTGTTTTCTGAACTCTCATCAAAAATGGTTTAAGCGGCTGTCAAGAAGCCATTCTTAAGGAAGCAAAACAGGGAGAAAAGGCTTAGGTATGGCACAAGAATGGGACTTTAGTGGCAACGGGTATTATGGAATAATTAGTATGCACAGAGGGAGTCAGTTGAGAGGTAAGCGTCTACAGCCATCTGTGAAATATTCTAGAGACTCTGTCATGGTTTTCAGTCAGTGGTGCTGGAGATCTTGTCAAAATTGATAAAATTGTAACTTGAACCCCCAAAAAAAGTCAACATCCAGAAAAGCTTTGAAATGTCCTCCAAGAAGCCTAGAGAACTATTCCTGAAGACTACTTTAGGAAATGATGAGAAAGCCTGTCTTAGAGTTCAGACTGTTGATGAATAAAGGCAGTCACACCAAATGTTGATTTTTAATGCTCAAATTGTATAAAGTCTGCTGTTGCCTGATATACTGTTTGCACATGTTTAAATAAGCTGCTGCACCTGTTTCCCATTTTTATAGCAAAGTATAAAGACATGAGGGGTAACTCTAAACAAAAGCATGCAGTTTACATGTGATTGTAAAATGATTTTTTTTCTGTTTGGTTTATAGGGATTATGTTCATGAAGAGCTACAGTACGGTTATCAAGGAGCAGTGTATCGTGATTCTTTGGCCTTCAACAGATTTGTCTCTGCAATGACTAGTGAGTACTAAACCATGTATGTAATTAGTTAGAAAGTTCATTAGAAAGCTTTCGATTCCTATAGGCCTACGTTCTAAAAAGGTCTGAAATACATTTTTTGCACGCAGCTATGAATTTTGTTCACTCAAATTTAGCTTTTCTTCGCTCAAAATAAATTTCTCCTGAAAATGCAACACTTGAACCTGCAAAATTTTTTTACGTGCACTCAGAATAGTGGCACAAAAATAACGCCATATGTGAAAACTGGATTATTTAATGTTACATTAAAAGAAATCTGTGAATTAAAGCCACTTCTCATAGCGAACAGTTTATCCAGTTTAGGGCCTGCTGAAGCCTGTCACAGGTGTTACAGATTTAACAAATCAAAGTTCTCCTTAAATTCCTCAAAAACTGTAATCAGTTGTAAAATAATGCAGGAAGCATCTGTTGTATTTACTTTTTAAGGGTTCGCCGTTGTGAAGCTGTACTGTTACTTTCTGCCAGGTCAGATTATTCTCAGCACACTGTGTGCCTTCTTGATGAAGACCAAAAAGGTGTGGTTGTTCTCTGCTCACATGCTCCCCCTGCTGGCTCGACTTTGCGCCACGCCTCATGCCATGCTGCTAACGGTCAACACTTTCTCCATGGGCCTGACTGGAGTGGGAATCGCCGTGTTCCTGCTGTCAAATATCTTTGTGCCATACCGTCTTGCAAGGGCTGCCTACTCTGAGCTGCTTCACCTGGAGGTTCTCTTATTCTGATATTCTAATTTTTTTATTTTTCATATTTCATACTGGACTGTTTTTGTCTTCTGTCGACAAAATCACCTCTTATTTGGTTATTATTAAGTATACTAAACTTCTAAATTATGTTTTTGGTTTTCTTGATTATATACTAGACTGGAAAACAATCAGTTAATGAACAATATAAATGTAAAAATCTGTGGGTTTGTTTTTTTGTTTTGTTTTTTAACATTCCGGACTTTATCGTGTTTCCTTTCCTCAGGTAATTGAGCTGTACAGACTTCTGGGTGTGGGAATCTCTCTGTGGAACCAGTTTGCTGTCCCAGTCCTCTTTAGCGTCTTCTGGTTTATTCTATTCATTGTCCAGCTGTGCTCAGACATCATGTCCGCTGGCACCTCAATAACCCATCATGGGATCATGTTCTTCCTCCTCACAAGGTGTGAAGGTGTTAATTACCTTCCCTTCATTTTGTATATGTTTAATCCTGACAATATGAACATCATCGGTTTCTCATTTGCTTGAATCCTACAGTGTCTCTGAATGTTGTGCAACACCATACTCTCTTTTGGGTCTGACCTTCATGGTGTCCTATCTGGCTCTGGGGCTGCTCAATCTATGCAAGTTTTACCTGGGAGGTTTTGCCGCTGTTCAGAACGAGAATGTCATGCACAGGTAACTGATAATGTAAGCTGTATCTCTGTGCTGTACCTCCTTTATTTTTATTTAATCTTAATTCCTGATCGTTTTTGTTCTCAGAGGTGTGACTGAGGGCGTCACTCTGCTCCTCCTCGCCATTCAGACAGGCCTGTTGGATATGCAAGCACTGCAGCGCACCTTCCTCCTCAGCATCATCCTCTTCATCGTGGTGACCTCAACCCTGCAGTCAATGATAGAAATAACAGATCCAGTTATTCTCGCACTGGGTGCATCACGAAACAGGTAAGAGCAGCAACAGTGTTTTTTCTTTTTTAAGCTTATTCCCGATTTCATTAATTTCTCCTTCATATGTGCTTCCAGGAGTCTGTGGAAACACTTCCGTGGCCTCAGCATGTGTTTGCTTCTCCTGGTTTTCCCAGTGTTTATGGCTTACAAGATCTCCCAGTTCTTCCACATGGATTTCTGGCTCCTCATACTAGTATCCAGCTGCATGCTTACATCCCTTCAGGTAGGAAGTATTTATGTTCTCTCTCTCTCTCTTTTTAGTGTGTTTTAAGTTATGAATACATTCAGGAAGCAATCTTAAATGCAGCTGTGGTAACAGATATTCCAGAAACTGAAATACAGGGTTAGTTTATTTATATGCTTTTAAATCACTGGTGTTAATTACTGTGACATTTAAAACAGGACTACTACTGTTGCCATTTAGTTCCAGTTGTAAATGTGTGTAGTCATGTCCCAGCAATGCAGTGTTGAATGTGAGAAATTTTATGACTTTGGCTCCACCCACTGGAGGTCAGATGTAGTGCATGTCTACATAGTTAATACCTTTTTGTTTGTTTTTTGTGACATCGTCCTGTTTCTGTACACCTGTGCAGTAACACTAATGTGACACCTCCTATAGTCATAAATAGAAAAAGGCATTTAGTAGACAACGTAAGGTCACCTTCACAAACTGAAAAACAAAGAAGCTGTTAACATGGCAGAAGCTGTAGATTTATACAGGGAGAGGAGGATGACTGCTGACTTGCACATGTAAAAGACTGACTGTTTATTCCAGGTTACAGGCACTATGCTGATCTACTCCCTCTTCATGGTGGAGCTGTTTCGCAGCGACCCAATTGAGAGCCTGGACGAAGTGATCTACTGGGTGAACGCTGTCAGCCGTGTGTTGGAGTTTGTTGTGGCACTGTGCGTGGTGGCTTATGGCACCTGGGAGTCACTCTTTGGAGAGTGGAGCTGGATGGGTGCCTCCGTCATTATCATCCACTCATATTTTAACGTTTGGCTCAGAGCTCAGTCTGGCTGGAGGAGCTTCCTGCTCAGACAGGAAGCAGCTAAGAAGATCAACTCCCTGCCCAGAGCCACAGCTCAGCAGCTGCAGGAGCACAATGATGTGTGCGCCATCTGCTTTCAGGTCAGTTACCCTTGTAGCTTTTGTTTTTAGAAGATGGTTAAAGCTGAGAACCAACAACATAAGATACTATAAAACCTCAAACCCAGTCCTAATCCTCATTTGGCTGTGAAAATTCATTTTCAAACTCGTGTAGTTTCTGCACAAAATGACACAAAGCATCCAATGAACTTAAGTAGGTGCTTTTTATGTTTTTTACTTATTTTGTTCAATTATCTGACCTGATTTAATTTTTATGTTTTTGGGTTTTTTTGTTGTTGTGGTTTGTTTGGTGGTTTGTTTGGTGGTTTGTTTGGTGGTTTGTTTGTTTGTTTGGGGTTATCATGACCTCTGTTTCCTCTAAACCATCACCTCTTTTAGTTGCTGTTCAAGTCTTACACAGAACTATGCTATGAAATAATGAGGGGAAAAAAACCCAACAACATTTAACTCTGTGGAATCACATTTTGTGAGTTTTGGCTTTTGAAAATTGTTCTTCCAAATTTCAGCATTCATGATTTCAAAAAACCCCAAAAACAATTTAATCCAAAAGCAATCATCAGTGATGTAAAATTTGTGCATGTTACACAAAATAATCCATTTAAAAATTCAACAGAAAACCTCAAATCTCAAGTGGCTGACACGCCATGCTTAGGTGTGGTTAATAATTAGACTGTGTGGATTATGTAGCAAGAGGACTGGCAGGCTTTGAGTTGCTAAATGTGCCCTCAGTTCACCTCCATATCAGACACAAAATGCTTTCTTGATTACATTATTGATACTTATGAAAATACATAAATGCCTGCTTAATAAAATATACTTAAATTTAGTTGTTTTTTTCTCTGAATACTTTGACTTCCATGGTAAATTAAGGCATTTTTGCTAAAGTTTGCTAAAATTATTTAAACAATATAAAAAGAGTGTTTAATAAAATGATCCCAGATAGAGATGATGATGCATTTTAGTTGTTCAGTGCTGAAGGCCAAAATTAATTTACAGTATCGTTACATTAACATAAAAGTTGTCAGGTTATTGTAGGTGCCTTAGGTTTTACTTATTATAATCAGTGTGTCATTTTGTATTGGGGCATTAATTAAAAGTTGTCATGGGTTGATACTTGATTTTTGACAGTGTTCCCCTTTTGTTGTTATGACTACTACTTTGCATATATAATAGCTGGTGTGTGTGTGTGTGTGTGTGTGTGTGTGTGTGTGTGTGTGTGTGTGTGTGTGTGTGTGTGTGTGTGTGTGTTTTTGAAGTTTGTTAATCCTGTTTTTCCAGTTTGGCATTCAGGACACTTCTTTGGCCTTGAGTTTGTTTTTCTGGTCAAAACAAGTTAATAATATCTCTAGTAGAGATGGACCGATCCGATATTACGTATCGGTATCGGTCCGATACTGACCTAAATTACTGGATCGGATATCGGAGAAAAATAAAAAATGTAATCCGATCCATTAAATATCACGAAAGCACCTCACAAAACTTGCAACACGCCGTAACTCACCTCAGAACGTTAGCACGTCGGAGCAGTATGCATCACGTGATAGAGCGGCTGTGGCATGCGGGACCTGTCGGTGGTCTGGATAGCATTTGGAGCTTCGCTAGCAACCCGGCATTTCATCTCCGACAAAGTTATCCCGAGAGAAGTAAAGCAAGTGTGTAAGTCCATCTCTGAATGTTTGTAAAGCATTCCTGCGTTAAGCTTAACAAACGACTGCCTCTTCTTGCTGCTACTTCAATCATGAAACTGCTTAACGATCAGCTGATCGGCTTTTCTGTCGCGAGTCCGTGTCTCTAGTTTGCTTTTGGCCCACTTTGCACCAGAAAGAGGAAACCAGCGGCTGAACAACAGCAGCACGTTTAAGCTCTATAAGCTGTTGTTAGAATGTATTTAATATTACTTTCTACTCGAGGATCTTTTTCTACGTAGCTGACGCTGGTAACTGTGCAGGGGCGGATCTAGCAAAGTTTAGCCAGGGGGGCTGATAGGGCATTAACAGGGAAAAGGGGGCACAAAGACATACTTTTCTTTCTTATTCTCATTTAAAATGTCTAGCTTTTAATAAATAATTATCTGACACCCAAAGTTTTAATTTGATGTAAAATGAATAGAAGTCAATTACTGTATATAGTAACTATTAAGTCTAATATATATACCCTAGTAAGCTATAGTACTTTTTCCTTTGGGAAGGTACCATCTGTGCAGTCTGCAATTTTGTTGAAGAAAGATGTTGAATCTATTTAATATTTCTTGAAAAATAATTGATTTCTGTGCATTTTTTTTCACACTGCATCAAATTAAGGTTGATTACGTCGATTAAGCATCATGAGGTGTAGCGTGAGGGGTGGTTCCCTATTTTTTATTTATTTATTTTTGTTGTTGCTGGGAGTTGGAACCCTATTAGTTAGGTTGCTTAATATATATGCTAAGTACTCTTTAAAATACCAGAATAGGGAGGATGGTGTAGGTTTAAGTTTATTAGATTGATCAGTATTGCTGAACTATGAAATATTTTTTTTGGATACAGGTATAACAGAATAGCTTTAGTGTAGTTGTTGTTTTAAACTTGAGTATGAACTTATACAAAATGCAGCAAGATATTTAAACAGTTTTGTTGATTAAAAAACACTATATCGGATTCATATCGGTATCGGCAGATATCCAAATTTATGATATCGGTATCGGACATAAAAAAGTGGTATCGTGCCATCTCTAATCTCTAGTAGTCAGTAGTTAGTCATCAAGGAAATTCCTACAGAAAATATGTAGCTTGCCATCACCAGTGTGTGAAAGTGTGTGAATGTGTGTGTGAATGGGTGGATGACTGGTTGTGTAAAGCGCTTTGGGGTCATTAGGGACTAGAAAAGCGCTATACAAATACAGGCCATTTTACCTGTAAAAGATAAGACTTTATTGACTTTCATGGAAAATGTATTACCTGTGTTAAAGCAGGATAGAAGTAAGCTGATGGGGGACAAGAAAACTATTAAATTGACTGATATTAATGCAAAATAAATTAGAGGTAAATGAAGAGAAGTCACATGAAAAAATAAACATCTCATAAAGAAATGAAAGGGGGGGGGGGGGGGGGACCCAACAAAAACAAAGTTTTGTTCATAAGAGGAAGTAGGAGGATGCGAATGCTTAATAATTCCTACACCTGTCTAGCTCTTCTTATATAGATGTTTTGACTATTTATACAACCTAATATTTACACATATGATACAAATAAATATTCCTATCTAATACACAGACTTGTTATATTAATATAAACTTTTATAGTTTGATAATTATGTATCATTTTTCTATGCATTTTGTTTATTTTATTTTTTTAGTTATGTTTTTTTTTTTTTTTTTTTTTACAGGAAATGAGCTCTGCCGTGATCACATATTGTGGACATTTCTTCCATTCTAACTGCCTCCGCAAATGGCTGTATGTTCAGGAGACGTGCCCCATGTGCCACCAAACGGTACGACCGACACCGCCGGGTCAGAGCCAGGCATCAGCTGACAGCCCGGCCGCCCCACCTCAGAGAGACGCGGAGCCTGATCCAGCTGCACCAGAGGGAGATCAGAAGCTGGATACAGCAACAGTGCAGGAGACACAGAGCAACAGTGTAACTCCTGATGACACTGAGCAGCAGGAGGGAAGGGAAAGCTTTGAGAATGGAGAAAATAGTGAAGCCCATCAGGGTCTTCATTACAGCCCCAGTGGGGACTGTGTTGAATGTGTCCATGCAGTGCGTTCAGGGGACCTTTCAAGTTCTCATACGCCTCAAAATAAAAATCCTCCCAACACGCCCAACCAAGCTGAGGAGAGTGGTAAGGACTCCATACTGCCATCTACCCTGAAAACTGTTACAACAGAGGGCCAGTCTGCCTCTGAACTAGCAGAGGTTGAGGACAGCATTCATTTCAGTCCTAGATGTGATGGGACACCTGAATCATGGAAGCGCTTCAATTCACCAGAGGCAAACAATACAGAGAAAAATCAAGAGGGAATCTCAAGTGGAAAAACACTTGTTGACAGTCCATCATCTGTCCAATCGTGTAATAAAAACTCAGAACTCTGCACTGATCGTGCCCAAAGTTATAAAGGTAGCTGCACATATTCAGACTCAGAAAGCCTCAGAGAGGTTGAACCTGCTCCACAGAGCCTTGAGCTCAGCCTACGTAGAAGCACAGACACCAGTGACTGACTGCCCTGTACCAGTGCCTTGAAGGGTATAAAAGCATAATTCTCAATAATAGGAAATTAAAAACATTTGGCTTCTCTGTGTGAACCAATAGATTGGGGGGGGGGAAATGCCAGACAGTATAATGAATGTGCTTTGGTCTAACAAATAATGTGTATCTCGACTAAATAATGAGATTAAATTGTGTTCGATAAATGTACAACTTTAAAGAAAATGTTAAATAAAGATCATGTTTAATAAAAAAATGTAACTATAAAGCATTGATCTTATATTAGTATTTACTGAATTTTAGCAGGTCACAACTAAAGATGTTTTCTTGGAGAAATCACATTTGTTTTCTTTTCATGTCAGTTTTCTTGCTCAAGGTTGGGTAGCATTTTTGTGAAAGAAATGTGGCAAAGAGAAAAGCTTCAGCAGGTGTCTTTTTATTTATGAATCAGCTGTTTGTACTCACACACACACACACATATACATATATCTTAGAAATAAGATTAAAAAAAACAAATAAGAATATGTTAAGTTAAAGATATGGACATGTTTTTTTGTAGATGACTTGATTTAAAAAAAAACCTCAGAAAGCCTGGGGATCCACTAGATCTATAAACACTGGCTGAGTAACAAAAACTTGAATAAAACACTAGGCTTAATGCCCTAAATTGCATCCGTCTTTTCCTGCTATTGAATGTTAAAATGTCTCCTTTGGAAAAAAACATTACCACAAAGCAATTACCACACAGCCCCCTTGAGGTTCAGAATCTTTTGTTTGGTAATCCAGCGTCGTTATAATTTATTTACTTGGATGAATATGAATACTGCCTGATTTACATTAACGCGATTAAAATTGTACAACTTGTGGTTGAAGCTGTGATCATGTGGGCAACTTTTAATCACTACTTGACAAAAATCCTAAAAAGTGTTCTCGTTTAATTGTGTCTTTCAGTAACTAAAGACTGGCATGTCACGGCTGGTCTCGCATGTATGTTGTTTTTCTTCAGCAGCAGGAACCAATGTGCCATCACAAACGCCCCGTCACTCAGCAGCCGACTGCACCGCCTTCACAACTAAGCTTCAAATACATGTAGACTGACGCTAGTTGGCCAGCGGCACCGACCGAAACCAACAGCAGAAGAGAGCTTTGTCGACCGGGTTACGCCACCTGGCACTCGCACTTATTCGGCATTGATTTTTGGGTTAGGTTTAATCCGATATAAGACGTGTAATTCACGAGGAAAGTGAGCGTTATTGAGGGAGTGTGCAACATTTGACGTTTAACACCGCGCATACGTAGTTTGAGCTTGCTAGCCGGCTAACTCTGCTAGCCAGAGAAAGGAAAAAAGCCGTCGGGTTTGACCTACCGTCAGTTATTTCACCGAGAGCGAAGCATCTCTGTTTCTTCGTTTGGGATCGAAACACCGCCAACTTAGAGAGCAGAACACCAAGACAGGATGGCTCTGAAAAGGATTCACAAGGTAAGATAACGTCGTGAAGGTTGGCTAGCTGTGTAAGCTAGTCCCGCTAGCCTCCCACAATGCAGCGAGCCGCTGTTCTCGAAACAAGGCGGCGAAACATGTTCGAAGATGTGTTAACTTTACAGCTCGTTTTATTTAAAAATGTTAAGGAGACTTTGGTGTGTTTTGACTTGAGTGAATTAATGGTGGTTTTTACTACTTGAATCGGTTAGCACGGGCCAACACGGCTTAATGTTGGGCCGGTCAGCTAACGTTAGCAGTTTCACTTGTAGAGAATGTATGTTTGACGGCGGAAGGAGGCCGCATGAATTTCCCAACACTTCATACCTTTACACGAAGGCACATATGTTTGAAGGTTGCCTAACTGTAATACGAAACTTTTAACCTGATATTCTTTGTACTCGCTAGTAAATTATAAGTCGTTTAGTTATGAATTAAAGCGGCAATAATTCATGTTGGAGGGTCCATGACTCATATCAGTCCCTGAAATCTGTTAGTCAGAGCTGCCTTCATGATACATTTCTTTGGTATGTCATCGTATTTGTTCTTGGTCTGTAATCGTGATTGACAGAAACTGGCAGGAACAGAATGGAGTAACACACTCGAATTGCTGACATCTGGTTTCATTCCTTCACTCTGCTGTTTACGAGAATTTTCTTCCAAGAAAATCAGACACTACTTCTTTGTAAGTTTACGGAAGGCTAGGGTGGGGCTGTGGCCTTCACCTCACTCTAAAATAGTGTATACCCTAAAAATAACACAACACGTGTCATATTATACACGGTATATGCTCGGTTCTCAATAACTTTGCATGGAGTTGAATTTTGAGCATAGTGGCCGGGTGATGAAACCCGAAGTGAGGATGGCGTGAAATATATTAAGCACACACCTGTCAGGTAGCACCCCTCACCACCGCAGTCTCGGTTTCAGCATGTATGTCAATGATGTTAAAAGGCGCTCACGCCTATAGACAGATTTTTGTTTTTTTAGATCACATCTACTCATTTTTTGTTACTTTTGTCTAACTGGTTATTGTTTTTCCTCATAGGAGCTTAACGACCTGGCTCGTGACCCTCCAGCACAGTGCTCAGCTGGCCCAGTGGGTGATGATAGTAAGTGTCCCAAACCTGCTCTTTATTTCATTTCTTTAGTTTCATCAAAAATAAAATGGCAAAAATCTGCAACTAAGGTGATATTATCTAATGTGTCATTTGAGATGTGCAGCCCAAAAAAAAGAACAATTTTTCATTTTTGAAATGCTGTCATGTGCTAAACTTTAGCATATTTGCATTTAAAAACATGTCTTAAATATTATAAAACCATTTGGATGTTGATTTAAAGTGGAGAAATTGGTTGCTGCTGCGTTTAGAAAATTTACAGTGGGATATTAAAATTGACTTTGAAACAGGGAAATTGTGTTACTGGGAAGCTATGAGGTCTGTTTGGAAACCTTAGTTCCTGTCAGATCACATACCTGTGACCTTTTCTTGTTTTGTAACTTACTTTCTGTTCTCTGCAGTGTTTCACTGGCAAGCCACAATCATGGGGCCTGTAAGTAGATCTTTTATGACAGTTGTTGCCCTTGTCAGGTTTATGGCAGCACGGTGCTGAAATTTGGCATTGGAGTAGTGTTCCCGAGTGCTTAAAATGTATTTGTAATAAAGGTTGAAATTTGACTTGATAATGAGTAGCTGTGTGTCTTCTGAAATATGTAAATGGTCCCCCCCCCCCTTTTTTTTTTTTTTTTTTCTTTCCCTCTTTCTTTTTTTTTTTTTTTTTTCTCCATCAGAGTGACAGTCCATATCAGGGAGGTGTTTTCTTCTTGACGATTCATTTTCCAACAGACTACCCCTTCAAACCCCCCAAGGTAACTGTGGTTGGACTGGTCAAACCTTAAGCAGAGTTTCCTGTTTTGATAACTTAAATATGGAAATAGTCTGTCGTGCTGTAGGCAGTTGTTAGTATGAAAAAATGTCCTGTTTACAGCATAAAGTATCAACAACAAGGGCCAATTGTTATACTTTAAAATGCTGAACAGCTCTTGAGTGAGGAAGATATCTTCAAAAACACCACATTTATAGTAAATAGGGCCTGGTGATTCTTGCGCCATGAACATTGGCCAGTAGCCTACATGAAGTAATACCTGTCATTCCAGAACTTGACAGTCATGAGCGTCACACGTCAGTGCCTAGTGTCAAAGTTTCTGAGTTGCATAACACGGACATGTTGTTGTCACTATGTTTTGTATAGCTTTTCACAGTGTTTTTGTTTGTTTTTCTCTCAGGTTGCGTTTACGACAAGAATTTACCACCCAAATATTAACAGTAACGGCAGTATCTGTCTGGATATTCTCAGATCACAATGGTCTCCTGCGCTTACTATTTCTAAAGGTATGAGGACATCTGTTCATTAACACCCAACTTGTATAATTTAATTTATTTCCCTGCTTTTTGGATCAGCAAGACCTGTACTAATAATATTTAATGTCTACAGTTTGAGTTTAAAATTTAGAATATGGTAAACCATTTCTTTACCTTAAAATGCTCATATAAATCGTGTAAATAAATTGAAATGTCAAGGGAAATTAAACATTCCCTTTTTTGTGTTTAATTTTTTTTAAAGCCATCTAAAATATAATAAATGTTAAAGAATGCTTAGCATCCATATGTTCCTTGCAGTTCTTCTCTCCATTTGCTCACTCCTATGTGACCCAAACCCCGATGACCCGCTAGTGCCAGAGATCGCACGAATCTACAAAACAGATAGTCAGAAGTAAGTATAAATATGTGTGGAAAAACTAACCTCTAAACATGTGAACTGACCAATTCTGTCTCCAAAAAGGAACATGAGAGTTTTATGGTGCTGTGTTTGCAAGAAGTGTTGCGGTTTCAAAGTTGCTGATTGCATTGATGTCAAATTCACCTTTATCTCTAGGGTATATTATAAAACCTAGTTTTATCCTGTTAGGTACAATAAACTAGCACAGGAGTGGACAGTCAAGTATGCCATGCTTTAGGGTAAGGCCAAGAGCCATCACTGCATCTTGGCTAGTGCTAAGTGATCGGATATGTTGTGATGCTCTGCTCAGTGCATAACTAGAGGCTTGGATCTGTTCTAAAGAGTGTGACTAAAATGAGCTGCTTGTACTAATCTTTGTCTCTACGAGCCGAATAACTTATTGACCTTGCACTGCTCTCAGGGTGTGGGTTTGGATTTTTATGTGCACCTTGATTTCCTGCAGTTGCACTCTCCTGCTGGAAATAAACAAGTTAACTGAAAATTTTTGCCTGTGGATATAATGGACACTTGAGTATTGTGGTGTACCGCTAACACAGGGCAGAGGAAAATCAAGATGTAATAGAAAAACCCTTTTAGTGTTCCATGAAACTCTAGTCTGGTAATAAGGAAGCACCTCCTTAACTCCATATATATATCTATATATATCTAGAGAGAGAGATATTTATTATTTTTTTTTTCTTCTTTGTAACCCCACAAGTTTCATTCTTTGGTATGATTTCTAGCATCAACTTGTAGAGACTTGAGGACAATCCCTCAGTTAATCATGGGTTGCCTGCATTTGTCAGTTGCATTGTTCAACAGATGTCACAGCATTGTGGAAAAATGTTCACGGTGATGCATTTAAGGACACTGCAACAGCTGGCTGTCAAAAAAGGCTGAATTCATGAGCTTGATGTCTAAAATTAAGGCAGGGCTGATAAACAAATAAAAAATGTGATATGATGGTTAGGTTTGTTAAGCGCGTTGCTAATTGGCCAGTATTTTCAAACATGTCAAAGGCTTCTATTTTATTTTTTCTCCTTTCTTCCCTTCCCTCTCCCCACACATGAACTCTGGACAGTGTGGAGAAAAATCAGGTTGTCTAAGTTGCCCTTTGTCATGTAGCACACAACAGGAAATGGTCTGCTTCAGATGCATTCTCGCTGCGGAAATACTCAATATGATTTAGACGGCGGTGCTTTGGGGTTGAGCGTGAAGGAGGCAGGACCCGACACCCACTCTATTCTCACATGCGCCCAATTGGACATCACACAGACTTTTACAGGGTTGACAATTTAATGTCTGTTTTGACAATGCGCCCTTTTTTCTTCTTTTTTTTTTTTTTTTTTTTTTTAAATTCCGTTCTTGCATTTGGCTTCTCAAGGTAATGTCGGAGTTCAGGGCTGCAGTGTGGTGTGAGAAAACTGCTTATGCAACAGTCTGCATCGGAAGTTATATCACCAGCAGTATAACATGTCATGTTTATCAAATGATTTTACTGTACAGGATTATTCCCAAGTGAAGAACAATTTTTAGTATGAGATTAAAATGAATGGATACCAGTTCCCGCTTAGATCAGTGTAAATGTGGTTTGAAAAATGATTCGGAGGATACACTATGGGGGGGATACGAATACAAATTTTAATTCAATGCTGGAACAAGAAATAAAACTTCCTAAAACCGGCGAGAAGCAAAGTAAGCTGAAACCATCCAAATGTAGTGTTAAAGTCCTTTTTATAATAGGATTAATTTAATCTGGGTATGAACATGGATATTGAGAGTAGTAATGATGGCTCGTCTCATCACTCGACAAAGTTCAAAAACAATATTGTTTTTGCATGCACACAGCTGCTAGTTCCAGCATGAAAAGGATTGTATACCCATCCCCCTCCAAAAAAAGTTCTGTTGCTTCAGACTTGGTCTTTTAAACATCTTATCTCTGTGCTAATCTGGACGTGATCAGCTAGGGCGCTAACTTGGCATGGCCTTCAAAAAAAAAAAAAATAGCAGTGTTTTCAGGTGCATGAAGAAATCCTGCTGATATTTTGGGTATGACTTGAAGACAGGAATTTTTGTATTAAATAGGTGAAGTTAATGTTTGCCCCCCTTTTTTCTTTGCAGATACACCAAAATGGCAAAAGAATGGACACAAAAATACGCAATGTGATGGGATCGTTTGGAACGCTGGTGAAAATGTGGTTGCTGGTTCATACTTAAAATTTTGGGATTCTGTTTTACTTTTTCACTTTATTATTATTATTTTTTTTGTTTTTCTTTTGTTTCAATTTTTCTTTTTGGTTAATCAGAGCATTTTACCCCTCCTTTTCCCACCTGCGCGCTCATAAGAAGATAGTGTTTTCTCTCTAGGACTTGTGCCAGTTTCTGTAAAGTTTCGACTCCTGTTTTTATACAGAGTTCAAATTTTAAAAAATGTATATAAATCACGAAAACTATCGTGGTCTATAGACTCGGCTTGAGCATGCACCGGTAAGAGTTTTCAACCCAAAATTGGTGATGATAGTCATTTACTCTGCACACACTTGGTAGAATCTGATGCAGCTGGTCTCCTCATGCTGAGCAGCATCAACCCTACGCTGATCCACTTGTAGACAGGCTGGATCCTCTGGGGTTGATACTTCGTCACAGGCCGGGCTTCTTTGAGCATTTGGGGCAAAGTCTGTGTTTTGCCATTGTTGTAAATTTTGAATTCTCAAATTGGTGGTATTCTGCTGCACTTAAGGAAAAAAACAAATATAAATCTGTGACAATGAAGAAACTGTTTTGTGGACCCTGTCTGCCTCCAGGGACCGGTGCGATGTCAGTTTGTTCTTCTGATGCATAGTAAATGAAATTTATTATCTGAGGAAAGAAGTGTATCTTATTCCACTATCAAAGTGTGTACAGAGAAGCACAGCAGTATATATCAATGTTAAAGAAACCAATGTAAGAACTTCAATGTTGTATTTTATGCATGTTAATAAAGGTAGGCTATATTATCTGATATGTTTCTGCAAATTAAGTGGATTGTAAGGTTGAACAGTTGGAAAAAATTTGGTTCCCCTCAAAGGCTTTCTACTTTTGTTATTTAGAAGCCAGTAGTTGAGCTCTTAGTTTTACACCCACTCGAACACTGTCTTCTTGTAGCCCTAAAATATGATGCAAAGCTGATGGTTGATAATCAACTTGTCGCTCTGTTTCTTTTTAGTTTCCCTTCAATAAAGTTACTTAAACCATAAAACAACCAGTGTGTTTTGTAGTTTTCATTTGAGGCATTTAAAAAAATCCCCTGAACACTGCTAGACTTTGAAGACTATGCTGAAGTCTTGTCTTCAGTAAAACCATCTGTACCATGTTTTAAGTACTGTATTGTGTGTATGTAACTAAGACGCCTCTTGGTGGTGTGGGTGTGTGTGTGTGTGTGTGTGCGTGCGCGCGCGCGTTTGTCATTTCTTTAACTAGTCTTCAGGAATACCTCATGAGGGACATTAAAGCTCTATGCATGTTTGCTAGTTTTTGTTCCTTCTCTCAGGATAATCCCACATTGCTTCAATAATGACATCTACGTTCTGGGAGGGCAATCCATTACTGATGGTGCTATAATGGCTTGGTGACTACTCTTCCAGTGAGACCTTTTCTGATGACCCATTAATGAACAATAGATCAACTGAAGGATCATAATTTAAAAGATCCCTGAGTTAGGTGCCTTTTTTTTTTTTTTTTTTTTTTTTTTTTTTTTTTATTATAAAATACTTGAATGATTCGTATGTCAGTGTTAAGTGTTTTAACAAAAAAATAGTTTTACAATGACTGAGCTAAGAATGAGTGAAAAGGCAGCAAATGTCCAAAGGAAAACTTCAAAGGACCTTCAGAAAGTCTGGCTCTGGAAATGTAAAGAAACAAAGGGTGACTCAAACTTTTTCACAATACTGTATATTGTAATATGTAATATGCTTAGAAATATTGCCTCCTAAGAGACCTACTAAATATAAAGGTTTTCTCTGACTTCCATTTTGCTTGAGTAGTTTTCCATAATTGCTTACCATGTCGGTAAATGTTGTATACACACCCTTGTGTTTAGAAATGCAAAACACTCCCTTATTTGGTCCCTCTAAAATAAGTACATATGTTTGTTGATTAGGAAATTATGCTTTAAAAAATCTAATTCATCTTTAAAATATATTTTTATATTAAACCTGTAGCAGGATTTTGTTGAAAGGTGAGTTAGAAAAAAGCTTCTCTTTTTCGCGCCTGAACTTCCTGCCTGCGAACAGCTGACTACCACGAGCAGGTCACGTGACAAACACGGAAGCCCAGTATGGGTAAACGAAGTTAAAACGAAAAGAGTACACAATTATGGAGGCTTGAGTGAACTCTCCGTGCCTACAACGAGATCTAAAGTATGCTGCTGCATGTGCGCCTCTCTGGCTGGGCCTGCTGGTGTTTGTTTTCCGGTGTTTTCTCGGTATTTTCTCTGCAGCAGCGTCTCACTGTGAACCTGAACGGCAAATGGAGGCTGTCAAACTCCAACGGTTCATTGTTACTGCCTGCACAGGTCCCAGGCTGTGTCCACTCAGCTCTGCAGCAGCAGGGATACATCACGGTAAGACGACTCACTTCATGGTGTTAATTTGTAGTCTTTAATCTTTCATTTATGTGCATTTAAGTAATGCATTTTTAACTTATCCCTATAAATTTTATTCCA
This sequence comes from Rhamphochromis sp. 'chilingali', assembly GCF_963969265.1. NCBI lineage: Eukaryota > Metazoa > Chordata > Actinopteri > Cichliformes > Cichlidae > Rhamphochromis > Rhamphochromis sp. 'chilingali'. The sequence goes on from NC_137949.1 coordinate 19,374,250, forward strand.
TGTAGTCATTTATCAAATGTTTAGATTGTATGTAAAATATATTAGATCAGACAGCCTGCGTGGGTGCAAAGAGTGAAAGACATATACAGGTGAGACTAAAGGTTAATCCCAGTTCCAAGAAGGAAACAAATGTCAAAACTCTGAGAATATGTCTGCTGTTTGAAGTATTTACTGCAAGGAGCTATCAGGTTTGTGATAGATGACAAACGGTGTTGAGCAATAGTTATCCAGGCTTTCTGAAGGTCTAGGTCACTCATTTTCCGGTGAGTCCTTGATCCCGACCATTTTAAGAAGAATGCTTTTGTTCGTTTGTTCATTTATTAAAGCTCTTAACACTGATCTATGCATAAAGCAACTCAAGTATAAAACAGGGACCCAACTGCAGGGGAAAAAAGCAATTTTCTTTCTACACATAAAAACCTAGAATATAACCCATTCTTATATCAAGAAGGTGATTCCCAAAGAGCTAATAGCTGACAACATGGCATATCAGCATGATGTGCAAGGTGTCTTTAAAAAAAATTGAGGAAAGTGGAAAAGTGAAGGACAAATACAAAAGTGACAGGCCCACTAAACTACTTACAGTGGGTGAACAGTATCTGAAAGGTATGAAGAAATCCAGCTGGCCCTTCAGCTGATCCAGCTTCTGTTCATTGAAACCTGATCAGAAGGTCTCTGTGGACAGGTTGCTGTCAAGAACCCATTCATAAGGAAGGGAAGCCAAGAGAAAAGATTGGAGTATGCCGAGTTATACAAGAGCTGGACTGGGAAAACAAACAGTGGAACACCCCTTAAACAGCCGCACCCCTTAAACACATTATGCACTGACATAAAATGTACTGCATGTGCTGGTAAAACATTTGACAGCCAAAAACTAAGAGGACTAGCATTTGTCATTCCTGGTAGATAAACCTTGTCCTTTTTTGTCTTTCAGGACCCGTATTTCAGGTTCAACGATGTCTCTTATCGATGGATTGCGCTCGATAACTGGACATACACAACCACATTTACATTGTCTGCTGAGCTGAGGTCACTATACCTGTATAGGTCATAATCTAGAGACTCCTTGTGCTCTCTGTCTAACTAATCTGTGTAATCTCTTGATAGCGTCAAGCAGAAGGTGCTTCTTGTGTTTGATGGCGTGGACACCGTTGGGTCGGTTTCACTCAATGGGATTGCTGTTGGAAAGACCAACAACATGTTTTGTCGACATGTATGTTTAACTTGAAACAAGCGCACAGTACCGCCCCACATGTTCTTGCACATGTATCACCCGTGTGCTGTGCTTTTTTGGTGTGTAGGACTTTTCTGTGAAAGACTTGCTGAAAGACGGCGAAAATGTTCTGCAAGTTGGTTTGCTGTCACCGATTCTTTACGCGTCTGAGCAGAGGAAAGCTCACACGTCTTACGTAGTTCCTCCTGAATGTCCTCCAGGTGTCCAAAAAGGGGAATGCCATGTCAATTTTATCAGAAAAGTAAGTCCCTCCCTTCTAGAAAATAAACTGGTAAAAACAGAGAATGAATACCTTCAAACATAACAGCAAACCCTTTATAATTAAAGCTTAAAGTCTGCCCTTCCATGGCATTGTGAAAGGTTGACTTTAAAATCCACTGCGGTGGATGACATGAGCCAATATGTATGGACCTGTAACTGTGCCTGAAGAAAAATAAACCTCAGTGTCTGTGTTGGTCCAGGAGCAGAGCTCTTTCAGTTGGGACTGGGGACCTTCGTTCCCCACGATGGGACTGTGGAAAGGCGTTCGACTCGAGGCTTTTGATATTCTGCAGCTCGTCCAGGTTTCCTCTGTCCCTCTCTACAGTACGTCCCATCTAATCTTGATCACCAACCTTTTCTTGGGGATAAATGGATAGTCAAACTGGGGGCAATTTCAGATATAAGGAGAATTTTATAAAGCCTTAGTGTCTCTCCTCTGATAGAGAGTGGTGCATTATTTATCGATTGCATAAGAGCAGTTGTGTAAGACGCAGGCACTCAACACAAAAAGGAATTTTATTTATTTATTTGTTGCGAGCTGCACTGAATTTAGATTTTTGGAGTTCAGTGTTCTGTTGTGACTTCCTCAGGAAGGATCTTGGGCTATTTTCCAGAAAGTTCTGAGAATCTTCGCGATAAAGCGCCCTCTCTTACTTATTCCAGTATTTCCTGTGTCTTTTTATGAATAATCTATCTGTCCAGATGATGCCTTCTCCCAGTGGAGGGTGCAGATTGAGCTTCTTATAGATGCAGTTCAGACAGCACGTGGCCAGCTCACACTCTCCATACCTGAACTGGATTCAGAGCAAACCTTCCAGACACACTTTAACCCTGGAAAGACCAAGAGCAACTTCACCATACTCATCAACACGGTGCTTGAAATGACTCCAGTCTCATTGTTGTGTGTAATATCAATTACCCGTCCACGCTCATGCTTTATTTTTTTTCTTCATTCAGGCCAGTCAGGTGAAACTATGGTGGCCAAATGGACATGGAGAACAACCGTTTTACCGTCTCACTATCAGAGGATTTCAGGATGAGTTTTTAATTTTCAGCACAGAGTCTAAGGTGAGAGTGTGCTGCCTGTCAGCACATGCAGTCTCCTCATTTTTTATTTATGGATTTTAATCACAGTGCAATTTATCGTAGCCTCCAAGTCTGACAACTGAAGACAATGCAGATAACTTAAACTTGTAATGTTTTTAAAGTCCAGCATCGAGTGGCATCTTACGGTTACAAGACAAAGTTTGGTTCTGTAGAAATGACCCTACTTCTCACATGGTTTATGACTTTATTGAAGAATAAAGTCATAAATATTTATGGATTTTAATCCCAGTGCAGTTAATTGGGTCACCAGATTTAACTATCTCTTCTCTATCTATTGTTCTTTGTCTACTGAGTGAACAATGTCCCTGAGTTTCACAGTAGCTCGCGTGTGATGTCCAGTTTAACAACAAAAGTGCAGAATTTAATGCAGACTTCACAAACAAGTAGCTGATGTCACAGTGGATACATCTTTTATATACAGTCTATGGTTTCAATATAAAAATTGCATAACTGCAAAGTTTGAGTTTATATTGGATTTTCTCTAAACCTCACAGAATCAAAAGTATACTGCATCAGATATACACGTACACTCTCAATAACATTTGGTTAAATGTCCCTTAGCAAGTTGTGCCTCAACTAGAAGCTTTTGATTTCCATAAACAAGCTTCTACGACGGCCCCAGAGCATGATGCTACCACCACCATGCCTAACAGCTGGTGCAGTGGTCTTAGGTTTTAAAGCCTCACCTTTACACCTCCAAACATATCTCTTGTCATTGTCGCCAAACGGCTAAATCTATGTCTACAAATGAATGGTTCGAAAAGGAGACTGTCTTATTGACTAAATAAAAAGCTACTACCACAATACAGCTTACCTAAAAAGCTCTAAAATACTCTAGATTGAATTGAGAATTAAGCATTAAGAGCTTTTTCATGTTTTTTATAACAATAATACTTTATTAATGTAAGTTTTCACTTGTGCAAACACCTGTTTCCTTCTTATCTCATTCTCTCCCTGATGATCTCTTCCTTTTCCTCCATTGCACCACAGTCTCACTCACGAATGGGTGTTGAAATAATAATGAAGTAGACTGTTTTTCTCAGGAAAAGCACTTTTTGGATGTGTCCACTTAGAAAAGGAATAAAAACTATTTTTCTTTGTTGAAAAATAAAATACTATACACCCTTTTTCATTTTCATGCCACTTGCCCCACATTGAATGGGACAGTTGAAGTTTTCACTGATTTTTAAAGTAGCTGTTGTAGTAAATTGAAAGCGCTCATGAGAGTATCCCCCGCAGGTGTATTTTCGCACCGTGGAGCTCATCCAGGAGCCAGTTGTTGGATCCCCGGGCTTGAGCTTTTATTTCCGTATCAACGGGAAACCAATTTTCCTCAAAGGCTCCAACTGGATCCCAGTCCACTCCTTCCAGGACCAGGTCACCCCTGATGTGTGAGTGGACGTTGGTTCTTTTGAGTTCAGTCAAGTGGTCGCTGTTTAGTTTAACCTATATTCCTCTTTTGCCTCTTGTGTGTAGGTACGTGTCGGGTCTTTTTAGTATTTTATTTTCATTAATGCCGGATCTTTCTGCCTGTCTGTCTTGCAGCTTAAAGAACTTGTTACAATCAGCAGTAGATGCTAACATGAATGCCCTCAGGGTCTGGGGAGGAGGAGTGTATGAACAGGATCTCTTTTATGAAATTTGTGATGAGTTGGGGATCATGGTAAGTGACGCTGCCCTCTAGTGTTTAAAAACAAAACTTTAAATACTTATTTTGTTGTGGCCTTTGAGACATTTGTAGTGATACCCACAGGTGCAAGAGACCAACATAAACCAGGTGAGATTTACTGGCACGGTCTATTAACTGAAGACGATACAGTTCCTTGGATAGAAAGCTTATTGTAGTCTTGATATATAATAGAGTATCCTTTGAAATACTGACGTGGTACATGATTCTTCTGCAGGGTTTTTTGTGTGTAATTGTCTTTATAAGGTTTTGCAGATCAGGACATATAATAAAAATAATCTGGTCCTTAGCAGGTTTTAAAATCGGTAACTACAACCTCAAATAAACAACTCGTGGCATATTAGACAAAGTCATCATTCAGCAAAAAATAAGCCAAATTGCAGAAAGTGTGTGAAAATCTGTTTACAGCCTCACCGCTTCCATAGGATTCAACAGGATAAGTAAGATGGTAATAAATAAGAATCAAATGCGTTTGATTAGCTGATTATGAGCACCTTGATAAAAGCAGTTTGCTGTTCGGGAGCATTAAGGTGTGTTTTGACATCCTTTATCCTTTGTTTGATGTGAAGCCATCTGTCTGACACCTAACGTTTGGGGCAATGGGATGATGATCAGAATGAATGATGATCACGTTGTGATGACCCAGTCAAAGTCCAGACCTCAGGCTGATTGAAATGCTGTGGCAGGGTGTTGAAAGAGCTGTGCATAAAAACAAATGCCCCCAAAAGCTCAATGAACTGAACCAATGAGAGATCAATAAAGTCAGTTAGAGGCAGTTCTATAAACTACTGATTGAGTAGATGTAGTAGTCATTTTAAGACCTAATAAGGACTAAAACATTTTTTGTTTACCTGAAATGTAAACCTTTCTTGACAGACTGTGCACTGCTTTGTGTAATATGACATCCAGCTGGCATAAGCCAGTTGTTGTGCTCTTGCACATGTATGTAACAGTCTGTGGTATTTTTACATGATTTTGGTTGTGTAACATCACTGAACATATTGTAAACAGATGGTTTGCTCGCTGTGTTTAAACACATCTTTAGGTTTGGCAGGACTTCATGTTCGCTTGTGCAATGTATCCCACTGAGACCGACTTTATACAGACAGTAAGAGAAGAGGTCGTCCAGCAGGTCAGTTGATATACGGATGTGATTTTTCTTATTTCCTGAAGGTGTAAAATACTGGATAAACAAACCAAACGCACAGTTTCTCTCGAAAGGCTCCGAGAGGAGATTTAAAATCCTAAAGAAGCTTGAAGTGATGTTTCCCTTTATTTCTTTCTCTTATTTTCTTTTTACTGCTCAGGTTCAGCGCCTGAAGTCCCACCCCTCTATAATAATTTGGAGCGGTAACAATGAAAACGAAGCTGCTCTGGCAACAGATTGGTTCAACATCCCAGCTTCTCAAAGGCCGAAATACATCAGAGACTATGTGATGCTTTATGTAGATAATATAAAGAAGCTTGTGCAAGAGGTGAGTCTGGTTATGTCACACTTAATGTAAGGATCTGTGTTTTAAATGACTGATTTATCTGTATTGTAATTTACGGTACTGCCAAAGTGTTTTTCCCGTCCAGATTGATTAGTTTTTTACATATTTGCCACACGTGCATGTTTCAACAAAGATAATCGAGTAAATACAAAAAGCAGGTTTTTGTGTTGTTTTTTTTAATTGATGATTTAATTATCAGGAACTGGAGCAATACACTTGCCCAGCAATGTATTTTCAGTATTACTCCTGCAAATCGGTAGAAACAAAAGTCCCATCTCCTTTAGGAGGACCAGAGTCGCCCGTTTCTTGTCTCCAGTCCAACGAACGGGGCTGAATCGGAGCAGGAAGGATGGGTGGCGGAGAATCCCTACGATCCTCACTACGGAGACGTTCACTTCTACAGCTACATCCTCGACTGCTGGGACTGGAGGACCTTCCCACGGACGCGTTTTGCCTCTGAATATGGTTTCCAGTCCTGGCCGTCCTTTTCCACTTTGCAGCCGGTAACTAAATATTATAAAGAAGGAAGCAAACATGGATTAAAGTTGCTGACTGTTTGTGTTTTCCTTTTATGATGCTGCAGGTTTCCATTAAAGAAGACTGGAGCTACGGCAGTAATTTCACTTCTCATCGTCAACACCATGAAGACGGAAACCAGCAGATGATCCTGCAGACTGCTCTACACTTCCACCTGCCAAATGCCACTGATCCCCTGAAAAGATTTACAGATACTCTCTACATCACTCAGGTGAGATGCAAACCGTCCATGTGTGTGATACTTTTAAGGTGGTATTTAGACTGTAAGTAAAAGAAAACCAACCTGAGTCGAGGAGAAGCTGTCGTGGAGATTTGCTTGAGGGACCTCTTGAACCTCAATGTTCCATTTGGGTGGTGCAGGTGGATGTAAATGAATGCAGAACTGATTGTCAGCAGCATCTTCCTAGATCTGGTACAAAAACCGTCGGTCATCTAGGCACCTCAGGCTGGGGGCGTCTTGTTGTGTGCACTAGAGCATATGTTGCTTATTGAATGAGCTCCTCCACATGCAGTGTAACAAAACAGCCAAAGCTAATTTGTCTGTATCCCAAGTTACAAACGCAAGAGTCGCTGACAAAAAAAGAATAAAAAAATGTTCTTTTTTAAGCCGCTCAGCTCGTTTAATGTTGTCACACATTTTGCTGACTGTGCTGTATGTCCAGGTCATGCAGGCCCAGTGTGTGAAGACTCAGACGGAGTTTTATCGGAGAAGTCGGAGTGAAATTATAGAGGGCAAAGGTCACACCATGGGTGCGCTGTACTGGCAGCTCAATGACATTTGGCAGGCGCCTTCCTGGTCGTCGATTGGTGAGTGGCAAGACAAATTGTTTGTGTAGACTGCTTCAGAACTTTGTGTTCTTAGCTTTGGTAGTGTGACCATTTTAACGTGGAGGTTGTTTTCTAAAATACTTACATAGTCATCTTTGTGTATCTGTTTGCACAGAGTTTGGTGGGAAGTGGAAAATGCTGCATTATTTTGCACAGAGCTTCTTTGCAGCCGTCTTTCCTGTTGCTTTCGAGGAAGACGACACACTGGTCATTTACGCCATTTCAGACCTGAGCCGTGACCTGAAGCTGAGGGCTGTGGTAGGCTTTAGGAGCCAGAATAATTTATTTATTTATTTATTTAGTTATTTTTGTCTGTTTTCAGTGTTGAACATCTTTAAAGATCAAAGTCTTAGCTGCTGTTATGTGATGTGATGCTTCATGGTAAAATAAATGAGGGTGGAAATATGTTTGTTAAATATTCTGTCATTATAAAATATGACAGTTTCTATTGATAAAAACAGAATTATCTTCTTAAGTCTAAATGCTTGTAGGGGAGTGCAGATCAGTTGAACAGTAAATTTAAACTGGCGCTGTTAATATTGTCATACTTTTGTGCATCAGGTGAATGTGTTCTCCTGGACTGAGCTGGATCCAGTCTGCACGCTAAACTCGAGCATGCTGCTCGTGCCTGGAGGTAGCGCTGTGGCGGTCTTCAAACAGCCCGTCGCCAGCCTGTTAGCAGGATGCGGAAACTGTACCCGTCTTACCTGCCTGCTCACCTTCCAACTGGAGGACGACAGCAGCCAGCAGGGTCCCACTAACCACCACTTCCTCTGCTCGCCCAAAGATGCTCAAGGACTCCGCAGACCCAACATTACAGTAAGCATTGATTTTTACTGAAAATCATCTGAATAATTTCAGATTCAGGACAGGCATCTTGCCTTGCCCAGCTTGTGCCCAGAACTTGATTATAGACATGTCCTTCCATGATGGTTCCTTGCCTTCCTCGGTACTCTCATCCTGGACTGTGGTGCTGACACTAACCAGTCCCTTGTTTCTTCCGCTCAGGTTGAAACCTTCCATTCCACATACATGTGACTAGCCATTGTAGTTTGAATGGTAAATGGCCTGTATTTGTATAGCGCTTTCCTAGTCCCTAAGGACCCCAAAGCACTTTACACAACCAGTCATCCACACACTGGTGATGGCAAGCTACATTGTAGCTTGTACAGCCACCCTGGGGCGCACTGACAGAGGCTGCCGGACACTGGCGCCACCAGGTGAAGTGTCTTGCCCAAGGGCACAACGACCGAGACTGTCCAAGCCGGGGCTCGAACCGGCAACCTTCCGATTACAAGACGAACTCCCAACTCTTGAGCCACGATTTGATGTCATGGCCTGGCTTGCCTAGCGGCCTCTTCATGGTTGATTGCCTGTGCCTTCAATCCCCCGCAGGCTACCTTTCCTCTCTTTATATCGACTACTCTTTTCTCCAGTTCTGATGTTGTTGTAGTACAGGAGCTGTTCCTGTATCCAGCTTAGCCTCACAAGCCTAGAGACCTTCTGGTACTTGGCCATGATCCTACTCCTATCACACTTGGCCTAATCTCGGGTGGGGGTAATGATATCTCCCCCCTGACCTGGCGTCTTGGCTCCCCCTTGCCGTAGCATTTATGTTGTACATCATCAATCTCTAGTTGTAAGGATACTGGATATAGACACCCCAGGTGGGAATCGAACATGCGATCCTCTGCTCCAAAGGTGTGTAGTCTAACTACTACGCTATCCAGCTATATACATATAGATATAGAGTTATATATTTAAGTTATTCCATAAGCCACTAAAGACTGATGTGTCCTTCCACACAGGTGAAGGTAGAAGAAAAAAAGACATGCTTCTCAGTGACCCTCCACTCTGACTCCGTGGCTCCTTTTGTCTGGCTCGACGTGGGAAACATCCCCGGACGTTTCAGCTCCAACGGCTTCCTGATGGTTTCCAGAAACAGGACAGTTGACTTTAACGCGTGGCGTCCTACCAGCGTAGCAGAACTTACTGCGTCCCTTACAATCACATCTTTAAGAGACATTTACTGACCTGAGACCAGCCACCTTTCCTGTTGAACTTTAGAAAACTGGAACGGTAAGACAAAAATCGAGTGAACAGATGCAGGCACTGCTCACAGGACATTCAATTCAACACAGAAGAGTATATATATATTTTCTTGTAATATGTGAATGTGTGTGTGAATGGGTGGATGACAGGTTGTGTAAAGCGCTTTGGGGTCCTTAGGGACTAGAAAAGCGCTATACAAATACAGGCCATTTACCATTAATATTGTAAAAAAAAAAAATAAAGGTTTTAAACTCGTAAAATATGAAAGCCATTTATTTTTGTGCACAGTACATACTGTTGTAAGTTCTATTAAAAGATAAACTTTTAACTGTCTCATACCATCAATCCTCTTCAGGGGGCTGGAGCCCATCCCAGCTGTCTTAGGGCAAAAGGCAGGGTACACCCTGGACAGGTCACCAGTCTGTCACAGGGATAACATATACACACAAACAACCATATGCACTCACATTCACACCTATGAATTTCCAGCTAACCTATCCCCACTAACTGCATGTCTTTGTGAGAGAACCAAAGCAAACACATGGAGAACATGCAAACTCCACACAGCAAAACCACAGCCTGATGGTGGAATTGAACTCAGGACCTTCTTGCTGTGAGGTAACAGTGCTAACCACTGTTCCACCCATCATTCTGTCTCATGCCACACTGGTTAAATCACAGGTGTCGAACTCCTCGAGGGCCGGTGAGACTATACATTTTTGCATTTAAGATATTTTATTTAAAAAAAAAATGTAACTCCAATATGGCATGTACACGATCAAAGGAATTATTTAGGGCTTTTCCTGGACAGATGTTGTATGGAGTTAAAAATGGAAAGCGATGTTTTTAAAATTTTAATGTTTTTTCCCCTCTTCAATAGTTATCATTGCTCACTAATAAGACCAAAGTATTTCTTATCCAGTTACTTGATTACTGAAATAGTCGATAGATACAGCCCTGTAACTAATAAAGTGGCCAGTATCCTCTTAACTTGACCTGCATGTGATGTGAATTCTAACTACAGAAAAATCACGAGTTACACTCTCTGAATGGGCACTGCACGAGTTGGGCAACTCAGTGATGAAGCAGCTTCTCTATCGCTGATGCGACAGTGACGTATTGATCTTTTGATGGGGTCTCTGCTGCTGGTCTGCTCACAGATGCAGTTTCAGAGTGCCCCGCTCAGAATAACAATTTGCCTCATTTCCACTGTCTACATATAAGGGAACAAAATGAAGAGAAAGGAGTAGTTCAGTACAAAATAAGACTGGGTGATTTATTAATCTCATCAAGACCATTAATACAAAGCAGTTAAAAGGCCACATACCATCAAATAAACCAAATGCTGGATCAAGCTGTTACATTGCCACCAAAAAGGTTCTGTTGAGGGTTTAAAAAGGAAAAAAAAAAAAAAAAAATCTTCTGAAATGAACCCCAACAATCCTGATATGGGAAACTTGGGACAAAAACATGGGCAGAAACAGTCAAATGCAGTCACTTCTACTCTTTATAGAAATGCTCCTACGCACGCCTTTCATCCCAAGTTGGATCAAAAACTGAATTATCCACTGCCATCAAGCACGAGGAATAGAGGGGCTCTGTACTTTCAGCGCAAAAGCAAAGAGTTAAAAGGGCACGAGTGAGGCTTTTTTTTTTTTTTTTTTAAGCAATTCTGCTCACGGCGGTCGAACATGTCAGACCCAGCATGGGGGATAAAAGCGAGGCGGTAGACGTGTGTTTGTTCTGCCCTGATCCACGTAGAAAGCAGGTTTAACAGTTGCATAGGACCACTGTGTTTACAAACATGACCTATAACAACTGTGGCTCTTCAACAGTACAGCCTAAAGTGCACAAAGTGTGTTTCTCAGGAGAAAAAACAAGGAAAAAAGGAAATAAAAATTCTAATTATTCACTATGCTCCAATACTTGCAGTTGAATTTACGTCTGCATGTATTCAACTGGAACTTTAAAACAATTCCAACCTCTGTTTAATGAATGTAACTATTAAAAAGTCTTGGAGGAGGGAAAAAAAAAAAAGGCAATTAGTAGGATGTACAAAGTGAAGGTCGCGTTAAGTGCTTGGCATACTGAACTGTAATTTCATTGCTTTGAAACACCTAAGGGGCAGGGAAGAAATAATGGCTTTCCTTAGTTAATAAACTGGAGATTGTCTGTGAGTAAGTTAGTGACGTTGACCTGCGTCTGAGTTTTTTCTTTTTTATCCGACTGTGGCAGCAGTGGATTATTAGGCAATATGACTGAACAGATGTGGATGAGCGTACAATACAACAGAAAAAACCCCTTGTCACTTTATACAAATTATTTAGTTAGTGTATACATGTTATATATACACACACAGTATCCACAAACATGTACAATTTCATAGTGTATAGCTTTGTTCTAAACATTACATAGGCAACTTTATTTTTATTTATTTTTTTTAGCATTTTAGACACCGTTTACTTATTTCCGTGAAGTAGAAAACAAAATAAAAGGCACATTTTGAGCATGATGCGAGGATTATTTCAGTCTTTCAAAGGGAAACAAAATGTTTCAAGCAAATTAAAGAAAAAAAAAAAATAAAGAGAAAGAAGAAGAAGCTGGGTTAAAAAGTTCCTTTTTCATGGATTGGTGGTTGTTTTTAGGTCTTTGGAGCAGCCACCGGCAGACCCAGCTTTGGTGGGAGGATGCGTGCTTCCAGTGCTAAGTTTTAATACCAAAGAAGAAGAGTTGGCCATGAGGGTGGCTTCTGGAGAGGAGCACAGTGTCAGACAGCAGCGCGCATCCTTAAGGGATTCGGTTAAGACATCGGCTTTTGAAGAGCAGGAGGACATGTCGGAGTCCTCGACTTCGACCTGGAGGTGCTGTTTGATATCGTGGCAGACTTCCCTCCGTCGTGCAGCGCAGACGGATGTTTTATTTATTTAGTAAGTCCAATCAAAACCTGCTGACTTTGCCCAAAACTGATGTGCAAATGGAGTGTTCTCAGCTCTCGTTTTCAAGACTGCGCTGAGAGAACTGGAGCCTGGGGTCAGAGGTCAACGCTGTTTGATTTATTTATTTTTAAAGGCAACGTTTTGTGGCTGTGGAGAGGCCCGTCTTCAAAAAGAAAGAAAAAAAGTTTGACTCATGTTCTTACAGTCACAGTGTTCAGCTGAGATACAAGGTGTGAGGGGGGAAGGGGATTCAGTGTCACCTCCTTGGTGTTTCTGCTAATGTCACATTTATTTAAAACAAAAACAAAAATCCCTTATCCCCCTGAATAAAAATAAGACTTTGGCAACTGTTTGCTTTCAGTTAGGAAAAACAAATCAATGAAAACATTTGCTGCTTACAGCCACTGTGAGTGAGCTACATCTGTGAGCTGCAAGACTCCAAATCACGTCAATGCCCAAAAGAAAACAAAAGCACGACAGTTGAAGCTACAAAATCCAAGGTCCCCACATTCTCCCCTCCTCTCCGCCATCCCGACTGGTGACGGAGATGTGGGGCTGTGGGGTAAGCGAAGTGTGTGAGACATGAGAACTTTTATCATCAGGAGCAGGAGGTAACGCTCCAAGCCGACAAACACTCCTTGGTGTTTAATAGCTGGCACGCCGGTGTGGGTTTCTCATTGGCACGGCGGGTTTTAACGATGGAGGTGGAGCTACCGATCCCCCTGAGAGGCACAGCGGGGGTTGGTGGAGTTTGTATGTTGAGCAGTGTTTTTCTTTCAGATCAGTAGCTTTGAGTCATCTGTGTTGTAGTTTGAAGGAGCAAGTTTGAAGTTTGCCTTTCGGTGGTGGTGAAGGAAAAGTTGGCTCAGTGGCTGCTGTCGGTGTTCTCCACCAGCGAGAGGCTTTGTACTGGCGCCTGTAGCAGCTCCCTTTTGTATGTCTTTGGTGGGAGTTTAGGGAGGTGTGGGCTGGAGTTGTAGCGAGGGGGGACAGGTGGAGCGGAGGTGGGAATAGAGAGAGGGCAGAGGCTATTCTGGCTGGCGCTGAGAGAGCAGCCCCGCCTGGCAATGCGAGGGGACGGTGTGCTGGGTGGCGTGTTTGGGGAACTGGGCGAGCTGCCGTAATCCCAGGTATATCGGCCCACGGGCGAAGGCTGGTTGACAGGGTAGTTGATGAAGATCTCCGGGGGTCGCTGGGGCACCGGGGGAGGCGTGTCTGGGATGGGGTCGCGGGGTGGTGGTGGAGGTGGAGGGCTGGGCAAGGGGCCATCGGTGGGAGGGCCGTTGTAGACTGGGGGTCGAGGCTGGTTCCTGTGCAGAGGAGGCGGCACCCGGGGAGGGATGGCAGGAGGGCTGTCGGACCTGGAGCTCAGCTGAGACATAAACACATAAGAGGTGTGTCAGACTTACTACACATGCTGCCCTGTTTATTGCACATCAGTGATTCCTAACACAGCGCTCTACATCCCCACAAGGGGGCTTCAGAGATATCAGAAAGCATTCATGCCATGTGAAGTTATTTTCTTACAAAGTTACTATGTGGAAAAAGCTGGTAAAAATCTGGATTTGTTTTTTCCAGCTCAGTTAATGTACAATGTAAGCATTACAGTCCTTTCCCTGAGGCCTCAGAGCCGGTTAGCATCCATCTGGTAACCACCAGCTGCAAGTGGTTGTGGAGTGAAGCTGATGATAGAGGGTGCTGGACCAAAAACCTTGGCATTGCCTAACTGATTGCCGTGCTTGCCCATGGTTTGAGTGGAAGATGCCGAGTTGTGCGCAAATACGCATCGTTTTACTCTCCAAACAGTCTCCTTCAAAGTAAAAGCTGTTCTGACACCAACACATTTTAAAAAGTGTAACTTTTACTCTCTTCCCAGCATCAACCACTTGGTGGGTATTTTACCAGTGCAAACTACAGGTGACTGCAGCAGTCTGATTACAAACAAAAGCGACTGCAGTTAGGTTTTCAGTGTAGCAGCATATACCCCTTTGTGACGGATTTTACCGTCGAGTTGCCCCCGACGCATCCATCAGAGTGCGAGCGTGTGAATGTGAAGCCGAAAACAGTGCTAGGCTTTAAATATGTTGGTGATGAGTTTGGAGCAAGGAATGAGCTCAAATTGGGAAGGAAAAGCACTGCTAAAAATATTCACTCGTCTAGCTTTGCATACATATGTACAGTGACATTTTATTCTTAATCCACCCATTCACAAATGTTTGCAGAAGCATGCCTAGGTGCTCGATTTTATAAACCCGTGACCATTAAAGTGATCTTAAATGCCAAAACAAACTCTTAAAATGACTCCAAGTCTTCAACTTTAAATCATCTTGACTTCAGAGAACTGAGGTAAGTCTTTGCAAAACTCATAATGATGCAGAAACGGCGCACTGCTCTTACTTTAGTGTCCGACATGGTGTCTTTCCTTCGAGGCGGCAGAGGTGGTGGCTTTAGCTCCTCTCCAAGGTGGTGGAGGCTACCACATGACGCAGACTGTAACTCTGAGGAAAACGGAAAACACGGATTAAAACGGATGAAAAAGCTGACATGCTCGGCTACTTTTATATTGGCAGAATTGTGCAGAACTACAATCGGGAGCAATCAAAATAAACTTCACACTCACTTCCAGTAAACAGGAGAACTGGAGCAAATATGGAGTTGCTACTACCTGTGAAATTCAAACACAGAAGATTAAGGTCACATGTGGCAGAAGGAATTAGAAACATTTATTAACCTGAAACCTAAACTCTACTATCGGAGAATGTAGGGGCATAGTATATAATTTAACTTGGATCTGCAATACTTGGACTAGCTGCACGCTTTTCTTTGTAAACCATGGATCAAGCATCGGCCTCACACTCACCGCCGTAGGAGTTGCTGAGCTGGTCGTGCTCTGTGAAAACTGAGTTAAAGTCAGGAGTGGCCGACTGTGGGGGAGTGGGCGTGTTCGGAGAGGTGGGCACCGAAACCAGCGACTCCGAATCGTTCTCATTGATACTCCGGAAGGTGATCTTGTGTGGGGGGTCCCTCTCCAGGGGGACAGGGTGGCCCTTTAGGGTGCCAGAGGTAGATGTTCGCACGGGGCGGATACCCGGGGATTTCAGACTGTACACGGTCTTCCTGGGCTGCAATGAGAGAGGAGAATCAAGAGATAACACATTTCTCAGGATGGGATTGATCTTATATTGATTGAACTTACTGAGATCCAATTTAAATAATCCAACCTGCCCTTTCCAATCCGCAACTGAACTGGAACTTGTATAAGAGCAGTAAAAACTTCACTAAATTATAAATACTCACAAATCGAGGAGGCTGCCTGCAGTTCCGAGGCTCTATTTCCAGAGACTTTCTGAACAGGTAGTCAGTAAACTCCTTCTCGCTCAGGTTACCCATCGGGTTCAGGTTCTCGAAAAATTTCTGTGCAACACAATCATTAGTCAGAACTCAGGTACTGGGCACAGTTAAGACAAGCTCAAAGACAATTCTGGAAAGGCGAGTGCTCACCCTCATCTCGGGCTCCACTTTCAGACAGTAGGGCTGGTTCTGATACTGCTGGATCTCTCCTGTGATTTCCGCCACTTTCCTCCTCTTGCTGAAGTTGATCAGATCCTTCCCGTGGCGTTTCAGGAAGTCTGGGTTGCCTTCCTCCGTCTTCAGTATGTTGGTTAAATAGATACCTGAGGACCAAAAAACAAAAAATGTGAGTAGAGCTTGAAGTGTTTATTTGTTCAGTACTTTCTCACTTGTTAAGTCAATTTACTATTATAAAAACAACTCCCAGGACAAACAAGAGATTGAATTGTTTTCTGATAAATAATGGTGACTCACAGCACAGCCAGGATCCAGACACAACTACTTTAAGTCAACATTTTTTTTGTCCTGCCATCCTTCACTAGCACAGTCAGAAGACTGTAGAAGACTTACCAAAGAAAGGCACACAGGGTGGGTTTATCGACTTGAGTTTAGCCAAGTATTTCTTAAAATGGTCCTTGCTCAGTTCTGCTGCCTCTTCCAGGATCTTCCTTTTCCTCTCTGGTACTGCCTGCAAAGGTGAGGGAGAAGAGCTCAGACTGCAGTCTGATCACCACCTCAGCCTTACAGCGTAAATGCCAGTTTCAAAATCAACGCCAAACATTGCATGTAGACACACAAACACAGAAATGTGCAGAGGCCTTGAGCCCTCCCTCATTTTTGTTTTTCCTACTTTGCTATTAGAAAAAAAAGGCAAAGGAATTTATTGAAACACATGCGAACACCTGGAAAGACTGTGTATAAAGGCAAACAGAGTTTTTAACAAGCTAGAACATCAATATTTCTTAGTCAAGTTCTCCTCCACTGTGTTTTAAAGGCTGGCTGCAGACACTGTTGTTACTTTCTTGACCTCTGATTTCAACCAAACAAGTCAAAGATGGATTCATCACTCCAACAGAGCTGCTGCTACTGATTCTCAGTCCAGTTCTGGTGTAATTTAGCATACAGCAGCAGCAGCAGATGCTTTTCTTCTCTCTTTCTCCACTTGTTCAGGTCCCTATACATTTTGTTTTTTTGGAAGTACACAGTACTGAGATGCCAAGATATGCCGAGTTATTGGCTGATATCTGTTTGGAAATCATTTTGTTGGAGCAAAACACTATTTTATCCTTGTCAAACTTTGTCATTTTTAGCATTTTTATGCTAAGTTGTCCACAATGTGCTGACATAGCACTGGTTCATCCCTTGAACGATTCCCCAGGCTTTCACTCATTTTCACTTAAGACCACTAGAAAAAGGAAAAGGTCTGGCTCCTCTGAAGCAAACGACTTCTGCTTTAATTTGTGTAGTCCTGTTTTTCTCCTCATATCTCACTCACCTCATAGGTGTGATCAAGTCTGTAGACTGCAACAGAGTTGATAGCACTGAGCACCTCCAGCACACCGTTGAAGTTATTGAGCTCCTGGAAAACCTGCAGAATCTCTATGACCCGTGTGAACACCGCCACCCTCTCTTCCAGGTTCATTGTCTCCACAATACACCTGAAACACGCAAACACATCCACGAAACATCGTTAGAGGAAACGGGACCTGAAAAATTAACGGTGAATTTTCTTATAAGCAAAGTGACTCACTTCTCAAACCACAGAGTAAGGTTGGTAGTGTGGCGAATCATGCGGAGCAAGTTTGGAGAGTGCTTCTCTTTGTCCTCTTTGGTCCAGACGCTGCCGACCAGCTCGGAGGGCCGAACAGCTCTGTGGAAGCAGAATTTTATTTCTCTATGTAAAGAAGCCGATTGCTACACGCATTTTCTGACTTCAACCTTCCACTTCTATGGCTATGAGTGACTGACCTGTACAGCTCAGACTCTATCAGTGTCAGCTGACGTGCAATCTCTATGGGGTGAAGGGTCATGAGGTCAAACAACTCCAGTTGGCCGCTTCTGCAGATGTGCCACTCGATGGAAGGAGGCGAGCTCTCAAATGTGATGCTGGGACTGACGCCGTTTGTCTGAGGCTGCATCTTTCTCCTGATGATCTTATTGATGGACTCCACCCACTTTCTCATGGACTTACCTGAAATAAATAAATAAATACATAAAAAAAAAAAAAATCATCCATTAACCACTGGTGTGTCACTGTACTCATGTTTCACAGGTAAAACTACACTAGAGACTACATCAAGAAGCCCAGTGAGGCTTTGCTCAGATCCAAACAGACAGTAGTTGGACAAATCATCAAATCAATCATCACAGTAGTGATGTGGTCTTTTTAAGGCAAACAAAAAGACTATATTTTAAGTCAGAAGACAGCAATTTGCCTGATAATGATCCCGTACAGACAAATTATTTATAGCTGCAATATAGTGTCTGAACCCTTTCTTTTCCTGCACATGGATATAGGTTAATATTTTTATACACACACAAAAATAACTAAAAATGCAAGAGGTGACGAGATAATTTAACAGGGGGACATAATTTCAGAATATCATATTCAAAGTTAGATTTTACCAAAATATACCTCAACTTAGGACAAGAAGTTATGAACAGCAATTAGATTTTTTGAAACATTATTTTTGGGGGCATTTTTGCCTTCTTTGATTGGACAGTGAACATGTTTCAGACAGCAAAAAGGGTAGAGAGAGCAGGGGAAGAGCCATGGGTTGCAATCGAACCCAGGACACGATATCGAACCTTGTCGTATATGGTCGCCGTATGATTTTGACGTACCAATATATGGCACACGAGGATTTAGATAAAATAACATTGCTTGCTGTTTATTTGCAATTTACGCATCAGAGGTGGCTCAATAAACACCCTTTTGGACGTAGCTTTGATAGATAAACGCTGGAAATATTGCAAAGTTCAGCTGTAGGACGGCTTTTCCCATGTTGTGTCAAATGTTTATTTATGGAAGCAGCCGTTTGTGTTTGTGACTGACCTCGCAGTTGAATTTTGGTGGTGAAGTATTCTTCTAGTCGACTTCTAAGCTCTGCGTCGTTCTCAAAGTCGTAGAAATGATGTTCAACCCACTGACGGAAAACATTGAGAACCCTGCGAGGTGAAAAAGGTAGTTGAGTTAATTTATTATTAGAGCTTCACAGGTTTATTAGGACAATATGCATACAGTTTGCAAAGTACATCTACAAGGGAAGATATTTCTACCGTTTGTTGACATTAACAATTATATTTGGTATGTCAAAGAAATACATAAGATTGCCAAGTAGTTCACAGAGACATGCCTTAAAAGGGAAAAGCAAACGTCGAAAGAGGGACACCTTCTGAAGTGCCAGTGTTAAAATACACAGTCTGACCACATTTAAGTGCTTACTGAACAACAGACCACACATACTTTTGTCCTGCATGTACACTCTAAAACATCCTGAAGGCTTTGTTTAAGACAGACACTTCAAAGATTTTAAACTCTTCCTCAGAATGTAATATAATAGCAGTACAGGACTTTACCTAGTTTATAAGGTCCACTCGTTTTGTCATCGTTTCTGTGACTAACATTCACAGAATTTACAGGAGCATGTTTGACACTAAGGAGCTCCCTCTTTTTTAAAAGGGGACTTACAAGATTAGGTCAGACTCTGCTGCTCCTTATAAGGATACACAGTCAAATACAAAAGTAATTCTGTGACATGGTGAGAACATTTTTGCCTTAACAGGGCGACAGACACAAGAAAGCACTTAAATAACAAGTAGAATAAGCTTTCTACAAATTTGAGTGATGTTTATCTAAAAATGCAGGTTGTCCAGCTGTGTATTAAACTCAAAGTTGTGTTTTGGAGCTTAGTAAAACACATAGCACTTGAATTTAAAATGACCCAAACATGAAGTTCATCTTACGATGTCCCTTGCCATTGCCAAACCTTGACTGCATTCACAAGATTTTCAAAACATTTGACTTCTGACCTTTGACCTTTACATCGAGGCCACTAACATTAAAAACCATCTGAGATTATTAGGAGATAGACCTAGGGTGTCAATTTGAAAGTCGTAGATGACTTCCTTCGTGTGTCATGGCATTCACAAGATTTTCAGAAAACTTGACCTTTGACCTCGTTCTTGAGGTTGAGGTCACTGAGCTTCAAACTCATCTGAGATTTTTAGTACATACCCTTATGGGGTCAATTTGAAGCTCATATGTTGCCTTGTTCTCAAGTTATCGCATTCACAAACTCAGGCGTCCACATCGCCTGCCCTCCCATGTGCCCGGCGGGGTGACGACAATACCAGATCAGCCTTTTACGGCCGAGGGGTTAAAAATAACAAAACAAACCAAAAACGCTACTTTTTGCCTTACATACAGTATTTCAGTGTTTAAAATGAGTATTGACTCAAGACTTTTGAACAGTATATTATTTCTTTCACTGTTAGTGTTCCCCGTCTTTCTACTTTCACTCAAATACACAATTAACTTGCACATGAGCAAATTCTTCACCTGAGTTGGACCGGCTGTACGTATTCCTTTCGGAACCTTTGGAGCTGGGCTACCATCGGATGATCATTGGTCATCAGTATCTGTCTGTCTTCATCTGTTGGTTCTGGATCAGGAATCGTAAGCCTGAGAAAAGAAATGATCAGGTGTACCCTGACGTCAGTTACAGTTGTGCAAAATCACGAATTATAGCAAAAGAATTACTGTAGTCACGGAAAAGACTGAACCTGTCTATCAGCAGGGTGAGAAACTCGTGTGGCTTGCAGAATGATCGGTATGTGGTAAGAAATGTGCGAACGAAATTGGGATCTAGAAAAAGATCAAACAGATGATAAACATAAAGGAAATTAAAATATTCATTGCCACTAGTGAAGCTTATGCAGCAGCTTACCAGCATACATATGGTATGTGAGCCTCTCTATGAGCTTGTCCACTGTGCCGGCTTTAATGATGGGGATTCCTGTTTTGCTCTGCACTTTGTCCTCAAACACTATATTCTCCTCAGAGTCCTGCACCGCAAAACGGTACACCTCTGGAGAGGGCAGTCTTAGAGGCTGTGCCTGCTCCTCTTGCTGCAGCTCAGTGTCCAACATGCGATCTAAAGTAGACCGGTATTGCAGAGTCACCAGCGCTGCCATCCACGCTTCCTTCTCCTCTGCTGTACGAGCACAGAATACGGCACGGGTATCATCTTTGGCTACCAGTTCAAAGGCGTTCCGCAGCTCTGGCGAGTCCTCGCGGTCCGTAATGCTGACCTTCCTCAGAACAAACTTCTCTTTCAGACGGAACTCCGCCCCGCTACCCGCTCCCGGGAGCCGTGAACTCTGATTGGCCTTACAGCTGATCATCAGGCCATCAAAAAGGAAGTTGTGTCTCTCGTGTTTAGCACCTGCACGTATAAGCGGGCCCTCCAAGATGAACTCGCTGCAGCACTGACCGATGTCTTTTCCCTCCCAGCCGTCGATGCTTTTCTGGATCTCGTTCATGCGTTTGATGGCTAGCTGTTTGCTACGAATCTGCCTGCTATACAGACGATACATTGGCTCACTGTGAGGGAGGAATAAAGTTTGGTCAGAAAACCCCAAAGCTCAGTGCACAAGTTTTTAAATGCTGAACCACTGAAATATAAGTAGACAAACATAAGTCTTTATTGCTTATTAATAGTAAGTAGACGTACCCAGGTTTACGTCGAGGCTGGTGTTTGGCATAAATTCGCTCCATGCTAGATTGAAGGTTAAGCAGAGCTGTAAGCGCCTGTTTCAGACATTCTCTGTCGTCTAGGTCTTCACTGCGCTCTTGAAGTTGCTGTAAAACGTATCAGAAATATTCACGATTACATAATATCAACGTCTTCAGCTTTAAAAAGACAAAGTGCAGGTGTAGCTGATAATGGCACCAAAGGCTTGTTCATATGATGTATGAATGGCTTACTGGGACACTTAATGGAGTTGATTACATTATTTTAAAGTCCTACAGAAAGCCTGTGTTAAATGCAATTAAAATAGTATTTGATGTGTTACATCTCATATTAATTGTTGGGCAATCTCAATCTAACGGCTGCGTTTTCCTGGAGCATCAGGCTCAGTTATTACATCGCTCTGGCATGATGATGGTGCCACAGGACAGAGAGCTTTCTCTCGTGACACCATGTGAACATTGCTCAAAAATTATGTACCGTGTTGGATGTGATAAGTGTGTCTTTTGTTGCCTTTTCCTTCCATAACGCCAACAGGTGGCGGCAAATGGCTACCCTGCCCTGAGCCTGGTTCTGCCAGAGGTTTCTCAATATGAAAAGGAGGTTTTTCCTTCCCACTGTCGCCAAGTGTTTGATCAGAGAGTCGTTTGATGGTTGGCGTTTTCTTTGTATTATTGTATGGTCCTTACAATAAAAGCACTGTGAGGCAGCTGTTGTTCTGATTTTGTGCCACTTAAATAAAACTGAACTGAAAAAAAAAATTCATTTAAAGCAAAAAGGTCTGAATTTGTGGTTTGTGTCACACTTATTACCATTTCACTAGCACTCGAAGAGGGGCGGATGAGTGTTTGCAGGCAACTAGAGCTGATTGTGACCAAAGCAACAAGGCTTTTGCCAGCTGGATGGGGAATACTATACTATGACTGGTAGTTGCCAAGAGATCAGCAGCCTCTAGGTTAATTTGAGTCTTTAGCAATCGATTTCCTAGTGACTGCCATTAACCTCCAGCAACCACTCTCCAAACTTTCAGGAAACTAATCTTTTTTCCCCATATGACCGAGGCTTTATTCACCAAACCCTACACTGTCGTCATGGTTGTCACGTGTCAAAAATGCAAACAAAACACCACTTAGAAACGTTAAAATTACTTCATATTATGCAGTATTCTATAGTTAATAAGCTGCAGGGGCGTATTATTTCCTATTTTATTTATTTGAGGTCTTAGGAAAGTTTGGACTTGGAGAAGGCTTTGTAATTTTGTCAAACTTATCCATCTTTTACCTAGCGCCTGTGTCCTTTTTAATGGCTCTAGCGCTTCAGAATATGCACTGGAGAGATATAACTGACAAGCAGACCGTATCATAGTATAAAAGGACTTTAAATAGATTCAGTTCCCTACAATAGTTTTGCAAGCCGATGATATGCTTCTCTTCATCTCAAAATTGGGAAAAAAAATCTACTCCCATGTTGATGTCAAAATTAAGGATCTCTCCCTGGCTATAATATTAATTTTGATAAAGCAAGAGCAATGCCAGTTGGTTTTGATAGCAAAACTTCATATCCATCCATTTCCCCTTTCTCCTGGTCTGACTTGGGATTTTTATATCTAGGGATCGATATAAAGCCTAATGTTAGGTACCTCTTGAGACACAATTTGACCACAGTACAAAAAGAAATAAATAAAGACCTTGCAAGATGGATGAATCCGCCAATTTCATGGATGGGTAGAATAAGTCTAATAAAGATGAAGAGGCTTTACTATTATCTTAAAGGTGATGGAACTCCTTTTGCAAAATTGGGATGTAATCCCTTTGATTTAGTAGGAGACATGCAAAAATAAATCTCGCACAAAAACAAAAGACAAGCCAATTCTTCAAAATACAATGAAAAGCTGGCAAGATATAAACAACTGTATTTGAGGAAGAATTCGTTTACCTACATTACACTGCTTTCAACAATAGAGATTTTCTCCCTGCCATGAATTTGGTTGTATTTGGATCCTAGCACAGAAGAGGTGTAGTAAAAACTACATACATAAGCTGTGCGCCCAACTTCAAAATACCTTTGGCCTTCCTCAGAAAGACTTGTATATCTTCAAATTCATCACTATGTGTCACAGGATTCTCGCTTGCTTCCATAGAAAAAATTCAAGTTTACTTTAAAAAAAAAAAAAAAAAAAAAAAAGGTTTTATTTTGGGCTTTTATAACATCCTGCAGAAATATGATAATCAATCAATATTGGGAATGGTCTCAGTCAATGGGTCAATGGATGATTTACAGAAAGCCTATGGTGAGGACGATTTAAAAAAAAAAAAAAAAAAAAAAAAAAAAAGTAAACATGATAATATCATGTGGTCAGTGGTCACATATCTGTAAACCCCAACATCCATCAATTGTGTGCATCATTAACAATAAATCAGGGTTGTGATGGGCAGTCAATTTGGGGAAAAAAAAAAAAAAAAAAAAAAAAAACCAGAGAGAAAAAAAAAGTAAACATTAGGACAAACCTGCAGTAGCTCAAAGTAGTGCATACAGTGGTACACTGGGACCATCATCAGCTGGGGAAGGATATATTGCACAGCTTCTTTAAAGCCTTCTGTAACTGACTGCAGAAACAGAAAGAGAAAAATGAATAATAAGAACACTATGAACAGATTTGACCAACCAACATAACAGCAAATTTTCCACCTCAATACAAAAAGTCTTTTTCCCCCTAAACAGCATTTAACTCAGTAAATCTGTTTCAAAACAAAAACATTTTCCTATCCAGAAAAAAAAAAAAAAACCACAACATTTAGAAATGTGATATGCATTTATTCATATGTAAGTCACAGAGACGTTATTTTAAAGTGAAACTGAAAGTTGAGTGTTTATATTGCAGTTAGCTAAACCACCAAATAAGTTGTTGCTGGATGTGTTTAGACCTGTCTAAAGCTCGCCTTTCGTGCCTCCAGGATAAGCCAGTGTACAAGTGTATGGTTGTATTCAACTCAAATGATAAATGAATGACAAAAATTGATCATAAAAAAAAAAAGACTAAAATGTCGGCCCTGACTAAAAATATTGTACAAAACGTACAGTCGGTCAGCAAAGACAGATTGGGTACATCCCAGTCTGTTAATGTAAAATCAGCCCAAATGAGAGGGTACAGGGGGAGCAAGAAGCAGTTGATCAAGTAAGGCAGAGGTAACCAGAAAGGGAGGGGTGTCACAGTATCCTTTTAAAGCTCCTGTTCCCCAGATAGCCGAATCAGAATCAATACGCTCGTACTCAGACTCCTCTGCAGCGACCACAGTCTCTGCATGCAGGGAAGAAGTCTGGGGGAAGGGGGATCGTGTGCATTAGAGAAAGGCATCAGCTGCCTGATGCACCCAGATGGACAGCAAGGAAACAATGATCCAAGTTTAGATCATGTTATTGATACGTCAGCATCCTGCAGATTCACAAAGTGTACACGTGCTTTTTGTCACCGTTTTGAGACTCATCAGTTTCGAGATATAACGCTTACAGGGAACCTAAGGAATCCGTGTATTTATATTCATGTTTGTCACCCAATTCATGAGCATGTAGTTGACTTATTTCTGTCCAGAGTGGGTGCAATCACACAAATATAAAATAGAGAGAAATGGACTTTATGATTTACTGACTATTTTGTAACTTCTTCTGTAAATCTGATGTCATCAGAAATCTGGAAAAGGTGCTTACATGCCACAGGATCCTGCTTTCCACTGAAGCAATGCAGCTATGCAGGTATCACAAACCCAGTGTGAAACAAGAATTTTCATACACAACAGAAACCTCACAGATAAATAATATGCTAGCCCTGATCTAGATGCTTTCAGCGAAGATTCGACAACTTGGTGAGACTATTGATCTTAAGAGTCTTTAAAGAAAACAAAACTGGATTTCCATTTCTAATCATAATTTAAACTTATCATACATCTCTAAAGGGATATGCATCATTTTTGCTTTTGGCCCCCGACCCTCCTCTTCACCAGGAGAAAAAAAAAAAAGTCCTGCAGTGTAGCTGGCTGTTCTATTTTTAAAAGGCGATGTAATTTACCCACAATAGCAGACGCTGCAGAGTGCAGGGGCTGAGTGCTCGACAGACGCATCTGTCTGACAGAGAGGAGGGGCAGAAAGTCAAGAAGGGTGGAAAAAGAAAGATGAAGCACATGCTTTGAGACAAAAGCTGAAGAGGAGAACCAATGTGGCCACTGCCACAGGTTTGACTGGAACATGTGCCATTTCATCCAGGTGTCCACATAACTGAGCGTGCTGGATAAAGAAGGTAGAAAGAAGATGAGATGAGTAACTGGTTGGTGGAGAAACACCATTACACCATCTCCCGTTAGGACAACTGATGATCAACATGTATACATGTACACGTGCGCACGCACACACATCTCCGATTGTGCACTCGAGCAAAGTGGATTTGCAAGATCTCTTTCCATCAGATGCCGTAAGAGCTGAATGTCTTAGCTGCTGGGTTAACGAAAAGGCACAGCCATGTATCATTTCCTTAAATTTTGCTTCCAAAGGGGTCTTTATGAATCGTTCTCCAGGATTTCTGAAGGTCTCTCAAAGTCTTTCTTTGGACATTGGCTGCATTTTCACCTGCGTTCAGTCCAGTTCTTGTACCTGACCTTTTTTTTTTCTTTTTTTTTTTAAAAAAAGAGGATTTTTATTTTTGTTAAGCTGCTTAACACCGAGATATAATTCAAATAGCCCAAAAAAGGCTCAAGGGATAACTCATAACTCAAGGGATGAAAGAGTGTTGTGTATACACATAACAGAGAATTCTTTAAGTAATTTGTTACTAGGAGCCAATCACAAAAACACATCATTTGTTCCAGTTTCTAACAGTTTGACAAAAAAAAAAAAAAAAAAAAAAAAAGTATTTTTGCTCAAATAACAATGTGATTCCCAAAGAGCTATTAGCAGAAAACAGTGCTGTGGCAGTGTGCCATTATAAATTTTGAAGAAACTGGACAAGTAAGGTGAGAAGAGAAGTCGTCTCATGATGTCAACATCACTATCTACAGCAGATGAACACTACCTGAAAGTCATGTCCTTAAAAACAATTAATTAAAAAATAAAAAAGACCTGATAAAGAACCTGAGAGATTCATCTACTGTTCACTGAAGCCTCATCAGAAATGGTCTCAGAGGAAGGGTGGCTTCTACTGAGGCCACTGGATTGAAAATAAGTGGCAATATGATGGAATAACAAACACATGGAGGTGGGCAGGACAGAGAAACGTACCATCAGATTTTGCTACACCACACAATGCTTTCCAGAAAGTGTGATCTGTGTTTTTCAGCAATGCGAATGATCCCAAACACACCATCACTGCAACCCCAGAGCCTGGACAGCGTGGGATCATCTTGACAGCCAACATCCAAAGAAGGGCTTCTTCAAGAAGCCTGGAGAACCTATTTCAGAAGATTCCTTCTAATGGAGAAGCTGAAACTGAACCCCTTAGATTATGAATCTTAATTGCTATTTTCTGTTGACTGAACTGATTAATTGACTGATACGTTCTTACATATATAAATCGATATATACACTCAAGCAAAGACACTTTTTAGTTATGTGCTGCTGCTTTAGCTTGTGAAACAAAACTTCTTTGTTTTAAAAAAAAAAAAAAAGTCTTATCAATATGGTGCACAAATAAAGCTGTATTCATACAATACAGTTGTATTGTATGAACTCTCATACAATGAGTATATGGAAATAAACACTAGGTGTGAATAATCAGAAGACTGTGCCAGCACTCTAACTGTGGTTAGTCTAGCGGTTCACGAATAAACACAGCGAGGCCTCAAAATGAGGTACAGGCAAGGCTGCAGGGCACTCACTCAGCCAGACTTAGTTTCCTCACTGCCAACAAGATACAAATGAAGCCTAAAGGTAGATGATTCGTAACAAACAGAAATTTGACTAGAACAAAATTAGACACTTGTTTTGAAAAGCTTAAAAAAGAAGAACAGAAAACAGTCTCATTCTGCAAGTGGTGTTACAGTGACTCTGGAGCTCTGATGCTGCATCATGTGAGCACTCCACCTCACTGGGCTTTGGCCTGAGAAAACACCAGAAAATATTTAATCTTCAAAGGCTGCCAAACTGCACCCCACTGAGCATAATTCAATGCTATTCTTGTGAGGAATGTCCAAATAAAACAATGCAGCAGCAGCGAATAAACTGTACACAGGACGCTGGATATGTCATGACATGCACTTGGCGATATTAAGAGGAATTCCACCCGGCATGCAGGTTGACTTCAAAGCAGAACAGGAACAAATAATGAAACAATGTTTGCTGGGTATAAACTCAAAATGACCTACTTACACCTTCATATAAAAAAATAAAAAATAAAAAAAAAATACAGATTTTCCCTTTTTTATTTTACAGTATTTTTCAGTCTGTAAAGTTTATTTTTGGCACTGACAGAAAGAACTGATTCTCAGTTATAACAGCTGTAACCGTTAATTCTCGTACCTAGTGATAATACAAAGTCAAAGTAAATAAAACTCAAATGCACACTGTAACACAAGTTCCAAAAAGTTAGGACGTTTTGTAAATGGCAAATAAAAGAATGCAATGATTTGCAAATCTCATAAACCAACAGTAGAATATTAAAAAAAAATGTTTACACATGTTTACCACTGTGTAGCATCCCCTCTGCTTTTAACAACAGTCTGTAAACATCTGGGCACTGAGGAGAGCAGCTGCTTGACTTGTTGTCCCATTTCTGCCTGTAGAGGATTCCAGCACCTGGACTTATCTATGAAGCTATGCCATTACAGTAGCTCTAGCATGTGGCATTGCTGAAATATTAAAGGCCTTCCCTGAAAAAGATAATGTCTATATGGAAGCATACGTTGCTCTAAAACTTGTATATACTTTTTAGGGCTTATGCCCCCTTTCCAGATGTGCCAACTGCCGAATCCATCATCACTAATGCGCCCCACATGTTATCAGAGATGACACCTTTTGAACTGAGCCCTGATGTCAAGTCAGAAGCTCTTCTAATGCTTTAGTGAGGAAGAGACAGCATCCAAGTTTTCCCCCAAAAGAAACTTAAAAATTTTAAATTTTGAGGCACATTGTTCTGAAGTTGTTCCACGATTTGTCAATGCAGATTTATTTTTTAATACCCGATCGTTTTATTCACTTGTTACCAGTTGCAAAATGTAATTTTCTTTTCAGCACCGATTACATTTCCGTCCCTTTTTCACACCCGTCCCAGCTTTTGATTCATGTGGCTTCCATTAAATTCAAAATGAGCAAATATTTTCATGAAACAGTCCAATGGGCCCATCTTTTGAATTGTGGATGTGAGGTTGTATAAATCTGACAGTATGTTTTTAAACCAAACAAATGTAGAGACCCGAGCGTCACCTTTCCAAACTCTTATGAAATCTCTTACCTGGAAGTAGAGGCCAACTGTTGGTCGTGCCATCAAGCTGTTGAAATGTGAATGAAATTCCCCGCCGAGGATGTCTTGAGACAAAGTCTCGTAGGGATCGAAGGCCTGCTCCTGCACACACACATGCAGAATAATACAAGTCTTAAGAAAAACATCACAGAAAGACGGTGTCATATCTGAGTCATCAGCGCCGTCTCCATCATAACCACAAGTTACACAAAGTAGTTAATCAAGTAATGACTTACAGTAATAAGTGTTTTTACACAAACAGATGGGTTTCATTGGAATGTTCTTAGTTCTTAGAAAAGATCCTCAGTAATTAACCTTCTTTTCACCCATTTTGTTGTTTATTTGTGTGTGTTTCCGTTAACAGTCTCCTAAACTGCTGTCCTAATGTCCTCCTTAGAAATTCCTCATATCCTTTTGAATCCATTATTCTGATCAACAACTGCAAGATATACAAGCCCTAAAGTAACAGAGCAGCCCGAATGTTGATTCTACCTCCACCATATTTTACAATGGCTGGATGTTGTTTTTGTGTTAGTGTGCGGCGTCTTTTTTTTTTTTTTTTTCCTTTTTCTTTTTTTCTTTAGTCATAACACTATGGGTACCAGAAGTGTTGTGGTAAACCAACTTTCAAGTTGCTTTTCTCAAGAACACAATTTAAAAGTTTCTTTCTCAAGAAACCGATTTGAAAGTTGCTTTCCTGAGAAAGCAGTTTTTGCTAGGAACCAAGCTTCGTTTTCTTTATTTATATGGAGAAATACCTTTATAACCACTGGCCAAAGTAGCTTTTCAAGACGTCGTTAGCACAGCTTTTCGCTCAGCTTTTCCCAATATGTGATCGAATAAAACATAAAAACTAATTTTGTCTTATTAGTTAGATTTGTTGGTCTATGATTCTGACTTGGATAATAATGACAATTTTTTGAGCAATCAAATGAAGAAACTTAATTTAATTACAAACTTTTTCTCTTTCTGCAGTAAATCCTAGATTGACTTGATTAGTTTGCTGTTAATTATCCGTCAGAGAAATAATCTCTCAAAAACTAAGAATTATTTTTGTTTCTATATTTTCCTAAAACAAGAATGATGCACTCATGCTGACATGCTGGTTTAGAATGAACGGATTTCCAACAAATCTAATAAATTCAAGCCATGCATTACATTTTTTTAACAACCACATGACAACCCAACACAAAAACAAAGTACCAAAACTGTTTTTTGTACAGTTTATTGCATATTGTGTATTTCCCAACCATACTAGTAAAAGCTCAGACAATATTTGGCCCGCGCCAAATATTGTGAACTTGTGTGTTTTAAGATTTGAAAATCAGAGTGACTTCATACCTCCGCCAGATCTTCAAAGCAGCTGCCCACCAACGGATGAGGGCTGCCATCAGCAGTCATCTCAACAGCGTCCTCAATCAACCCGAGCAGCTTCACAGTCAACTCGTGGATGTCTAGGATGTTACTGAAAACCACCTCGACATCCTGCAACGACAGGACAACATGAGTGCCCGTTTCACTGTTGTGGTGTGAAACGAGTAGCTATGTTAAACTGCTGTGACTAAGGATTTTTATCCTCCAATGCTGAAACCACAAATAAGTGAAAGGTCTTTCTACGCTGGTACAAGGTACAGAAAGAGAGTCCACATGACGAGGTTATGCAGTTTGTTAACACATGGACATGAGGGGAAAAAGGATAGAGTTACAAGATTATATGCATGACATTAAGAGCCACTGGATGTCACACTAGAGCACCTTTATCTCAGACCAAAACAAACAGGCCACACTTCCGCCCTCCTTCCTTTTGTCTCTCACTTAAAACTTAGATGAGTTGTTTACAAGAGAACACAAAAAAAACCCCAAAAAGCCACAGCCATCTACCCACGCCAGCCCTGAAAATACATGAACGATTGTGATGTAATGTAACCCTGCCGGCACTGCCTTTTCCAGTCAACTTCTCTTTATTTGGGGGGGGGGGGGGGGCACACGCACGCACGCACGCACACACACACACACACACACACACACACACACACCTACCTTTAAGGAGGCTAAATCAGTTGACCAGAGTGCAAAAACATAACACAGTCAGAAGTAGAAGCAGAAGCTGTCTCAACATAATTGCATGTTCTGCATTCCACTGGGCCTCACAAAGTTGAATCCTCCTCACCCAAATGATACCACAAATTACCCAACCCAAAATATGCACTAAGTCTACCCCCGAACAATCCAGGGCTTCACTGAAGCCTGACCTGGCATTTGTGTCTGGAGTTGTTGGTTCATTTGTGCCTCTTGACAGCTGAAAAACATCTGAAAAACAAAAGGTTCAACATGCAGTCTCCTGTTTTTGTTTTGCATGCTTTTTTGGACAGGAGCTTTGAGCAGTGTTTTCAAGTTGTGCAGCATCAAGCTGGTCCTCACCACTCACCTTTTGTTTAAACTGAACAGCTTTCCTTAAAGTGTATCCCAAGCAGTGCAAATCACTGTGTCCTCACTTGGATAAAGGGGCTACTTGCTAACTTGAGACTTTAAAATGAGACATTGAAAATGCCAAGAATGACCACTTTAGGTTACATGCATAACCTCCGTTCTCAGAGTAACATGCGTAAGCTCGCCTCAGCCCTTCTTGTTGGGGAAATATGATAAGTGCTTACCTTGAGTAATGACTGCATAGTAGTTCAAGCCACTTAAGGGTTGGTGGTTCAGTCTGACATGGTCACCAGCCATTCAGAATTGGCATACTGAGGCAAATTCCTCTGAGAAATGTGAAGGGAGGCACATCCCACAGTAAGACATCTCACTCATGTTACTCTGAGAACTGTGGTTACGCAAGTAACCTAAAGTTCCTTTGGTTAGCCTTCTGTAAGAAGGATATGAATTGCTATTTAATGGCTGTTTACTGAGTAAGAGGGAGGAGAGACAAATCCCTTTGGGGTTGTGTCAGGAAGGGTATCCAACATTAAAACTGCCAAATCAACCCACTGTGACGATCCCTTGTGAATAAGGGAGCAGCTGAAAGTAGGTTTACTATATATGAGTCAGAGAGCATGGGTCATGCTTTGTGTGATGAAGAGGAACTGTAACCTTTTAAGGCCAAACATAATGACATGTTTCTTGTATGATGCTGATACTGACTGCCGATTATAGGACAGTGCATTGAGAAATGACAATACTTTTTTTAGATTATGATGCTTTATTCATTTTGACATAAAGTCATACTGTAAGCAAAGCAGTATTGATAGTCAATACTAAGCCTTAGTAGAAGAGACAGCCCAAAAAACACAAAAGTAGAAAAGAAAAATGATGAAAGGTATAAAAAGTATTTCACACTGCTTCATGACGCTGAGTACAAGTTAGCCGATTACAGAGTTTTAGTTGTAATCTTTAGATGATCTTAAGTTGGATTAGACTGAAATAGCTTTGATGAAAACCTAACTGTTTTCCAAGCTGGCTTTGCCCACCGCTCATTTTGTAAGCATAAGACTTGATCGTGTTCACTGAACAGTTTACTTTGTATTATAAAACACTGGTCAGTGATTAGATCAATCATTATGTTTAAATAAGTCGTAACCTGATTCTTTTTTGTCAAACTGAGAAATAAGCAATACTGACATGTGTATTTCTTTTAATTCAAGTTCCTCACCTCGTTTGTGAAAACTTTGGAGTGAAGGAAGTGTCTGCGGAACACTTTGACAATGAGGTCCAGCTCTCTCAGGTACTGCCGCTCCTCTGCGATTTCAAGCCTCACCAGGTCATCATACGTGAGCTCCCCCGAGGACAAGGGCTCCTCTGCACACTGCGACATCAACCCAATATCCTCCTCTTGGTCAAACATGTCCATCAACACCTGGAAACAGGTAGCAGTGACAACCAGTCAGTGGCATTCAAAAGAAATTCTTCTCTCCTAATCATGTTTGACAACTTTAGCTTCTCACTTTGTCTGCACACATGGACACTTTGATGTCCTGCTGGGTGATTTCAAAGTGCCGAATGTTGCCAACATAGTTTCCTGCCAGTTTCAGTATATCTGCTGATATGTATTCAAGCACTGCCACAATGTATAGGGACACATGGTAGTCCACTTTGTAGCCCAAAACCTCCTGTTGAAAGAAAAAAGGAAAACCCACAATGAGACATTAACTATAACACAGCAGTTCAAAGGGTTGAAAAATAAAAGCGAGGACAGCGCTGAGGATGAACAGGACAGCGAGCTGTCAAGCATCCTTACCTTGAGCAGTGGATGTATTTTATCCACAGGAAGTAGTAAGGGGTGTCTTCTCCTGCGTTTCTCAATGGCTGACTGGGCATCTGCAATTGCCCACTTATCTATAGGGTGGGGGAAGGTTTTCTGGACGCGTTCCTGATTTAAGAGAAGAGGAAATGTTACTTTTCCTCATCAAGAATATGAGTACAAACATTAAGAAGGATGAACTTATATTAAAATAAAGTAAGTGTGTTTGAAATGCTTCTGTTGAATCATACGTTTCCTAAATGGAAAATGCTGGGACACCCAGTGGGAAAATTAGCTCACAATCTGTTTCATTGTTCTTCCTTACATCATTAATATCTACTTAGAAAATAAATACTACAAGAGATTGTAAAGGCCTTACGTCTACATCTTGCACAGTGCGAGGCTGGGCCACACACAGCATGTTGAGAAGCTGCAAGATCAGCTCCTCGATATACTGGAGGGCATCCTCCTTTGCTGTCAGGTTTGGGTGGACCTGCTTCTGTACCTGAAAGTTACAGAAAAACAAATAAGTGTCAGATATGGCAAAAATTTGTCAGTCACCATAATGTGGAGTGATATTATTTTTCATTCAGTAGGACAGAAAAAAAAGAAAAGAAAAAAAAACCCCAACATGCTTCTGGCACTGTTGACATGACGTAAAGTGCAACTGTTTAATATATCAAAGTGATGTTAACATCTGGTATGATGCAGCTCAGCTGGCTTCACGCACAATTACATCAGCCTACAGTTACAATGACTGGCTGAATATAAACATTTTTTCTTTTTTTAACAAGGTGTTTATTCAGATTTTAGCCCACACACTAAATCTACTAGCTCAGTTTCATTCAACACTAACTTGAACATTACAACTCACTTGTACATTTAATTGGACAAAGCTTCTTCTTCTGATGTGAAACCACATAAGTTTTGTTTTCCTTCAGCTGAGTTAAACATGAAGCCCACAAATGACTAAGCTATGATTAGCCAGTGATGCTCACTGATACTCAGGCGTAAACACAATCATCATATGACTTTCTGCAGAAAATGAGACACAAGTATCAGGAAACATCTCACTTAAGTAACTGGCAACAAAAAGCATTTAATATGCTGAAAAAGTTACCTAATGCAAGTTTTAATGAAACACTCTTTTTGCTGCTTCCAAGGGAGCTCAGACAAATGCATGTCTAAACTCATACTTACTATACTTAAAAACTATACTTTCTCTAAATTTAGTTTTGTACCTACATTTACGGGAAACTAGCCAACTCTGTCGACCCTATAAAACCACTGATGACTATGAGCTCATGCACAGCAGATGATAGAGTGACATCATAGCAGGAGAGGAGGTGTGTAGATGGCACCTGGCAAAAAACTCTGAGGAATGTGATTGTGCCTGCAGTCCTCTACAGATCCATATAATTCTGAATTAGCCATTCCCAGAGAATAATCATAACTAAATATTTACAATGAAGTCTTAAATATTCAACTCCAGCTATTATGTATCTATACACTGAAAAACAAGTAAAAATGACTGCTTTTAAGGTTGGAAACAAATCTAAAAGACATACAAGCGATTAGGCTATGGCACACAAATCAACAAGTAAGATTCATAAGTTTCCTATAAAAAAATAAAATAAAATCAGGAATCAGCAATCGAACACACGAATACTTCTCCACAAAATTAACTGCAAGACAATAAGTCTTTTAAACAAGTATCATCTCAACTGAAAAGGATTTAGAGCTCTTTTCTGCAGATATATCAATTCACCCAGGTTTGCTCTGCAGCAGGACTCCTGAGGGTGCAACCAGCCTGACAGAAGGTATGATTTTACATGCTGACAACAAAGAAGGTGTGGCTGCATCAGGTCTACTAATGGAAAGAGAGTAACACCACCGCCCCCAAAATACCCTCCAGCTACCCAAAAGTTGCCGTCATTTGGGCCGTGCCCTCTCACAGGAATGCTGTCAGTTGAGATACTATTATAGTATCCAAAGTAGTCTTGGAGGAGAAGGAGAAAAAAAAAAAGTTGTGGCAGAAAAAAAAAAAAAAAAAAGTTGTGGCAGAAAACACGAGCAGAGAGGTGGATAGAAAATGAACCTGGTTTCTTACAAAGCCTGTTCACATGCTAGTGATGGAATTACCCTGGCATATAGTAAAAGTGATGAGTTATGATGACAAAACTTTGCCCCCGGATTAAGGAATGTGAGAGGACCGTTAAAAGGTCGATGCAGATCGCGCTTCATGCATTCCTCTTCTGTGACTTAACAGAGACTCAGCAAAAGCAGGATGTCCCCCGTCTCAAGTTTGACTTCATTTATTTGGGATAGAAAAATGATCAGAGAATAGAGGAGTACAGAAGTGTCTCTAGGGGATTATAAAAGACCCCTTTCTCAGCCCTCCTTTTAGTTTACATTCTGATTAACTGAATTCAGATGCTTTTCAAAACGAATGGAGCTGGAAAGTCTGAAGCTACAGCTTGGTCTCATTGAGGTTTCTGTACATCATTTCTGTTTTGATGCACACTCACAAGACCTAACAGTTAAAAATATCCCACACATATAGGCTCTACTCGGGAAAAAAAATACATATCAAAGCAGAAGTACGTTATGAGATAGATCCTTTTTAACCACAAATAGGCATTTGACCAAATTCCACAGGACACCAGGAG
The DNA here is from genome assembly GCF_963969265.1 of Rhamphochromis sp. 'chilingali'. NCBI lineage: Eukaryota > Metazoa > Chordata > Actinopteri > Cichliformes > Cichlidae > Rhamphochromis > Rhamphochromis sp. 'chilingali'. The sequence goes on from NC_137949.1 coordinate 19,409,830, forward strand.
CTGTGAGTCACCACACTGAAACTACGGGGGTTTCCCCTGACTCCATTCACAGAATAGTTGGCCCGTTTCAGAGAGGCCCACATCCAACAAGTGTCGGCTATCTCCAACAATGTCGGGACGGGAAACATTGTAAGAAAAAGACATGAAACTGAATGCTATTTGAATAAAAACATAATAATTCAAAGACAATGCACAGAACTGGAACAGAGCTTAAGACGTAATCAAATAAACTGCTGCATACACCCGCAGTACAATACAAAAAGGAGTTCAGTGTAAAATTCAGTAGGGTTACTAACTAATTTCAATTAACGGTCAATTTTCTACAAAACATAAGAAATAAAAATACATAAAAGTTCAGTGTGTTTGCGTTTCCTCTTTCACAACACAATAAATTTATTTTTCAATAGCTGCAGGTATGTCAGTTATTTTCTTACAATGTTGCTATATGCTAAATCTACACTGAAATGACACCAAGTGAATCTGTTTTCAACAAGGACATCTGACGAGAGGACTGACAGAGCGGTGGCATGTGCAGGTATGACTGTGGCTCAGTGTATTATTTACAGTACTGTTGCAACTTGATCCTAATGGGTAGTGGATGTAACAAGGTCTAATATAGTTGGCGGCGTACATCGAAGTAAACGCAAGCAAAGTGAAAGTAATCGAGTGGAAAAATGGCTGGGGAACTCCTGAATTTGAAATGCATTCAGCTCAACTCAGAGAATCTGCGACGCAGAGAAATTCTCAGGGTAGGAAAATCAACTGTTTAATCTGAGAAGCACCACAAAAGGTGTACACAAAACATGCTTCAGACTAGGGCTGTGCAATTATTCTAATTTTAATTTCAATGTCAGATTTGGCTTCCAGCAAATATTAAAGCAAGACGCTCGACATAAAGAGATTATTGTGGCGCATTCTGTTTTGCCTTTCAGCACATCTTTTTCCCCTTCTTCTGTCTTGGCCTATCCATAATAACCCTCTATAATTAAAGCTCAAGGAGCTATACCAAATAAAAATATGGCTTAAATCCTCTACAGTATTGGGGTAATTGTGTTAAAGTACTGCAGCTGTAATAATCTAGCAACCCTACTTTAGATGCAAAACTAAAAGATTAGTCAACATTATGAATTTTTATATATATACCCAATATTTCAAAGGCTGAAAAGCTAGTGCAAGCAATGCATTATCTTTTTAATAATACCTGTCATAATTTTTGTGCCATTTATCAAGCAAAAAATACCAAATATTCACCCTCACAGTATGAGTTGGGTGGTGGTGATGTTGCAGCTCATGGCCAACAAAGAAAAAGTTATCAACAATGTTTAGGTGGGTGGCAAATCACCCACATAAATGCCAGGAGTTCTTAGAAGAACATCATATTGCAAGGAAATCAACAGTTGCTCCCTTAAGGGGTCTGCCTCCATCTCAACCTATCCGTAGCCTCCTCGTCTGTCACACCAACCCCCAGCATGTCTTCCTTCACCACATCCATGAATCTTCTCTGTGGTCTTCCTCTCTTCTGCCTGTCAATGAGCTTCATCTTTTACATCCTTTGTCTTTCAATATTCTTCCTTTGGACACTACCAAGCTCCTTTGTCTCCAAAACACTCACCCTGAGCTATCTCTCTGATCAACTCATTTCTAATCTTGACCCTCCTGGTCACTCACAATAAAAAGCTTAACATCTTGAGCTCTGTCACTTTCAGCTCTGCCTCCTGTCTTTTTGTCAATTCCACCATCTGTAAGCCATCATAGGAAGTCTCAGTACCATCCTTTTCCCTCTTGATGCTAAAGTGCTACCAACTTTCAGTGGTCTTAATGTTTCTTTAAAATTTAAAGTAGGGTACAAGCTTACTAGATAGTTTCCAAATTAAAAATGATTTAATTGAGACCCAAAGGTGAGCCATGCTGTAGAAAAACATTCTTGGCCTTTCTGAGAGGAGTCTGGTTCATCATTAATAAAAATCAGTCAATAGAAACAGTTAATTAGATTGGTAGTTTACACCCAACTGCTACATGTAGGCAAAGACAATGAAATTAAAAGCACCTCGACCATATGTAAAGCTTCATGCACACACTCCTATGCCATGTTAAGGTGTTCAGTTTCATGGGTCAGCTCCATTAGGAGGGGAAAAGCTAGAGTACAGGAAGTCCCAGTGCTCACTCACTCTCACTTTCTCTCTTCCAACCCCCCCTTCTGCTCCCTCTCCACCCGCACAGAACAAAGCCTCCAGGGAGAGCAGCTCATAGCAGTAGGCTGAGAGATATTAATGTGCATGTACAAGGAGGCAGCAGCAGCAGCAGCAGGTTCATGCTACACACAGACTGGACAGGCTGGTCCAAAAGGAGAGGGATTCAGAGGCACACAAAACCCACTCAGTGTCTACATGCCTGCCAGGAATTTTAAACACAGACTGACTGGTTTGATGAGGAGAACTAGCACATAAGTTAGCGAAAATGTTGTCCAACAATCATTTGACAGGGTTTGCACCAGAAAAGTATTCAAACCTGGAGGCTGCAGTTGGGTGGGGTTGGTTCAATTTAATGTTACATAGGATTAATGCAAAGCTACTTTAACAGTAATCATTAATTGTGTGGCGACACAGAGAAACAAGAAAGCTGTGTATGTGAAGTTCTACCGAGGAGGGAGGAGCGATTATTGCCAGTATGTGCGTGAAATTATATTTAACTGTGTTTATATGCAGGAATAAATGATTTAGACTATTGGTGTCAAACATAAAGGACCAGGGGCCAAAATCTGCCCACGAAAGACTTTATTTCAGCCGACTGGACAGCTTTGGAAAATGTGAAAGAGGGCATAAATTTTGGACTTAAGTGTATTTTTACGAGTTTAACTGCTTTTCCTACTGATTAACACCTCCAACATTCCCATTCATATTACCCCATAGTAATAGATAAACAATTAAATTACAGAAACCTTCCTGTTTTTTTTCACGCCATTTACTATAGGAATGTTTCAAAATTGTTCTGCAATCATTAAAAAAAAGAAAAAGAAAAAGACATTTTATGTGTATTAACAAAAACTTTGTTTTATAATTAAGATGCTTAGAAACAGATTTCCTTTATTTACTCCCTGAGAAAACTATGTGGTCAGTAGCTGACGTAACTGACTAAACAAAATTAAATAATACAATATATTTCAAAACTTTATTTTCTCTGCACACAATAGGGCTGTGCGATATGAACAAAATTTCATATCCCGATATAAGAATTCTATCGTCCCGATAACGATATAAATCACAAAAATGTAACATTTTCTGTAAATTCTGTGAATCTCGGGCAGCTCGTCTTGCGTGAAGTGTTTCCAGCTGTGCGTAGTGTACCTGGAGTCGAGTGTTTTAACCGATGCATGAAACTATACATATTTAGACATAAGTTGTAAAGGCCGCCATTTTCTTTGTGAGTATTTATTACACGCGTGCTGCGGGGAAAAGCCTGTTCTAACGTTTGAATCTAAGGTTTATTTTTAAGCACCTGGCGGCTCTTTTTTAATTCTCATCCGTAAATAATCTGCTCTTTCACGTGATTCAGTTTATTTTGAAAAGTCTCAACAGGATCTTGAGCTTTATTGTGAAATGTTTATGTGAAATAGGGCTGCCACAAACGATTATTTTGATAGTCGACTAGTCACCGATTATTTTTGCGATTAGTCGACTAATCAGATCATCATCCATTGGACGTAAAACTACAGCTTATTGCACCAGCAGCATCTGCTCTTATATAACTATCATTAGCTTACAGCTTTAAGTGTTTAAGGTCTGTGCTAACTAAAAATAAAGACAAGATGATAGTTTATTAAATTTTAATGAAATTTGCAGATTGTTTCGGTGAAGTTTAATAAACTCCTTGCTATCTAAAATATAACAGGACACTGGAGTATATTCTGGAGCATCTCACACTTCTGATAATCAGTTGTCTGCTTGACGTTTATTCAGCTGTGTAAAAACTATAACTTTAATCTCAGACAAACTGATTTACTCAGGAACAAATAAAATACTAAAAAAAAAAAGCCAAACAATAACATTTTAAGTTATCTAAGTGACTCATATATATTTAACCTGAGTAGCGAAAGACGGTGGTGGGTTTGAAAACGATTTGCGGGGAGTCCGGTGTTCTCACGGCGCTAGTGAGCCTAGCCCCCGGCTCGCTAACGAGCTAGTGGGTAACAGATGTCTCCGAAAACGTCGGAGCGCTTTTGAAAATATGTGGTGTCCTGATAAACTGAGCAGATATTTGAGGTTTACACAGCTACATTCTCGCCTGAAAATATGTTAAACGTTTATTTTGTGACCCAGAAAGAATAATAAGAGTAACATTAAAACTAACTAGCTGCCGCCATTGTTGGAAACTGCGCTGGGCCGCGCTATGAATTCTGGGACACAGCTGCTTCTTCTTCTTCTTCTTCTTCGGGGTTTAACGGTAGCTGACATCCTTGTACATGCAATGCTGCCATCTTCTGTTTCAGTCCGTTATTACACTCTTAAATCCTGCCACTTATTCCTGCGTCTTTTGTGATCGTACAAAGTTTCAAACGACGCGTCGACTATTAAATCAGTCGTCGACGATTTTGATAATCGACGTAATCGTGACTAGTCGACAAATCGTGGCAGCCCTAATGTGAAACATAAACAAGCGGACACGCGATGGTGTTACCGTCGTTGTTGCTAACCACAACGCATAAAAACAGGTGCTTGTCAGTCCATAGTGTGGTTATATTAAATATACCGGTAAGAGAAAGCGAGAAAGAAGAAATTAATATAGCCACTACAGTGACCATCAAAAGGATGAAAAAAATATTGCTGTAAACAGTTTATTTTGCGACACCACAAAACAAACTATAGCATAAAATGAAACGATAGACGTTTTTATATCGTCATGCGATATATATATCGTTATATCGAACAGCCATAGCAGACGATGTCCAAACATTAAGAGTGTGACAAATATTAAGGGTTTAAAGACTGGGTTTGACACTCCTGATTGAGATGTAATCAAAGGAAAAAAAAAATAACTGGTTGGATATTATCCATCCATCCACTTCCGCTTATCCTTTTCAGGGTCGCAGGAGGTACTGGAGCCTATCTCAGCTTCATGGTTGGATATTAGCTATTAAAAATTGTAATTGTTTTTAAGCATTTTTATGCATTAAAACAGGAACAATATGCTAATGAGGTACATTATGCAATGGAATATTTGCAACGTTGGTCTCAAAAATAAATTTTTTGAAAAAAAAATCCCCATTGCATGTCTACATGACTTGCAGTGTTCAGCCAGTCTTATAATAAACTCGGGAAAACCCTGTCTACAAAAAAACCTGGTAAAGCTTAAGTGAGGTCGACAAGGGCTTTGTTTAGTCCAAACCCAAGCCACTTATTTATTTTTGCATTACTAGATGCGATGATATGAGCAAGAAAAGATCACTCTTCTTTTCTTTTAAATGTAAACTATTTCTTTTTATACAGGAATTATATTGTACCAATGAGCTAATAAGAAACTCTATTATTGTTTCTTTCATTTAATAGATGCAATGACAACTGAATAACTAAAAGCATCAAATCATCAGCTGAATAATCCTGTTTCTGTTTCATCCACTTGTCTCCAATAATAGAAAATCTGTTCTGCACATCAGAGTGCAGTGGATGCAAAAGGCAAAAACAGATGCAGGTCAGTGGTACACAAAATCTGCTTGCATCAAGTTTCATCATCTTGGTTACAACTCAGTTGTAGTGTGATCAGGTGCTGTGTGTCTTCACAATAGGAGAACAGAAAGGTTGGAGGTAATAATAGAGGCAGGAGGGTGTTGATACAGGGTTAACATTTCTAATTCAATTGATTATTCTCCTAGCTGTGTATATATGCCCTGCATCAGGCTCAGGTTGCAGGTAGTGTGTGTGTGTGTGTGTGTGTGTGTGTGTGTGTGTGTGTGTGTGTGTGTGTGTGTGTGTGTGTGTGTGTGTGTGTGTGTAGAAGAGGTGGGAGTGGGGCTTGTTATTATACCCGAGCATGTGTCACTGTTTGTGATTCATGCCATGACATCATCTGCATTACAACCAGACTGTCTGGGGAACCATGAGGCAGAGATCAACTCTGAGACAACAGGCACACGCAAACACATTAAAAATACACAGACACAAAAGATGCACAGATCTGAGACATAAACAGATACAACTTCCACTACGATGCTAAAAAGCAAGCACATATATACACACGTCCCCTATCCCTGCTCACATTCAGATAATAAAAGACAATAGGTGGTGGACATGAGGCGAACTGCACGTGGCCATGACTTGACGCCAGGCTTGTGTGACCCAGTGACCCTGGCCGCCTGCCTGCATCCACCCATCCTGACTGAACCCTGTGTGAGGACAAGCTGATGTTCAAAGCCCTGATTTAATATTGTGGGAAGGGCGGGGAACCTCTGTTTTAACCAGCAACATCTTTTTCTGTGGTAGGCCTGAGCCTGGTGTACAGGAAACGCAACCTGTTACCAGAAACATCCTGCTGTCATCACATAGGCTCATCCTGGAGGTGCAGCAACTCACTCCTGCACATTGTGTCCTCCTCACATATGTTTACCATTTGCACTTTGACAGGATTACTGCAATCAACAGAAACAGCCAAGTTCACACAGACAGACATTCATATCCTGTCCAGTAACCACGACGACTACTAATCATTACTAAGTACTAGTGCTGTAACTAATCATGTGACCAAATGTTTTGGAGGTTTTTTAGAATTACCTGGAAATGCCTTTTGCAAACTTCTTAAAGTAACGCTGCCACAAAAATATTCAACTCAAGACAAAAAAAGACCACCAATTATTATAATTTCTAGCAAATAATAATAAGTAATATATGCAAATACAAATTTTGATAATCATGACCTTTTGCTGTTTAACTGCTGGGAGGTGAAAATTTCATCGAGACTGGCCCGCCAATTAAGGAGATGGGGTACATACAGACATACATTCACTACAGTGATTATAGTAAGATTATTATATGAATACTGCAGCTATTCTTTGGGCCTGGTTTATTTTCAACCTTTGTCCTTGCACATGACCAAGTATACATAGTTTCAAGTCCAGCCCAGGAACTTTGCGCAATTATATCACCCTCTTCTCTTTTCTCATCATTTTCTCTCCCTGTCTAGATTCAACCTGGTAATAAAGGCATGAAATATTTAATTGGCCAATCCCACGGCAGCAACTCGGGGCATTTAGGCATGTAGATTTGGACACAGCGACTCACTGAAGTTCAAACAGAGTGGTGAAGAAGGGTGACTGTAAGTGGCTCTCAATGTTGGTGCCAGACTGGCTGGTCTGACTATTTCACATACTTCTGCTCTGCCAGGATTTTCCCACACAACTATACTTCGGATTAAAAAAAATAAATACATAAATATCGAGTGAGCTGCAGTAACCACACTGCTTTAAGCTGATAAGAACAAAACAGTAAAACTACAAATGCAGAAGAACATCTCTGAATGCACAACCTTGCAGTAAATGCACTGTAGATGACAACCAATATTGGATAACAAAAGATTAGAAAAAGATTGCCTGGTCTGATGAGGTAGGGTTACAATTTGGAGTGAACAACATAAAAATCATAGATCAACCTGAGCTCTTTGTTACTGCCTTGTATCAAAGAGCTCAGGTGGGAGGTGTAATGATGTGGGGGATTTCCTTTGCATATTTCGGGCCAAAAGTCATCAACAAAACACAGCCCATCTGAGTATTGTTGCTGATCATGTCCATCCTTTTATGACTACAGTGCGCCCAACTTCTACAGGCTGCTTCCAGCACAAAGCTCAAATCATCTCAATCTGTCTTCTGAACATGACAATGAGTTCACTGTACTCAAATGTCCTCAACACTCACCAGATCTCGATCCAATCCTTTGGGATGTAGTGAAACAGGAGATTCACATCATGGATGTGCAGCTGATGAATCTGCAGCAACTGTGTGATCCCATCACGTCAACATCGACAAAAAATCTCTTTGTACTTAGTTTTCATGGCATAGATTAAGCAAAGACTTCTCTAAAGAGCAAAAAGGGGGTCCAATCCAGAAATAGCAAGGTGTAACTAATAAAGTGGCTGTTAGGCATAGCATTTAGCAGTCATTTAAGGTCGCAGAGTCGGTTCTTTATGCAGCGTGGCACAGAGAAGCTGGAGTTGAGCTCTTATTATTTGGTATAAATGTTTATCCATTTTTTTTCCTGATAAGCACTTTTTACTTCAAGACAATAAATTATATGTTAACACGGACATTATTATTTACACGCTACTAAAATGTATATTTTTTCTGTAAATCTTTCTTTTTTCAACAGCGGGTTACTTTAATCTACATTTACAGAAATTTATCTCACCATATAAACAAAAAAAATAAATAAATAAATAAGATCTCATGTGATCGTGGGAAACACAGGAGGACTTTCTTTCAACCACCCGTTTACTGATTTCACAGAACCTGTGGTTACAGAAGATGAACACAAAACTGTGGGGGTTTTGTACTACTTCCTGGCTCTTTATCACTTTCAATTAAAACCATTTGATTTGAGCTGTCAATGTATAAAATGCAGCACTTAAATGGAAGACGCAGTTTTGATGACTGGCTGGAATCGAGCGCTGCAGTAGAGTCTCGCAATAAATCTCTGATGGTGAAATGACAAGAGCTCTGTCTAGTCTGAGTAAAAAAGGCAACAAAACCATGTGACTAAAATAAAACAACTCTCTCAGCTTGGGCCCCAAGTGAAGTCACCCTTTCAGAATTTAACCGACTGCTCATGCTGAGACTATTAAAAAAGGCAACACACACAAACATAAAGCAGGCTTGTAACCTGACCAATCACGGTTTAAAATGCTGGCCTGTGAACTCAACTGCACCAGGCTGCTCTAACTCAACAAGGCAATGGAATGAAACTGTACCCAGCAAACCTCTGGCCCATTTCTCAATGCCAATGAAACAGCAGACCTGGGGAATGCACAGTTATTATTAACACCAGCATGTCAGGGTGAGATAGAGATTGTGCATTGCACCAAGCATGAGCCATATAATCGCCAGCCAGGATATGTAGATGCAGCAATATGAATCAACAGGTTTAGGGTTCATGGCAATACATGACTTAAGTCTCAGTAATATATGCAAAAGCAATGAGAGCGATCTCGTAAGGATTTTTAATAAAATAGAAAGATCAATGGAAAACGAAAGGTTATTGGGGAGCACAGTAACAAGAGAGCTGCAACCGCTGCAAGCACCGTTTTATGGAAGCAACCCAATGCAAAACGAAACTTAATTCTATTCTCTAATCCTGTTAATCTTTTGGAAATATACAGATAAGGTTTTTAAAACCAGTTATTGTCCAACCTTAACCTGGAGACAAACACTGCACTTGTGTCATGGTGAAATATTCATTTATAATATAAAATGAGCATAAATGACAGACGAAAGCAGGATTTGAACTGTTGCATTTTATATATGTGTATATACTTCAACTGCTTCACAGCAAAGCAACCAAGTACTTAATTCTTACAGACATGCAATTAAACTTACATCAAATTAAAGACTTCCTGAGAACTGTGCATTGCAACTAACAATTACTGTTTTTAGTTCATCATTTGATGCACAAATCTTCCAACATGATGTCTTCAAATCAGCTTTTCTACCCACCCTACAGCATAAAAACAACATTATATAAAAAAATAAAGAGAAAAGACAAGAATAGCACATCTTCACATTTGACAGTATTTCTGCATTTATTCTTTGCAAGTGATTCATTTTTTGTCAGAAAACTAACAGATTACACCATGCAAAAATTTAGCTGCAAAATTAATAGATTTTTAATCTCGCTCAAGATTTTGGCTACCCACGATCAAATAAACACGTTCCACTGATTTTGAAAATGCAAGCTCCACCAAATCAAACGCTCCCTAAAGCACTGCCTGGCGCCAATCACAGCTGTGATAAGACTACATTAAAAGACAGATGTCTAGAAAATTTCTGGCACAACAGAAGGCGAAAGGCTAGTCTCTAGAAGCACAGAAGCATTTGTTGTTTGGAAATAGAATTTAGAAAAGAAGAAAGAAGAAGAAAGTGTACTTTATTGGTCCCCGTGGGGAAAATCCCTCTCTGCATTTAACCCATTCACTCAGTGAAGCAGTGGGCAGCCACTGGGCGCCCGGGGAGCAGTGTGTAGGGACGGTACCTTGCTCAGGGGTACCTCAGGGTAGCTGTTCAGGGGAATCGAACCCCCGACCTTCCGATCATGGGGCCACCACTCTACCTACTGAGCTATCCCTGCCCATCACCCCCTAGGGCAAGTGATGTAAACAGAGAACAAATCACATGCAAAGAGTACTACAGAGATGTGTTCCCACCACAAAGAAACACAAATAATTTACTCAACCACCTGAAAAAACACACCACAATCTGAAGTATAACGGCAACCAAGAAAAACAATGCAACGGTTGCTAACGTGCATCATCTATGAACTCACATATCCACAACGGTGAGTCTGTGCAGCGTGTCAGCATGTCCATCAAGATAAAAGTTGGACAAAAGATGCGTTATGACATACAGTTACTTTTCCAGAGTGCCAATACCAAAGAATTCAGGTAAATACGGAGGACTAGTTTTATGTTTAAAACTGGAAAAAGGGTTGTGTTAACAAAAACATTTTTGTCACTTAAATAATCGTGACAAATAACTCAATTCACCCATCAATTTTCTTCCACTTATCGAATGCAAGGTCGTGGGAGTGTTGGAGCCTATCGTAGGGCAAGAGGTGGGGTACACCTTGGGTAGGTCGCCAATGTGTGGCAGGTAGGGATGGGTATCGTTTAGGTTTTATCCGATACCGGTGCCAAATCGGTACTTTTGAAACGGTGCCGGTGCTCAAACGGTCCTCAAACCGGTGCTTAAAGACTGGAGAACACAAAATTGGTCCAAAAACCTCTCATGTTCAGCTGGTTTTTTGTAAAAAGATAACAATGTTAGCCTTTTCTGCAGCTATGGGGCATATATGGTATCACTCATGTGTAACTGTTTTCCACTTTTTCTTTGGTCATTTTAGCCATTTTGGCCAGGGTGAAGGGAGCATCTGCCATCAAACAAGAAGACAGCCGCATGTAGCTATGATGATGTTTGCTAGTTCACCTTACCTGCATTAATGTAATAACGTGGTTAGCCTACTAAACGTAAATTACACACGAACAACATGAAGCTACTCACGCAGAGAAGAACGGCTGCTGCCATCATCATCCGTCATCATTTCTGCTACACTGACAGGGCTAGGGGCCAGGACTCTCCTCTTCGTGTTTTTGGGGGATATTGCTAACTCCGGGTCCGATAACAGGCAACCCACGCACAGTAGATGTGCTCGGTGTGAGGTCTCGCAGCAAGCTATCATACGGCGCATTTCTGGGCTTTTAAAAAAAAAAAACGCTATGCGTCGCCAGGTGTTTCATCGGATTTGAGGTGTTACCTCCTTTGACAGTATCACAGTATCAGCTTAAAGCACTTGTTGCAGGCTGCTGAGTTTGCATATTTTGCTGTGAAGTACAGCCAGACTTTTGACCGCTTCGCCTTGGGCATATTTAATCTGTAGCTCTGCTCTAAAAGAACGCACGTACCTGGACCCGCCTACTATCCTCGGAAACGTAAAATTATTGGCTAGAAGTGTATCACAGCTCAGGAAAAAAAAGCACCGAAATAAAGCACCGAAATGTGCGCTGCTTTTCGGTCTGGTTACTACCGTTTATGTCAGAACCGGTGCCATCATGGCACCGGACACCGGTACCCATCCCTAGTGGCAGGGCACGACAAATAATCTTGACAATAATTTTGGCCAAAATCATGAAGCTCTAGCCTTAATTCCAATAATGTGATGTCATGGTTATTTGTTAAGCCTCAGTAAATCCATCCATCTCATTTATGATCTACATATATCCAAAACCAACCACCACCTGGTGACACATCTCAGAACTAGCTCCCTGCTTGATAACAAACTTACGTCCCTGATCTGGCCTTTACAAGTTTTCTTTATTTATTTCATTCTAGAGGATGGAGTCATCCACCACAGCTCCTGGACAGCTGTTTAAAAAAAAAAAACAAAAAAAACAGCGAGTCACAGTCAGTCAAAACCATAACAAACTTCTCTTGCGTCAATCTCTGACAGGCTCTCCCTCTGGCAGTTGTGCAGCAAGTTGAGACAATGACACTGTGGCATCGCGACAGACCACCTGCTTTCTCAGTTTCACCTGATTCATCACACCATTTCTGCAATACTGATCACTGACAAGAACAGGGCAGCGTTATTTATAAGCATGATGTTGCTACACAGCTAAATCCACAGACAGTAACCTCTATAGCCACAGTGCTGCTAAAACTAAAACATGTCCCAACAAAAAGCACATTAAATACAGGTTCAAGGCTTTTCTGTCAGATACTGAAAGCACGTAAAAAACAAAAAAAAAAACAAAAAAAACTTTATAACACGACCAGTGATAAAGTTAAGCACAAAACCATCTTTCAACCTTGACAAATGGCTTGTTGTTGATATTTATTTTAAGAAAGGAATTATTTCAGTATTTCTATCAATGTTAAATTTCATTTTTCAGTGCGTCTGTTTTGTGTAAGGGGCTTAGTTTTAACTTGGAACCAAAGCACTCAAACACCAATAATGAATAGCAGGTTAGGTGAACCACAAGTCTCTAAAGGTCACCTAAATAAGCAATGCCATTTTCCATTCTGATGCAGCACAGTTTGCCTGTTTGGCCAGTGTATTTTTTATAGTGGAAGAAGAAGAAGAAGAATCTAGTTTCTATTTTGAACTGTAACACAGGCTTTCTTGGGACTCTCCAGCCACATCAGAACATTCATGAGTAGGTCTTGACGGGACGCTGTAAGTTTATACACACAGCCAGTTCAAAAGGAAACGCAGCATGCAGATCATTGTGCACCTTCCAGTTTCTAAACAGTTTGGCCTTGTGTGTAACCTTACAGAAAAGCAAGGCAAACAGTCCCCAGTGAAACAGAAAGAGCAGTGACAAATGCGTTTTTCTCCATTAGGAGTTGGTACCAGACTTTCATGACTCTGCAAGTCTGAGCAGAAGGGGTGAGGGGATGTGGAGGGGCCACAAAACAGAAAATAAACCTAGGAGAAGCCAAGATGATGCAAGAAAAAGGAAAGAACAGGGCAGTCAAAAAGGAACTGATACAGATGTGTCCTGCTGACCAAGGAAATTAAAATGCAAATGCTTCCTATTCCGAAGAATTCATTTTAAGTTTATAAGAGTCTAAGCTGCATTGCTTGGGAAAAAAAGGCAGATAAGTGTGACCAAAAGCACCCGAAAACAGCTACAGAAGCTCTTTGCTCAGCAATGATGATCTTTTGATGAAATGAGGAACAAATAAAGAAGGCAACACGACACTCAACTCAAGCTTCATTGGTATTCACCCTGGATCATGCAAGTCGTTAGCACACCCTCGAAACGACGAAAAACTCGTTACAAAGGAACAACTTCTTCAAAATCACTGTGGGAAGTCATTATGAGGAACTTGGGTGACGAGCATATTGAATAGGCACAGCAGAGACATGTCAACAGGCGCGGGATATCTCCAGAGGTCTGCAAAACACTAAATGCCTCACAAATAAGTATAGTGTTAATATAAACACTTTGAAGTTTTTGCTTCTGAGCCGACTCAAGTCAAGAAGTGTTACCAAAACTTTTGTTCTGGTAAAGATGCACAGATGAAACCAGTGTTCAAATCGGTCACCCCAATACGGGTGTTTTGATTTATAATAGTGCATAGAGAAAGCTGGTGGTCACAGTCGTACCTTTCGTAGAGCTTGCACGAAGAGGCCTCTCCATTTGTGACTATTCTCGTCACTTGAAAAGTCGTATATCTGCTGGGGCTGCATTGCTGAAGCGGCTCCTGGTGTTGCCGTGATCCGGGCTGAACCGTCAGCATCGGCCCCGGGTAAATTGTCCTTATGGGTGGGTCAGTCCCGGCTTTACAACGGTGAAACAACACAAACTGGCTCACTTAATAAAAAGCAGAGTAACTAAAGCAGAGTGTGAGTCCGAGGTCAAATCGTGCTAAACAGCGGAAAAAATATCTATTAAAAAAGATGGGAAAAAAGCACATGTAGCAATAAAGTTAAGTCGCTAGCTTTGTGGCTATGTGGCCAGCCTGCTGCTCCTGTAAACACCCAGCAGCTGCTAACTGCTAATAAGAATGCTGCTAAGTGTAACACTTGCTGCTTGGCGTTTGCTTAAAAACTTTAAAGCAGGCACATTGAGCTCAATGTTGAGGCAAGACGTTGGAGCCGAGGTTGCTGCCAGCTAACTACAGCTACAAGTTATGTTACGTTGTTTACAGCCAAAACACCTGCACGCTAGCGTTAGCTGGCCGGCTAACGATTGCTACAGGCTGCTGGGGCTGGCCTCCGCTGCGAGTACTATGTTGTGGCACACGACCCGTTCAGCTCCAAACAAGGCACACTTTCTCCTGCGCTGCTTGCTCCGAATTCAGTCATCTTCCCCGCAGCAGATAAGGCGCTAAATCCCGCGTACACCTCCAAAGCAGCGGCCGGTCCGAGGCATATTTGCGAGCAGAGCCGCTGAAGAGCAGCCGAGGTGTTTTTGGTTCGTGAAGTCGAAGATGTTCGTACCAACTCCGCTGCCTGCCTACAGCTTCTGCTCGCTGCGCCGTGCGTCCCTGCGTAATTTCACATTTTATTGGACTGAAAAAAACAAGGCTGGACTTTTGTCTACACACAGAGTAGACTCTTAGCAGCGAAGAGTAGCGACACACAGGGATAGACAGCAGGAAATACAATAAAACTTATTGACTTTCCCTTTGAAGTGTCGGCCACACTAAACACATTTCTAATTACGTTTTATATGACAAGGAGGCTGGATTAATGGGAAAAATGCGCTTAAATAAATATTATGAGTGAAAATATTTTTTTGAAAACTTATGTGCCCCATACATTGTCTTTGTTGCTGTGATTCAGCACATGAAAAAAAAATGATTGACTTCATTTTTAATAATTAAATATTTAATATGTATTTAATTTATTTTGGCTCTTCCAGTATGTTGCCTCCTTGTATCCAAACTTTATAATTCATTGACTTAGCCATGGCACAGAAGGGCTGTAGTCGCCACAGTGGACCATCTCCCTAGCATCCTCCCCCTCAAACCTCTCCATGTCCTCCTCCACTACATCCATGAACTTCCTCCTGCTAGCTCCATCTTCAACATAATTTATCCAGTATATCCACTATCCCTCTCTTGTACGTGTTGCATCTTTAGAGCTATTTCTTGACATGAAGCTATACTGCTGCTTGGTGATCATCATCTCTGTCCTGGTATGGCTCATCAACTTTAGTCCTCTGTAGTTACAACAGTTTTACATATCTTCCTTGTTCTTCAAACAGTACAAGTACACTTCTCCGTTGCTCAGCCATCCAATCAGTCTCCGGGACTGTGTTAAACAGTGTGCTCTGGTTAATTGTGGTTCCCTAGGGTAATTAAATGTAAAATGGCAGGTAGAAACTTTCACTTCAGGCCCCTCTTTTGTGAAACCAGCTCCCAATTTGGAATAGGGAAGCTACTTTTAAGATTAGGTTTAAAACATCTCAGTATGTAATCATTAGTTATTATTAATCTATGGCATGTCTTTGTTCTGTCCTCTGACGCTCCCCCCCAAACAGGGGCTGAGGCTAATTCTGCCAGCGGTTTCTTCCTTTTTAAAAGTGAGTTTTTCCCTCCCACTGTTGCCAAGTGGTTGCTGATAGGGGACAGTATTAACCTTGCAATATAAAGCACCTTGAGGCAAATGTTTTTGGGATTTGGTGCTATATAAATAAAATGTAACTGAATTGGTTAAAAAGTCCACAACTCTCTCCATACCACCACTTCATCCTCTTCAGTGCAGTGAAAAATCAGCTTTAAACACAGCAAGGTTGTGTTTAAATATTCGAAGTTGTGGTCAATTCCCATATTAGTCATTATATTTAAATATAAAAGAATGTAGCCTACATCTTTAAAAAAAAAAAAAAAAAAAATCCTCCAAAAAAACTAACCTAAAACAGAAACCACAAAAATGGCACATTTGTTTTCAAAAATATATATTTTAAAAATTACCTTAACATTCATTTGTCATAATCAATGTAATGACAGAGAGACAAACAGAACAGTTTTAGGAACATGTGCAGAGTTTGAAACAGATTCAAGAGAAATCACCAGCAGCTCCACAAAAAATATAAATTTGCCTTGATGAAAATATAAATAAGACAAAGACACTATTTAGTCATGATATAATTTAACAATCTTTGTTGCACAACTGTCAAATGGAGTAAGAAGAACCGATCTTTCTTGGTAAACCGTGTGGTACATGAAGACTTTCATAAGCCAACATCTAGATAAAAGCCTTCATGATGACACCGAAACTCTTCATTCATTTATAGCAGACTATACAGTCTTCAAACTCCTCTTTCATACAGGTTGAAAAATCACATTGAAAAATTAAAAAGAAATCGTTTGTACTGAAATGTAACCATTAGAGAGTCCTCGTTTAAATCTAAAGTGCACATTTACGCACAGTTGATGTACTTTGATATTATAATTTTAATGTTAGAAACTGATGATAATGCTATTGAAGTTACAAATGTAAAAAGCAGGTCATGGCAAACTTCATTTCTAGACAGAAATGTAGTGCACAAAATAAACTGTACTTTCATACGTGGTGGAGTAAACATACAACCCGAAGTAGCACCACGAAAATAAAAAAGTGTTAAAAACAAAACCGCAGCAGAGAAGTCACTTTATTCTGTTAAATTAAGGCCTGTCCTGTAATAAAGAAGTCATGACAGCTGGACTTTCTTTGGTTTTCTCTCCTCCCTCTGCTACAGCGTAAAGCGGTTCTCCACCTCATCTGCAATCATCTCAGCAATGGCGAGGGAGGAGGTGGCTGCCGGCGAAGGAGCGTTACGCACGTGGAGCACTCGACTGCCCACGTCTCCGACCCCGCCGTCAAACACAAAGTCATCCACGAGGTTTCCGTCGCGGTCGAGGGCCTGTGCTCGAACTCCCGTTGGACCCCTGGACAGGAAACAACCGGCGGTTACAGAAAACCGGTCCTAACATTTATCCTAATATTGTGTAACAAGCACCAAGAATGATTTCTCTACCTGATCACATCACTCAGGGAAAGTTCAGGGATGTACTTCTGCAGATTTTTAACCTGTGCACCAATGAAAAGTCCTCTATACATTTCTCCAACTCCGAATATAATGTTCCTCATTATTAGCTTCTGAAGGCCTCTGCAGGTAAACAAAACAAAATAAAACACAAATTGGCATCACACACTACGCAGCTGTTACACTGTGACTGAAATCGTCACATCTTCCAGGACAGATTTGCTACCTGAACAAGAGCGCATCAGCAAAGTCTTGAGCACTGAAGTCGTACACTTTGTAACCCTCCCTTTTAAAGGCGAGGACAGCGTTGGGGCCGAGCCAAATACTTCCATCCATCCTCGGGGTAAAATGAACTCCGAGGAACGGAAAACGAGGGTCAGGAACCTAATGAGAGATTTTACAGAATGTATTAGAAAACACAGACATGTTAAACCTGCAACAAGTATTAAAACAACCCACAAATAATGTGGATGCAACCGTCAGAACTCTGCTTCAGAACTACTAAATTGGAATCGACAAGAAGTCATCTTTTTAAAATTCCCCTCAAAACATCTCCAGGCAGGAGGAAAAAGAAGTCCACATACTGTAACTCACTTATACTTTTTCACATATATCTGGGATGTTCTGCAATTGAGATTGCCAAAAAATGATTTAAACAAACAGAAAACACCTGCCTGTATATGTTTGTACCAGGAAAACATTTTCAGCAGACTTACAGGGTAAATATTTCCTTTGACCAGGTAATTCTTCTCAGGTTTCAAGACTAAATAATCTCCTCTGAACGGGACGATCCGTGGCTCCCGACTGCATCCAGATATCTGTGACAAACGGTCCGAGTACAGGCCCCCACAGGTCAGGACGTAACGGCACCGCAGCTCATTACCCTGTGAGAAAGTAATGATGCAAAAACTGTAAACAACAGAACACGATCTGACCGTGTGATACCTTTGTTTTAACATGTCTTACTTTGTTATCTCTGACTGCAAGTGGATATTTCATTCCTGCAAATGGAATTTAAATAGGGAGTTGTGTTAGCTATACAATTTTTATGACAAGTTATGACTGTGTCAACACTGATGTGCACAACCAGCTTGTTACCTTCTGTGCTTCCTGATGGGCTCTCCTTGATCATGGAAATGTCATTGACCTCATATTCAGTTACCACAGTGCCACCTGCCTCCTTGAAGTCAGTACCATAACTGAGAGCCACCATCCTCCAATCGACAATGCCAGTGTAGGGCGAATCCAAGGCCATTATCCCCTGAAAAGACGAAATATCAAATATTACTCTGCATTAACACGTTTTTGTCCAAGTAAATGAGATGATGTTTGTTTTCTTTTCACCCTGCAGTAAGGCTCTCTGTCCCGGATGCCCTTGCCATCGACAATGGTGAGGTCACGCACATTGTTCTTCATGCCGCGCTCATATAAAGCCTTCAGTCTGGGAATCTCTTCCTGCTCCACAGCAACGATGAGCTGCATGGTTTAAGACAGAAACACATACTGTATACTTCACTATTACCAACTGAAAAGTTTCAGAGTACCAACAATCGCTAAAAAAACAAGCAGGCATCAAATCGTTGGTAACATACATGGTCCTCTTGTATTCTAAATAAATATAAGATTTTATTTTTTGCAATAAGAATTGGCGCTCAGTCCTTTTCTTTACTCTACGGGGCAATAAAAATTAACATCCAAGTCAAAGATCTTGATTTGGATTTAATCTTTAGGGGGAGACATCAAAGCTGTCTCCAAAACACTCCAAATATTTGATCCTTGCATTGGATTTCATTCAGCTACAGAGCTGACTTTAAGACCCGTGTCTGGGAATAAATATACATTTCAAAGATTTAAAAGCTAGTTCAAACTTCCATCCATCCTCCCATTCCACACTGCAAACTCCAGACAAAAAAAAACTCCAGAAAATCAATTTGAAGTAGGAACCTACCAGGACCTGCTGAGGTCACAGGTTAACCACTGCCACCTACTTCAATTTTAGTTGCTTTTAGTCGTTATGCTGCCTCCTGCTGGATTAAGCTCACCATGAAATTAGTTCCAACTGTGGGTACCGACTTTTCCCCCACTGCTTTTAATCAATATGCAGTTTTATTTTTTCTATAAATTTCCTGACCTTGTCACCCATTTTTGCTTTACATTTCACAGTGGCTCCATAGCGTGGTGCTTAATAAGCAAGAAAATATCTGTTTTCTATCACAGATATCTGTTCTCACTGAGAACATATAGAACCAAGAGTACAAAACAATTAGCCCCTGGTAAAAATGGGTAACATTAATTAAACTGTGTAAATATGGATGAAGCTGAAAGGGCAGTAGGCTACTGTTAAATACAGTTAAACTAGTAGTATATTTCCTTCCCAACACTGTTGATAAATGTCTGCTGTAATTTCAGTCACTCAAGGTGGTCACTGAACTCTAAATCTATCAGCTTAACATACAGAGACAAACCTTTCCGCATCTCTTGTAAGGAAGTCCTTTCTTCTCACAGTACTCATAGGCTAAAGTGGCTCCTCGCACACACAGGCGAGCCTTCAGTGATCCCGGTGTGTAGTAGATCCCACTGTGAATGACTCCACTGTTATGCCCACTCTGGTGTAAAGCTGGTAGGTATGGACAAATTGAAGAACAATAAGAGAGAAGGGAGTATTAAGTCCTACGGAGTGATGGGGGGAAAAAAAACTGACTCAAATAATTTTTTTGTTTCGTTTATTTATCTGTTTAAATGTTGATCATTTTAATATGCAAAAGTTTTAATGAACTTTATTTAACTTTCTGTTTGGTAAATATTAGGGTACACCTAGGAGATTAGCATAGCATAAAAGAGTGGAAAACAGTAGTTAATAGTCAGGTGTGTTAATACAAAGCCACTATCTTCCCAGGAGTTGATGTCTCAACAAATTCTTTGGACTTTGGGCAAACAAGAACAAAGTGTGCATTATATTTGGCCACAGTGCACAGCGCCACATTTGGGGAAACTCAGCATAACAGCGCAAACAACTCAAGCACAGTGGTGGAGGGCTGATGGTCTGGGTTTGTTTTGCAGCCACAGGACCTGGGCACAATCATTGAGACAACCATGAGCTCCTCTGTATACCAAAGTATTCTAGAGTCAAACGTGAGGCCATCTATCTGATAGCAAATGAGTCACGTAGGATTAAAATGATCCAATGCACAGCATCAAATCTACAACAGAAAGGCTGAAAAAGAAAAGAATCAACATGCTGCAATGGCCCAGTCCAAGTCCAGACCTCAACCTCACTGAAATACTGTGGTGGGACCTTAAAGCGGGGATTCTGTTAGGGTCCACTTGGGTCCCAGAGTCATCAGACAGTTAGCTGAGGGTCTGCCCACCTGCCTTTTTACAATGCATCAAATAAGAATGCGTCCAGACGGCAGACTTAAAAGAAGTATAACAGGAATGACAAATCAGCCGTGGGTTCTCCAACTGTTGACTTCTGTGTCCACAACAGTAGAATCAGGCTTAAGAGAATAGTGCACAAACAAATGCCTGCTATCATCGATGAACTGAAGCACTGTTTTAAATAAGAGTGCAAAGTTTTACCACAATGATGTGAGAGACTGAAGTCACACAGGAAATTATTAATTTAAGTCATCGCTACAAGCCATTATATCATGCATCTATATCTATATATATCTATATCATGCAAGTTTTTCACATGACTGCAAATGTAGTATAAATATCTTATATACTGATTGGGGTAAAGTGTTGTCATACATCCAAAATCCTGCAATAACTTCAGAAAACAGTACCAGAGTATGTTTGCTGGTTTGTTACATTTTTACAATGTTTTGGCTCTGTTCTCCAGGACATTTGATTATTAATGAAACAGTAACTAAAGGGAAAGGGCTGTCAAGTTTAAGAGTGTCAGTGAGTGGGTCAAAAATGTAGAGATTTGTGGAGAACACAAATCTCTACATTAACATGTTGTTCCGTGTCTTTACATCCACAACACTCCACTCACAAAGCTCCTTTTCTTTCTCCAGGAGGACGAAACTGAGCGACGGGTGTCTCAGAATCAGCTCTCTGGCTGTGGCCAAGCCCACAATGCCAGCTCCCACCACAGCTATGTCATATGTGCTGAAAAAACAAAAAGCAAACAGACAGGACAAAATTTAAGGTGGCTATTAATAATCGACTAGCTGTACAGATTGAAAAGGTAGAAAACAAAGCAGAATATTTAGGTCAAAGTCCAGCCATGGATGAGAAAGAGACCTTTGACGCAGATCAGTCTGGAGACCTATGACACAGATGTTTGAGTTAAAGAGGTATTTGCAATTACAAATAGGATAGAAGAACCCTTCACCATATAGGCAAGCTAGAGCAAGCAAGGATCTACAAGAACACAATGTTCACAAACATTTAAATCTTGTAACCAAGTGAGTACATTTTACGGCACTTTTGCAACAGCCAGACAAAATGTCTTAAATGTCCCACAAAACATTAAAGCAATAAATGCAACTAGAGATTAAATCAGGGACTATCACCAAATTGGTTAGAAAGTGTCAATGTTCAGAGATGAAACCTTGCTCGAGGGTTTCTATCATAACTAGAACAGAGTGCCAGGACCTGTACAAATGCGCACAGGTGTAAGTAGTTAAACCTGCCAAACATTTCACCTGTCAACCCGAGGGTTATCTCTGAAGAAGCTGAATTTAAGTAGGAAGGTTTCCCTTGCTCTTAATAATAATTAACTGTAATTTCCTATATTGCAGGGCTTCCTTAGTAAACTGGAGAGGGAGCGGTAAGCTGTGTGCAGCCTCTGAAAATACGGCAACTCTAACAACCGTCCTCCCTGCTGGACACTTATTAAGAAATCAAGGGAGCTTCTGAAAGTTTAAAATGACTTAGTGAAATGTGAATGGAGCGCAGATGACTGGAAAGGCAGACAGATGTTTTGTGTGAGTAAACAACGTGGTGTGAGGACCTAGCTCATGCAGAGGGTACAGATGTTGTTGAATCTATATCTTGGGGAGTTGGGTGTCCTTGGCAGTGACTAGGACACCTGTGCTGGATTTCACTGACAGCTCAGTGAAAGTTGCATATTTGGGCAGGCTCGTCTGCACATTTTCCTACGCATTAAAGAAACTAGCACCCCACCACTACTTCTTCTCTCACATATAACTGAACAAGCTCACACTTATGCACAAGTCATTGTCTTTGTGGTGTCAGCCTCACCCGTGTAGCTGTCTGCTTTGAATATCCTTTAACAGTCCACCAGCAGCCTTAAAGGACGCCCCGCTCAGGATCCGGATCATTGTCACAGCGTTTAATAGCAGCTCAAATTAGCTTCTTCATTGTATAAAAGCCAGGAGCGACTTTCCTTAGCTCCTAGTGTTCGTGTTTCCTCCTCTCGCTCCCGTACGTAGAGCCGCTAACGTTCCGCTCTGACGTAAGCGCGTCCAGCCAATTGGATACCGCGTTTTTTTTATTCGTGATACGTCGTTAAGGTTAAAGGTTAGAGCTATGATGGCTGCGCTCTGAATGTAAACAGTAGTGTTTGTCAGTTGTCCTTTGCTTGTGGGAGGACAGGTGAGAGACGGGATTGTTTATGTGTCGCAGTCCTGCGCTGTTTGTCGGTGAGAGCCAGCAGAGGAGATAACTCCCAGTGCGCAGTTTGGCTTTCAGATATGAGACTGTTGTCGCAGGCGGTGAAGTTTGCGGTGACTCACCCGGAGAGGACCCGCAGACACTTCTGGGGCTGGCTCAATGCCGTTTTCAACAAGTGAGGCACCTTTTTATTAACTCACCTCCACCTTAACAATACATCACTATACGAAAGTCTTGAGCCATACTTTTCTTTTTCTGGACATTAGCTGCTTTTTCTCTCATTTTGAACCCAGTCCTTGTACCTGACTATATTCAGAGACTTAACCCTGACCTATGAGTCAGACAAACATAAAACAGGCATCTAACTCAAGGAATGAACCAGTTTTGTCAACACATAACAAAAAACTTGGCAAACACCCCTTTAAAACGTGTCTTTAGGCACTTTGCTACTAGCAGCCTGTAATTTGTTCCTGTTTCTGTAGCTGAATGTATGAAAAATGCTAAATATAATACAGTTTGATAGGCATAAAATAGGATTTTCACACCAACAAGATGATTCCCAAAGAGAGATTAGCTTAAAACTTCTTATATCTCAGCGTGGTGTGTCATTAAAATTGGAAACTGGACATGTTGAGTACAAAATAACAAGTGAAAAGCCACTACAGCTTCTACAGCAGACAAACCTATCTGAAAGTGATGTCCTTAAGAAATATAAAAGAAAAAGAATCCAGGTAAGACTTGACACAGGACCTGAGAGATGCACCTGGATCTTCTGTTGATCGATCTAGTCTTCACTGAGGCCTCATTGGAAATGGCCTCGGTTGAAGTATGGCTATAAAGAAGCCGTTCTTAAGAAAGAAAGAAAAAGCGTGATGTATGCTAAATCATACAAGAACCTGACCAAAGATCAGTGACAACAGGTCTGATGGAGTGATTCATCAATATGTACTGAAGGGGTCAGAAGAAGGAAACAATAGTGAGTATCAACAGCCATCTGTAATGCACGGTTGAGGCTTTGTCATGGTTTGGAGCTGTGTTTCAGACAACGGTGTTGGGATCTTGTCAAAATTGATGGAATTATGAACGCAGAAGAGCAAAAGTCAGTTTTTGATCCACCATGCAATACCATTTAGAAAGGATCTGACTGCCAATGGCTTCATCTTAAACACATCGTCCATCCAGTAAAAGCATAGCTGGGTAGAAATGGACACAATGGGTCAGCTACAGTATTATTTTTTTCCCTAAACAAAGAAAAGAAAGCCCACATTGAAACATATCCATTTATCTAAGATCATATAAACAAAGTCTAAACAAACACTTAAACAGAAAAGCTATTTCTAGGCCTGTATTTATAAATAAATTTTCACTTTTGTTTCATTTACAGAGATTTTTGCTTGTAACTGTTTAGTAAAGATGAGGAATTACAGTCCAGTGGCGCTTAAAATAATTTTTTTCATGTTAAATAAACTAGAATAGAATAGAATAGAATTCAACTTTATTGTCATTGCACATGCACAGGTACAGGGCAACGAAATGCAGTTTGCATCCATCCAGAAGTGCTTTAGTGATATAGATATATTACAATATATATTAGCAATAATATAGATATGTAAGTATATTACAGAAATGGGTCTATTATGTTATAATGTACACGGTATGAAGTATGTTGTGAATATTCTATAACTATAAGTATGTACAGGCTGTAGTGAGTACAAGCTATGTACAGGCTATGAACTGACAACATGTTTGTTTTTGTAAACCGTTGATGATTAGTTCAGGTTTTAACATTTGCCCTAGTGGGGAAGTTGTCAATAGGACTTTTGACTTTTGTCTCTTGACCCTTCTTCCCTTTCTGCACCAAACAAATGTGACCCGTCACATTTCATCACATATCAGCATGTGCAGTACTTTGACTGTTTGTTGATCTTCACTCAGGGTGGACTATGAAAGGATAAAAGCTGTGGGCCCAGACCGAGCAGCAGCAGAGTGGTTGCTGAGATGTGGTGCTAAAGTGCGCTTCCAGGGTTTTGATCGCTGGCATCTCGACTACAACGCATTGCCAACTGGGTCTCTGGGCAGATACAAGATCCAGGCGATTGACGCCACTGAATCCTGCATCATGTACAAAGGGTTTGACTACCTGGGTCAGTGTGGAGAACATCATGTTCTTGTTCTAGACTCATTGACGTCTTCACCTAATGATCGCGGATGTTGTCTCAGATATATTTAAGTGTACAGTCACACACCTGGTGAGGCTGTTGTCTTTTTAATTAACAGAAAAAATGTTCATGGGGAGGAAAACATTGATGAATTAATATTGTGTTTAATGGCTGATCTCATATCACAGAAGAAAGAAAAAAATCCATATTCTTAGATTCAGAGGGTTCGTCGTCTGCACTTAAATATCTTTTGGATGCCTTTTGGATAAGTACTTTGTTAACCTCAGATATACATGCAGTTGTAGTCAGAAGTTTACATCCATGGACGTGAATCTCACAATTATTTTGAGCTTTTAATGATTCCTTTGAACTGTGCAGATGTCATTAAAGATGTGCAGCATACACAAATGTACAAATTTGAATTTACTTCAAACTTTGGGTCAGAAGAATACATACAGGCTCAAATATATACATACAGCCTTACAGATTTAAGGTTAAGTTGAACAATTTGGAAGTAATCTTAAGATATTCCATCCACTTTCCAGCTTAATGTCCGTGTCGTCTGACCATTAAAGGTTTCTCCAGAAAGCATTTAGCTTGTCCATGTTAGGTGCTGCAATTCTTCAAAGTATTGATCAATCCAATGAGTGCTGGTAAACAAATCCTTGTTGTGGTCGATCATGATCACTAATGAGAAGTTAATAGGCCCTGTCAAGTTAAAAGACATTGTAGAACCTTCAGCGTACTTATTAAAAGATTTAGGGGAATGCGTATATATATAGTTTTGAGTGTATACATCTTCAGCCCTGTATGGATTAGAAAAAAATCAAAAGCAAATTCAAATCTATGCACCCAGTTTTTGTTTTTAAAGTGATTAAAATGTGTGCTGTGCAATCATTCCACCCTGGAAAAAGAACTGGTCAAAGAAATCATTAAAAAACAAAAAACAAATTTAACTTTAAAAATAAAGTTATATATGTCTCGTATATAATATAACAAATTAAAAGCAACATTGCAACAAAAATATGTTACAAAACTGACAGACTGTGAACTTTAATAAGGGACGCTTTGATCAACAAGGACAGAACTCAATATTCTGTACTTCCAGCTTCATAATGATCTTGTTGACCTAATGATGGCACTGGGGGAACAGAACATAAGTCATTAGGACTTATGTTCTGTTAACATCAGTAAATCCAGATGTTGACATATGTTAACATAGGTTATTTCCCTTTAAACTCGCTTTGGATTAACATAGTAAAGAGTGTGTTTAAATTAAAAATTAAAGCCAAGTTCAGAAAGTGTAAATTTTGCATTAGCTTCGACCTCGACGGTTGACCTGAAAGCGATTCCCTTCCGTGGTGTTAACAAGAAAGGCGAGGGGAAAGTGCATCTCTCTTAGACTAATTATCTAAAAGTGACGCAAGTGTCCGGGATATTTTACACCAAGCAGGCACGCACGCTTTCTCTGACCTTGCTGGCTGCTGAACTCCAGTATATATATATTTAAAGGAGAGCATGCCTGAGTCCCTTTTCCTAAACGTGCTGATGCCATTTTTTTAACGTTGATTTTTCTAGATGGTTTGAAACATTTGGAAGAAGTCAAGTTCAATAAGTGTATCTACATTGAAGATGCCTGTCTGGAGAGGCTGACCTCCATAGAGAACCTGCAGGAGAGCTTGTACATGATGGAGGTGGTGTCGTGTGGAAATGTGACTGATAAGGGTATTATCGCCCTGCACAAACTCAGGTCAGTGTTTATTGTTTGCTCCAAAGGAAACAAATTTAAAGTACTGCTTGTTTTAATGGTGCTTTTTTTAAAAAAACAATCTTATAACGAATGAAGTAATTAGGCGATGCTTCCTCTCAGGAAACTGGAGTATCTGTTTCTCAGTGATCTTCCCGGAATCAAAGACAGACAGACAACAGTTGACAGGCTGCAAACTGCACTTCCACATCTGGAAATACAGCTGGACCTGGACTGATCGTGTGAATGGCACACAGCACAACATCCATTATTCTTAGGTTTTGAGGGTTTTTTGTCGCGAGAAGGTGTGGCGTAATCATTCACAGAGTTGTCATTTCGTCAGTCCAACAAAGAGTCAAATGAAATCGCTGGTGACACTAGTTCACTGTGATATTTATTCAAAGTAACTCCATATGTGTGTACATAGAGAAAGCAATTGAAAAGGTTTATTTTAAGAGTAATTTACATCTTCTTTTTAGATTATTTTGGCATTCATCATTAAATATCTGAGGACAAACAGATGGCTGAAAACATCCTTAGCACCAATATTCCAGAGACGTTGAGTACAGTGCGACTGCTGCTAATAAATGTTTGTGAAAGTGGGATAAAGGATGTTTAATGTCTGTATTTACTCCTAATGTCAATAAATAAGATTTTCTGAAACGCTCACGAGCAGTTTAACTTCATGTCCTGTATTATAACTTACTAAAATAACAAACAAGTTGCTCTTATAAAGCCCGTTATTATATAAAAATACATTTGGCAAACCAGGCAAGGCAGTACATTGGAGTTTTTCCTTCAGTCTACTGTGCAGCTACGAGCGGAGCAGCTCACTGCTTCTTGTCTCTATACAAAATCAGCCTGAAACGACGGCGACATACATAAACCAACATGACCTGCTGGGAGTAGTGCATAGACTGACATCAACGAGAGAGATACTAGAGACACCTCATGTGATACACCTCATAAAAAGTGGTTGGAGCTTCATTAAATGTGTTTAAAAAGTGCTACTGGAGTATGCGTCACGTTACTGAGCTCTTGGTGGTGGTTGGACTCGGATCAGGACCAGCGGGATTAGATGTTCGGTAGGTGATAGTTGAATTTGCGCAGGTTGTTGTAGTACCTCTTATTGTCCAGAGCTGGAAAGAAGCTGCTGCTGGTCAACTGTGGCAAATACTGTAGAGCACAAAAATCAGTAAAAACAAGTTTACAAGGGCATTTTTTTAAAGATCGATGAGTTTTACAACCTGAGGTTTGGACTCTGACTGGGTCTCTTTTTCAGAGAGTCTGTTGTGGATTTGCTGCCGTGATTATGATCATTGTCCTGTTGCATGACCGGTTTGACCAGTCGGACAGATGGCCTCGCATTTAATTCTAGAAAACCCCGGAAAACAATTCACGGTCGACTCTATAGCTGTAAGGTTCTTCGAGTGCAAAACAAACCCAGATCTTCACTCCTCCACCACCGTGCTCGACTGTTGGTGTGAGGTGTTTTACTGACACACTGTGTTTGGTTTTTACCAAATGTGGTGCTTATGGCCAAACAAAGTGGAACTTTGGTCTGATCTGTCCAAATGGTATTGTTCCAGAAATCTTGTCATCTGTTTAGTTGCAACGTTGGAAGCTGAAGCTGTGCTAACATGTCCTTTTTAGAGAGAAGAGGCTTTCCTTCCAAACAAGCCACACTTGTTCAGTCTTTTTCACATTCAACATGCTAACTGAGATGTAGCTCTTGTTTTGTTTTTTAGTTTCTCTGAGCATTGCATGATTTGACCTTAGGATGAATTTGCTGGGATGTCCACTTCTGGGAACATTTTGGTTTTGTGTTAACACACACCTGCATGCTACAGTCCTGCAAACTGCCAAAAACCTCTGCTTGTATGGAGTCGGTGACCCTCGTTGATGATCATTAGATAAGTGCACTTTATTAGCAACACTTGACTGCTACTTACCCTCTATGATGGAGAATTGGGGACAAATTAAGAACAAAAATATTGATCATTTTGAGAATAAAGTTGAATTATGGCGATTGCAGATGTTCTTTCGGGACAAACTGTCATGTTATGTTTTGTAGTTCATCGATGTTGTATTTACCTAAATTTCAGACCTCGGGACCTGATTATCTTTTATTATATCCTGATATATAATAAGTAGTATAAGTGGTATAAGTAGTCATCTATTAATAACATATAAGAAGTAGTTTTTGATTTGTAACTTTTAAGCGCTCGTTTTAATAGTATGAGCCGATATAACCACTGACAATTCTGTATTCAAGTTAAAACACAACCAGTTTGGCACCAGTTATCCCAAATATGATACGTCATCTTTATCATTGGAACAGAAGGCTGCTCACCCCGGGGGGAACGTGTCTGCGAGGTAAACGTGTCCTTTTGTTGCCGGAGCGGTCCTGCTGTCGAGATGTGCTCTCGTTTCTTTCTCTCAGGCTGTCGAAGTACGGATGCTGGAGGAGCTGCTCACAGGTCAGCCGCTCAGACGGGTCCATCCGCAGACAGCCCTGCACCATCACGTGTGGACAGAGCACCAGAATTTGTCAGTTTTGTAAAACAGCAGCAGGAAGAACTGCAAACATTAAAATAAAAACAACTTCACCTTCATCAGGCTCAGAGTTTGATGTGAGAGGTTTGGATACTTTTGCTCCAAAGATTCCTGCAGAAACCGAAGAGCAAAAGGACTTTTTGAAAAGACAGTCACAAGTTTAGATATTTCTTTTTGTTCATTTATTATTTCAGTGAAATGATCTTTATTCGGCCTTTTCTGACTGAAATAAAGGAAGCAAAACTCGTCGTCACCATCTGTTGTGGCTCTGGAATGGATACTCCACAGAAGAACTGGTTGTTGCTGAAGACCTGCTGGTGTCGAGGAATCAGATCTCCTGGAACATAATCACACAGCGAATAGCGAGTATAACGCATTATACCTCACCGATAAAATTAGGGAAAAAAATCGCTATAAGATATTGTTTCTCCGAAAATGTAAAGGCATTTTACGCAGGAGGCTGATCTTACCGAGGGTCTTTATGATCAGGTACAGCTGGTCCATGTCCGACTTCCCGGGCCACAGAGGCGTCCCCGAGAGGAGCTCAGCAAACAGGCAACCGATTGCCCACACGTCCACCGGGGGGCCGTACTGAGTGTCTCCCACCAGCAGTTCAGGGGCGCGATACCAGCGGGTCGCAACGTAGTCGGTGTAGTAGTCACACGGACCAGCTGCCAAACACAGAAATGCACAAAATCCAACATCATTTCAACTATCAGTGAAAACACACATAGTTTCTGCAAAGACTCATTCAGTGAGTAATCCTGGAGCTGCAAACATCATTTAGCCGTTTTCCTGTAATTCAATAAAGCGAATGTTGTCAAAATTTAACCCAGAAAGAGACACTTTGCTCTTTTTCATTGTGTGACACTGAACTGAATATCTTAAGTTTGTTGTTGGGGATGTCTGTTGGTTTTCAGGGAATCATTTCTGAATGAGGGATTAAAACAAATATTAGTAACAAGCCTTGAACTCTTCTATGTGAATCTGAAGCACTGAAACTATCCAGCAAGTACTTAACCAAGTTTAGGGTAACATTCATTAAGTTGTAAATATGAATATGCACTTGTAATGGTAACAGTGACCACTAAGGGGCACTGTCAACACTGTTGCAGCTGCTGATGAACTTACTGAGTATCCTGGCAAAGCCAAAGTCACAGAGTTTGATGACTTGATGCTTGGTGATGAGAATATTCTCCGGCTTGACGTCTCTGTGGATGCACTGCAGAGACAGTACAGTAGAGTTACACCACTCTATGAACTTAACCACATGCTTTCTGATGGGAGTAGAAAGAGATTGTAGACTTCAAGCCACATTGTTATACGGGGGCCGTTCTAGCGTTTGTTGTGTCTTGGTGATACATTAACTGCTGGTCAGCCACGGGAAAGGAATTCTTGTAAAAAAAAAAAAGAGCCATAAAGCAGAGTGTTTGTTGGGTGGTGGAGGAGGGAGGAGGGTAGTAAGGAATTGAAAAACAAAGCAGAGGGGAAGGTTTGACAACTGGGAAATACGCTACGTGAGGAGTCAGGTGGGAGAAGCGAGCGTGACGTCACTTACATTCTGTTTGTGGCAGAAGTTGACGGCCTGAAGCGTCTGCCAGGTTATACTTTTAACAAGATGCTCTGGGACGCTGTAGGACAAGGAGGAAATCAGTTAACTGATAGACAGAAACTTATTCGAGCTTGAAGGGTATTTGTTGATCTTGGAAAAGATTCTTAGAACAAAATGGGGTTTACTGGAAAATTTCCAAACACGTGATGACATTGTCAGAGACTGAGCTTGGAGCTTCACGCTTGCCTGCCTTTCTTAATGTAAGGCCTTTTATTGGAGGGAACAAGCTTCCTGATACACTATCAACAAGCCCAAGTGATGCCAAAAAAACAGACATTAAGATTTCTGCCATGTTTACTAGATTTAGTATTTATATTGTTTATATTTTGTATCGTTATATTGTTTTGGGTCTGTGTGGTGGTGAACAAAAATATAAAACCCCTGGTTTGGTAAAAAAAAAAGTCTGGGATCAGTAAAATCTGTAAGATGCATGCTCTGGGGGTCATCAATGTCTGTGCAAAACTTTCAGTGTGGTCCGTAAAGTCATTGATGAGGTGGGGTGTGAAGGTGGTAGACCAGGGGTGCCCAATCCCAGTCCATGCATCTCTACTCCAACACAGCGGAATCAAATGGTTTGATTACCTCTTCAGCATGCCATCAAGTTTGGCAAAGGCCTGATAACAAGCCATTCATTTGATTCAGGTGTGTCGGAACAAGGTGCATCCAAAAGCTGCAGGACAGTAGCTCTCAAGGACTGGGATTGGGCACCCCTGTGGTAGACTGACCAGCAAACAGACATCCCTGGAGTGGTGCTGCTAAAGAGGCCAGTCATACAGTATATGGATAAAAGGCTACCTACACTTTATGCCTACGGGAGCTGCTGGGTCATGGAAACCCATGTCACGAAGCTCCCGGCACTCAGCTTTTGTGCTGATGTTAATGCCACAGAAGGTTTGGAGCTTTGCAGTTAGTGAATAAGAAGAATGTTAGCATCCTTCATGCATTCAGCGACACTCCTCTGTAACGTTGCGTGATCTGACACTTTGCAGCCGAGTTGCTGTGGATTCCAAGCACTTTGTGGAATCTTGGAATATCTACGAGGAAAGAAATTTCACAAACTGACTTGCTTTTTGTACCCGATGAAGGTCAGTAAGACCATAATGTTGTGATTTGATAAAATAATGGTTTGTGAGACAGTTTTGGGAGGAGCTTGGAATAGAAGTCGCGTAGCTCGTCACGGTTCATTTAGCAAAACACAAAAAAATACATTTGTTCTGTTTTCTGCTCTGTTTTGTTTCATTTCTAGTTTTCTTTTGCCGCTCTGTGGCTGAAGATGACAGTCAGTAATGGCCAGCCATTTCTTTCTTGAGGCACAATGTTCAACAACTGAGGCTTTGTTGGTCAAGGGGCCGCTATCTACCAGTGTTGCTGGGGAAATGGCTAATTCGAGCCTTGTGACTGGCGATTTATAACAATCTCAGCCCCTTTCTATCTATTTTGTTGTCTCTTCTTTTGAACCCGTCTGTGGCCTGAAGGCTATAGGCCAGGACTAGAGGAGGGCGGGGGGACTGGAGAGCCAAAACACTCCCTATAAAATGTGGCTCCCTTCCAGCAAAGCATTCTGGGAGGGCATCACTGTAAGCATACCACAGAAAGCCAGTCAGTCTCCCAGGAGATGAGCGTTGTGCCCATCAGAGCTGGACAAAGCGGCATACATGTTATATAAATGAAGTTTGGAGATAGCCGAAAGCCAGGTGTTTGCAATGCTGTTCTTTAAACGTGCAGTTACAAAGCAACTACCAAGTAAATGCATGCATCTCTTTCTTTCAGGGAGGTTTTGTGGGGAGACACACCCACCCTCTGGGATGGCGGTCCAGCTCGTTGAGGACGGTGTGATCGCAGTACTCGAAGACCAGGTGAAGCTTCCGTTTGCGTCGAAACACTTCGATCAGATTCACCAGGTTGGAGTGTTTCAGTTGCTGCACAGACAGAAAACAGAAATCCCAAACAGACATTACAAGCAGAATCTGCTGCACAGAGGAGTGGCTCATCAGTCTCTGTCTGTATCTCAAACACACTAAACTGTTAAGAGAGGGTAATAAACATGCTGTTGCCCCTGACAACCTGTCCTATTTACGAGCTCCTGATGTCCAGCAGGCCTCCAGCGCTCCCACCCACTGCATGACTAATTAAACCACCAACAAACGCATCGGTACATCTTTGATAAATATGTACATCGTTAACAAAACACATGACTTGACCACAACTGAGCCTAAGCTTCCAATTTACAGCCTAAGAAAGATATTCAACTCGTGCCAGAGGCTTTTTTAAAAGATAACTCAATGTTCACAGACATGTCACACTGCAACTGAAATACTGGAGTCAGCTCTGACCCTGCAGGGTTTTGCCTTCATTTGATTACAGCCCTCTAAACCTTTTCTCAAGTTTGCTGGTTTGAAAGCGAAGTGTTTCCCCTCTGTCGGCAGAATTAATTGCACCGTGTCCCTCCCGCTGGCTGCACAGGAGGAGGAATGCTTTACATTTCCTTGCATTAAAAACAAGATTTAAATCCTCTAAAGACTGAGTTAAAGTTTCAAAACAACAGTTTGGCTGAGAGTTATGATAAAAACTTGATTTGTAAAGTAAAAAAATGTGAATGTTTTACGCTTCCTGCTAATAATTTTATCCTGATGAGTTTTTTATTTGATAAATGTAACTTCGTAAGTCATATATTTCGTTCTTAGTCACATAATTTTATCTTGCAACTCTGCATTAAGAAGACCAGTTTTGTAAAGCAGACTTTAGCATTACATGCCTCTTTTATTCATTTATCATTTTGATGTTTTTCTCTCGCAACTTCTGTACTAATTTGCAAGCTTCTGTCAGACAGGCTGCGTCTTTACCTTGAGCATCCTGATCTCCCTCAGTGCAATTTTTTTAATGATGGGATTATCCTCTGACTCGACAAACTTCTTGATGGCGACGATCTGGCCCGTGTCTTTGTTTCTGCACTTGAAGACGACTCCGTACGAGCCCTCTCCAATCTTTCCAATCTTCTCGTACTTCTCCATACTGAGGAGGAAGCAGTGCTCCTCTGAAAGGAGACAAAACAAAAACTTTACAAGCAGCAGTGGCAGCCTGAAAACAGACAAAGAGGAAAAGAAAGGAAGAAGGGGGCTTTACTTGATAATCTACTGCTTTTATGAATGGTTTACACAAGCCAAGCTGCAAAAATTAGCTTTTTTAAAAACAAACAAACATGTTTTTGCAGCAATAAAAAGTATGAGCAACTTTTGACCCGTCAAAAGCATGCCTGCATGCAAGCTCGTTTTACAGGGATGAAAATGTTAGGGTAACTTCCTAAATGGCCCTGCACAAAGAGGGAACGTTACACCCATCTCCCAGCAGATTGCGTAACAAAAACATTTGCAATGCAAAGTATATTCGGTCATTTCCCTGAGGGGGACACAAAGATAAGACTAATAACATGGTGAGGAGAATATCAAAGTGCTGCACTGAAAAATTTGAATGCATTTCAAAGGGGGAAATACCACCTCTGATTAAAATATAACCTCTAAGTATAACGCCTGATATTTATGATTAAAAGCTGTTATTATGGTCCAGATATCTGAATGAAAGGTGACTCCTGAAGTAAGCAAACATAATTTAATATTTATGAGAAAAGAAGTACAGAAATGTCCACTTGGAATGGCCACACATTATTACATCACTTGCTGACTTCATGTATACACACAAATGACATCTTAATTATTATCTTTTTGTGTGCATTTACATCCTGAGCCACAAATCGGGAGATTATCTTTAATTTATTTGCACCTCAGTCCTTCTGTGCAGCTCCGTGCAACCTACACAAATACTCTGCAGTGGATGGATGTAGTAGTGAGGGGCCTTTAGTGAGAATCATCTGCTTCTGAATGGGAATAAGATGATGACAGATATGATCAACTTCAGAAGAAAAAGGATGGCCACACTAGCTATATCTATCCTGGGACAGTAAGTTGATGTGGTGGAGGAGTGCAAGCACCTGGGAGTCCCATCATCAGACAGCAGACTGAACTAGAAGACCAACACAGAGGCTGTATTCAAGAAGGGTGTGAACAGGGTCTATTTCCTGAGGAAGATGAAGATCCTATTTATCAGTCAGTTGTAGCAAGCACAGCTACAGCTGACTGAATAATCTCATCAAAAGAGGCTGGCTCTGTGATTGGCTGCAAACTGGAAGCACCTTTGAAGCTGTGGTGGAGAGCAAGTCCCTGAACAAACTTCTATTGATCATGGATAACATGGATATTTTGATAGAGGCATCTGTCAGATAACATGATTGTTATTATCAACTATTCATCATTACTTCAACTGCTATAACAAAATAATGTCCCAAATAATGGATAAATACAGCACTTCCCATTTCATCTCTTTACACCTGCCTTCTGTAGTGCCTGGACACTGTATAATTTATTAGAAACAAAAAAACCAAAATTGCTAAATTGATGCCTCGAGAAGGTGCAACTTTTTTTTTTTTTTTTTTAAATACCCATGCTACTTTATTTTAACATGGAAATAAAGTGTTTCTGTAAAGCCTATGGACGAATAATCCTGACCATTAAAGTAGAATAACCCAAAATAAATCACATTTATAAACTTACTGTCCGTAAAATGCTCGCAGATGTTTCTTTAAGAGGAAATCCAAATTCAGGAGGACCCTTTTCTTCCTCCAAACAACATCAGCCTGCGAGGTAGACGATCACAGAACAACTACTCCTGCAGCTCCAGCGAGCTCCTGTTTTTAATCCGTAAAGGTGGTTAAATGAAACCTACATCCGGTCGCGCTTTTCAAAATAAAGTGACCCAACTGTAACTGCATTTTTTTCTTCATTTTTAATGCTGTCACTTCTTTAACATTATCATCATTAATATCCCTTGACTGTGCTTCACTTGCACACCTGTTAAAAATTAAGTATGAAAAGCATTTTATCTTAAAACAAACTCAAATCTTTAACTCCTATTTTGATGAATCAGCTGCGTGTTTAATTTTGGAAGTAAGATCACATGACTTCCGGTGCTGCCCACTGAATAAGTCTCCCTGAACAACAACTTAACACTTCTGCTTTTTTCCACCCTTGTGTCCATAGGAACCACTGACTCCACCCCCCACCTCCAGAGGAAAAGGGAAAGCAGGACTCCTGTGGATTATCACACCTGAGAGAGTTACCTTTGTCAGGCTGTTTACCTACAAACGTCATTATCGTCATGCCTGACTCATTTCAGTCTAACAGGAGAGCTCAACCACTGACACATGGGAAACATTTTAGGGTTGTTTTCTCACACATCTGAGTCCATGTTTACCCGACCATCAAAAACCCTTAAACCACATCAGCCTGATATCATCCAGTACGTAACACTGAGCTGCAAATTTAGTCTGGTCTCACTGCGACCAACTAGCCCAGGGAGTCACATCAGACTGAAAGCAGAACGAAAAAAAGAGGAATAATGGAAACTAAAACTCACCATCACCTGCTCTCCCTAACAAGAGATTATCTCACGACACAAGAATAACCCACAGCTCGTTCTCATGTTAACAACAGCTTTTATTATAAAAACAGTACACATTAAGCAAAGGGAATGCAGAGATGTTAATGAAACCTAGCAGTCCCTCATTTTGTCTTTTTATTTTAAATAAAAATGTACAAAAGTGCTTACATGGTGCAAATAATGATAAGTAAAGGGTCTATAAAAGAGGGGGGGGGGGGGGGTAAAGAAAAATAAAAACAAAAGCATGTACAGTATATCCAATTTCTAAAAAAAATAAAAAATAAATGCAGCAGAGCAGGAGATGCAACTATATTACAGAGCAGTAAAAATAACCGAAAGCTGCTTAGGTAGTTAATTTTAACACAGCAGACCGCTCCGTCACCGTGTATAAATCCAACATACCCTCTTATGGAAGATGAGGTTAATAAATATTGCTTAAATAACCCACAGCACTTGTGAGTTTCTGTTTCAACTGATCTATTATTCTCACTACAGAGCTTGTAAAATCTCCTCTCAAGCTTACTAAGGTTTGCCACTGGCAGTAATTATGAGTGACAGACAATAACACAACAAATCTCCCATGGTTTCCTAATACAATCACAATTCTTGTGAATTTTAATGGCACTTTTGTAATAATACCGCTAGATAATTTGTTTGTAACTCAGTCCACAGAACAGGAAAGTGAGGAAAACGCTAAGTAATGATGATTATTCAAGCTTTTTACTGCTTCTCCTCCTGCTCGTAACAGTCCTCGCATTGTTTGAGATGACGGAGGCTACAGTTAACGTCTTGCTGGTGAAAGGCTACGTATGAATCCGAACTGACCAGGCTCCTCTTTTACTGACCTGCAGATCCCGTGATCAGTAACAAAAGCTCCCAAAAACGCTTTTAAACCGGACAATTCTCGTAACAGAAACGCAGGTCTAAGAGTGTCATTTTCTCCCAAAAGTGAGGCCTCTTATCCACTTTTCAAAGACCTGGCGAGTCACTGGCTGAGGATCAGTAACTGTTCTCATGACCTGCTAAAATATAGAGGTTGCTCAGGGCCGTGGGGTTGTCGGTCGGTCGACTCTCTAAGACCACCACCCTGCAACAGAAACACAGGAACAGCAGTTTGTAAGAAAAACATAATATCCTGTTTCTTTACACAACAGTCATTTAATGCAAGGAAGCCATTTTTCCCCCACTCGCTTTGCTTTTACTGGAAATCCCTGCTGCTCTCTTGATTTTCCACTTCGATCACTTCCTCTCGTCTACACAGCTCTGACAACAACGTGTCTTCCCGGTAATTACTTTTCCAAAAACCCCTACAACACGATCCAGGTGTTTCAACTAAACCCTCATTCCCTCATCATCTAAAATCCTGGAAGATTCTTCTTATCACTCGTTGTTTTCCCCACACATAATCTGATCAAAAAGGTCTAAAGCCCTGATTTACATTTGTTGGGAATCTATATAAAGCCTACAACGTAACCTACATAAGTGGTTGACGTTGCTAGCATTTATGCTGGTGCATTACGTGTTCATTACCACGTGGTTGTGTCCTGGTGTTTTATATGTGGTGTCAGTCATGATAGAAATAAAATGCAGGGACTTTTTCATATTCATGTTTGTTCCTGGAGTTCTACATTCCTTGACTTCCTGATGTCGTTTCAGGAATTTGCTGACATTTGTGAGTCCTTACTTTAATGCTATGATTATTATTTCTCATATTAAGGGGGTGACCGTTATTCTGTCACTAATAAATCAAAAGCTGTGGCGAAACAGCACAGGAGGAATTGATTGTGCTGATCAGGCAAATCACAATTACATTGACCTGAGATGGACATGAGATTATGCCGTAAGATTTCAGAAGGGTTATAGTGTAGCTAGACGTAGATTCCCCAGTGAAGCATTAATCTTATGTTACTGTATTGTTTTTTTAAATTGATAAAAATGGGTAAAATTGATGTTTTTAGTGATGAAAATTATGCATATTTTATGTGTAACACTCAAAGATCAGTTTGAAAAATGCAGAGAAACAACGAGAAGACAGCTGGTTGACTTCGTTCACCCACAGCTTTGATCAGATTATTGACAGTCTGATAAAAAAAAAGAAAAGAAAAGAAAAAAGGCTGAACTGCACTGAAACTGACATTAGCGACGTGTTGCATAATGTTCGTGGTTTCAGTGTGCAGAGTCATGCATGTTAAGTAATCAACAGTCAGATGACGGCCAGATCAGGACGGCAGTGGGTGCATCTTCAGATGCCATCGGCCTTGTGGCGGTGACAGCTGAGCGGAGAAGCTGCAGTCTATACTGCCCGTTCCATCAGATGAAATTACAGAGGCGCGGAGAGACACTCAAACCAGGCTGGCAGTGCCCAGGCGGCGGTGAATAAAACATGGCGGGCTGGGCAGCAGAGAGTGGCCTCGCTCTGGTGCCACAAGTCGGGGCGGCTCCATCAGGAGTCACCGCTCAACGAGAGGTGCTGCTGGGAGATCGTCCTCCAGTTTGAGCATGCTCTGTTTGACTGAGTCTAAAAATCACATCCTGCTTCATCTGCAGCTGAGAGCAGTCACCACAGAGAGCGCAATCGTAATTTACTACAGTGTTACCTAAAAGTAAATCAATAAGACGATTTGATGAGGGACAACCAAAGTAACACACTTGAAAGTAAATGTCTGAGTGCAGTGACAGATGAGAATTGTCTGCTCAAAACGTTATGGGTGAGGAGGTTGTTTGGTGGTTCTCAGGTAATGGAAAAACACACCTGAGGGATAACGGTCATAAACTAGCGGGACAGGTTTCATGGGAATTATGGGATGAATAAATAGCTATACCAAAAAATAATACCAAAAAACAAACAAAACAATTAATAATAGAACAGAGATGCTTAAAAGAGGAGGGAATGTAGGCTGTGGCTGTACTTCCTCTACTGATGACATATCTGAAGTGTAAGGATCTGTACCAACCTGTCAGAGCCAAGGAGGCGGAAGACTCTGCTTGGATCAGAAATCTCCTGGGTTACCTTCAAAAGAACACACACACACACACACACACACACACACACACACACACACACACACACACACACACACACACACACACACACACACACACACACACACACACACACACACACACACACACACACACACACACACACACACACACACACACACACACACACTTTCATGTGACAACTGGCTGTATATCAGAAGTACTGCTGGCAGTGAAGGTAAACTGTAGCGCAAGAATAACAAAATATAAAGCTTCTTAAACTGCATGGGGACATACACGAAAGGCTCTGTGGTGTTACATCACACCTCTCTCATTAACACACCTCTCTCATTTCACTATCATCTATTAAAAGATCTGCAGAATTCCCAAATTACTCCATCTCCTGTGTTTAAATTTTGAATTCACAGACTTCCCCTTTTATAACAGACTATCTAATGTTTTTAACAAGCCCTCAGTGCCATCTCTGCTGTGTACCTATGAGCCTGGAGCTTACTGTTACCTCTACTCACAATATGTAGCCTGACACCATGCAGGGTAAAGGACAGGGGCCCCTTCAAAACACTCATATGCTGGCATGTCATGAAAACTTGTTGACAGATGTGAGACAGTGAGTGGCTGACACCTGCTAGGTGTAAGACCTTGGCCCTGGGAGAGATTTGATCTGTTTAAGTCTAAACGAGAACAAGGTCTCGGGTGTTCACAGATGCACCCACCGAGGAAAGCACGGATCACCAGACCCGCCCCCCCCTCTGAATGCCTTCGCTTTTCACAGGAATCATAACAAGACAAAGGCTGAATTATTTAGCAGCTTCTCCCTGTTGTGTGACGGGTTTCGCTTATGATTGAGTATGAATTTTGCATGACTGCTGACATTTCGAAAATCCTTGCTATGGTCGATCTGTCAAGCTGGGCCGGGCACGGACTCGGGGCACAGACCTTCTGTTTCATTCGAGTGCTGCTGGACCATGTCTCACACAGCCAGCTTTCAAAAGGGCAGCCCCTAAGGCCATATCAATTTTCATTTAAGCAGAATGCTTCACCTCTCTGCGATCCCTTGAACTTTTATTGTACCGCTGAGCGCATCTCATGATCAGGTTAGCTTGGAATCCCTCTGTGGAAAGGTGGACAAATTCATTACCACGCTCTAACACAAAGACACGCTGTCTGCTCCACCTGAGGGCTAATCTCCTGGGATCACCTACAGCTTGCAGCCACACACATAAACCGACACTACGGGTCTTTGTTGACAGGAGAGAGAGGTGTTTGTTCATGTGTACAGCACACAAGCCTGTGTCAAGGATGTTAACACATACTGCATTCACAGTTTCCACCCTGGCACCTATTGAGGAACCATGAAAATGATGGTGAAATTTTAAATATCACGGTTCTTGTTAAGAGCACAAGAAAAAGAAAAAGAAAAAAGAGCAGGTTTTATTTTTCTCCCCAGAGTGATTAAAATGACTGTATTTTACCTCATTGGACTTGAAGCTCTTTCCTTGCATGCCATGTTTCCAAAAGGCCAGAACGCTGTCCTGAAGGCACACTGTTACAATACAGAGGAAACTGTGTGTTAGTGCACAAACAGGTCAAACATTACCCAAGACTAATCAATTTAATGCTATGATACATTTACACAGCCCTTTTTTACAACTTCAGTCTGCGCTTATAACTGGGGCGCTGCT
Source organism: Rhamphochromis sp. 'chilingali' (assembly GCF_963969265.1). Lineage (NCBI taxonomy): Eukaryota > Metazoa > Chordata > Actinopteri > Cichliformes > Cichlidae > Rhamphochromis > Rhamphochromis sp. 'chilingali'. Next base: position 19,450,891 of record NC_137949.1, read on the forward strand.
TTACAGCTCACTCGGCTGGTTGGGTGACCTAAGTGCCGAGTGGGGTCCTGGCTTTGACTCTGGACCATTTCCTGTGTGTCACAAAAGGACCCCCTGATGATCCTCTAATCATCATCAGGGGGTCCTTTTGTCCCTCTGTGGGGGGTTACTCCCACTAGGTTTATATCTGGGACTCCCCACCATTTGACCTTAGAACTGAAGAAGCTTCTCGGATGAGAGGTGAAACGTCTTCAAGCAACTTAAAGAAGTCCAGACGCTTTTCTTTGCAAGCTCCTTTGACTACGATGACCTGGATGACTGAGAACCTTCACAGACATATGTGTCATTAATGGTTTCCTGTCTGTGCTCTACTGTCCCTGTCCAATGAAAATGTCCAAAAAATTATTATAAATCTGTTTCGCACTGGAGTTTATAAAACACTTCCTTTAAAATTAAGAAATGTAATCTTTTACTAACAAGAAACATTTTCCAGAACCAAAACTTCTTTTAAACACTGATGCCTTTCAGAAATCTCACCAACAGCTTCGATGCAGAAGTCAAAGCTGAGCTCAGAAGCCAGCTTCTTGTTGGATTTCAGTCTGCCCAGGAGATTAACGATTTTCACATTTTCTGGGGAGAGAAATATAATTATTGTTGTGCTGTATGTATATGTGTATTCTCCTCAGCGAGTGGGCCAATCTGAATGAAATCCGATCACGAATTTGAAAAAGTGCCGCAGGGATCTTGCTACTAGTAGTAATGCTGGTTGATACAGTTTGTGTACAGTGTACAGACACTTACGGTCCAAACACACCAACACTGTGTCTCTCTCCAGCTGGGTGACATGGATTGCGTCCACCTGCTGATTACCTGTGGGGAGAGAAGTGCTCAGTAACCGTCCTGCTCTCCAACTCTTTCTTCTATTACTTAGTTTATTTTGCAACACTACTGGATTTGCCATCAGTTCACTAATGCTACACACGCTTTTGTTTTTCTTCAATTTTTTTATCCAAGCATCTTGAATTCTTCCACAATTCTTAAAACAACGCACATGTTAGACTTACCTGGTCCAATTTCTGTGAACCATGATGAGCAGGAGTTGAGGTTGATAGTCTCAAAGCAGACCACCTGACTCGGCTCTGTGGCCTGGCTGATGGCAACACACACCAGAGGATACTCCTGCTCTGGAACCACCAGCATCTCAAACACCTTTAGCGGGCTGGGAAGAGGGAAGTCAAAGTGCTGCGCCAGGAAGAGAGAAGCAACATGTTATCTATGATCACCGGTGTTCCGCTGTTTAAAGTACAAGAGCATCAGTTTTATATAATTATGCTTATGGAGACACTTTCACAATGAGCTGTGGAGCAAAGGAGTAAAATCAAACATGCATGCAAGTTATGAAGCACAACCTTACTGGAAAAGCAGAGGCTTAATTAGAGATGTTCATGTTTCTGCTGTGAGAAAAATAACCAACTGACCTTGATGAGCATAAATCTCTGCATGGGCTCATACCACTGCAAAAGGACAATCCCAGACTGAAGCGCTCCACACAGGTACTTGTGGCCAGTATACGGGTTTCTCACTGTGGATCAGAACAAAAAGTCAGAAGAGCATACAAAACTAAAATGTTGTGGCAAAAAAAGGAGGCCATGATGCAACTTTTATACAGACACGGTTTAATATGCAGGGTTTAAAGGGGAAAAGCCACTCACCAATGCAGCACTTGTGACAGCCCTTTGTGTCAGGGATCTTAGTTGTCAAGGCAAATCTCCTGAGGAGAGAAAGAGTCAAGTTGTCGTGACCACAGTCTTAAAAGAGCTGATGACGTCTAGAATCAGGGAAGTTGGCCTGTGGTTCTCTTTTTCTCTGTACCGCTGCAGCAGTTTGTCACAAAGGTAAAAGAACAACAAAAAGACTGCACAGCATGGGCGTAGCAGCAACACTTTAAATGAGAAAACCAGTGGTGTGATCTTATCACAGTGTGTCAGGCGCCTGCTGAAAATGCGGTTAGATAATCTTATTTATGAGTTTCAGATACCAAACCAGGCCTTTCGAGCTTACTTGGGCAAAGGGAAGCGATGAGTCTGGAACTGAGCGGCCAGGCCCGGCTTCTTCATCTGCTCGAACAGCCCGATGAGATTGTGGGAGTACAGCTGGAAGGTTTTACCTGCACAGCGTGGGACACAGCGTATCCCATCATCAGTTTCATTACGGGCAATAATTTCTAAATATTTTTGACAAACTTGGATCTCCTGAAGCAGTTTTCACATGTAGAAAGGTTAGATGTGGACAGGGGTAAAAACAGAAGTGTGATGATGATGATGATGTGAGTCATGATTACCTTCTGATGAAGCCAGTTAATAGAATATCAAATCAAGCCAGGGGAGAGGAGGGTGGACAGTGTCCAAGGGAAGAGGAGAAGAGAACAGAGGTTAAGTAAACCAAGGTGCAAAACTGCTGAAGGTAAAACCGAAAGCAGACCTGACGCTTCATAATCCCATCTTCAACTCTTAAGATGAGAAAAGGAGAAGTCGTTGGGACATCCAATTGAAGACAGTTTGGTTTCAAATGATAGCTAGCACATCTGATTTCTATATGGAAGACACTGCTCTTTGTAAGCGTAGCCAAGGGTAATATAACTGCGTTTCTTCAGTAAAGGGACAGGCCGTAAAGCCAGATGTGCCCCTCTTGGGTCACTGCTACAAGTATAAAGCTATTAGAGAGGCTTTCTGGGGCTAAACAAAGTACACAGTTATTTTTGGGCACAGATATAGCGGATGTGTTGCCTCAGGGGAGCAGCCAGATAACACAGGACAAAGAAGCAGCAGGTTATGACTGTGGCTGTTAAAGCAGGAGGTTGTTATAAATCCATCACCTACCTGATAAAGACATCAGGTTGTTGTTGATAACGTACAGCCACGTGCATTTCCTTGGGAAGAGCTAAACAGAGATTCAAACACAATAATTCAATAACTAAACATTGGCTTGTAAAAGAACAGAGTCAACAGTCAAACTGTCCAATCAGAGCTCAGCAAGTTTTCTCCACACCTCAAAACACAAATAATTCATTATGATGTACCAAACTCTTTATTGTGTTTCGGTTGTTTTGCTCCACCAACTTTAGGATTATGATTAAAGATGAAAAGTGACGAGATCGGTTCTGTTTATCAGTCTGACTCTTTAGCAGATGTCTGACTGCTTTCTGTATACACAGGGTTTCAGTACAACAGCTCATTATGTCTCAACTTGACACTGAAGTAGAAAGAGAAATGAAAACTTAAAAAGGTCAAAATAAATTCTTAAAAAAAATAAAATAAAAAACACTACAATGCATGCACACACTTCTGATTATTTAAACAACTAAGATCAACTCACATTGCTTATTAGAATTGTGTAATGCACTCAAGTTCCGAAATAGCTGGTGTTCTTTGCACAAAGCCCAAACTGACTGAGATGTTGAAAGCTCGTTTCTTCCTCTCTGCCATGATTGTGTCAAAATTTGATAAAAGAACGTGATCAGCTTGGACGTATATCAATCAGAAGGAACTAATAATTTGTGACCAGTTTGTGCAGGCTACAACTGCCAGCCCATGAATAATTTATTTTAATTATGATCGATTTATCTCTAACAAAATATGTATCACAGACTTTGTAGGTAGCTGCAGTTAAACCACAGCTTAAAAAACCATTACTTAAACTGGGGGTCTTAGCTATTATAGACCAATCTCCAAACTTCTTATTTCTAAAATTCTTAGTAGTATTTATCAAACAATTAACTGATCATTTGCAGAGGAATGGTTTATTTGAAGAGTTTCAGCCAGAATGCAGAGTACATCAGAGTGCACTCCACAAACCGCACTAGCAAAGCTTACAAATTATCTCGTGGCCTCTGATAGTACACTCATCTCTGTGCGTCTGTGTTTTATATATTCAGCTATGAAGTCAGATTAAAATTAATTAGTTAAACTACAGGCATATAAACTGGTGTGTGAATGTGTGTGTGAATGGGTGGATGACTGGATGTGTAAAGCGCTTTGCGGTCCTTAGGGACTAGTAAAGCGCTATACAAATACAAGCCATTTCCCATTTCCCATAAAGGCTTGGATGAGCTACTATCAATCTTCCAAATTCTGAATTCAAATGAAAGTGAGGTTTGATCTGAATTCGGTGATTTTTGACCATGATATATCCTTCAATGTGCACATTAAACAACTATACAGGACTAATTCATGCATTCATTGTTTCTAGGCTGATCAGGTTGCTTTTACAGTTCCATAAAAAGCCCCTAGTTAATCTAAAATGCTGCAACAAGAGTACCAAAAGGGACTATAAAAATATATATTAGCTTCTGGTCTTTAGCTCCCTGTTGGATTGAAAATCTTTTTCCTCACATATAAAGTCTTGTGTAATCTGGCCCCATTGTAACTCGAAGACCTCATACTATCATATTATCTCAACAGAGCACTTTGCTCACAGACTGCAGGCTTCCTTGGGTTTCCTAGAATTTCTAAAAGTAAAATGGTTTCAGAGCCTCCCTCCTGTGGAACCAGTTTGGATTCAGGAGACTATTAAGATTAGATTGAAAACTTTCATTTTTGATAACGCTTTCAGCTATGGGTGGATTCTGAATTATCCCTTAGTTATGCTGCAGTAGAACACCCATGATAAATATAATATAAAGCAGCTTTTGTGTATTCCTGCCTGAAATCAATAAAACAGTTTTATCTGTGTGCGTCCCATAAAGACTCCCAAGCAATAGAATCAGGGTGGAGCTTCACAAAAAATTACAATTTCATTTTCAAGCAAGTTTCAGCTGCTGTTACCTGCTCCATTGTAGCTTCATGCAACTCATTAAGATTCAGAGTATAAATGCCATCTTCTGTCCCAAAGATTAGGTACTGATCTAGAAGAGGGATTAAAAAACAACAACATTGTGTTAGTAAAATAGCCGAAACCCTCTGTGTGTGGTATGCTCACTGCTCTTTGTGTACCTTTGGTGTCTGGATGGATCCATGACGTGGCACAGTTGATCTTCAATGGACAGCCATCAAACACTTTAGAGAAGCAGGCTCCCATCTGCAATGAAAAGCAGCACAGCTCAAAGCAGGCAGCCTCTTAAATGTCAGCCAGAGTTTAATGAGCTGAGCTGAACCACAAAGCAGAAAGCTCTGTGGACCCCAAATATCTACAGAATGTACAGTAGAAGCTCAGACGAGAGTTTAATAACAGTCTCAGTGAAAGCGGGACGGCGGGAACCGTGAAGGACAATACAAATGATTCACTCACCAGTACTTTAGGAGTGGGTGGCAGGCCGTTGATAGCTGGTTTCTAAGGAGGAGGGGAGGAAATGAAAACCATAAGATAATATAGATGCAAAAGACAGAACAATTATCCTAAACTTAGCTCCATAATTTTAAAACCAGCTTGAACAATAAGCAAAAGAACAAAATGCTTGTGTGAGTGTCCTGTCAAAGTCAATTAAATATGAAACATGAATGGATGCCAAGTTTCCCCCATTAACCAGCCACATTTGGATATAACAAAGGAAAAGCATCATATTTGAGGTTTCAGTTTGAGTTCAGTCAGCTAGCTGGAGGCACTGCATGTATCAAATGTATGCTGTATGTTGTAGTATCACATGACATTTTATCCTTAATCCAATGAGACTAAATGTAGCTATTATGTGTTACAATCAGAAACTATAAACTCACAGGGAATTCCTTTTTCTCCTTCCGGTTTTGCTCACTGGATGGTGGCTTGGGACTCCCTCCATTCACACTGCCATCTGAATCATTATCTGTAATGAAAAACCAGGCAGGTAAAATTACACTTACACAGTATTAATATCAGTTCACGCTGTCAAACAAGGAGGGTGTGAATCCAAAGATCAACCATGTTTACATCAGGCTCCCTTACCTTTAAGTTCAGATTTACTTGGAGCTTGCAAAAAAAATAAAACATTTCAGCGCTTATGAAGAAAAATGAAGAAGACAAAGTATGCAGACTCATACTGTGAATAAATCTGGATTTAGAAATAGACACAGATATGCTGAGACTCACCAGGATCCGAGGAGTGCGACAAAAGGCCGGGGCTACTGACGCTGGCTGACAGGAGGTCTGGAGATGAGTTCTCCACCTTGTTGCCCTGCTCAGGTGTGCTCTGTCTGCGAGCCACTTGGCTCGGTCCATTCTCCGAGTTAGGGAACCTCTTTACTGTCACAGACCTCTCATCGTTAAGGCCCATTTCCTCTGATGAGGTGCTTGAAGTTGGCTGAGAAGAAACATAACACTACAACACATTTAATCTTTACTTAAACCTAAAAAAAATTACAGCAAAAGTAGACATCTTTAAATTTAGGTGTTACCTTTGGAGGCAGAGGAGGAGGAACGCCTGGCTTGATGGTTGATCTGAAATTGAACCATTTTTAGCAGTAAGGTGTAAACCAGCAGAACAAAAGGTCATGCATTCATGATAAAATTTAAATCTGATGGCATAACTCACCGCTCCGTATCATCAAAGGCATCTTCAAGATGGGCGACGTGTCCCCTATAGGACAAACACAGTAATGAGTAACGCGGAAAGTAAGACTCATTTGGGTTTAGGAGGAATGCAAATGTTTATATGAAGTCCTATCTTTGAATGAGAACAATGAGGGGAAGATTCTGTGTTACTACAGACTTTAGATCACATTTGAGGTGACCTAAACCTACTGGGGACAATGATATTATTATGACTATGACCACTACTATAAACTACCAGTTAAAAGTAGGTTTCAAAACAGCTTCAATGCAGTTGAGCCCAAAATGGTTAGGCTGACACTTCAGCACTTTTTCTCTTCACACAACAGTAGTACACACAGCTTAAATCTACAGTAATCGTCACACCACACATGGTGAATGAAGAGGAGGCAGAAAGGGAGGTGGGCGGACCACGCTGAAAAAATGGTTGTGGCGCAGCAAGGAGGGTGTGGATTGGATGGCGTAGCTTATTACAGCACATGCAGTGTTAGTGTTACCGTTGGAACAATTCATCCTCAACGCTTTTGAGAAGGCTCCTTCGAGGGACAAGACGAGAGCGACACCGACAGTCAAAAAGAGGACAGAGAGAAGGTGAAGGAGGAAAAAAAACCCAAAAAACAAACAAACAGTCAAAGCACATGGACATGTGAGAGGGAGCTTAAAGACCAAAGTGACATTTCAAAGTGCAAAAGGGGGGCAAGGGGAGTAGGGGAGTGAGCTCATGTACAGCCATAGGTTAGGTCCAGTGAGCAAGCATGTTAATATGAGACACAGTGAAGAAAATCTATATACACAGAGAATCAAGAATGAGTAGTTTCTTTAGGACTAACATGTTTTGACTGTCTCAAAGTAAAAAAACAAACAAAACAAACTCAGACGATGTGAAATCCAAACAACAACAAATCTTTAATTTGCCTTAAATTCATTTGTCTGGTTAAGCCTCATGAGGCGCATTTATCTAAGACAAACCAGGTAGAGACTGAACGAGAACAACTGGGGGTAAATGGGAGCAGTTCCCATGACAACAGTTTCCATGGATCACCTGGTTGTTATTCCTCCTTCTGCAAAAGGACTCCAGGGGGAGAAGTCATTATCTTTGACATCCTGTGGAAAAGCATACATTCACAGAAATAGATATTTACATAGCTGCAGTTTTGTTAATCATCTGATATCTTTTTACTCCACACACACACACGCACGCACGCACGCACGCACGCACACACACACGCACACACACACGCACACACACTACAAACAGAAACTAAAATTAGTGTTAAACAGAAAATGATTTAAACAGAACATGATAATCACCGTTTCATAATGAGCCGCAGTTTCCTTCTGTACTGGTGCTTTAAACTGGAGCTTGTCAACTGTAAAAAACAGAGATGGTGTTTCTTTTCTTTTCTCCCTTTCTTTGCGCACATCTTTGACACTAGAGGGCATCAGCATCCAACACTTCAACACACACAAAGCACTGGAGTTATCAACATTGGGCATTAGTACCAGAAAACTTGGGAAAAAATTCCTTCCTAACCTAAAAACAGGTGTAAGAACAAACCCAAAGCAGATCATCTGCTTCCACAACAGTTAACCTGCCAAAACACTACAGAGATCCCTCACTGATTTACGATGTTACGACTTGAATGTTTGGTCTGTAGCTTCGAGACGAGTTGCTCACTAAAGACAGACACAGGTTAAACTTGACGCTGACCAGACCTGTTCCCTTTGGGGAAATATTAGTGTGAGGAAACATGAATTACAGATACATCACAGGACAGATTCTTCAGCAGTTTAGACTTCAGGTTGCGTTCTGTCAAACAGTTGATCCAATAAGGGTGTCTGGTTTGCTGTCCAGTATAAATACGACATGATTCGGCTGTAATTATGAAGGTGAAAGAAATCAGCCCACATAATCACCTTCGCATTAACAAAGACGCGTTGTATTAAAGAATTCAGACCACAGATCCCTCCCCACCTCCCCTTTCCCATGTTTTTCTTCTCAACATATCCAGATAGTGTGGAGGTTGGGAGGTAAGAAAAACAATAAAAAAGTTTAAAGAATTGAAGCCGAGTGATCAGGTGAGTCTTATGAGGCAAGCTTTGCTTTCTTGTCAGGGTAAGATTAGTCATTTAAATGCAATTTCAAGTCAGTCAGCCTAACAGGAACCAAGATGTCACAATATCCAAATTATTCAGCCTTACAAAAAAGCTGAAGTTACATTAGGTAGCCACTATATGCAGACAAAATCGCCTTATTAGTACCATTTAAATGTCAAACCGAGTGTTCCATTTCTACAACATTATCATATTTCTAATGAAATCTTAGGGGTGAGGGTTGGAATTAGACAAACACACACTGTCTCACTACTCTCACACTGACCTGCATCCACCCTGTGTCCCTCAGTGAAGCTAGGACTTGAGGGTGGCTCTCTTTGGTCTGTTCCATTGTTTGCTTCATGGTGGAGGGAAGGTCATATAACAGTGAGAAATTTAGATAAAAGAAACCAGACAAGAAGTACATCTGATACAAGCGATCACAGCACAGACGAGCACAAAACACAATGCAGCATGGTATAAATACCACACCTATCTCAACGCCAGGCAGCTGTTAGGTCATTCTAAAATGATGAAATGAAGAAATGGCCACAAACTACTGACACAACAGGCACAACACTGCATTCGGCTTTATCTATCACAACTAACGGCGACACAAAAAAAAACCAAAAAAAAAAAAACACAGCTTCCCTGAAGGGGCAGGGGGCAAGATGTAGAACTGTGACAACTGGACCCATCGCCAAATTCTTGAAAACAAATTCTGGCTAAAAACTTGAGATTTTTAGGAAAACTCAGAGACCCTTCAGACAAGCTATTTTGCAGGATTCCTTGAGCAACAGATGAGACAACACTTAACATGTAAAAATAGCACAAGCGACTTTACTTTCTCTTCCATGAATCCACAGACTTTTTTTTTAGACACGCCAAAACATGCTGTGGCCTGGAAAGGTGCCAGCCTCTGCTGCAGGATTAAAGGAATGACCCTTGGTGATGCCACCAGACCTAGATCGACCTAACCACTCACAACAGCTAACACGCAAACCAACGACAGGACAGAAGCACAGCGAGCGATTGCGGAGAGGGGCTGGCCTTAATGATCCATTTAGCTTTGATGTTCACTTACAGTCGATCTCTGAGCGCGTCCTCTCAGCTCTGGCATGCTTGTTGGTGGAGCGGATGGTGTGTCTGACTTCGCTGTTTCCCTGAAACTGATGGTGAAAGACAGAATTTTTATTGAGGGAGCAGCACTTCAGAAGACAGTAAAATGTTAGGAGCTTATATAATATTCAGTGTGTAATTATTAGTTATCGCATTATCTTTTTAGATTATCTACAAAATTTGAGTTACGGTTAGCCAAAGCTGAGCTGAGACCAGCTTTTCTGGAGCATGATCACATTATTATGCATCCCAGTGGCTGTTTGTTTGCAACAAGCTCTATTGCTTGCAGTCAATAGCCTTTAGAGTTTTTTTCACTCATCGTGGCCAAGACAGTGCTACTGCTGTCAGTGGGAGAAAAGCACAATGGTCCTTTAAAAAGCGCTGGTACCACCTCTTTGGCTGCCACATAGATGTGATGTTGAATCCAGTCGGAATAATAATGTCATTGGAGAGAATCAGGAAGAGGGGGAAGGGAAGTTTTAGGGGAACATGAAAGACCTGAAAGAAGCTCGCTGGTTATAGTTCACCGCTGAAAACATGTCACACATTCTAATATTTACATTCACTGATAAGAATCTGTCGTGTAGCTCAAACAGCAAGTGATAGTTTAACGTACTTCTTTAAATCAGTTATTTGCAACAAGTTCAAACATGTTCAAACAAACATGTACCAAGAACTGCATTACAGGTTTAATATTTTCAGGGTATAAATAAAAGTTGTGTGTTTATATTTCTGATTACTAGCTTGTTGACTGGGTTGGCTTTGATTTTCTTAGACAATCTCCTAACAACACACATTTCTATATATGATTTGGAGTCAGTTATTACCTCAAGGTCATCCTCATCCATTTCTCCAAAATTCTGGTGGTTGTCCGGGTTGTTCATCTTATCAATAAGCTCTGTGGCAAGTCTCCTCGTCAAACCCGTCTGAGCCATAAACACATGCTGGGAGAAACACTAAAGAGTTAGAGATCTTTACCAGGATCATAACAGGAAAACAGCTGTTTGTGTTAGACACCTGACACTAATTTGACACATAAGAGTCATAAAGGTATAGAAGCAAAGAATTTAGATTCATGTGGGGGTGGATGAAAAGGAAAGCACACTCTCTGTCAGTTCAAAGATTTTTTACAAATCATGACCTTATCAGGTCTTAAATTTAGGGAAATACTACCCGAGTTGTTAAATAATGACATCATCTGAGGTTGTATTTACCTAATTTTAAGACATGCAAAGAACCCCATTTCTTTTATTATGTCCTGATGCATAAAACTTTTGTATTTAAAGAGGGTGTACTTTCTTTTCAGATTGCAGATTGTAGGTAGTGTTCTACCCCAAAAGCTTGTTACAGATCACCAACTCCTAGCTATAAGGATAAATCATCACATTCCAGGACTTCTGGGATGCAACTATCCTCAGAGATACATGCTGTACTAATGAGACGAGAATACACTGTGCTTGTATACCTAAAAATTAGAAACAGGTGCTAACTGAACTCTGGCTCCCATCCTAAAGAGCTGAAACTAAGATAAGCTTTAATAAATACGAAACACTGAAAACAGTTCAAGGCCAGAGTCTGACGGCAAGCCAAACACTGAGAACGTCAGCCAAACCACACAGAAGCTGAGGAGGCCAGCTGGGGTTCATAAGGCTCTGCTGAATTTGGACAGAATGACAACTTCTATTTGTTTGTCAGGTGTTTTAGATTTGCAAAGGAACATAGGCCAACAAGCAAAAGAAAAAAAGAAGACGAAGAAGACACTGCAAAAAACAACAGACTCTCCGAAAACATTCACATTTTTTAAACATCAGCGCTCATACTGCACTATATTTTTTTTATTTTGAACATTTCAACCACGCATGGAAAACCAGAGTAATATTTATTACCCCTAGAATTTTTTCTGCAGTGGGCCGCTTCTTTGGGCTCTTTGTTAAACACACTTTCACAAAGTTATGGAAGGCAGGAGACCTGTTGGATAAGATAAGTTTGTTTAAAACAACGATTATTCATATTATCTAAGAGCAAGGTATAAAGGTATAAATTATATCGCAATCCAACAATAGCATTGTGATTACTTTGGAACACTCACCATTTGCTCTTATCTTTTAGCTTCGGAGGCTGGAAGCTACTCTTCGACATCAAAAACAAGGCCCTACAGCAGATAAAGGAATGAGGATTTAATGACACCAAGGAGGAAAATGTATTAATATATTATGTAAGGGAGCTCTAACTGATCATTTATGGGGAGGAAGTAAAACATACCTCATTGGATGCAAGTCAAACATCGGAGGCTGGAGCTCAGCCAACTCTATGGCTGTGATGCCAACAGCCCAGACGTCACACAGCTGGTTGTAGCCCCCGTTCTTCTCCACTGCAGCTACTTCAGGAGCCATCCTAAAGAAAGTGAGGACAGAGATTTAGCAGTGGCTCATTTGTTAGAATAAAAAGCAGAAGTCAGCTTTAGTGAAAGAGCAGAGGCCTGAATGTACCAGGGTCTACACATCTATAGCGTGTGACATTGAACTTTCATCTAGAAAATGGTGAAAAATATTCTAGGATGGAGCTGAAAAGGCTTAGAGTCTTTCACCAGCACTCTTTAACCAAACTAACAAAAGCTGTCAAGGGCCTAGAGGCCTGTTTTACACAGATGACACACTCACCAATAAGGTGTTCCGATAAAGGACTTTCTTTTGGCAATGGTGGCTGTTATTTTGGCTGCAACTCCAAAGTCAGCTGTAAGAAGGATAACAGGGCTTTTCAGATTATGTAATGCACATACAGCTAAAGGTTGTTCAGGAGTTCAGGTTCTTATGAAATAAAGATGCTGAAGAGGAACTTACCCAACTTCACGTCTCCGTTGTCTGTCAGCAGTATGTTGGCACCCTGTAAAGAGTAAACATTTGATTTATGCTGAGAAAATCCATTTAAAAAACATACAACAAGAATTTATTAACATTAGAATGAAGCTTGATTCTCATGTAAAACAACGTTTCAAAAATGTACATTAGATTCAAACAGTTGTATCTATTATGGATCTCAATATGATCACTTCAGGCATACACTGTACTGCTGTGAGCACAGGAGCTCCGCCCACCTGCTCCTCAAACCTTCTGTTTGCGAGGGGGAGCCAATCAGAAAAAGTTGGCTTAAAGAGTGTTTCAGAGATTGAACTGAAGAGCTATATCAAAGCAGATAAGGATCATCTTATAATGTTAATGACGTAAAGTCGCTCAAGCAGAGTCTAAAAAGATAAATACAGGGCCAGAAATAACCACAATAACAGCTTTATATGTGTAAAGATTTCTCAGCAACACCCGGCATGTTACTATCCTGGCGTCTCGTAAACTTGGAGTAGTATCACAGCCTTTAATAGTTTCACTAATATTGTTTCTGCTGGCTGTGACTGACGGTGTCTCTGGTGGCATCCTGCGGTGAGAGTAGAGGAAACAGGAAGTGCTTGCTGCATAGAGCTGAAAAAGATAATAGATCCAGCCCTGACCTTTATGATAACACATGAGAGCGAAGTTCCAGGCTTTAGTGCATGCATCGAGCAAAGTTAACTTCAGCTCAAAAGTGCAAAAGTAGCATCAGTCACATGCTTCCGAGCAAGCACACCCAGTTATGCTTTTCCTGTGACTTTGGTTTTACACCTATGCTGCCATGTCCGACCTCTGCCCCATTTTGAGGGCCACCAATGCATTCATGCTGACATTAATAGTACTGAAACTGCTACTTGTGCTGCTGCTTTTTCTTGAGATGTTCTGAAATTTACTGCTTAAAGTATCATCAGACGGTCGGTGTTTGTATGTGATGTATTACAACAGCCACGATAAGGAGACAAAATTCACATTCAAAGAAAATGAAATAAAAACCAATTGTACCTTGATATCGCGGTGCATCTTCCCCTTAATGTGGAGATATCCCAAACCCTGTAAAGGAAGGCACAGCATTACGTAATGACCACATTTGAAACCACAAACTCTGTAACGTTTCCTCAAAATATTCCAAGTAAATTACCTGTAAGGTCTCTCTGCAGACGTATGCTATTTGAAGCTCTGACAGAGGTCCAGTCACTATTACACACATTCATTCAATGTTAGTAGGGCTGAAGACAGAGATGGCACAAGGTGCATAGCAATAAAACGTAGTTCATGTCTGCACCTTGCCATGTATGAATAAAACTAAAGCTCACCATGATAGATGTCCTGCAGAGATCCTCCCCCGCAGTACTCCATGCATATCCAAAGTTTCTCTCGACTAGAAAAAAAAAGCAGAATTAAGAACATTTTAACCACTTATGCAGTCACAAAATACACCAGAGCAAACAAACATTTTGAGAAGCTGCGAAGCTTGTTTTAGAAAAAATAAAATAAAATTGCTCCCTGATAAAAAACAACTAAGAATAAGAGGTGTAAGAGTTCTGAAACTGGAAATGAATCCTCCATAGAAAGTTTCTTCCTGTTTCACATGAAAGCTGAACATCTAAAAAGCCTTCAGGTAAAGCGTGTGCTGAAAATACAACAAGCGATCGCTGCTGTGGTGAGAAGTTTTCTCTCAGCTTTGTTGTTCACACGCTACACCCTAAAAAACATATAAAAACAGACCAAAAACAATAACAAGGCCTTATAATTTAGAGAATGGTTGCAGTCCTAATAAAAACGACACGTGAACCAGTAGAGGGGTTGCTCACTGCCACCTTGTTTCACTCAACATTTAGGTGGTCATGGAAACCATTTCAGGTAACTAAAGGGGTCAACAGGAAACTTAAAATTTCCCCAGATAAACAGGGGTTCCTTTGATTAAATTAAGGTAGTTTTATAATAATTAATGCACAGTTCATTGTTGCTCATTAACGCTTTACTGTATCCAGTTGAGCTCTGTGTGGCAACGCCACATAAGACATGCCTGCTGAGATAAGACATACAGCTCTCTGCACGAATAGCCAAATAAAATAGTTCAGAGGCTTTTATTCCATTTAAACCTGCTGGAAGTCTAAGGAAGATGTGGGCGGAACCGGGCCAACTTCCTCTGAAATACCAGCCACAAATCATGGACTCCATTAAAACAGAAGAATAGCATCCTGGCACCGAAGGGCCTAGTCAGCACCCGTCTGCCCAGTTGAAGAGTCTGAGTCATACTTTCACACACACAGGTTTACTAAGTAATTAAATACATCATGTGAGTTTCAGGCAGTGGCTTGTTAAATCCTTTTGACAGTTACATATGAATTCCACAAATGTTATGCACTCGACTGGCTGTGAGAGTGAGGAAAAAAAGAAAACAAACTGTGAGGGTAAAATGACTATGCAGGAGCATTTTGTGCTGGCTCTTACCAGAGGTAGCTCCCAAAGTAGGCCACAATATTGTGGTGCTTGCATTCCTTCACCATGAAGATTTCCTGCTGTATGATGGAAAAGTCATCCCCTGGAAACAGAGAGAGAAATCACAGACACACGGACCAAAAAAAAGTGTTTATTTCATTTTCTGCCCTGCTTTGTTTTAAAATGAAAAATTACTGCAGTCTTAAAATAAAAACCATTTAGTTTAAAAGATCATGTAAAAACCCTCAGAGGTAGTATGTTTTTTGGGCACTAAAGTCTGTTGACACAAACGACCACACAAGCATCCAGCGTGTGACAATGCTTGCATCTTCCTTAAACTTTAGGCTTTAAAAAGGCAAAAAAACAACCCTAAATCTTCTCTTTGTTATCTTTTCAGTTCAGTAAACAAAAAGTCTTCCCATGTTTGCCAAGGTTTCACCATATTTTATCCCTGTGTAAATACAGCAGGATACAGAACACTCAATGACATGAGAGGTTTTAAAGTTTATGTGGTATAGGTCATTATCAAAGCAGCATTCCAGCTCAGCAAAGATCACCACCACATTTAACCAGTAGGAAGCAAAAAGACAAAAATATGTAAGCTCAGCTGTCCCAGTTGAGCATAGAAAGACAGCCCTGGAATACATTAACAGCTGGTTAAGATCAACTACACTCTGTGACTGTCATCACAGGCAATGCTTTAAGCTTAAGTTCATATATAAATGTCTTTGGTTCCGCGATCAATCATCCAGGTTAGGAAATGAAGAAGTACTCAAACTGATGAAGCTTTTCTCCCAGTGAAACGCTACGTGCAGATGAACAAAATCCACTTTCTTTGATTCACACATAAATATACTCTCTGCTTAAATAAATAGTAGGTTGCACATCATTGGTAGTGACAGGAAATTACTGAAAACAAACTTATTTTCTTTCCAGGCTGTGGTCAAACCTGTGAATTCTTGTAACTGAGGTGGTATGTGAACAGACCTCTTTTTTTGCTTCTGTTATACAATCATCAGAGTAAATTAAACTGAGCTGCATTACACAACAATACTGTGCTTCAGACACCAAACCAGGTGGTTTGGGGTCAGCTTTTCTGATACAGGGCTAGTTATACTCAGAAAGAAAGCATGATCAGCAGAAAAACTTCCTGAAGCACAGCGGCTCGTTATTGTGCACAAACACTTTGCAAGCAACTAGGCAACTTGCGTACAGCCAACCTGTTTTCAGTGTGTCTGGGACAGTTTAGGCTTTTTCACGTGCCTGGAATGCAAACACGAGTCAAACTATTTAAACAATACACGAGTCGTGTCTTAAAATAAACCAAACACTATCTATATGCCTTTGATTTTCCTACATATAACTCAGTATAGCAGAAAGCACACATTTCCGTACGTCACATTATTTTAAGTGACACAGAAGGAGACTTTTTTCCCGAAAACTCATTCAGTCACCAAGGTGGCATGTCAGACATTCTGCGTACAGCTTTTACATAGCTGAAATGTCAAAGAAAAGTTTACCAGAAGGAAGACGTATTGCAAAAGTCGAATACACCTCCAACTGCTTTTTACACGCACGCTGGGATATTCCTGTTAATGTGCCTTTAAAAAGCTTTAATCAGATTCACAATTAAATCTACTTGGTAAAGTTTCTTTTTCCATTTACTCAACACACTGCCATAGTTTTTACTTCTGTACTTTTTGTTACACATTCAACATGTGCAATGATGACGATTGAATTACTCGGTGCTCAATATGGTCAAGAGAAGCCTCAACAGGAGGAAGTGGAGCATTGGCGTAATTCTGCTTGACTCCCTCCACTCCATTTGTTAAATGTCCTATAGATAAGAGGCTATAATAAGAATATGAGTAATGCCTCACACTCACCGGACCTTGTGAAAGCAACTGCTTGACAGCTTTGACGCAAAGCTCCAATTTTTTTCATGGAATCCTACATGAAGCCTCACCTTGGCGAACAGGGTTATAACTATGTCATACCACATGTGTACAGGGAGAACTAGTGTGGATCACAAACAATCTTAAATATATCTGTTGACTGACAGCAAAGGGTTTGAAGAGCCACAAAAATTTGAGCAGGAGTAATTTTAGTGAGTGAGCTTAGTACAGAAAACAAAATACATAACAAGTCACCCCACAATCTTCTCTTCTTAGTGAGCAGAGGCCTAAGAGTTTAGCCACTTCCTCCCAGATCGAGCGCTTCCCCCTGCTCTGAATATACACTATGCCTCTCATCGTGTCAAGTTTCTTTTCAGTATGTAGGACTTTTGTCGAAACCTGTTACCGATAATCTCAGAAATAAAGTCCTTTTTTAATTTAAAAACATATCTGACGGTAGAAGAAGATGGCTTTATTTTAACTGACTGCTAACTGGAACCATCCAAAGATGAGAAACAAGATTAGGAAACATTAAAAGTTACTGTTTATGTGTTGAAATTTAAAAAAAAAGAAAGTAAAATAAAAAAAAAGGTAAGTCTGGTGACATAGTTCTGAGAATCTCTAGTGGAAACTGCTGGGAGGTTTTTGCAAACACACAGAACTTAAAAACTACAGAGTCACAAGACGACCAGACTAATGATGAAGTGATTATGAGTTTGTACCAAAAAAAGAAAAACAAAGAAATGTCCTTCTCCATTTGTCATTAATGGTCACACAGTGACAACCCACACCAATTTGGTTCAGTGGTTATTTTTCTTTTAATGCTGCAGTCAAAAGCCCCACAGTCTCACCGCCAGAAGGTTTTACCACTCCTAACTCTTTTTCTGTCCCGTATTTTCTTACGGGCGTCACTCCTGGTTAAACCTGTTTGATTGCACGGTCCACCCAAAGCTGTTTACCTCGAGCACAGAAAGGAGGGCCTCTTGCGAAAGATTAGGTAAAGAAAGGAGTCCTTCTTTGACCAAAGCTGGGTCAAAAAAAAGAAAAGAAAAGAAAGGAACTCTGAACACAGGTTTAGATCATCTTGATAATCTATTGAGTTAACCTGTAACAATTTTTGCTTTAAAGCCTTTGCAGTCCAACCTTCTCACTTCATCTGATATTTTCTGATCATTCCTATATAACCTGTCAAGTCTGCACAAGTCATATCGACCATTTTGCACAGTCCATCATAAAAACAAGAAACGTTCCTCCCTCGCCAAGTCTGTCTTTTGGCATGCAGCTCACTTTCCTAATTTTTTTTTTAACAGGTTAAGCGTGACAAGAAAGACGAGAAATGTTTCTTTGCATCTGTTTACGACCAGCCTGCCAATTAAAAAAAAAAAAAACTATCTTGAGCAGTCAAAACATGTGATGCACGTTTTTATAAACTGCCTTTCGTTCAACTTAATCAACAAGAACCTTCATCAGAAAAAAAAAATCAAACAAAGAAAATACGTTGCGGCTCAACTGCATTACATAACAAGATGGGACATGTTTTGGCCCTCAACCAGCTTCAGCTTTCTGAAATTTGTAGTTGAAATATTCAGCTTGTGGGCTCCATCAGACAAATTTAGCACCATTGATCTCAGTCATTGTCATAAGCCGAGGCCACCAAGTCAGGATAAATTCATACTTTTATGCTCTGTCCTGCAGGAATCCATACTACCGCACAATAATATATAGAATAATAATAATATATATCAAGTTCATGGATCAAACATTTAAACATTTGACAAGAAGAACAAATGTAAACACTGATTAGTGATCCTATGATTCTTCATTGACCCAGACATGTGATGAATGAAAGAAAAGCATAAACAGGAGTGAATGTCCTCCTTCGCTGTTAATCAGCTGAGCTCTGTCTGGTCGCTGGTGGTACAAAGCCCTCTCCGTAATCCCACTAATCTGGATCGTGCTAACTCTGTCACTAGGTCATTACCAGCATAAACCCCAAAGTGGAACCAGTCTTTCTGTTCCTTGTACACAAAACCACACATCATACTCCTGCTGGGAAATGAGATTTATTTTTCACTGTTTAGATATTTGCCTTTTCTTGATAAATATTATATAAAATCTTCAGTTTACGTAAGAAGTCCAGTTTTGTTGCAGTAAAAAAATATTTTTTTACAGTTATTTGAGGGGAGTTTTTTTTCTGTAAAATGCTAAAAAGCTGTGTGTTTTCTTTTCACTGCGATGAGATAATGAAATAAAGGTAACAGCTCTTACCTGGTTCCAACTTTATGACCTTCACAGCAGCAAGCTCTCCGGTTTGTATGTTTCGAGCCTGAAAAACACAATAACACAATTTTAACTGAGGCTTTAACTGTAGGTTGCTCACCGCCTGTTAACTGTATTGACTGAAACACTGACTATAGAGACCAAATAAACTTGAACACAAAAGTCAATAAAGAAAAGAAGTTGTGGCCAACCAGCATTATAAATTAGCCACCAGGGAAAGGCCGGACACCGTCTGTGACTTATGAATAAATGTCTGAATGTCTGCATATTTTAGTCATTCCTCAGTTAATTTTTTGTTTCTTCCCTGAATCACTTCATAATGCCGACAAGCATGTTTGTATTTCATAGATTTTACAAAGCATCCATCATGTGTAAAAGTCCTGTGCTACAGCAGGTTTCACTGAAGTCCAAATCCAGGTCAAGACGGGATGCTGCCTAATCCGAGAGAGTGAAATGTCTGGACGAGCGGCTAAATCAGCCATAAACCACAAAACCCAGCAGCCTGGGCATCTTTCAGTAGTGGAATGTGGTGGTGATTCACACATGTAAACAGCAACCCAAACAAAGCTTTAAACTGTTTAAAATGCAGCTGCGTGCACACAAACATAAAGACATTTAAGAAAACAGAACAATTTTTTCCTACTGTGCACATATTACGAGAGCATGTGACTGTTCTGCTTTAAACTCAAGTGTGTTTAGTATTTGTGTTGAACCTCTGTTTGTTACTTCCTGAAGCAGAGGTAACCAACCTAAGAAATAAGCCACTAAAGGGGGGAGTTTTCATTATAATACCCACATACAAGATGAAGCAGAGAATATGTAGCATGTGACACTGTTTCTCATTTCCATTAGGATTCTTTCCATCTCTCTCTCACGTCTCTGGTCTCATGTTTGCGCAAATTCAGGGTAATTACAGTGAGGCTGATTCCTTCAAACTGAACATATACATAGAACAAAGTGAGTAAACATCATAAGTGTGAAAGACCTGGCACTTTTCACAACTCAAAATACCTCCAGGTACCCCATTATTTTGGGAAAACAAAACTTTTCTAGCATTTTTTTTTAAGTCAAATTTGATTGTTGAGCCTATAAGTGCAGTTTTAATGCCCTTGTGACAATCAAAATATAAGTAATTTAGATAAGGCTGTAAAATAGCTGGTCAAATAATGGATGTGTAACTAAGATGGCTGCTGAGTGGTGAGACTAGCTTCTAGAATGATTTTACTACAAGTGACTGACTATTTACAGTATCCCTTAGTTCCCTCTTTGTCCCTCAACACTTAACTTTGATGCAAATATTTTCAAAGCCATCGATACTCCATTCATCTACTGGCCTTCCAAGATTGGTTTTTCCCTTTCTAATTGTGTTATATGACAGGAAATTGACCAGAAAAAGATTCACAACCTGGGGAATTACTCTACAACTAAAGAAAACCAAAATAACCTCCACAGAGATGCCATGAAATTGTTAAACCAATATATTCACATGTAGTAAACATTCAAAGGTGAGGAATGCCATGCTGAGGACTTTTCCCAAATCTAAAGGCGCTTTCTCTGTCAAAGGGCAGAACACACCCATAGTGAAACGCATGTTTAGACAGGGGCCTGATCATATTTCAACTCACTGCAGCTCTGAGCCTGTGAGCTCCGGGAGAATACCAGGCGCAGCATACCACCGGTGGCCTGTCTGGGGGTGGAGGGTGGGCTGGCTCGCTGGCCAGGAAGGCTTTGTATGGAGGGAGGCCATGTGAGCCCGGCTGAACCATCACGTCTACATCAGATGGTTTGTCTGTTTGTGTGCGACAGATAAATAAACAAGAAAATTCTCCAGCAAAACGCACCTCGCCGCAGCCAGACAAACAGTGGGAAACATCTGGCAGTTAGTCGGCTATACCCAGCAAATTAATAACACATACGCAAAACAGCATTGGCTTGAAACAAATACATCAACGCACTAATATAATCATTCGATTTTCTATGGGGATTCTCCAGATGTTTGAGATTCACAACAATCTGACAAAGAAAAGGAGCAAATCCTCATAAATGTGCAGCTGGAACAAGTAAAGCTTTGCCATTTTTCAAGAAGAACATGGTAACAAATCACCCGAACAGTCAATTACTCTCTCTCTACTCTTTCTTACTTTGGACCTCTGGTTTTAACTGCAATAAAAGACTGTAGACTCAAGACTATTTGCCCAGTTTTTCCACAAAAAAGGGAAAAACCCCAAAAAGAAAAACTTACGAAACTAGACTGTCTCACAAAAAGCTGCAAAATAAATACAGCGCATATGCAAGTGAGAAAAAGGAACCAAATAATCATATGTTATTGCTGACAGTCTTTCTATATCCATGTCCAAAAACTAAACACAAATTTGACAGCTGAACTCTTATTCTGAAAAGTTATGCATCACACAATGTACTGTAACTGACCACTTTATTAGGTACGTCCTTGTACTGTCCTGGAGCCACTTTCGCTTTCAGAACTGCTTTAAATCTTCACAGCACAGATTCAACAAGGTGGTCAAAACATTCCTTTGGCCCATATTAACAGATAGTATCACACAGTTGCTGCACATTTGTCACATGCACATCCATGATGTGAATCTCCTGTTCCACCGCATTTCAAAGAACAATAGAATAGAATAGAAATATCCTTTATGGACCCTGACTGGGGGAAACTGTAGTCTTCCAGCAGCAAAGTGACAGGCAGATGGAAAATGCAAATAAAAAATAAGAAATAAGAGACTGTACACTAAGTAAGGGCAATTTACAACATAAGCTGGTGTAGCCCATCTGGTTCAAGGTTAGACATGTTATGCATTCAGAGATGCTCTTCTGCATACTTCTGTATAACGAGGTATGCTGAACGAGTGGTTATTTGAGTTACTCTTGCCCTTCTATTAGCCTAAAGCATTTTGGCCATTCTCTTCTGATATCTGGGATCAACAAGGCATTTTCCCCTCCTGCTCACTGGGCACTTTTTGTCTTTTTCAGATATTATCTGTAAAGCCAACCAATGATAGTGTGGTGGAAAATCCCAGTAGATAAAGAGTTTCAAAAATACTCAGACTATCCATCTGACACCAACAACCACATTCAAAGTCACTTAAATCACCTTTATTTCTTCCTCATTCTGATGTTCAAATTGAACTTCAGCAGGCCATCTTGACCATGTCCACATGCCTATCTGTTGAGTTACTCCCATGTGACTCTCTAATGACATATTCAGTTAGCAAGCAGCTAAACAGGTGTACCTATTGAAGTAAGTGGTGAATGTATTTCTGATGTATGTTGCATTGTCTCCACCAAAAGTGGTAGAGCAAACTAACAAGAAGATACAAGCAACGACCTGAGCACAACAGTCAAACTGGTTTAGCAACACTGCCTCCACAAGCAGGAAAATACAGGTAACAAACTGATCCAACCAATAAAATAAGATAACAAAGTAAAAAACAGTAAGCGCCACCATATGCAATGTTTGGCGCATGAATGGATGCACAACCTGGCTCTCACTCAAAAGCTCCTGTCAATGTGTTTGCCACATGTTATCATGGCTTACAAAGCAAACACCACTCTGGCTTAAATTACAGCGACAGCCTGATTAGTCATGATGTGGTGGGTTATGTTATCTCTAGCTCTAATGATAGACTGTGGGAACATCACTGTACCTTATACACGTCTCCATATGTGCCACTTCCAACCCTCTGAATGAGTTCAAAGTCATGCTGAGGGTTCCTCCTTTGGATTTCATTGCTTGGTCGGGTAAAGATATCCATGGTACCTTGACCCAGAGATGCCTTTACATTTATTTGGACTGACCAACGGTGGTGTCGATGATCTGATGCAACAATGGTTTTGAGTCAGTGTTACTCAGACTGCCCGTCCCTGTTGTCCATGTCCTGAAAGGTGGAAAGTTTTTTGGGGAAAAGTGCACAAAAGAAAAACAGCGAGTATTAATCTCTATTAATAACCCTGGACGAGCTTAGCTTTGACATCTGTCACGCAAGCACTAACTAATTTACCGCCAACTACTCCTCAAAAGTAATAAAGAGACAAGCATTTAAAAGCAGTGACTATTATAACGGTATTAACATGCAGGTTGTGGTCATTCCAGCAATTAGCCAGAGCCGGTGAGAGGCTTAGCATCCGGGCGGGTCAGCTAACGCTAGCTAACTGGCTAAAGTTAGCTTCTCGGCTGGCTTTAACTTCAACAGTGTATACCTTCAACAACACAAACACGGCGGGAGCATGTCTTGAACTCCGAATCGTTTTCAGGCTTTTAACTGTGCGATGGCGTCGAATAGTTATCCAAAAAAAAAAAACAAACAAAGGCGGTCCCCCTCTTTTGTTATCGAGGGAACAGTAGTAAACTTCACTCGCTTGCTGGTCCTGCTGCTGCTGCAGTTCACTCCTTCAGAGAAAAAGCGACAGGGTCGACTTCAAATCCCCGCAAGCCAGCGTTAAGTTTTGCCGTTGCCATGTCATTTCCCTCGGCTGACAGTTTTAGATTAGCCTCGGGCTCATGGGTAGAATACTAACGTTAGACTACATAAACAATAAACTGTTGGATTTACTGAAATAACACGCTCCCTTAAAAGCAACAGTGTGTTACTAATCTTTGTGGAGTCGCAGTTATTGGACGCTGCTGCATTCGAGTGCATCACGGAAAATAATCTAACCACAATCACGTATTTATTACATCGTTAATAATATAACAAAAGTATTCGATTTGTAATAAAGAAATAAAAATATAAAGGGCATTCAAAGCACATGAAATGTATCTAGACGTCTCATTTTTAAAATAGTACCTTTTCTTTATTATCTATTCGAACCAAATTTTGATTTATGGGCTCGTTTTTGATGTAGTTATGGTTTAGTATCTCAGCATATCTTTTCAAAAAAAGTTGGATGAATAAAATTTCTGTTGAGATGTAATTATGACCCCTTAAAGTTATCATTTGCAGGTATTACTGTATTTGAAAATGCTTTACAAGCATAATTTCATGCCACAAAATACAATCAGGAATAATAAAAATATTCTAAATAAGAGAATATCTTTATTTTTCAAAGGGTTGGTGGAAAAAGGTCTGAATTTTTTTGATGTATGATTATAGTAATATTTTAGGTTATTCTTTTTTTTTTTTTAATACAATTTAAGTGAAATAATTATCTGATATCAGTAGGTCTAAAACCAGATATCTGTAATTTCCTTTATTACCCAACATGAAAGTGGTTTATTTTAAGGCAATAATATTTATCCATGTGTTAGAATATGATATGGGTAATTGTTTTAAGGAGTTGATGTTTTCTTTTCATAAAGTTACAGTTCAGTTCAACGTATAGTAACAGTTCAATAAAGAGGGGAATTTGTATTTATTTATTTATTGAATGTAGTATTTTAACAACATACTGACTACTGCTTTACCCATTTGGAATTTACATTTTTACAAAAGCGCACATGAAGGGGGCATACCTTTCAACCTCTGTGTAATTACCGCCACCTGCCGGTAGAAGCTAAAATTTCAAGTGAAGGCAGCGACAAAGAAATGCGTTTCTGGTCGCACTTTCAAGCACATAATCGTTAATCATTCTTTTCTGTAGACATTGCAATATAAGCTGAACTGCAGCTGTCGTCCCATGCCTCAAGCTGCTGCTTTAGAACTGCGCCCCCTAGCGAGATACAGCATGGCTGCATCGCATTGAGGATAAAAGCTCCATCATCCTCCTGCATCGTTTTGGTGGAGCCAGGGCATTCTCCCAGCCCACGATATACACTCATGACTACCGACTAGGGTCGCTCAGTAACCCACAATCAAAGGGATATAAGGACAGTATTATGGCGAAACACCGTCCAGAAAGAGACAGCTGGGGTGAGTGTACGTACAGTATTTCATATTTCATTGCTTTTCTTGACGGCACAAACCGTTTTTTATCCTCCCTGCCGAGGAGGAGAGGGTGTAAGCCAGTAAGATGTTTATCTTAGACTCCATGATGAAAGGCTTGGTTTCGTTTTGACCGTATCATGACCAGTGTTTATTTATTTGAATGCAGCAATACATGACGCCATTTATCGTGAGAAATACGTGCTTTTGTGAGTCTCTGCAGGAATATTGTCTAATCAGGCATAAGCAAGCACAGACCTGTATTTCTAAGACATATTATATTTTTATTCAGTAATCAGCGCGTAGGGAAATGTCTGTTAGTGCTCTCTGGACCTCCCTAAGAGGCCTGGAAACCAGCTTCTGGTGTATTTTGTTTATCAGAGCTTCTCGTGATTGTACGTGGTGCATCTGGCATACAATTATGTAATATTGCATCAGAAGATAGCCTCTCATCATCCTCAGGACCACCATCTGCACCCTGACCGTTAATGCCATCATCACTGTTGGTGATTGTCACTGACATCACGCTATGCTCTGTGTTAACTATAAATTCAGGCCTGCAAGGGGAAGGAAGGGGCTGAATGACTGCATTAGGAGTGAGGGGGGAAAGGGTGAAATGCTGCTGTTTGTCATCAGAGAGTTTATCTGGGCTGACCCACTTTGAGCAGACCGCTTCTGACGTCTTTGGCTGTTTTAAGAGCAACAGCAGCAGCAGAGGAACACGATCAGGTTAACCAGGCAGGCTCATGATGCCAGGCCTGGTTGAAGAGGCCATTGCAAGAGATGTGAATCCACCCTGATAGTCCCCTTCAAGCCTGAGACGAAACCTTGGATGATTCCTTGCTGAATTATTCACCGTGCATTCTTGGCACCCTTTATTAATCATTTAACACATCCTTAAAATTTTGTCTGCTACTCCTTAATCTGTCACTGCTGCTTTTTTAAAGAGTTGTATCCATGCTTTGATTTGCATTGAAAGCTCAAAATTAACACCACAGCTGCAGTGACTGGAATTAGTGGTGTGTGTTTGGACTTTGTTTCGTCTTCAGTAAACACACATTACAGTGTGGGGAATTTGGGAGCTCGGAAAGCCTCCAATCATTGCAGGAAGCCCATTTAGCCCTTACACTGTACATGAGACAGCAGAGACTGGAAAGACACTGAGTCATTGCATGGAAAAAACCTCTGAATGCACATGATCTCATTCGATAAAAAGAGTGTGGCCTGATTCATTAGGAATATTATTAACAAGCTTGCAGGCCATGCTATTGATCTGGAGCTGAAACAGGAAGGAGTAATGGACTCAACTTTCCTGTTTCCTCACTTAATGGACTGCTAAGTGCGCTTATCATCACTGTGAAGACGTTCTCGCTGTTCAGTAACTCACACAACAACATTTTAGTTGGTGTTTCATTGACACAATAAATTCTTTAAATAAAACATTTTGCCTCCATCTCTGTGTTTGACTGTAATGTTAATGCTGTTTTCTTGCTTCAGGTTTTATGATTTCCCACGACTGTCTTCTCTTCCAGGGTCCCTCAGTGATAAAAATGTCTATGATTGGAGCTCAGAGGAGGAGGAGCCAGACGGACGAGCTCGGCCCATCCAAGTGCTGCTGGTCAAAGATGACCACACCTTTGAGCTGGATGAGGCGGCGCTGAGTCGCATCCTGCTGTCTGAGGAGGTCAGAGATCGTGAGGTGGTGGCCATCTCCGTGGCCGGGGCTTTCCGGAAGGGCAAGTCTTTCCTCATGGACTTTATGCTGCGTTACATGTACAACCATGTAAGTCTCTGCAAAAGCATTACTCCAGTCTGCGTGGTATAGATCATACAGTCTGTGTGCGTGAATCGGCTCAGTCGTGCTGGTGGAAAAGTTCCCGATTTAGCTTGTGAGTTGATGTAGCACATAAAAAAATTGAAATATAGCAAAGGAACTGGCAAAAAAAGAAGAATATTTATGATATTATATTACTACATGCATGCACCAACCTGCTTATGTACAGTAATCTTGGAATAAAATGGCTATGCATTTCTTTATCTTCCTTTATCCTATTTATACCTTCTTTTTTTCAAGCAGCAGATCAAATTAAAAAAAAAAAAAAAGAGCAATATTTCAAAGCCACTGAGGGTAAAATGACCTGTTAGCCTAACATGTGATCTGTTGGTGCTCAGGCGTCTGAAAACTGGCTCGGCAATCCAGAAGAACCTCTGACCGGCTTCTCCTGGAGGGGCGGCTCAGAGAGGGAGACCACTGGGATCCAGATCTGGAGCGAGGTCTTTCTGGTGGACAAACCAGACGGAAGAAAGGTGAGACTGTATTTCATCCCACGACTTGACAAGTAGGCTAAAGTGCAATTGAGCGCTTAATTAAATATCACACATATACTTGTTTAACCTCTTTACAGTGACACCTTTATATTCTCAATGAGCCTGGCAACAGGTCGTCTTAAAGCTTCTCACCTTCACAGTCGTAGCTGCAGCTTTGGTTGGATAACTTGAAAGGAGTCTTTTGTGGTTTAGGACATTTTTTATACCTGCATCAGCCAAATGTTTCTAACATTTTGCATCAAAGGTTGGTCGTTCTTTTTAGTTTCATTCAAAACGAGCTGCTGAACATGAATGGTTGCTTTAGGCACTTTCTGTTCTCTGGAGTGTAAACACTCCACACGCTGTATTAAAACTCACTTTCCTCAGTACAGCACATCCACGGCGAACATATTGACTCCTGCAGCAAAGGTGAATGCGTTCATCTGTCTCCTCACACAGGTTGCTGTGCTGCTAATGGACACGCAAGGCACATTTGACAGCCAGTCGACGCTGAGGGATTCAGCCACTGTGTTCGCCTTGAGCACCATGATAAGCTCCATGCAGGTGCAGTGACCTTCAGTCATCTGATCCAGCTTAGCTTTAGAAAAGACTAAGTATTTGTAAAAATGCATGCATGTACTTTGAAGTTTGTTTGGGATGGACTATCTTAGTGATGATTTTTTTTTTTTAAATAAAACTGTCATGAAATTCTTTAGAGATGTTAATGACCCTAGAAGTTTTCCTATAGCGCCACCACAAGACTGACGTCTAGTTTTGGGTGATAAGTCTCCAAAACTAGTTCTTTTCTTTCTACTCAAGCACACCTGCCAACTGCATCATTGTTCAGAAGAAATGGCCCATCTGTCCCTACCCTGTTTCCTCTTTCGGCGGAGGTCTAATGTTAATTAGCTGCATGCTTGTTTTGGAAATAAAATAGTTCCTCTGTTTGTAACAAGCTCAGATTTATAACAAAGGTTTCCATGCTAGCACACCAAACTAAGACACAGGTGTTACATATTATGCCTGCTAGTCCCGTTTGTTCCTCAATGCCTAATGGACTATTTGGTCAATAATTTAACCTGGACAAATTTACCACATTCTTCAAGTTGTACATGTTTAAAGAAAATAACCCTCTAACTCAATGGCCTCTCTCAGGTTTACAACATCTCACAGAATGTGCAAGAGGACGACCTTCAGCACTTGCAGGTAAAATTGCCTTTCAGTTATTACAGGGAAATACAGTACTGCACTAAAGTCCTCAGCTACCCCCCTCCTTTCGTTTCACCAGACCTTCTTATATATTTTAAAGTGGTCTTGATCAATAGTTCTCCAGGCTTTCTGACAGTCTTTTAAAGTTTCTTTTTCTTTTTGGACTTTGGCTGCTTTTTACTCATTTTCAGTCTAGTTGTTGTGTCTGACCGTTTTCACAGGAATGTTTTTTTGTTTTGCTCGATAAACCACTTAACACTGACCTATGAATCATTTAAGCATAAAAAGAGCAAATAGCTCAAAGTATGAGCATGTCATATCTCAGCATGGTGTGCTGTATGTCCTTAAAAATTTGAGGAAACTGAACAAGCGGAGGACAAAAAAAGAAATGAAAGGTCTAAAATAAACCATCTACAGCACGTGAACAGTATCTGAAAGTCGTGAACTTAAGAAACCAGAAAAAAAGAACCCAGCAAAGATCTGACACTGGACTATACAGATGCATCTGACCCTTCAGTTGGTACATCTACTGTTTACTAAAGCCTTATCAGAAATGGTCTCAGTGGAAGGGA
This sequence comes from Rhamphochromis sp. 'chilingali', assembly GCF_963969265.1. Taxonomy (NCBI): domain Eukaryota; kingdom Metazoa; phylum Chordata; class Actinopteri; order Cichliformes; family Cichlidae; genus Rhamphochromis; species Rhamphochromis sp. 'chilingali'. The sequence continues at coordinate 19,480,068 of NC_137949.1, forward strand.
GGCTGCTGAAGCCATTTATAAGGAAGGGAAACCAAGTGAAAGGACTGGTGTAGGCCAGATTACACAAGAACTGGACTGAAAATCAGTGGCAGCAGGTCTTAATTTTGAACATGACTTCTTCTTTTGGCTTGTCCCTTTAGGTTTGCCACATCTTCCTCCATCTCTTCCTATGTCTACCATACTCTTCTTTCAGATTATTTTTTAACAATGAAAAGGATCAAACACAAACACACTGTCAATGCAGCAAAAGCATACCTCGAAAGAAAAAAAATACAATGAAACACTGCAAGTTGTAGATTGGTTTCCCCACCTCAATATTATTGAAGCAGTGTGGGATTATCTTGAAACAAGACATAATAAAAGGTGGCCACAATCCAAAGAGGAGCTTTGTTTATGCCTTATAAACTGTTTTCATATATGGTTTCACATGTTTCAATAACTGGAGCTATTTCCATTTTTTCCTAGCAAAATATAAATAAATTGGGTGTGGTTCAAGACTTTTGCACAGTACTACAACTCCTTCGACTTGTTTATATATTAATATCAGAATTATCATCCTCACACATTAGTTCTTCAAATTACTTGTTACAATATTGTTACTTTATTTCAGCTTTTCACTGAGTATGGAAGACTAGCTATGGAGGAGACTTTCCTGAAACCATTCCAGGTATTTTCTATTTAAAGGAAATATATTTAGTATTTCTATTAACACATTTTTATGTCTCAAAATTATTTGAGTGTGTGAGCCCACTTTATAACACAAGAATTATAATTTCCTTTCTAGTCCATGATTTTCCTGGTTCGAGACTGGAGTTTTCCATATGAGTTTCCCTATGGACAGGAAGGCGGCATGAAGTTCCTCGAGAAGAGACTTAAGGTCAGACATCACAGATGTTACTGAGATAGAAGGTCACACCACTTTCAGTCCTGTCACATCAGTTTCCTGTGCAGCCTTTGCAGTGATGTGGTTGCTTACGGCTGCTGAGACTAGCTTAACCAAAGCACATCTTAAACTTGGTGGTTGTCTTCGTGTTTGCGGTCCAGATCTCAGAGAACCAGCATGAAGAGCTGCAGAATGTGCGGAAACACATCCACTCCTGCTTCACCAACATCTCCTGCTTCCTGATGCCTCACCCTGGCCTCAAAGTGGCCACCAACCCACACTTTGATGGGAGAATCAAAGGTACATTTTCTTCATTGCTCACTTACACCATATGCACCTTTCATTCAGGTATAGTATTGTTTGTGAAAGGCTTGGGAAAAACTTCGCAGCCAAATTTCTTGGAACTTGGTGAGGAGGTGACGCTCGGGCAAAAGAAGACCCCATAAAATTTGAAATACTGCATCAGCATTGGACATTAACCTTGGCGGAGGATGCACTCTGCAAATGTACTTCTAGTTTTGAACACCTAATATTGTTTAGTTCCCTCACTTCAATCATGACATGGAACCTCTCGGTCTGTCCTGCGATATCTGTGATCAGGATATTAGGTCTTAAAAGATGCTGGTGGGGCCTCTATAGATCAGACATGTTTAGATATATCTTGAAAATGCTCAGATTGAGATATGAGGGCTCTGGAGGTTTTTCTAATGCTCGTCGAGGCCTTGCTGGGCAGGTTTTTTTGGGGTCTTGCATTTTGTCCCAAAGAAGGCTTCTGCTGTCAGTGAGTGACTTTGCCATGCTGTACACACTCACCAGTCGTTGTCCTCTCTGTCTAGAGATTGATGGTGAGTTTATAAACAACCTGACGGTCTTGGTCCCCTGGCTCCTCAGTCCTCGCAACATCGATGTGAAGGAGATCAACGGCAGCAAAATCACGTGCAGAGGCCTGCTGGAGTATTTCAAGGTTAGAACAAAGCATCGTGGTGATGTGCACAACAACCAGACTCTGTCCTTTCTTTATTTAAAGTGCCATATTTCCGCATATGACTGATCAAATGTAACAAATTAACTTTTTCATTTGTATTTGTAGGCTTACATCAAAATTTACCAAGGCGAGGAGCTGCCACATCCAAAGTCAATGCTACAGGTATATTTTTAATGATTATTTTGCTAACATACAATAAAGCTTTGCACTCAAGATACACCTATGGTCAGAGGTTTACATACACTCATCTGGACATTATTTTAATGGTAATTTGGAGATTATAATGGTTTCTTTGAACTGTTTTTTTTTTCAGGATAGGATGATTGGATGGCATATATCCTTAATGACTTTAAATAACAAAAACCAAGTGCACAATTTTAAATTTAATTACTGTAATTTTTGGATTTTCTCTACTCCACAGAGAGTCAAAAGTATACATGCATGTTGAAATATATATTTACAGTTACTTTAGTCTTGTAATTGATCTCGCAGTATTTTAAACTGTGACAGCGAGGTCTGTTAACTTTTCATCAATGATCATGATTGACAGCAACTGGTAGTTTGTCTTTGCCGCATAAAAAGAATTTGTTTGACAGCAATCATTGGATTGATCAATACTCAGAACAATGGGAAACTCCAAGGAACTCAATGAAGATCCAAGAAGTAGAAATGTAGAGTTAGATAAGTTAGGAAGATCTCTTGGAGCCATTTCTAAACAACTGCAGGTTCCAAGATAATCAGTTCAAACAAATGTGTCACCACTTTGCTAAGGTCTGGAAGAAAACCCAAACTTGCCCCTACATGAGAGGAACTTCATTAGGATTTTCAGGAACAACGCAGGAACCACCGAGGCTCAAGCCTTCAAACTTAAGAACACTGTACAAGCTGTTCAACATGGTGGTGCTAGCATCATGCTCTGTTTTGCTGCTAGTGGTACTGGTACATTGCACAAAGTGGATGGAATAAAGGAGGAGGATTATCTCCAAATTCTTCAACTTTGTCTCAGATCAACAGCTAGAGGAAACTTATGAGACAATGTTCCTAAACACACATCAAAAGTTATGAAATGGCCTTCCCAAAGCCCCAACCTCAACCTTAGTGAAAATTTGTTGACTATGCTTAAAAGCCAGGGCTGTGGTCAAATATCCAGCCATAATTATGCCAGAAGGTTGTTGATGGCTACTAAAAATACTACAAAATATGAGCTTAGATGTATGTATATATTTGAGCCTGAATCTAATAATAATATAAGAAGAGTTCAAAGAAATCCTTAAAAGCCCCAAATAACCATGAAAATCAATGATGAGTGGACGTAAACCTCTGATCACTGCTGTAAGCTTATCCATACTGTTAATTTCTGGTTGCTGACATTGATCCTTACATGATATTTCCATTTGCTTCCCCTCAGGCCACAGCTGAGGCAAATAATTTAGCAGCTGTTGCAGCTGCAAAAGATCTGTACAACAAGAAAATGGAGGAGGTAGGTGAAAACAGATTTGTAAGTGAATGTCCAGTAGCTACCAAGTGACTTCACCGACTCACTGCTGTCACTTCTCACAGGTCTGTGGAGGTGATCGGCCTTTCCTCGCCCCCAGTGAGCTGCAAGCCCGACACAGCGCCATCAGAGAGGAGGCGCTGCAGGTGTTTAAGGGTGTGAAGAAGATGGGAGGTGAAGAGTTCAGCCGGCGCTACCTGCAGCAGCTGGAGGGAGAGATCGACGAGGTGTTCGTCCAGTACATCAAGCACAATGACTCCAAGAACATTTTCCACGCAGCCCGCACGCCGGCCACACTGTTCGTGGTCATCTTTGTCATGTACGTAGCCGCGGGTATCACAGGCTTTGTGGGCGTGGACATCATTGCCAGCTTGTGCAACATGATCCTCGGCCTGGCACTGATCACTCTGTGCACCTGGGCTTACATCCGATACTCTGGGGAATATCGAGAACTCGGTGCCGTCATTGACCAGGTTGCTGGTGCGCTGTGGGACCAGGTAAATAAAAAGAATAACCTGTCTAACTTATCAGTAGTTAGATGGTAATGGTGGCTGCTTAGACTTTGTACAACTTATAAAAGTAAGAAAAAAGGAGAACGATTTGTTTGGTATTGAAAAGATGTCAGGTGAGTGAAAATCATCACATGCATTCAGGTTTTGAGCACTTATACTGTTATCAGGTCTGGTATCTCTTGTGGTTTGATTAGTTTAGGGACGATTGTAGGTTCAAACTTTTACGGGGGCTCGACTCCCAAACAGAATGTCCTTACAGTGTCCTGTAATGTTAATGGAATATGATGTTTCCAGACGTAATCAACCCTTTTCACATTTGCAAACCTCAATTCAACTGGATAAACATCACAATGTTACCCTCAAAAGCAAACTGTCTAAGAATATTTCAGAGTGAATAATCAAAGATTTTAATATATATTCCACCCGTTTTAGGGTGGAGCCTTTAGTTATCAAACCCGAGACAAGACTCTGTCATTAAAGAATTTAATGAACCATTTGTGGCAAAGCAGATAAGATGAAAAACATGCACAAAATTATTTCAGTCTCTTAATCAGATTGAGGCAATCCACCAAATCATCAAGCACTGACAGTAGCATTATTGTACAAACCCTCCCTTTATGCAGATGCAGCCGAGAGCAGCATGTACCCCACTTTTACGAGTAGAGAATAGATTTGTAGTATTATAAGAGCAAGTGGGACAACACACTGCTTAATTATGTGAAATCTTCATCAATGAATGTGGGAAAGCAGAAGCTACAGCTTTATTGGGTGAATTTAAATGTCACAGTAAATAAAAGACATAAATGGATCCATAGCAGTTTATAGCAATATTCAAACTGAATACAGGCTGCTGCTGGACATCTGGATCTGAAGCTGTACTGTAAACAAACACTAAAGAGCAATTTCATCCAAATAAGCATAGAAATTTTTAACAAACTAAAATAATAATGCATATCAGCTCCTTTCCTGTGAACTGCAGTATATCAGCAGACTAGGGGATCAGAAGGTTAAAATAAGCTAATAATCTCTAGTGATTTAATGTTTTTGACCCTATTTAGAGAACAAATAAAAATAAGCAGACACTTTAAAGGTCATGCCATATCCCCACTTTATCAGAACACTTTGAACTTTTGCTGTATTTTAGTTAAAGTGTGTTTTGAATCAACTTCACTGATGTGTGTCATTAAATTACCTCATGGTTTAGAAGGGAAACGTTCACATCTTTAGCCTTTAACAGCAGCACAAAAGATATGAGATTTGCTATTAGCAATAAAACACATGGTTGTGTGCTAGCTGCTCTAGCTGTTACAAAGGATGAAGACTGAGGAAAAACATATGAAACCAGAGTCACTGGTAAAAATAATTAATAATTATTAATCATTACCTTTTCTTTTATCTGTTCACATTTACTTTATTTTAATATGAGAATATGGCTTTCTTGCTTTAAAATTAGCCATTAAAGACAAATACAATACACAGTATCCATCCACATCTGTTAGAAATGAAAGAGTGTCTTTAAACCACTAGGGGGCAAAAACCTCCTTTATTAGTGGCGGCAACAAATCCCTACAAGCCTAAGAGCAACAATTGTGCACTGTTAACGAAGAATCTGTATGTGCTGTTTGTGTTACATGTTCACTACATGTGCTCACACTGTATGTTTGTTTCTTTTAACGCCTCTGCAGGGGAGCACAAACGAGGTAAGAGGAGCAAATCAATTGGAAGTATTAACAAGAACACATTGCTACTGGTGCATTTCTATGAGATTGTTGTCATCAAACTCAAGTTCTGCTCAAATTATCTGAGCTACAGTTAAATTTCCTCTTGTGCAGCCTTATGTTCCCTGAATGAAGACACCTCAATTCACACCTTAAGGCTGCTTTATGAATTAAAAATTCTCTGTCTTAATTTTTAATGACTTTATTTGACTGTTATGATGAATAGTATGAACGCCTGATTTTTCTGTTACAGTAAACCATCTCAGTTTAGCAGATATCACGGCCTCTGCTCTCCTCTCCACTCTAAGAGATTTGATACTGTTGATGAACAGGTTGCTTTCAGCTTTGATGGTTGAAATCATATTGGGCTCTTCTATACATAGTTTAAACAGTTGCTGAAGATATTTTCAAATTAAGATTTCAGATGATTTCCCTCTTGGATCAAAATTTGCATTGTTATATTACTCTATGAATAATAGTTATTATTAGGCCGATCAGCACTTTGATGAAAGGCCTATTTTTATGGTAATAGGGCAGTTTTTAATGCCGTTGGCCCGATGCAAACAAAGCTTTTTCCAAACAGACTGCTTCCCTTCCTGGTCTAAATTTCTGAAACAAAATGTGCCCAGGACTGAAAAAGCCGAGACTCATAAATCCATGGCATTTGACTTTAAAGCAGATTATATTACATATCTTTAACCTTCTATAGCCTTTTTAGTTGTGAATGATTGTGAATGACGTGTTAATCAAATTCAAATTGAGTTTGTTTTCATATTTTGTGCAGAAAATATACTCGGATTGTCCTGAAAAATGACCTAAAGTTTAAATTTTATATGTAAACAGTGGGCTGTGTATAGACATCAACTGAGTGCTCCCTGATTTCCCATTTTAAGCTTATTAAATCAGGCTTAAATCAAGCTGGTTTACAACAGCTCTCAGGGAGCTTACTTTCTCCTTCCATTTTTTGTTGTCAGAATCAGCAGATGTAACATTTATGAAGCAGCTGATTTAGTGTTTCAAATCAAATATGAATGAAGAAAACTGATAAAAGTAGCCACTGGAAGCCTGCTGTGCATGTTTCAGCAGTGTGGAAATAAAGAGAGCAAACAGAGTGAATAAGTTATATAAGAATAACTTGTTTTCAGGTCTACAAAGGTACAAAGGAAGTCAAAAAAACATCAGTATTGAAATGCTTCTAATCCATATGACTAGATTAAAGAAGAAACCCAAATCCCAGCTCCCGGTTTCTGTTTCTAAAAGTATACAGATGCAGTGATAAACCACTTGATATGCACTGATCATTGTACAAAATATGTGTGCATAGCTTTAGCTTTACCAGCTTATATTAGAAATATAAGCTTTACCAGCTTTCTAATACTATAAGCATGTTCATGCATGATGGGTAAATGAATGAATGGACTTTGTTGTCGTGATCTTGTGTATGTGTGAAAATGTAACTCTGGTGTTTCCTGCAAAAGTAATCCATAAGATAAATAACTAACCAGCTCCATGTTCTCTCCATAGGCTCTCTACAAGCTGTATAATGTAGCAGCCAATCATAGGGACCTGTATCACCACGCCTTCCCCGGGCATCAGGTGGAGGAGGTGGCTGAGGAGCAGGACAAGAAGAGGGACTGATTAGTTCAAAGACAGAACATGTCAGAGATTTCCTCGTGATGGACCGAGGGAGGAAGCGGAGGAGGAGGAAGGCAGATGAATGCCCTCATCCATCAGGCACTCTTTAACTCTGGTACTGGCTGCTGCAGCAAGCCACTACTGGTCGTTCACTTCTTTAACCCTTATAACGGACTGTTTAATGTTCATGCATATGCCGAGAGCATCTCCTCAGTGGGTGGCTGCTTCTAAGCATTGGATGCAATGTGTCATGGTCTTTCACCTTTAGTTCGTGAAGCAAACACACCTGTACAAATACCGCGGGCACTCTGCTGGAGGAGACTGCTGCTTATTTCTCATCGAGCGTTTATTTTAATTTTTTTCTCCATCATTCGTCACTGACAATGATTTTTAAAGTATATTCAAATCTGTGAAACCCCCATTTGTGACAATTGTTCTGTTCTTTGAAGTTTTAGTGTTGTTTATAAGGAACAATATCTATGACCTGCAATGTTTGAAAGACAAAATATGTACTGTATATTAAATAATGAGGCGTTACAAACATCATCAGCATGGTAAGTGGTTAATGTCTGTCATCTTTAAGCTCTAAATGCAGGTATACTTTATAAAAAAATAGCTGAATGGTTGTGACTAACTGGTATTGTGCCATAACATGTAAAAAAAAAAAAGAGAAAAAAAAGATTTCTCACCTGCTGCAGCCTGGCTACATGCAGACACTCCATGGCACACGAGTTAGTTTTAGGGTTTGGTGTATCTGTGTGCTACGGCACTGTTGGGAGAGACAAAAGTTTACATAACATAGCCGACATTATCTCACTTTATAGTCTGCTTGCAGTTTTGTAATCACGCATCATCCCAGTGATCGTTATATGTGCGTTTGGCTTTTGAGGTTTGGGAGGAAAGAGCAAGGTTAGGTTTCCATTGTGATGTAGTTGGGGGGGCGGGGGCTGCCGAAGCCATTGTTGTGTGTTTCACTGAATGTTCGAGCAAATCCGAGGAATGTAGCTATTCTGTGGCCACCGGGGGAATCAAAGCTAGATGCTATTAGGCGTGGCGACAGGCCTGCTTTGGAAACGGAGCCTCATTCCACATCTCTTTCATCATCTTCTCACACTTAAACCGAATCATCTGTGCAAAACTGCTGCATGGTGAAAGAGGCTTTTCGTGTTTCCACAACAGCTTGCATTTTTAAACAAAAGGCTTGTATCGGTGATGGCTCTTTTTTGGTGTTTGAATACTTCGGCTTAGTAGACTGTTACTGTATATTTGTACAACTGCGGTCACTGTTTTAACTCCTTGAGTCACTGCGCTGTAAAATGTCTGCATCACATACAAAGCTGCAGCAAAACTTTTCTATGTCTTTTTTCTTTTTCTTCCCCCCTCCCATTTAGATCTGCTCACCAACCGTACAGGAACACTGTCATGCATATTTAGCAAGTTTATAGTGAGGTTCGACCTCAAGGGTTGAAAATTTAAAGGCACTGCAGCAGAGTGGCTTCTAGAGTCTTCCACAATCTATAATCAACATCAGCGAGGCCTTCACACAAAGAACCATCCAAGACCAGTTTAAGATTCGTGATGTTCTGAAATCCCTTTCTATTTCATGACTATGTTTTTGGGTGTTGTGTCCATTAAGAAGTCAGAAGAACAGTATTTGTTTACACTGTGTTGGAATATCTCGTCTGTGAGACAGAGCTTTTCTTTCATTCCTAAAGCATCACCTCTCAATGTGGTGGGAGGACTGAAAGGTCAAATGAATCAACCTTTTTTTGTGAGCTCCTTCAAATTGACTCTGCTTAGTTTTCAGCACACGCATTGCAAAAAAAATTCAGTTGCAAAGAAAAGACCTAATAAAGATGGACCAAATTAATGAAATCTAGACTTGAGTTTTCTTACAATCAGAAATGTTTTAAATACAAGTCCTACGAGGCGTACCGGCAGTGTTTTAAATGGCTCTGCAATTATAAAACACTGTGGGAAGACCGGCAAGCAGCAGGAGGCAACAACTGTACATCCATACGTGTATTTTTCTTCACTGCAGACTTTATTGCTTATGTCCTGTAATTGCAATTCACAAAATCAGGTATGAACAAACTGTAGACATTGTTCTGAGGCGATGTGATAGAGGCCCAAAGAGAAGCCCAATGTTCTGTACAAACCTATTCCACTGCTCCCAATTAGGACATTCAGAAATGTTTAGGTTCCTCTGATACACAGGACTCCTTAAACATTTTATATACTGAGAATAACACATTATCACTGGTCTCCAGTAGACAAAAAAAAAGTAAGAAAACATTTCTGAGTATCTTAAGAGGAGATAAAAGCTGATTAGTGATCAGTAGAATATGTGTCCAAGAACCTGGACTTCTGTTATATCAGTGAAGCAAGATGTCAGGCCATAAACATAAAGCATGAAAAACTGAAACAAAGGGAAAGTAAAGTTTTTGGCAAAATGAATGTGACTTCTTTAAAAAAAAAGTTCCAGTAGCTTATTTGTGTTTAATTAAATGCACAAAGACGTGAATTTTCCTGACGAACAATAATGCCGAGAGACGCTCAAACCACCACATCAAATCTGATGCTTCATCAATCAAAAAAGAAAAATGTAAAATTATATATCTGTTAAGGTTTTGGTGGATTGTCTTAAAAGTATGTCATAAAAAAAGGAACAATGTACACTTTCTTTGTGTGGTTTCAGTTTATGACAGTAACAGAGCAAAGGAAAGAAGCCATGAAGTCAAATTAGAAAAAGCTGCCTGTCGCTTTCTCCCACAGGAAAAAATGACGGAGTAGCTGGCGTATACACGATATGAGCAGACGTAAAACTGCTGCACTTTGTTTTATTAAAGGCACAATGTCAGGATGCTTTTGTAACAAATACCCAGAGCTGATTTTTCACACTCTGTGCTTCTCAGTCTTTAAAAAAGGAATTCAAACAGCAATTTTCCCAGGTCGGTGGCTTTCAATAGAACCACAAGCAGTTTCCCATGATGCAACACATTTTTTCTTCATTCTAGTGTTTTGTTTTTTTGTTTCTATCAGTCATCCATAAACAGAGTGTCACATGGCCCCCACCCTGGCCATATATGTGTCTCAACCTCCTGGCTGATATATTTGGATCAAGCAAAGGCACAGATGTGTTTGGTAAAGAGGCAATTAAGAGTCAATCATGATTTCAAAGGCAGCTCTGACCGCTCCCAAACTGAGGAAACCTCAGAGAGGTGTGGCACTGAGAAGTCCCTGCTGCACACACACGCACACACACATCACATGTTCCCTATGAAGTTCTTGTTGGACTGCTGGGCGTACCACTGTTGCCGCTGTTTGCGTGCCTCCACCTCCGACAGCAGCGCCTGCCGGTACGCCTCATAGGACTTGACGATGTGTTCGAGCTCCTTCATGAAGAGCAGCTTCAGCATTCCCTGGTACGTGTCCAGGTCTGCCAGCTGGAACAGCTCCCACTTCAAGATGTGGTCGTACCTGATGTAAAGGAGAGGAGAGTCACTGTACCGTTAAAGTTACCCTTTGGGCTGGTTTGAAGATCTATCAGTCACTTCTTTGTGACAAAAATACTTTTATTTGGTAAGATTTTTTTTCAGGGCTTCTCTATTCAATATGTACAAACCCTGAAATAAACACCGATTTGGAATGCAGTTTTCCACAAATAAACATACATGTTTTTGAGGTATTAAAAAACACTATACAATAAATACATTACATATTTAGGTACCTAAGGATAAACATCATGCTTTTCCATTTCCATAAGTATTGTCAATTGACCAAAACTACCAAAAAATACTGATTCTACACTTTTGGTAAGAGCTTGAAAATAACTCGCCTATTTGGTTACTATCAAAAAAAATTATGTCCAGGATTAAATAAAAAGTAGAATAAGAAACTTAGAATTATTAAGTTGAAATTTTGAGATACTAACCCCAAATTTTGACTTATGGGTGGCATTCCCCCCCGCCAGTGGTTTCCATAAATTCCTCCTTTTAGTACCTCCCTTTGTTTGTACATATACCGATTACTGACTGACCAGAATACTATTAACTAGACAAATGTCAGGTAAGACTGAGTTAGACTCACTTGAGTGGTGCACGAGCATACACCTGCAGCCAGTCTGGGATCTCGGCTGTGTGGTATGGGTTAGCTGGCACGAGGACTGGCTGGTTCCTCTCTGCAGGACGTGGCTGATAGGCCACGGGAGGTGGTAGTGGTGGGGGCTGATCGTAACGAGGTACGCTAGAATACAAAGAAACATCATCTCTATTGTGATGAGGTACATTTTCTACTAAGTAAAGAAATAGTAGAACTTTAGTTGCTTAAAGAACTAAAAGCAGCGTTTTTTTAATGCTTCATACCTTGGAGCACATGGATGACGGTATTGTGCCCTCTTGTTTATGTGATCCACATAGTAGACCCCAAACTCAGCGGACTCCACCTTCTCCCAGCCTGGAGGGAGCCCCTCCCTCTCGAGAGGGTGGCTCCAGTGTGTAGTGTTAGTGTTGTGGTCGATGTAGTACTTCCTGCCACGGATGGTCCAGTCAACGGTCCAACCGGCCGGAAGGGGGAGGTCCTCCCCTGTCAGACTGGACAGGTTCCCCAGAGACTTGGCCTGTATTCGACCAATGGCTGAGAAGAACAAACATTTCTTTTTTAGAAACCCTAAGGGAGAGGCAGAGATGTCTGACCAATCATACAGAGGAGCAGCTGCTGGCTAACAGCGCCCCTGGGAAAGAAGAAATATTTGGAGAAATTTCTTAAAAACTGCCTGTGTGGGAAAGTGTCATGTAAAGCAGAGGACAGTACAGAGTTTAAACTTTAAAACTGAGATTGCTCGACTCTGTGATTGTTGTGACAGAGGGCCATCTTATTCTAAGTGACACTGTGTGATGAATGGTAGGAAATGGGATTGTTGATACTTTTAGACAGGAAGGCAGAGAGCTCTGCATGGCCAGCCATACACACAGGGCCTTTCACTGGGCGAGAACAAACGGCTGTAAGAGCCGACAGCAGAGAGGGTTCATGCAGCGGGTCCTGTACTTTTATTGGAGAATAACGTCAGCGAGGAATGTCAAGTCGACAGCTGTGTGGATGTGGATGAGCGTGACTCAAAGCAAATGAGCTTGCAGAAACCAAGAATTCCAAATACAGGGGAACGCTAAAGGATCTCAGCGAAATGGCGGCTACAATCTGATAAATTCTACGCTAGAGTGACAGCAACAGAGGTGGAGCTCTTTGCCAGCTGCTGAATGAAGGGAAGGAATGTGTGAGAGCTCCACAGAAATGCACTCCTCCTCCTACACCACCCCCATCTCATCATCATGATCATCATGTTTGCCCTTTCCTTCAGAAAAAAAAATGCTCACAGCAGACCTAAAGCTCAAAACATCACAGGAATTTCTTAGATTACAGTGAGGTGGGCTGAATGAAACAAAGTGGGTAGACTGATAACATCAAGTTAGGGAAAACACCACTGAAAACATGGAAAGGAGAGAGAGAGAGTGAGAGAGAGAGAGACTGGGATAATTTATGAAAACATCAATCACACACAAGAAAATAACATATGATTAACTATACCAGGCTCATCCTTTCAGGGTTTGCAGAGGGACAACTTATGCCATTTCTGTTTGACACCTGGACTCTAGTAGCTCAGCAGCTTTTTGCACAAATTCAAAATAAGCCTAAATTGTCTCATATCAACCCCTTTTATCAGGTGAGGAACCGCATATGAGATCAAGCTATGTGACAGACAGTGACATCTGATAAATCTGCAGTGGCCCAGAACTTTTCAAACTTCCAAACCTTCACCCCTACCTACTCCTACACCTGTGGTCCTAACATCAAAACAGTGGTAAATTAATGAAATGCTCAGATTATGTGTTTGCAACATTGTTCTACATGTTGAGACAGGTGTTGTTTTATGTAGGATTTCCATAAATTAGTAAAATTTGTGGCATGAAAAGTACAGGCCATTTACCATTCTTAGTAGCTATTTATTTGTTATTTTTTGTTTTCAGTAAATCTACACTTATTGACTCAAAAACATTCCGTCCCTTTTTTTGCAGCTGTCTGATCAGGTTGTTTATGGAAAGAGGGAAACTGCTGTTGTGTCAAAGAATCATGTCACAGAACAGGACAACCTGACTTGAATTTCCAAGTATTTCAATGAGTGCCCTATTAAGAGTTAAGCCTTGACAAAGCCTGTCACTTCATCCACAGCTAACCCCTCTTTCTTTTACCTGGCTGCCATTTGCGAACAGGAGATTTAAACAACAGGTGTGTGGGGCTTCAGTATAGTATAAGACACCACTTAAACAGTATATACTCTTTTATTTCCCAAGGGGTTGCCACACAAAACCTTCATACCCGATTTGGCAGAGATTTGGCAGAGATTTTCCAACAGATGCTTGTGTGGGCTTGGGCGCTACCTTGTGCTTCTACCCGACTGCCTGATAGACCAACAAAAGGACAGGCAAGAGTAGCCCACAGACCGGTTGTACAACATACTTTGGACACTGTCCAACAACAGACGGTCTCTGCAGGTAGATGGGCCAGCATGCCACCCCCACTGAACAATAATTTCAGCTTAAACCAAATGTGTGACCAACTACATCACAGAGCCACGCTGTAATAACATATAGTGGCATTGTACTGACTGGGCTTCGTACACAAACATGCTGCAGCATCTCAAACCTCACTGTGTGTCAAATGTAAGTATAATGAGATCAGCACATATGTAACAAGGATGATTCATGCCAGCGAGCAGTTTGAGGCTGAGACATTTGACTGGGGGCAGTGTGCAAATTACTAGTTTGCTGGCAGAAAGTTTCAGCAAACACAGAGGTGAAAAATGCAGAGCCTCTAATGCTTGTTTAACTTTACTCCAAACAAGGCTACGTGATAGGCAGGCCTGACATAATACTGAACTGTATACATGACGCTGACAAGCCAGCCACAAAATAAAGAGTGTCTTTATGGTAAGAGGAGGACAAGAAGCATTCCCGTGCCCCCCCCCCCCCAATCTCAATGTAATTACACTTACATCATCGTAATGTTTACAACACAGAGCAGTAAAATAAAGACTGAAATGAAATTGCTCTTTTCAATTTGACAACTAGTGGCCTGCATTCCTTTCAGAGTAGCCTCTGTGTGGTTGGACAAGAGTTCTCCAAGAGGAAATTTTAAAAGTTGTAGAGTTGCTGATGGGATGTCAGTCATAAACTTTCTAAAACTAGGTGTTTCTTGCTTTTATCACTAAACTTCCCTTAAAATATATAAATAAAGACATGAACAGTGTTAAAAGGGAGCTTCACAAAATAATGTAAAATCTACCTGAAGGGGGTCTGTTTGGAGCTGGGGGAGTATGTTGTCGGGGATGTCTTTGGAAGTTGTGCTCATTGTGCTCGTAGTATCTATAGTCTTCAGGAAAGCGGTCTGGGACTCTCCTTGGCTGGCGCTGCTGCTGCTGTTGATGTTGCTGGTTTTCATAATAAGGTTCAGAGGGGTAATAATACCGGGCATCTCCATTCTCAGACATGGGGCTCACGTCTGTAAGGAAGGACTGTGATGAGCCTCCATACTCATGCGAAATGTCTCCCAGACTGCGAGGCAGGTACGGAGGTGCAGATAAGCGGTGGCTCTCTGTGCGGGCCACCTCGTGAGGAGTCTTCTGCACATGGGTACGGAGGACACTCTTGTTACGGGACACCACAGGTTCCCGGCTGGGTGCCAAAGGGTAGGAAGAAGGCACCATTTCTGGCAGAGGGACCTCTGTGCGTCTCGGTATAGTGGGTCCATGACGGATGAAGGAGGGCATAAGATCTGCAATCAGGTCAGCAGAGCAAATGTCAATAAAAGGCAACGCAATATCTGGGAGCTGCTCATGCCTGATGACTTGAAAATAAATAAATAAAACACCATAATAAAAACAGAGTATTTTACTAATAGGAGCCAAATCGCGTACTTTTACTTTTCATACCTGAATTATAATATTAACTGACTCTCGAATAAAACATTTACACGAGAAGGTAATTTAGTAATACCCACATTTCTACAAAATACTGCTAGTTTCTATAGATACTCTAATAGAAACAGCTTAACAGCAGCTATCACAATAATCATAAGTCAGTACAGACACTAAAAATACGTTTAACTAAACTAATCTACTAGTATAATATGCCTTTAGCTGAGTAATTTAAAGCTGTAAGCATTATCTTGTAACTACTGCACTACAACTGGCGCTCATGTAGCATTTAGCTACAATGACTATCATCCTAGCTGTGTTTGGTTAGACTGTACAGCATTAAACTGTTTTTTACAATCGTGGAGCAAGTATAAATGTCCCCAGAGTCGTTTTACAGTATTTGTTAATGCTAGCTCACTAAGGTTTAACAGTGTTTAACTTTAACTAGCGAGCAAGTTAAGTGATGCTATTCGGGGCTAGCTGATAAGCTAACCACTTGTTGCGCTTACTTCTCAGGAGCGGCGACGTTTCCTTCTTCACATACTTCCCGTGTACCTCGGCTGGTTTGGACGCTTCGTTCTTACTTTTCTTTCGTGAGAGCATAACTCCAGGCTCGGAAAACATCAACAGCACGGTGGGGTAAAGTCATGACACAATCCTTCGACTTTGCAACCATACCGGCCAGTTAGCAAAGCGCGGAAAGTCAACATTTTTCCCCGCAGCTTTGGATTAGCTAGCCGCAGTTAGCCAGCTAACTGAAGCCACAGGGAGCATCTGTGCTGCTGCAGCGGGTACAGTCCCACTACTGGGAAGTCCTTCCATCTGAAGGAGGAGGAGAGAGGAGCACAAACCACTGTGGGGCCCTTCGGTGACATAAGCACAGTATAAACTGTACTATAGTTAGAAAATATCCGTTAAATTTTTCCCATAATTTAATCACTCACATGGCAAAGCTGAAACTAATAAAAACTAGGCTAAAACGGCACAGAAGGAAGCAAACCCCCCTCTAGAAACTAAACAATGTAAAACAAATATTCAAAACAAAATAAAAGTCATATTAAAATGTATACTAGGGACATTTAACCAAATACTAGTGGGGTATATGTGTATATTTGAGCCTGTGTGGATTGGAGAAAATCCAAAATAAATTCAAACTCTTGCACCCAACTCTTGTTTTTTTAATCATTAAAGATGTCTGCTCTTCAGTAAGTTCATCCTAGAAAAACATCCGCTTCAAGATATCAATAACAGCCCAAAATCACCACGACTTTCATGCTCATGATGAGTGTATG
This sequence comes from Rhamphochromis sp. 'chilingali', assembly GCF_963969265.1. Lineage (NCBI taxonomy): Eukaryota > Metazoa > Chordata > Actinopteri > Cichliformes > Cichlidae > Rhamphochromis > Rhamphochromis sp. 'chilingali'. The sequence continues at coordinate 19,496,557 of NC_137949.1, forward strand.
TAAACTTCTAATCACAACTGTATGTCCAGTTTAGTATCCATTGTATTAATTTACAACATGCTTATTTACAGTACAGTATAAATCTCTTTCTGTTACTTATACACGTTTTCATATATATTGTTTAATGCATGTCTTTTTTGTGCAAACTGTGATCTTTTAGACTAAAGTGACTAAATTTCTGGCCACACCTGTATGCATAGCTGGACTGGCCATCGGGCATACCGGGCATTTGCCCTGTGGGCCGATGGTGATTTTTTGTTTTTATGGGCCGATGATTTTTTTTAAAGTTATTTTTTTTTATAACAGTATAAACAATGACAGATGGTGGATTGGCCAGATGCTGGCAGATGTGTAAACATAACTCAGTTGTTTGGCGGTGGCTGTGGCAGAGCTGCCACAAGAGGCCAACAGGTGGATGAGGGAAAGGGGAAGCAGGAGGAGGAGAGACCCGAGGTGGCCGCCGGTCGGAGTGTCAATCAATCAATCAATCAATCAATCAATCAATCAATCAATCAATCAATCAATCAATCAATCAATCAATCTTTATTTATGAAGCACTTTTCATACAGAAAAAATGTAGCACAAAGTGCTTTACATAGTTAAAAGCAGCCCACCCCACCCTCCAACTCACTCCCCACACTCTCAATACACATATATCCCCCCACCCCCACCCACCCACACGCGCACACTTAAAGAGTAAAAATTGGGCTGGGCTCGCATGAGCCAAGTGAGGAAACATTATAACAGAGAGCCGTCTGCACCGGGAGCCGGTCACAGACCGCAGCCTCCGGGCTGGGCACACAGCCGGAGGGAGGCAAAGGAGCCCCCCAACCAGGCTGAGAGGACCCCAGAGACCCAGCAGCCACGGTCAAAAACAGCCCCGGTGCAGAGAGCGCCCTCCGAGGAAACACTGGAGATATGACGCAATACGATGTATACAGGGTAAAATGATAAAATAAATAAGAACAGGATACAATATAAATATAAATATAAATAGAGTAAGAAGATTAAAAAATGAATAAGAATAAAATCAAGAAATATTAGGTAAATCCTAAATTAATAATAGAATAACAGGATAGAATAAATAAGCATAAAAAATAAATAAACGCTAAGTAAAAGCTAAATTAAAAAGGTGGGTCTTGAGCCTGTTCTTAAAAACATGTACGTTCTCTGCGGCCCTGAGCTCCTCCGGCAGGCTGTTCCACAGACGAGGACCATACCACTGAAAAGCTGCCTCTCCGTGAGTATGTGTCCTGACTTTAGGGACAATCAAAAGGCCAGTACCAGAGGACCTCAGGGTCCGCGAGGGTTCGTATGGTAAAAGCAGATCTGAGAGATAAGAAGGCCCAAGACCATTAAGACATTTAAAAACCAATAAAAGAACTTTAAAATCGATCCTGAAACACACGGGGAGCCAGTGCAGCGATTCTAAAACCGGTGTAATGTGGGCCCGCCCTCTGGTCTTCGTCAGCACACGAGCTGCCGAGTTTTGCAAGAGTTGTAAAGTTGAAATATTCTTCTTAGGAAGACCAGAGAGCAGGGCATTACAGTAATCAATGCGACTGGTAATAAAAGCATGCATCAGCATCTCCGTGTTGGCCCGAGAGAGAATAGGGCGGACTCTGGCTATATTTTTTAGATGATAAAATCCAATTTTGGTTACATGTTTAACATGTGGGATAAAACCAAGCTCAGAGTCAAAAATAACACCCAGGTTTTTCACTTGTAGCGAAGGACATAGTGAAAATGCCTCTAATTTAGACAAGAGTTTCTCTCTCTGAGCCTCAGGACCGACAATTAAAACTTCAGTTTTGTCCTGGTTAAGCTGTAAAAAGTTTTCTGCCATCCAAGATCTTATATCCAAGATACAGTTAAAAAGGGCATCCATTGGTCTGGTGTCATCAGGAGACACGGAGATGTACAGCTGCGTGTCATCAGCGTAACTGTGGAAGTTCACTCCATGCCTCCTGATGACACTGCCGAGAGGCAACATATACAAATTAAAAAGTACAGGGCCTAGAACCGACCCTTGAGGCACACCACATGTCATTTTATGGATCTTAGAGGAGCATGTATCCATATTCACCATAAAAGATCTGTCAGAGAGATAGGAAGTGAACCAGTTGTGTACAGCACCAGAGAGGCCCACCATGTGTTTTAGTCTGTTTAAAAAAAAGTGTCAGGTGAACTGAACTTCAGGTAAGAAGTTATGACCTGCAGTCTATCTGGGTCAGATATAAACCAAGTTTAGGTGTAGTTTATTTTCGTTGTGCTGAGTTTTTACCGTCAGTTACAATAACTTGTACTGCGTACTAGCTTGACGGAGTTTCTATACAGCTGGGTGGGTGCTATACTGATAGTGAACTTTATTTTATTCATAAGGTTAGTTAGTAGAGTTGCCAACCACGCCGTAAAAACCGAATCGTCCTGTATTCAGAGAAAATAATACACGTTTTGTATTTAGGTGAAAAGGAACACAGTTTGTCCCAGACTTCAGCTACAATGAAAAAAGACACAAAGCTGGATTTATTCTCTTTATGCTGCAGCTGCCTCTTCTTCTCTCATTCAATCGTGAAACTGATCAATGATCAGCTGATCGGCTTTTCTCTCTTGTTTGTCGCCCACTTCGCGCCAGAAAGAGGAAACCAGCGGATGTCGCGCTAAACAACAGCAGCACGTTTAAGCTTGATCAGCTGTTGTTAGAATTTATTTAATATCAATTTCTAGCATCAGTTGATGTTTGCTGGAGCTGTAAAAGCTGCTGGTCATGACATCGGTTTGGTTATCTGGCGAGAAGGAAACATGAAGATGAAACCAGGAGATGTCCTTACGGGATCATCAGAGCTGAACAGGTGATGGAGAAACAGGTTTAACTTTTAGGTGACATGAACGAGTTGAAGGGAAGTTATGAACTGTTTCTGAGAGACAAATAACACCAGGATCCTTTTTTAAGTAGCTGACAGCTGGTAACTGTGAACTGTGCAGGGGCGGGTCTAGCAAAGTTTTGCCAGGGGGTCAGGTAGAGCATTAACAGGGAAAGGGGGGTACAAAGAAATTACTTTTCTTTCTTATTCTCATTTAAAATGTCTAGCTTTTATTAAATAATTATCTGAATCTTACAACCAAAGTTTTTATCTGATGTACAACATATAGAAATCATACATATACCAACAAAGACAGTGTACATCATTGTCACAACAGCGTTTTTTGTTTTCATTCAAAGGCTTTATGGATTTTCCTATAATACCTGGTAGGCCGGTCTCTAGTCAAAATGCCCGGGCCCATTTTTTGTCCCAGTCCAGCCCTGCCTGTATGTCAGGGATGTTAAATGGCCCAGGGGTTGGAACAGGCTTCTCAAGGGTCTATACTGACCCACTAGATGGTTTAAACACTGTGGAAATTGCAGAGATTCTTTTTCTGTATTGTCCAGTTTTACAGCGTGTCTTAAAAAAAACATATTATCCTTTCATACACCAAAGTAGGTATTGAATAAATGACACGAAATGATTTTCTTTCATTGTTTACATTTGTTTTGTATTGGAGCTACAGTTAAAACCCCCCCCAAAAAAACAACCAACAATTGTATTTACAGTATAACGTGTGGGATGCCAGTGTTTTTTTCTGTAGCTTTAATCATTTACTCAGACAAACCTAAAGAACGTACATCATAAAGAAATTTGACAGCAAAGACTGAGACGCACTGAGGGAAAGTGGAATAATTAAGAGGCATCTTCTAGCATGTTATTAGGCCACAGCTTTAGCTGGATGTAGGACTACAATGTAAAATAAGTTTGACATTCCTGGCATGGAGGGGTGGCATGAATTTTAAATATGTTGATTCTGCTTGAATCACATTGTTATCATGTGTATGTGCAATCAGATAACTGTGGAAAAAGCAGTAACTTACAAACCACTAAAAACAATCCTTTAATTTTATTTCTACCTGTAGCACAGCCATTACCCCATCTCAACCATAATGACATAGCATATACACCTTTATATATTGCAACAGATCATACAATTTCCTTTAAAAGTAAAATGACAGGTTAAGTATTGCCACTTGACAGACATTTAAAGTCTTTTCAACTTCAGGTAGTGTTAGGTAAAGCATGATTCAACATCTCAGTTTGCGTGATTTTACTAGCGAACAACAGGTTTCTATTTATTCTTTTACAATAGGGCTGGAGAAAGAAGAGATACACACAACTTTTGGACACAATTGTATAAAAAGTACACTTCATTGTTTTTCCTCTCTTTGGACAGAGAAAAAGTTTAAAGGTAAGATATTTATTAATAATAGGTAATAGCGTTTTAAAAATATAAATTACTGCATAAAGACATGTCTTCTTTGCAGTTTGACCTCTAGTTATTTATGGGTCCCATTAATTACTGGTTAGAATTAAATGGACAAAAATACTGCATATTTAACATAAAACCACCAGTTCTCATGAATTGGCAGAATCTGCTGCATAAAGTTTGCAGCAGTGATAAATATAATAAAATAAAAGTATTTACTAAAGATAGAGTGCAAATATCGACTTGGACACACATTTTAAGTTAGTCCTTTGTGATCATTTATAATGGTACGGCAGCGGAAGATGTGACGGGTTTAGGTCACACACTATCTTATTGAGGCTAGAGATCTTCTCCTCCAGCAGGTAGTTCTTCTTCTCCGCGATTTTCTGACGTTGCTCAGTTATCTCCAGAGCCTTCAGCAGCTGGGCATTCTCCACATACAGATCTTTGATTAGTACGTCTGCTTTGCCGTTCTTGTGCAGCTAGAAAAGTCAAAGTAGATAATTGATTGTAATGGGTTACACTGAATGGCAAGGTTTTGAATAATTTCAAATTGTTCATTAAAACAAGGAGTTTAGTTATGGAGTTTCACAAGGTTTTGTACCATATGTCTGTGAAGGTTCTCAGTCATCCAGGTCATCGTAGTCAAAAGAGCTTGCAAAGAAAAGCGTCTGGACTTCTTTAAGTTACTTGAAGATGTTTCACCTCTCATCCGAGAAGCTTCTTCAGTTCTAAGGTCAATTGGTGGGGAGTCCCAGATTTAAACCTAGTGGGAGTATCCCTCCACAGAGGGACAAAAGGACCCCCTGATGATCCTCTAATCGCCTGAGCCAAGGTGTGAAACTGGGTGTGGGTCCCAATCAGCCAGAGTTTCGGGTGAGCTCATTGTGAAACCTTGATAAGGTGGGGCCAGGTTTCACAATGATTAGAGGATCATCGGGTGGTCCTTTTGTCCCTCTGTGGGGGGTTACTCCCACTAGGTTTAAATCTGGGACTCCCCACCAATTGACCTTAGAACTGAAGAAGCTTCTTGGATGAGAGGTGAAACATCTTCAAGTAACTTAAAGAAGTCCAGACGCTTTTCTTTGCAAGCTCCTTTGACTACCAGGACCCATACTATTTCCCTTAGGATACATTTCAATTGCTATGAAGACTAAATGGAGTTGGAATTATCTAAGAAGACAGAAAACACAATATGGGTGTAGTTTAAATTAATGACATAACCTTTCTAATTCTAAATTCTAAGTTTCTTTCTCTCTCTTTTTAAAAATTTAATCTCTGTGGAATTGCAAAGCATCTCAGAGTGATGTGGAAAAACGAATTCATACATTCTTGGCTGGACTCCTGCAATCACTCATTATCAAGCTGCAGTAAATGTTCCTCTTCACATATAAAGTAACAATGAGACCCCATCAGGCCTCCTCTTCTGTGGAAAGAGCTCCAAATTGATGGAGGCAGATTCCCTTCTCTACATTTAAAATTGGATTTAAACCTTTAAGTTTTGATAAAGCTTATAGTTTGGGCTGTATCAGATGACATTGAACCATCCCATGTTGATACAGGCTTAGACTGCTGGAGAACCTCCCATTATGCACTGACCATGTTTCAGTAATGAATATTATTAACTTTTGTCCGTCTTCTCCCACAGGTTGTGTTGCATTGTCATTATTACCATGTGCCCCCCCTCTTTTTCATTTCACACTAGAAGTAATCGTGGCAGACGTTTGCCCCTGTAGTTTGACTCTACTGGAGGTTTTTTCTGTTAAAAGTGAATCATATTTCTCCATTGTCATGATTGCTAGCATTTCTGATATTGCAGGATATTACCTTACAATATAAAGCACAGTGCAAGAGAGCTACAGTTGTGGGCCGGTGCTATATACACAAAGTAAAAATAAAACCAAACTAAATTAATAAGACTCCTGAAAGGTTGTGTTTAACAATCCAAATTAGCCAATGTATAATAGATTTTCTTCAAAACAGCAGTCCAGCTTTGAACAACAGCTTAAAAACAAATTAGTGGAAGCCAATGAACTGAAACTGAACTGACCTGGTCTTTGAGTTGAGCAACCTTCTCTTTGAGCAGCAGCTTGACATTATGCAGAGACAACTCAATTTCCTTCATTCGTTCCTCCATGCGCTTCATCTTCGACTCCCTTTCATCCTGGGGAGAAGACAGTCAAGGACATCGTCAAACTGCTGCTGATGCAAGACTACCATGTAAAATGAGATTTTTAGCTTCTGAAAAAAATGGAAATGTGAGCGTGAGATGAGTCAGACACCATACAGACAGCATTTCTTGTGAGCTAGTTGCTTTATTCTTTATTATTGGATTTCTGTTACATTTCTTAAGAGAGGATGATTCACTAGAAAAATAAATACAAGTATAAAATTATGACTTATATTCCAGATATAGCTAGAAAAAATATTAATTAATGCATAAATAAAACAAACTCTAATAAACATGAAAAAAATAAATAAAATAAAACAAATGTGCATGTGTAGGAAGAAGAACAAAAATGCACTAAATGATTAAAAAACAAAACAAAAACGCAGACATAATGACACACTGTACTAAAGACACACTACCAACCTCACAAAGATTTAATAAATACCAGCCAAACACTGAAATTAATTACCAAACATGTTTGATCAGTCCTTGCTTAAAAAACAAAAAACCAAAACCAAAACATCAACAACAACAACACCAAAACAAAAAGATGTGATTCACTTTGGGTGCTCAGCAGCAACAAAAGACGCCCAGAACACAAGTGTACAGTAGAGGACTAAAAACTTGGTACCTTCACTGAAAAATCTCCATGAACCCTGACTGCACATCAGGTAGCATCACCTGGCAATAACACGTGTGAATGGTTTGATTGTTAGAAAAAGACTCAAAAGGCTGTCAGGCACTAACCTTGGCCCTTGATGACAAGATTTTTCCTCCGAGGATACATACATACCCTGTCATAAACCCTTTCAAGTTTTAAAAAGACAAGTGCATAACAGTCATTCCCAGAAAGTAAACCCTGCATTGAAAAGACTGATCAGGATGTATAATGAATCCACCAAAGGTCTGGTCCTACATCTTTCCAGTCTATATAAGCTCAATATATTTTTATTCATTTATTCTTTTTAGAAAACAGTCTATCAACTGTCAATGCAAGTATTAGTGTGATCAAAATCCCATTGGGAAAACAAGCCAGGAGCCTTTTCTGTGTTTTCCTGCCACCTAGCAGCAATGAAATACAACTACAACTTCATGCCATTTATCTCAGGCACCACGAATGTGGGGCTTCATGTGCCACATTCAGATTTTTACTCCGGAAACAGAGGGAGAGCAGAATGTAAGCAGTCTCTAAAGCGAAGAGCAGGAAATGACGCTGGCGTTACAATCCACCGATCCGCCGGCAGCTGTCTGCGTGTGCCGCCCGCTGCTCCGGCATCGCCCCCTGGAGAGAAAAGGCAGGTACACTTCACCAGGGCTCTACCCTCTAATCCTAAAGATGGGCTTTTTATGCCTGAGATGTGTGTAGACTATCGAATAAATTAAGATAGACGAACTAGGAATCCTAATATGAATGCAGATTTATTAATCTGCAGGATGTCAGCATTCCTCCTGTTCATACTGGCCAAGAAAACATCTCTTTAGTTTTGCGTTTTCAAATTTATAGTTCACCGTTTAAGCACTGCGAATTTGGAAAGTGGTATAAGCCAGCATGAACAGCAGGACTAATCATACATACAGGGATCTCAAACTTCAATCAGTAACTGATCCACACTGATGACGTGCTGAACAAAGATGTGGGCAAACTAGGACTAAGTCAGCAATTACTAAAAAAAAGAAAAACTTAATCTGCAAGTAAACTAGAAATGGAGTTTTCTGCAGATATTGTGCATAATGTTTTTGTTTCAAACAAAGTCCACGTGTTAATGGCAACCTGATGATGACAGATGAAGGTGGAAGATGCCACTTACACATATGATAACTATAAAAGGACAACTTGTATTTGTTGGGAAATGAAGACTTACGCAGAGTGTGGGAGAAAACATGAAAAAAGGAAAAAATAATAAAAAAATAAATAAATCAGCCACCTCACCCAGATGATCACACCATGGCAACTACTTCAGCCTATTTCAACCAGCATTCAAGGTTGAAAATAAAAGACAATGAATTCAGAAACAAACAAAACAAAAAACAAAACACATAGGTGCCACAAGCTAAAACACCAGACCCCTAAAGGTAAACTCTACAGATATGAGAAAAGGAGATGAAGACAGATGGGTGCCAAAATGAATCTACGACAGGTATTAAAAAAAAAATAATAAAAAAATAAAATCTCAAAAACACAGCAAACACAGCTTTAATAAATAAAAGAAAAAGAAAGGAGCGGAAAACTCAGACGAGGAATGGAGGACACTCAGCTCAGGTACACTTTTTTTTTTTGCTATGATGTTGAAAATGTTAATGATGTCTAGTTTTTCCATTGACATTTACAGCCACAAGTACAATATGAAAATGCGGTACATTATTTAATATCTGAGCAAGTAACAGCAGTTAGGGAAATAAGGAGGAGGTAAACACAGGTGCTTCTAATCACATTAATGGAGGCCCTGTGAATACACAGAACAGAACCTACATTAATTAGATAAACCTGCGTTTAACTACGATTTCATGGCAAACTGAAGCTGCTGTGACAAAGGTCTATGTATCAACTCCCATTACAACAAAAGAAAGGGGAAAAAAGTGCAATGTGATCGAACAAACTAAGTGTGAGAAAAGAACGTCAATCTATAAATGTACCAATGCAGTACTTATTTAATATATCCAAGCTTACTTAAGCAGTAAACTATATTTGGTCGGGTTTGCCATTGTGGAAGTTCTGAATTGCACTGTACCTGCATGTTGTCTGGATCTTCACCACGGTGCTGACCTCTGGGCATCCTGTGAGGTGATGGAGGCAGGAGTCCCATGAATTGTGCCTGCAAAGTCTGGAAATAGGAAAAAAATATTGTTTAAATTATTTTGCTTTCTTGTTAAACTGTTAAATCCAAAGAAAGCTTTAAAAAAAAAAAAAAAAAAAAAAAAAAAAAAAGCTGGAGTACCTCGAGCAGCTGTGTTGTTAGTCGAGCCAGCTGAGCCTTGAGCGCCTCGTTTTCTTGCTGAAGGCTCTCCAGCTCAGTGCGTCTTTGTCCACCTTCACAGCCCTGAATGAAAAGCACATGTAGTGAGAATTTGAGGATTTTATATAATCGGAAAATTCTTTGGTTATAGTCAGCAGCATGCATGCACACCATGGTAAGCTCCCTTTGTGCTTCAAGCTCCTTTTTAAGAGAGAAGTTTTCCTGTTCCAAAGCCTTCATCAGAGAGGATGGACTCTGATGTTTGTGCTGCTTCAGGGAGAGTATGGTAGCATCAAGCTGACGAACCTGCAAACACAGAAAAGAAAACTCACATAACAGAGGAAAAAAAAAAGAAAAAAAAAAGGAAGAAGCAGCTTTTAAAAGCCTGCCATTTTTCTGTGGTGCTCAGCTCACTTTTTCTCTGGACTGGGTGAGGTCTCCTTTGATGCTGCACACTTCTGCTTGAAGTCTCTCGTTTTCTTGCCTCAGTAGCTGCTGCTCCTGCTCCATCAGCCGAGACATCTCATCTCTGTACAGCTTCTTGCTGTGTTTCTGCAGACCGCTTGAGTGCAGGGCCATCTCCAAAATACGGTTCTGAGATTAACAAGGGCAAAAGGTCAGTCTGTTCTGCCCTCAGCTTGTCTTTTACCTCACTATAGAGAAACAAAAACCTCACTTTATCTACAGCATTCTGCAGCTGTTTGTGTAGCAATGCAACTTCATGTTTTAGAGAATCCCTCTCTTGTTGCGAGACACGAAGGTCCGACTTCAGACGAGTACTTTGATGGTTGACAGTCTGAAGAGTTTCTTCCATAGTCTTGACCTTGAGTGGAAAGAACCATATTAGTGCTAATTAATGCACCAAGTTAGAGTCCTTTGTGTGCTTTGCTAGAAATCTCTATAAATTCTATTAAAATGCTGTGAAATAAGCCCACTATACCCCAACTATTGAAAAATTACCAAACGATTTGTCATCTATCTGGTGACCGAGCGAGATCCTTTAGGCTACAGCAGCCTTACCTTCTCTTGAGCTTTGGCTAGCTGGTTGCGCAGCCCTACAGTCTCCTTATCCACACTCTTCCGCTCCTCTACGAGGTGGCTGAGGTGACTCTCCATTGTGCCCGCCGCGATTGCCTGACAACCAAAAGACACCTACAGGTGTAAGGAAGCAATCTTTTGCATAACTTTAATGGTAAGGGCAGATAACACCCAAAGATCTCAGCAGATCACAGCTGGCTTAAGGCTAGAAATGACTTAGTTTGTATTTTTTCCTGCATCTTAATCATTGCAGGTATTCAGAGATGGGGATGAGCTTGGGTCATTTAATTCTAAGAAGGGGTGGTGTTAGGAAGTTCTTAATATTGTGTCTGTGTTATATTATGGTGGCGTTGGATGTGAAGTGTTTTGGTGCCCATAATCTAATGCTCACCTTCTCTCTGAGGTTAGAGAGCTTCTGTGACAGCTGGATATTCCTCTCCTCCAGCTGTGCAGTGTCCTCCAGAGCTTTGGTCAACTCTGCCTCCAGAGCAGACACACAAGCTGCCAGCTAACACAAAACAGCCACCAATTAACTACCCGCTACCACCGCCACCACACCGTGGCGACTATCAGCTGGTCATTAAACGCCGTTTACCTTGTTTTTCTCTTCAGCAGAAGCAGCTTCCCTCCTCTCATTTTCCTTTATCAATTCTGCCAGCTGCTGTCGTAGACTCTCCGTACCGGCAGTATTTTGGGCATTTTTCTCTGACAGCATCCCATTCGCATCCTCCAGCTGCTGACTCTGCAAACGCAGCTCTGCAATCTGTGGAGATTCATGTTTTTAAGTAAATATCTTGGTCCAAATAAATCGAATCCAGTGTGTAAGGACAAATTGGTTTCTTTTGTATATTTAAAACTTTTTTATATTTATTTTTGCACGACATTACCTGTTTTTGGAAATTCTGTGATGCTTTTTGAGCTGCTAGCTTCTCTTTCTTCAGGTGCTCCCATGTTTGTCTGTAATTAAGTGTGAGAAGAAAATATGATTATGCATAAAACAAACTAACAAAAAAACCAAAAAAAAAAACCCAACCCTACTGTGGTGGTTAGCCGCAAACTATATTTGGTGCTTCTTACGTCAACTCTTGCTGGACTTCCTTTAAGTCCTCTTCTTTCAATGCAGAGATCTTTTGCCTGAGGATGACGTTTTCTTCAGCAAGACGACTGGCTTCAGATCTGGAGACAAAGAGTCAGAAAAATAAATTCAGTGAAACTGCAGGAATCCATCACACACGATGCATGTTGAGTACATATGAGAATCACCAAACTGACTGCAGCACACCGATTATAAACAACTCTACAGTTTACACACACACTAAACAACTTCTTGCTTCTCTGCTGATGACCTACGGGGACAAAAACTGTCAGGCTCTGCTACAGAGGGTTTAGAAGCTCAGTCGCAGCTAGAACTTCACAGCACTAAAGGATGGTGGTAACACCGGCCACAGAAGACAAAGGGATCCTAGTTTTCTCCATGTTACCTATGAGCCTGCGTCACTTCGTTTAATGTCTGTGACTTGTCTTGTAGCTCTGTGATGGTTCGGTGAAGTTGCGTGTTCTGCTTCTCCAACGCCTTACAGCAGTCTTCAAGATCAGTCACTGCATCAACATTCGCCTCCAGTTCCCTATCTAAATCCAGAAAAGCCTCCACTGAGGGGCTCTCCAGTCGTTCAGCATCTAGGCCAAAGGCTGAAAGAATCCCATCCTGCCTTTCTAATTCGCTGAACAGCTCAGACAGTTTAGTGTTTTCTTCTCTCATCCTGTTGATCTCATCCACAAGTGAAATTTGCTGCTCTTTGAAACTGTGGAAAATATTGATCCTGCTCTCAAGGCTCCACACCCTTCTCTCAAGTTCACCATTTTGCTCCTTCAGTTTGGCATTTTCACACATGCAATCTTCATACCTAATCTGAAGATCTGTCATTTTCAAGGCCTTTATCTCCAGCTCTTTGACATGCTCCATTAACAGCAACATTCTAACTTTGAGGCTGTAGTTTTCCTCTAACACCTGGTGCCCAGCCTTGATCTTTTCATTGTTATGAGCCAGCAGGTTCTCTAGTATTTCAGTCTTCTGCTGAAGCAAAGAAATCTTCTCATGCAGGAGAATGTTCTCCTCTGTGGTCGTATTATAGAAAGCCTGTAGTTTCAGCAAAGGCTGCCGCTCACAATCAGAGTCTTGATCCACACATTCATGTCCACATTTAACGTTTCCCCCCTTTAGTTCTGCGAGTAAATGTTCACAGTCTGAATCCAGGGAGTTATTCAGTAAACAGTTAACCTCAGCATCCAGACACGGTTCACCAGGGTAACCCGTCTCCTCCAGCGCTGAGGACACAACCACAGTCTCATGATGCTGCTCATCTTCCTGGGAATAGCTTTCAAACCCCACTGCTGCTACATCTTGAGGATTGTTCTCTTTACATAATTCAAGAGTTGCTTTGTTCTCACCATCTTCAAAGGCCTCAAGTGATGAGACGGGCCCACATTTCATCTCTGGGAAAACTGCTTCATTTGGGTTTTCTGTGGATTCGGACTTGGGGTGATCAGAAGGTGCCAACTCACAGCCTGCGTGATAAAGTTCAGCTTGCTCGGGGAAATCAGTAACATAAATATCATCACCACATCCCTGAAACCCATCAGCATTTGCAGGACACAATTCATGAGTCTCTTTCATATCTTCTTGCACGATATTTTGTCGGAGTTCTTGGTTTTCACTAGCACCCATTAACTCTCCGTCTCCCCGAATGTCACTGGTAGCAGAGCCATCTTCATTGTTTGCGTCAAAAACATCCACGTTTTCAGTGGCTTCCTCTCCTGCATACAGAGTCCCCGTTAGAGTCTCTTCATCGCTATCTTGTTCATCCAGAATTTCAGGTGTTTCTTCACCAAATAAAGTAACGCATTCTCTGTTGTGTAGCATCTCCTCCATTAATGTGTTCATCCCCTTCAATTCCTTCATCTCTTTGTCTTCCACTTTTTCCACAGAAGATGAACGCTGTTGGATTTCCATCCCCAGCTCTTTAACTCTTACTTTAAAATCTTCTGCCTTAATCTCAACTGCATCTTTTAACTTTTGCTCAAGAATCGACACACTTTCCTGTAGCTCACGCCTGTCAAGCTCAAAGTCCACTGCGGCCCGCTTAAGAAGCATCTCCAGCTCTTCGATCTTCATCTTTAAATCATCGCGCTCATTTAGAAGTTCAATCCTCTCTGCTGTCTGCCTTTCTGAAATACAAAGCATCTCATTGTACTTTGACTCAAGTTCTGAATTACTACTCAGAAGTTCTTCCCTCTCCTGTTTAAAATCATCGACTGTTTCATTCAACAGGAGCTCTGTCTGAACAAGAAGATCATGTTTGGTTTTCAGGCTTTCCTGAAGCCTGTTATGGAGATCATTCAGCTGCTTGCTGAGCTCTATTTCTTTGGTCTGGGCCTTGCTAATCAAGTCATCGAGCTCATGTTGCAGCTGCTTTTTCTCATTCATTAGTGCTTCCATTTGCTCTTCGTGAACACTTTCTAGCTCCCTTCTTTCTTTTGTCCACTCCTGATTTAATCTCTGTCTTTCCCCCTCCGCTGCCTCCTCCATCATTTTTCTTTGTTCCTCTGCTCTCTCGAGAGCCTTCTGCATCTCTGCTTCCCATTCGAGCTTCTGCTTGGCGTGGCTTTCAGAAAGAGCCTCCAGCTCTCTTTGGTAGTGCTGTTCAAGTTTCAAAACATCAGCCTGAAAACGCTGTGCAACAAATTCCTGATCACACGAGAAACGATCTTCCACTTCTTTGATTCTCAGGTTGAAACTGATCTCGATGTCCTTCCTGCACATGGTTATTCAAGGGTGGTTACAGAAGCAGTTTGGAAAGTATTACATTATAATTGCTGACAATCCTCAACACAGGAGGCTTTAAAAAAATAGCTTAGACACCTTATCTCTTAGCAGAATCATGTTCGATTGTTTGGTGTTACATTAGAGGATTAACACTACTTTCATGTGATGTTAGCTTGAGATTAAGGCTGAAGAATAAATTTTGATAAATTTAATTAGGTAAAATGTTGTTTCTTACCTCTCCTGGGCGATGTCATCTCGTAGTTTGTCTAACATGGCGCTGAGTGTGTCCCTTTCCTCTATATGCTTGACACTCAGCTCCTTCACGGCTTCTCGATGGCTCTCCTCTAGACGCGCCTTCTCCTCTGCCATCAAACTTTCCAGTCTTTTCTCCACCTTCTCCCTCTCCGTCTCAAACTTCTCCCTCTCCTCATTTATCCTATCCTGGATCATCCCTTCATAATCCTCCTCCAGTTGGAGTCTCTCCCTCTCCCACTTCTCCTTCAGCTTTTTCTCCCTCTGCTCAAACTTCTCCTGTAGCTGCGACCTCTCGAGTATTTTTTCGAGCAGCGCTGCCTCGTGATGCTCCTGAAGCTGAGCTCGTTCCCTCTCCCACTGCTCCCTCAGACTGTTCTCCTTCTCTTCTTGCTCCTTGACGAGTCTCAGCATCTCTTCCTCCAGCAGCATCTGTAAAGACTCGCCGTTCTGCTGATCCAGCTGAGCCCTCTCTTTCTGCCACTCCTCTGTCAGCGTCTCCACCAATTCCTCACGCTCTTCCTCAAATTTCAATTTTACCTCCTCTAGTTTATCACTTAGTTTCTCCTCATGGCTTTCTAGTAACAATTTCTTCTTGCTTTCCCAATCATCTAATAATCTCTTCTCCAAATCAGCCTTTTCCTCCTGTAATTCCTTTCTCTCCTCTGCTAGTCTGGTTTCAAACAGCTCTGCATGCTCATCCTTTAGTTTCTTGAGCTCTGTGGCATGTTGAGTCCTCAGCTTCTCAATCTCAAGACTTTCATCGGTCTCTGTCTGTTGAACTCTTAGGGTCTTCAGCTGCTCTTCCAGGTCTGCAGTGCGAGTCTGGGCCTCCAGGAGCTGGTTTCTTAGTTTTACCAACTCCTCTTCTTGGAGGTTCTTAAGCTCTTCCCTTTCCTCTGTCTGTTTCTCCTCCAGTAAACTCCTCTCCAACTCTACCTCCTCCAGCTGGCTCTGCAGCTCCTGTGCATGGCTCTGAATGTTGACCATCTCATCTCTTAAAGCCTGAACCTCCTGCTGGTGGAGGTTCGCCAAGGAAGCTTTCTGGTCTTCATGGTTCAGCCTTTGTTTTTCCACCATGTTGTTAAATTCATTCATCTGTATGGATAAAAGATTTATATAAACCTTGTAGTTAATTTCTGAATAATAGTCACATATTCCCTTTCCCCATATTTTAGATTTAATAATCATTTTTATTTATTTATTAAAGCACTTGGGAGTGGAGATGCAGAGGACCCTGCAGAGGTCTCACCTCCTCGTTTCTTTCCAATTCTAAAACTTCTCATTTTCTTCAGCAGATTTACACATTAAAAACTGGTGGTGCTAGCAGACTAACCTTGATTTCCAGCTGGTTTCGCAATTCCTCGATTTCACGCAGGTGCTGCTCCTTCAGCTGCTCCAGCATCATCTCTGCTTCTAGGCTCATACTGAAAGGCTGAACCTCCTCTGAACCGAGACCTGTGAGAAGTCAAGTTAGAAGTGAGGGGTTGGTTGATATTTGACAAAGGTTAAAAAAACAAAGCAGGACAACACAAATAATAAAACACCAATAAATAACCTCTAAATAACCAGTGCAAACAGAGTGAGTCAGTCAGTTATCACTGCATTAATTTATCAGTGCATTTAAGTGTTCAGGACCCAGTTAGTCTTTAGAAGTAGATAGTCTCTGAAGCTATAGCTGTGTACTTTGGGTGATCTGTATCGCCTGCCTGAGGGCAACAGTCCAAACAAACTGTGAGCGTGGTGAAAGCAGTCCCTGATGTTTTGTGCTCTTTTAAAGTAGCGTGCAATGTCCTCCAAGGATGGCAGCTGGCAACCAGTGTTTTTTTTTTTTATTCTTTGCTGTTTGTACCACTCCTTGCAGCACCCTTTTGACTGCTACAGAGCAGCCAGCATCCCACACCTATGTGTGTTTAGTTGCTGCTCAATGTTGTTTTTCCTAAGTAGTCTCTGATGTGCCTTTTTCCCCTGTTCCAGTACTGTTGTCTGACCAGGAAAGGTTCAATGATAGGGGGAAACCCAATTCAAATGACCTTACACACGCTACACACTTCCTACTAATGCAGAATGAGACTGAGTCAAGCCTTTTCCTGTAGTCCATTATTAGCTCTTTGGTTTAAGTAATGTTCAAAACCAGGTTGTTTACTGACAGTTGCTGTAACTCACCTCTGCATGCTGACTCATCGTCACCTGATATCAGGCCAACAGCAATTGTGTCACCAGTGAATTTAATAATACTGTTGCACGATAGGTCATGTATGCAGTTGGTCCTCTTTAATGATTTTGAGCACTATTTTACTGCAATGTTACACTATAGGCTTACCTGGGTCAGACTCCATTCCAGGGCTTTTACTCTCCAGCTCCTCAGAGAGAGGTTTCTGACAAGACTGATGAGTTCTGCCGAGGCTGTGGAACTCCCGCAGCTCTGACTGCAGCTCATCGATACGATCCTGTAATTCCTACGGAATAAGAGTACTTAACGTTAAACATCTGTGTCACGTCAGCACATTTTACACGCTCCTGTGTGGAAAAAACAGTCTCTCGTAGTTACCCTGCACTGAGCTTCATAGCCGCTGCGTAGCTGTTTAATGCGCTCCTCTTGGAGGAGGAAGTCTGCACTGTTAGGGTCCAGATCACCAAACTAAAATAAGAAAAGATCATATACTAATTATCATGCTAGCACAGACAGATATTTAAAAACCAAAACAAATAACAATAACAAAAACAACAACAAAACAACAAACAAACATGAAACTCAAATTGCAAGTGAAAAAGGTGAAAGTCAATATTATGAAAATCCATTATATAGCATCTTAAAATGTGTCTGCACCTTATCTTTCATAATGTTGTCCAAACTTGTCTGGAGTTTAGTAATTTGGTTTTGAGCATCAACTAGTTTTTCATTGCAGTCCAGTAACTCCATCTCCAGATGTCTGTTCTCCTGAAAATGAACAACATCATGATTCTTATATTTTCAAATTATTTTTTGGGGATAAAGAACACAGTGTACATTAGAAACACTGACATATTCCATGCTTAGCAAAATAAAAAAAAACAAATACACTTGCACACCATGAATTATTCGGTTACCTTCACCGAGATGGAGAGGTGGTCTCGGATGAAAGATTCATCCTCCCTGATCTTCTCGATCTCTGCTTCCAGCTCGTCACGCTGCAGGAAAGCCTGTTGCTGAATCTGCTCCATCTCCCTCATCAGCTCAGATTTTACTGCCGCTAGCTTCTCTTTGTGGTCCTGCTCAAGCTTCCTGCAGATGATCATCCACAGCAGAAAAACTCAACACTTAATATACATTACTTAACAAATTTATTGAATCACCTGTCATAAAAATAGCAATAAAGTACAAATATTTTAGAAATCTGTCAAAAAAACAAAACAAACCTAAAACAAACCTAAAAAAATAAAAAAATAAATATTGTAAGTCACTGAACTCTAACTGAATTCACATTTTTAAACTCAAATTTGAGCCGGCACACCAAACTTTGAGAGATCAGATATTAATCAAGCAGAACCATTAAAGAGGATTTTTCTGTTTAGGAAAGTAAGTAAATTTGGCATCTTAAACACAAAAATATTAAAGTGCGTTACCATTTTTGTAAAACACAATTTTAAAAGTCATGGATAAAAACAATAACAATACTTTACTTGTAAAAATGTCATTTCAATTAAAGAGCTTGTTTGGGAAATTAACCATTATAAATACAAAAAAATATTTTTTAATTATCTATACTGTTACGGTAATTTAGGGCAGCTGTGGCACATTGTGTTTTGGTCTAGTACACTGCAAGTAGATTTAATATTTGCTCTCAACTTTTCTTCACAAACACTTAGAGTAAACAAAATTTCTTAGTTAAAGTAAAGCAAGCTAAACAGGCTCAACTGCAGTTTATCAATGAATGAAATTCATTCAGATAACAGATGTAATAAATTAAAACCTGAGGAATGAGGTTTTAATTTAATAAAAGTTAAACATGACAAATGTGTTTCCAAACCTTCCGTTTAGTCAGTCACTGGACTTTATAAAATTTAATAAAAAGCATCTCAAAAGACGTGTGGTGCGACTGGAATGATAAATTACCTGAGATTGAGGTTATTCATGTGCTCAATTGCAGAGTGATGCTCATCCACCTCATTGGCAAGCTGCGTTTTCTGCTTCTCTGCTTTTTCCAGATCAGATCGGATTTTCTCTTTCTCTCTGAGCTCTCTGTCTACACGCTCTCTGAGATCAGAAAAACCAACAGGAACAATAATTGTGCACGAGTTACACGGCACGATAAACAAAAACAACAATCCTGCTGTTTTTAAAAAAAGATTTGATTTCAATTTCAACACTATCAGCTTTAAGTAGTTCGCAATCCAGTTAATCATGGATCAACAGATTGTATTAAGATCTGTATGAGCTGTATTATGATGATGACTCATACTCACAGGAGATATCTGATCTCAGCTTTGAAGCTCGCCAGTGCCGCTTGGTGAATCCCATTCTTAGTAACGAGTAGCTCATTTTCAAGTGCCATGGTGAGATCACCAAGATTCAGTTTTCCATCTAGCTCAAAGTTCAAAGCCTGCAAAAAAGTTTTCCAATTAAAATCCCATTTTAAATACATTCCAATTATATTTTGAAGATGAATTCAAAGTCAACAATTTTGTGAAACACTGTTTGTTTCACCATAAATAAACTAAGAAGAGTAAGAAGTGTAACTTCAGTAATGTACCTGCAGGATATCAGTGCTGTTTTCTATTCCGTCTTCTATCCAGGCATCCAGGATGTACTCCACAGGAGTGTAACCGGTGCCATCATCAAGAGAGGAGAACAGACGCATGCCAATGGTGCTGGTTAAAGAAGAGGGCGTAGCTATCCTCCGCCCCCCCTCATCAAAAGGCTGTAGGTAGAAGAAAAACTTTTTTTTTTTTATTTATACATCATAGCAGAGAAAATACAAAATACTACAGAGATTGAGCCTTTTCTGAATTTCAAAAAGCATCAAACACAACCCTGAAATTAGCCCCAAGTCTCCTAACCTGGTGAAGCTCAAACCACAAATAGCATACCTGAGTGGAGTGATGCCGTTTAAGCTGCCTGTAGGGTGTTGAGGCTGATGGCGTGGGGGGTTTGTTGTGGTTTGCAACCCTGGATACAAACTCCTGAACAGTCATCATTCCATCGGCAGACAGGCTTAGGAGCGCATCTCCATTCACCTGATATATATATTTAAAAAGAAAAAAAATGAAAACGCAAGATTTTTTTATTAATACCTTTATACTGCATTTTACTTGAGTAAAACCAAATAAAATGCAACCATCTTTATGTTATCAGAGAATGGTCGGAAAAAAGAAGACGTATCCAGTGTAGAAATACGCTGGGTAGAAAAGAACTTGTTGATGGCAGAGCTCAGAGGAGAATGGCCAGACCGCTTTAAACTCATAAGAAGGCAACATTACCTCAGTCATTACAACCAGGGTATGCAGAAGAGCATCTCTGAATAAAACACGTCAAACCTTGAAGCACATGACCACACCTGGTGCCCCTACTGTTAGCTAAGGTCAGGAAACTGAAGCTACTTTCAGATGGGCTCACAAAAATTAGACAGTAGAAGACTGGAAAAACATGGTTGGATGGTAGAATCAAAATTTGGCACAAGCAGCTGTAAAGCATGGATCCGTCCTGCCTCGTATGAACCTTTCAGGCTGGTGGTTGTGTAATGGGGGAGATTATCTTTGCACACACCAAGCCTCTTAGTACCAACTAATCATTATTTAAACACCACAGAGTATTGTTGCTAACCATATCCAACTTCTTAATAGCAATGAACTGGTCTGCATTGGTGCATCATATCTTTATTCTCTTCCCCCTCCTGCCCCCCCCCCCTCTTTCTTAAATAGATAACTATCATATCTGATATCATATCTCACAGTACAATAATATTGAATGGGTTGCATTGTTGTATTTTGTCATGTTCTCAGGTCTTTGTCTGAATTTCTACGAACATTATTGCTAAGGATTGTCTTATTGCATTGGAGTCACACTGGGTTAAATATGTACACTTGGGTTTTAAGGGGTATTTATTATTTTCTTCTTTTTTTTGGGTTGTATGGAAGCCCCAAACGCAATTTCATTGTTCTTGACAATGACAATAAATAAATAAATACTAAATACATAACTTTTTGACCAGAGTTTACCATCTTCTGATGGCTGCTTCCAGCGGGATAACGAGCAATGTTACAAAGCTCAAATCCTCTCACACTGGTTTATTGAAAATGAGTTCACTGTACTCAAGTGGTCTCCAAACTCATTCAGTCTCAATCATATAGAGCATCTTTGTGCAGCTGACAAATTTTAAGCAACTGTGTGATGCCATCATGCCAACCTGAACCAAAATCTCTGAAGAATGCAGCACTTTGTTGAATCTTTGCCACGACATATATAAAGACCAAAGCGAATTCAAATCGCTGTAAGCAGTTAGTTTATATGTAGAAGTGCAGTAATTAGTTAATGAAAAGACAGAAAATTTGCTAACAACTTTAGATGATAAAGTAATAATCTCTAATAAATCATGAAATTTGTGTCTGTTGATCCTCTTCCTTTAAGATTTACTGCTGGGAACATGATTAAGTATTGTGCCAGAGGTTGCTTAGATGAGGGACTATCTAAATTCTGGGGATCTTTTCCGTGTTGCAAGGCCATCAAATCAGCAGACAATATCATGCCTTTTACTAGGAAAAAACCCCAAAACATTATCAAAGGCTCTTAAGTTATTTAGAAGTTTTGAAGGACCTTTTCATATCAGTAAAAATAAAAAAAAGTAAAAGTCTGTGGAAGATTAAAAAAAAAAAAAAAAAAGGTTTTTGTTTTGTTAACCATTATAAGTGCCCTCAGAAAAGGAGGGGAAAAAAACAACAACAAAGAATAAAGAAAAAAGACCAAGGCAGATATGGTTATTTTAAATCATGGGTAATTTCAAATCTTTGCATTTTTCCCTTTAACATACCTCCAGACCCAAATGCTCACAGAGAGCAAGCAGTTCACTGTGACCAGCACATCCATCCCATTGTATTTCCATCTCCTCGCAGGCTTCACGCAGCCTCTCCTCTAAATGAGCTGATAGGGGAACAATGGATCCCCGAGGCGTGTTCGGCTCATCCGGGTTCCAGAGATGCATCTGACCTGCACACAAGACAAAAGTTAGATCATGCATCAAAAAAAACAAAAAACAAAAACAACAAAACCAAACAAAGCTATGTCCTGTATGAAGTAAAATGTCTAAAATTAATTTGAATATAACGTACCTTCTGCCTCATATTCCTCTGTGCTTGATTCGTGAGCATTCCAGCGCTGAAACAAAAACATATAAAAGATAAAATGAGCTATAATCAGTTCCGTTTGGAATCAGTTAACCATTAAAATATCTACTGAGAACAATTGTCCCAACCCCCCTCTGATTTTCTCATGAGACAATCAGCTGAGAGTGTGTGTGTGTGTGTGTGTGTTTAAGCGTGGTTTTAAATCAGACAAGTTTGAGTCTGAATGCAGGGGGGGGGCTGCAAAAAACACACATACACAGGACCTTTTGTAATAGCACGGGCCCTGACGGGGGAGGTCTGAAGGACTGATTTCGGCAATAGAAGAATAGAATAGCATAGAAATCAAGCAAATAAATCAAATAACCTCAACCATCTGCAATTTCGTGAAGGTATTTACTCAAAATTATTAAAATTATTGGGGGTTATTCCTGACAACTAGCCTCACAAAAAAGGTTTTAAATGATTTTCAATTCGAAAAAATAAAAAAAATAATTTCCTTGTGAAGAAATATTGAAGACCTTAATCGCTGATCTCCAACTCCGAACCCAGAATTCCCACCTATTGTTTGGGAAACCAGCAGTGAGGGAATGAAGAGCAGATGGGATTCTGCAAGTGGCGTTTTGATACATGAAGTGTGGGCATCCAGGAGGGAAGGGGTAGCGGAGCTCATTGTTTCCCTGACACAGGCCTACAATCTCCTCCCCAAGCAGCGGGCCTGCAGTCTCTGAGGCAGAGCCCCCTGACCCAGCCCCATCTGCTGGTCCCCAGGCTGGATACTTTCAGCATTGTTGCAGCAAGATTATTCAATGCCAAGATGCGCTTCAGTTTCAGCATCTCCAATAGTGTTTGCTTTTGCGCTGCTTGGCATCTCTGGGTGGAGTCAGAGACAATACACAGAATACTAACATCTCCATCCAAGCTTAAACTTACCACCATTGCACTGGTGAACACTTGGAGGAGTTTCTTTTACTGCAGCCCAGCTTTGCAAAGTTCTGCACAAGTAACTGAATACTAAAGGCATTATTTTCATAAAGATTTGTCAGAAGGTTCAATAAACACTCAGTCATGTGAATTTTCTGGCAATTATTTCATAGTTCAGGCTTTACAGGGTTAAACAACCTGCTAATTGACTATGTATCGTCGTTCGGAGCGGATTTAAAGTAAGCTACTAATAACTGAAAATCTCTGCTGTATGCTATTTGTGAGAAAGGACTGCGTGTGGAAACATGTCAGAAGTGAGTCTGATTAACCAAGAAACAGATCTAGAAGATCAGAGTAACCACACACCCACACCGTTCAATTGTTCACGGACATAAATGACCTGATAATAAAAACTGTGACAAGTCTCATGTCCCTTTCCTTTTCAGCATGTGCCAAAAACACAGGATGTACATTTTTAAAACCTCCTATTCTTAAACCTCGGCATAGCCGCCAGCACATAAATCGTCTGATGAAGTCTGACGTTACACAAACGCTGTGGTTAGGTGTTAATTACTCAAGGCTTATCAAACACTAATTATCCTCACAATGTTATTTACAGACAGTACTAATTTGTTATGCAACTAATAGGACCTTGTGAATCTTGCGTTGGAACGCTTATATTACACTACAGGATCTGCCCTGCATGCCGCTAAGCTGATTATCTAAGAATAACGCCTGAATGCCGGCCCGTGGCTGCAGGGAATCACGCAAGGACAGGAAGCGATAAGGATGGCACTCGAGATGAAAAAACCGATCGGTCTCAGCCTTTTACCTCACGTTTCCTGGGAACAGCTGAGTCATAGTTGTCCTCCAAATCCTCCTCGTCGGCTGGTTTTACGTGTGTGGTTTCAGTCAAGTCTGAAATAGGCTCTATTAACTCTGGTGTGGAACGGCGGCCATAACGTTTACCGCTCTTCACAAACTTTGGTTTGATCTCAGGAGACTCTGAGGAAAAATAACAAGAAAGTGTCAAATAATATGCATAGAGTATTTATTCGCAGTTTAGCACAACAAAAACAGGAAAAAAAATGTGATGACTAGCATTTAGCAAAGCCTCCGGTATGTACTTCTCCAAATAACTTCTCTAAATCTTGTAACTTTAGGATCTTTTCAAAGCCACATCTGTTTCAGTAAAACAGCCATGAACTAAATGTCAACCTTTAGAGAAATTAACAGGAACCACATAGGTTCAATATACATCATGCTTCACTGACAGGCATAAATACTGACAATGTAGTATTTGCTTTGATGAGGTCCAATCTTTGTGTTGACATATAACAAGGATCTTACACAATGTAATGATGACAGATCTGTAAAGAAACTGAACTTACATCCAACCTCATCTGTCATCATCTACACAATAAGTAGCATGGTAATAACATAACAAGTCATTTCAAAGACTTGCTTTGGGTCCCGTGGCTGTGCATAGGGGCTTTTCCACTTGTGCACAACCATTAAGACTTTACCTGGTTTTGGCAGGACTTCCTGTTCTTCCTGAGGTGGCTCGATGGATGAAGACAAAACCAGAATAAGAGCATCCTTGAACTGTTCAAAGTCAACCTGCAAATGAATTAAAGAAATACGTCTTACAGAAAGTTCATGAAATTCCTTACAATGGGTGCTATTCTCTGTGGGTGAGGTGGAGTCTGGGTGTCTGTGTGGAGGAGGGTTTGAGCAGGGGCAGCAAGGTCACATTTTAAGAATCAACAGCTGCCAACCCTGAATATGGTGATTTTCTTTGTGCTGCGGAGGCTGACGGCTCCCGGGTTTAGATGGTGTTGGAGGGGAGGGGGATACTTGGGGCTTTTTGACTTTATTGTTGGATGCCGTGAGCAATCATTTAGGCGGCCCCTCTGCTAACATTTACCCCGTCCACTAACACCCACACCTGCCAGACAATAGCCACCCGTCTGTCTACACGCTTACATACAAACATACATCCATGCCAGCATGTGGAGTTAAGCTGTTTGGATACGTCTCATCTTTATTTATGGGTTGAACTATCAGAACCACTGTCCTTAATTTTTTTTTTAAATACATTTCCAAACGGCCCCTCTCTCAAATAAAAGTGTGTGTGATCAGCACATAGTTTGACTTGACACCTGGGTTGGAGCTGACCAGGGGTTGGTATCTTAAGCAAACAATGAAATGGCAAATAAATATGAAAAATCCTGGCGTGCACAAGAAAAAGGGGCACAACTAATACCTGTTCTACCTCATGGCTGTAGCTCAGGAGGTGGAACCAAATATCACAATGTGTGTAAATGGTAGATAGAAAGCACTTACGTTTTACTAATCTCGTAAATCCATATTTTAGTCACAACAGAACATACTGAAATATTATTACTATTTAATGACAAATACTGGCTTTTAAATTTCAAAATCAGCTACATGTCTCTGAAAAAAAAAGTTGCCAAAGGCTGACAAAGGAAGCGTTATGAAAAATAAATAGCTGGAGAAACTAATTAGGTTATTTGGTAACAGGTCACATAACATAACATATAAAAACAAGCCCATCTTAGAGGGAGAAGCAGAGTTTCTCAGAAGTAAAGCTGGGCAGAGGTTTACCAATACACAAAAAAAACCTGCATCTACAAAATTGTTATAATATTGTTCCCAAATCCAAAATTGGAAAAACTTTGAATATCTCATAATCTACAGCATGTAGTATCATCAAAAAACTCAAAAGACTCAGAGAGTATGAAAAATAACTGTGTGCACATGGAACAGGCCAAAAATCATTACACAGCATGAAATTGGGATTGTAGCATATATTCAACACTAGTAATAGAAATGAATATTGCTGCATAAATAACAGCTTTTTAAAAAGGGGGTGCGTGTCTCATTTCCAACCAGGTAATGTATAATTTCAGACTTCACATTAGCAGTATGACGATTGTTTATGATGAAACGGCTGCTTAGCAGCAGTGGAATAAACTCACCCTGGCAGTGAGGCGGTCCTGGCTCTGGAGCAGAGTCTGGAGAAGAGCTGGAGCGGTATCATTAAGGTGCAGCGACTGACAGAGGTCGGAGAGCTCCTCTGGGCACAGAGAGCCACAGCCGCTAGTGTCAAAGCTGTTAAAAACTTCTTTCAGCCGCTCCTCGTACTGGTCCTGCTCATGCCCGTCATCCATCCCACAGGACAGCACCCTGCCCTAAAGAAAGAGTGAAAGAGATGTCATACTTTCCATTACAACTATTGGGCCTCTCGAGGATGATATGCCAGACAATAGCAGACAAGATGAAGGCAAGACATTAAAGTACCTTGACAGGGTTTACATATTCAGTCACAGTGCTAACAGATACTCACAAACAGGATGGCTTCATCAATCTCAGCAGCATCTGTTCTTACCAACAACTTCATCTGAGAGCACTGCCCTGCAACTGAGCTTTCAACGCACTGCTCCAGCCTCATTTGCAGTGGAGGCTTTAGGTAATCCAATTACAATGATTAGACAAACGGATAAACTGATAGACACGAAGATATCCAACAACAACCATGACTTTCTGTTAATTCATTAAATAAATAAAAATGAATCTTAATTTATTTCACTTTGATCACCAAATAATTTGTTTTTTAAATATCTGTAAGTATTTAGATTATATGCTATTGAAACAGCTAATCAAGAAAACAATGAATACACAGTGGCACCAAGCCAAGTGGACAGAGCAGCCAGGGACTAATTGAGAAAGTTAGACCAGAGCAGTGTGCCAGCATTTCCAGACTGGCAGATTCAGTTACACATGGACCACGTTTTTGTGTCAATTGGGTTGCATCATTTCTCTAATTGAAAAACAACAGAAGCAAATGGACAGAGAGCAGCGCCTCAAAACACAAGTCTGGAGTTCAAGTCAGCTGTAAGCCACGTTTCCCTGAAGTAATGATAGCAATGCAGACAATCAACCTTGGCGAATTAACTACAAGGCTAATATTTTAATGTGGGATTGAAGTAAGAGAAGAAGCTGACATTGGTCCAAAGCAAAAAGACAGAGTCTTACTAACTTAAGCAATGACATAACTTCCAGACACAACAGCTGAGATCAGCCACATGAAGCTTACCAAAGGTGATGCTTAAATTGGGCTGAGCAGAGTTAGAATACATGTTTCTATTTTTATTTACATAAACTCTAATAAGATTTGTCTGTTTGTTACATTTTTTAAATTTGTACTGTCCACTTTTTTCTTGAATTTCAAAAATATGATATTTTTCCACCCTCCTTAGGTGTCTTTATATATTTTATATATTTTGATCACCTAACTTCAGTTTGTCCTAACATAATATATATATTTGTGCATAAGACAAATTCAACATAAAGAACATACCAGTATGTCTAATGAGTTGAAACTCCCCACTCAGGGCTCATCTATACAATAGATATGCTGCCTGACCCTTTGCTCTTCCAGCTGCTCTCAGTGAAATCATCAAGTGCTCGGCCAGGTGTCCCCCCACACTCCAGACCCGGGGTGCCCATTCACTGCACACAATAGGCTGTCCACAAAGGCCAAGTCACTATTCTACATCTGCACATTTGTGCAGCTTATGGCACGCAGGAAAATAATGGTTCAGCAGTATGGCAGCTTACAGAAAACTAATGTTTGGTAAACTTGCAGAGCAACAGGGCGACAAACAGAAAGCAAAAGCAAGCATTGGGCAACTGCTTAGGACCGCTGTATTTTACATGCGTGACTCCTGAACAGATTACTAAACAAAAATCTCTTTGCACATCTTGCTGGCATTGTTGAACTTATTCAGGTTTCTGCAAACAAACTTCTGAGCCAATTATCCAAGCAGCCCTTTACCTCAAGCTTGGCCACAGAGGCTCAAGGTGGCTGTGGGTTGACAGCTGCTGTAGCTTAGGAGTAAAACCAGTTCATATTAGGAGGGGGGAAAAAATAGGTTAATCCTAGAACCATCCCAGCATTCACTGGTCATAGTGTCAGTAAAAGATTTTAGCCAGTAAAGACAAAACTTAAAAACCTGATGATTGAACTAGAGATGAAGCAACTACATTTTAATCTGTTTTCTCTGAGGACTTGATATTCTCTCTCTCTATACAAACCTGTCCAAAGAAACTACATAAAGATAATTCCCATGTTCCCATTTTCTGTAGATCTATGTGAGAAAGTTTAGAAAAAGAACAACTTTGAAAGCCTGCAAACAACCCATCTCAGTCACATTTAAACAACTCTGGGTGAAATGTGAGGGCAATTGTTGGTGATACAAACTGCAAAACTGCATTTTATTTCCATTAGCGCGCATACTTAACGCCATTTAAATCAAAATGGAAAAAAGTTAGCAGTCAGCTGCTGCTCGTGTATGTTTTGCTTCACTGACTTTTCCCTGTCTTCATCCAAGTAAAGATTTAAAGTCACTTGTGAGAATAAAATAACTGTAACGCAGTTTAGCTAGCTTCACTAGTCATAAGGAAAGTGATGGGCTATGCTAACCGCGCTAGTTCATTTGGGAACGTGAGGGAACACTTTTTTAGGATGAAAGAAGCTAAGTACCCAGAGCTGGAGAAGAGAAAGAAAGAAACAAAGAAATGTCTGAGAAAAAATAAACTCACCAAAGTGTCGAAACTTTGCGGACAGCTGGCTCCTTCCTCGAGTCAAATTTGCTGATTAAACACACCTCTAAAAAACTTTAAACTACAACATTTCTCCCGCTACAGCGCAGGTAAACCTTCTGCTCCAGCAAGTTTGACGAGCAGCTAATTTGTCGATAGCAGCATTTTGTTCCCTAACATTACCGAGAAAGTAGCTGTCAGGGATTTGCTGCTGGCTGCTTTGTGTCCGCGGCTGTATCATCCTCCTCCGGCTTGTAGCGGGTTTTGAAAAGCGGTTGTAAGAGGAAGGGGCGGTGACCGACCAAGAAGCTGCAACGCAGTCCTGCCAGCCCCCAGTGGACCAAACTAAAACGTCCGAAATCACTACAGTCTTTTAAACTGATAGCTGTGTCTTGTTTTGAATAATGTGTGTTGCAATGCTATCTTTTAGGCAATATTCAAGCACAGAGGCTTTTCAAAACTGGATGCAACCATCTTTGGATCAAACAACCTCTATTAGATTAAAGTTGCACAAGACAACAAGGCTTTGTTGAATCTGCACACTCAGCAATACAAATCTAAATGGCCTGCATTTGTATATCGCTTTTCTTTCCTTAAGGACCCCAAAGCGCTTTACACTACATTCAGTCATTCACACACACACACACACACACACACACGATAGCAGCCACAGCTGCCCTGGGGCGCACTGACAGAGGCGAGGCTGCCGGACACAGGCCCTCTGACTACCACCAGTAGGCAAACATGGGGTTAGTATCTTGCCAGGCAGCCAGGAGGCAGCCTGGGATCGAACCACCGACCTTCTGTTTAGTTGCTGATCTGCTCTGCCACCTGAGCTACAGCCACCCCAAATATTATCTGCCCTTTACTTAAAATACCTCAGAGTGTTTGGCCTGTTTATATTTAACTTCCAAGGAGTGAGACTTTGCTCTCTGAAGGGATTTGTGTTTCTTCCTTCATTGGCTACTTTTTCACTTATTTTTGTCCAGTCCTTGTACCTGAACATTTTCAGATGAGTGTATTTTGTTTTTTATTATGCCTCTTAACACTTACCTATGAATTATTCAAACACACAAAGGGCATCTAGCTCAAGAAATGAACCAGTTGTAGGGGAGACCGGGGATAGTTGTAACATGCTTCAGTTGTAACACTTCCAATTTCTCCAATCAGGGCTAAGTTTCAAATGATGTGACTCATCCTGTGCATGCCCAATTCAGTTCTGCTATCACATGTGAAAAATCAGCACATTTTGTCAAACACAGACAATTTAACACCAAAAAAAGTCATTTGTATGCCAAAAAGTAAGTTTTTCTACTTTATTTCAATTTCTAATAGCATTATCTGCTTTGCAGTTAAACTCATCAAACTTGAATTATGTTATTTGTATGTCTATGGGGATATATTCTGTGTAAGTCTAGTTCATGGCTATAGGAGTCTGGGTCAGTTGTAACAGCAACAGTCTGGGTTAGTTGTAACAATAATGCAGATGTTACAACTTACCACACTATTA
This sequence comes from Rhamphochromis sp. 'chilingali', assembly GCF_963969265.1. NCBI lineage: Eukaryota > Metazoa > Chordata > Actinopteri > Cichliformes > Cichlidae > Rhamphochromis > Rhamphochromis sp. 'chilingali'. Next base: position 19,526,469 of record NC_137949.1, read on the forward strand.
CTTTAACTTATATTAAACAAGTTGGGGCAACGACATCAGCAGAGAGAGGTTCACTGGTCGCATTTGTATATGCGGTTAATGCCATTGGCAACACAATTCCTCCACTGTTTGTGTTCCCACACATACATTATGCAGACCTCTGTGTCAGAGATGGACCAGTAGGAAGTACTGGTAGTGGAAATAAATCAGGATGGATGCAAGAAACAGATTTCCTCATCTTTCTGAAGCACTTTGCAAACCACACCAAGGTAAGCCATGATAAAAAGTAATGGAATTGCGATGCTGGTGAACAACTACATTTTTTCAGCTTCATTGTTATTTTCAAAATTGGTGCAAGAGTTGTAGGTTATAATGCCCACTGAGCCAATGAGGCCAAACTCAAGGAAGACCAGCCAAAATTAATGAAATATTCAGTTGCAGAAAATTCCATAATTTGTCTTTTTTGGGGGGGTTGGAATATGTTCAAAAGCTAGATTTCTGCATTCTGTCACACACACACACACACAGCTACATAAATGGCTCTAAGTGCATTCATGTGTTGAATAAACAAAGATTACATGTTAATATTTTGTTAGTACCCTTATTTCATTGTGTTACATTTTACCCCATGATATGTTACAACTAACCCGGACTATGGGGTTAATTGTAACATTTCACTCTTTGTGTTTGAGACCATACCATGCAATGGGTAATTGTGCTGCAGAGAAAATAGCTGCACTATTTAATAGCCGAGACATGTAAATACTTTGCATTACATTTTGAATCCACTACCTTAAAAGAGCTCCAGTTTACAGACAGAAATGTCAAAAATGTTACAACTATCCCCGGTCTCCCCTACTTCTAGCAGCAAGTCCAAAAACTCATCATTTGTTTTTCACAATTCCTTTGGTTTAATCTATGAAAAATGCTAATGATTACACTGTTTGATAGGAATAAAATATTTATGCACCAGTAAGGTCAATTACAAACTTGAAAACTTGCCATATCTCATCGTGCTGCATGTTGCGTGCTGTACTGTGTGACTTTAAAGGTTTTGTGGAAACTGGACAAGTGGAGGACAAAAAACGGGCAGACCTTAAAAAAAAAACCTATCTGCAACAAATCAACGTATTTTATTCCTGTGTGTAAGAAACAGGAATCAATCCGGCAAAGACCTAAAACAGGACCTGAGAGATGCAGCCAGACTTCAGTTGATCCATCTACTGTACTGTACAATGATCCCAAACACACTTTCAGTGGAGTAAAAACTTACCTATAAATAAAAATATACAATGGAAGACTATCAGTCATGGAATGGCCTCCCTGGAGCCTGCATCTCAATATTACTGAAGCAGTGTGGGATCATCTTGACAGAGATTGGAACAAAACCCAAACAACTTCCAAAGAAAAACAAATGAATGTCCTTCAAGAGGCCTGGAGAACTATTCCTGAAGACTCTTTAAAGAACTTAGAAAGGCTGTTGCAGAATAAAGGTGCTCATACCAAATATTGACTCTTAAGCTTGTTAGAATTGTACAAACTGTGTTTTTGCTTTAAATACTCTGGTTTCATGGATGTTTGCAAATAAGTCACTACTGCTTAGCAAAATAAAAAGAAATGAGGGGTCTCTCAATACATTTGCACAGTACTGCATAAGCCATAAGCTACAAGCCAAAGAGCAGTTTCAAAAACCAGAACACGAATCATTCCTGAATATAAGTGTGTCAGTGAAATGCTGTAGTCCACATCCACAGGATAAATGTGAACAGTTTCACTACAACTGCTCTGTACTGATTTCTACTGTTTATAGCATCGGTTCATGGATGACCAGGAGTGAAACTAAGTTTATTGGAAAAACAAGAAAACAGTAGTTTTCTGATACTTTCTTGGCTTTTAATTTATTTGCTAGCAATTTAAAAATGTGTGGGACACTGAATATCAGCTCAACCAGCACTGACCAGACAAACGCTTCCCCTCCTAGAAAAATCAGTTAAACCCCAGGGGATCTAATAATTGCATTAACTGTCTTATCTTCCTGCTTTCTTAGATACAGATTGTTAGTTGTTAGTATGAAGGGATGAATGATTACCTATCACAATGCTCTTACATTCAGTTTTGAGGGTTTTTCTAGTTCTTAACATATAAAGCCAATCAATGTCCAGTATTTCAACTCATATAAACCCTGAAAGCATCAGCATCAGTTGCTAAACTCCTGAAAACAAAATTATTTTCATAGTTATATCTACTTTTACCCTCAGCTTTCTTTCAGTCCAGGTGGAGGAGTGGATTTATTGCATTATCTAATACAATATTGCCTTTATCTTGGTTTAAAATAATTTTAAATATTCAGCTAACTGTGGAATAAAGATGCATATACTTAAATGGTGTAGTTAACGAAACAAATGTGAAATTGTTTTAAATTTATAGTAGTTTTAATATGCTTAATGTTTACACTAAAAGAAAACATCATCCCTTAAACACCTGTTGCATGAATTCTTTTACATTTTTAATTCATGAAATTATTTTTGAGCAATAAAAAATTTTAATGAAATAAAATAATCTTAGTGTTGACATTGAAAAGAAACATAATTTAAACATCTGCCATTTGCATTTTTAAATTTGCCTTTAATTTTTCTTCTGTTTTAAGAATTTTAATGATATATAGTTGTGTTAATATGTTTACACAGAAAGGAAACGTAATAACTTACGCGTCTAACGTGTAGATTTCAAAGAACTTATAATACCCACAATTCCTTGCGGCCACTTATCAGCCGGGTTTGTTCCTGTTTTGTTGATTACATCGGCGGTAAGGGAGTTTGTGTCCCTAAATATTCTTTATGCATGTTTTCTTCTTCTGATGTCCACAGGCAGGGAGTTTTTGCCTTCTTTGGAGAGCACTGCACTTTGATCGACTTTATTTCTACATGACTGACTTACTGCATGAAATATTAACCAATAGCAGAGCGGCAGAGGAGATGATTAGTCTGAGAAGAACGTTGACCTCTTTTCACTTTATTTCACAACACTCTTGCTGTCAGGACAAGATCCCTACCGGATTCAGTTCACTGGAAAGAGGGAAATTCGCATACCCTGATCTGGACAGCGGGCCAGATTGTGTTGCTCTGGAGTGGAAATAATTTCACCCGTGGCAGAAATGAAGAGAGCTATTTCATTTCTGATAACTGTCTATGTCTCGGTGCCTGTCATTTTATACCTGTTCCCTTGGATACTGGGCCAAGTCATATTTGCTCACTTGTGTAAGTAATGTGTCTCGAGGCCTGGGTGTTTATTCAGAGTCAAGTTATTACATGTCGGATAGAGCAGATCTATCATTTAAATGACGTAATATATTTAAGTCACGTAATACTAAGGAGACCAAATCGCCATACGCAGTGTTGTGTACTGTTTATGACAAATGTTCTCATGGGAAATACTAATGCTGAAACAAACACTGTTAACAAGTTAACAACCTGTTGATCAAGATTATGTTACCGAACATCATTGTCATTATCCTGTTAAGTTCATTATATTAATATTTAGATTTGTAAGGCATCATCAGTAGAAGATTTACCCATTTCATTTGATATGTTACTCTGCTGTCAAAAAGAATTCAATCAAGGAGTCCTCTGAGATTGGTGTGATACTTAAGGTGTTTTAAATATCAGAGTAAACACTTGAGATTTATTAGGAGTCTGGGTTCCTAGAACAACACAAAAGGAGTTAATTGTTATACAACAAAATCACAATAATAGTATTTTGATATAATGATCATTTGTCTCACACTGGAAAAAACGTACCAAATGCTAGTGGCAATTGACTGCAACCACCACAATAACAAAAGTTTTTAATTGTCTTTAAGATGCTATTAAAATTGGATTCAAACAACTTCTATTTGAAGGGATTTACGTAGCTTGATAACAAAAGTTTGTTTGTCTTTACAATAATAATTAGTATTACAGGACAGCCTGGCCAATGACATGCCATCTTTCTGTAATTTTACACATTTATTTCTTACAATTTAAGCCCAAAGAGTCTGATTTCTTTCATTTATCAGAGCACAATTTTTCTGTTATGCCGAAAAACTGAGGTGTGCTTTTTAAATTGCACGCTTTCCCCCCCTAATACCAGCGATTAAGTGTGTAGTTAAACTTTGTTTGACATCGTTGAGGTAGAAGAAGATAGAAATAGGAAGAAGAGAGAGGGATGATGGCGAGAAAGCATAATAGGAGAAATCTATCAATCTATAAATTCTGTGGAACTGACAAAGCAACAGCACTGAGTTTTTACTTATCATAACAGCCTGGTTCATAGTAGAAGAGTACAGGTGCTAGACAAATAAGACTGCTGTGCAGCTAAAATCCCATATCAGACAAGGACAGGGCAACTTTCCTCTCCCAAAAATCCAGCAACTGTCTCCTTGGTTCCCAGATGTTCACTGTACTGTACAATTTGATATTTTACAGTTTAATGTAGTTTGATATCTCATGGCATACAGTACACTGCAGCATAATCTGATATAATCTAATAATTCATAACACGACATACAAAACATGCTGACCTTGTGTGCTTTTGTTTCCTGTAGTGAGGTTTCCATTCTTTGTGGATCTCAGCAGACCTGAAGATGTCCTAAACCACACATGCAATTTCTACCTCAACACAGAGGAGGGCATCTCAGTTGGAGTGTGGTAGGTCATTTTTGGGATCCTGTTGTGTCCATTTATGTGAATCACCCGAAAATACCACGTGCATATTGAGTACAGTTGGCTCCAGACTGAATATAGCAACGGTGTAATCATTTAGCTGGACAAGAACCACTCAAAAGCTGCCTGCGTATCTTGAAATGTAAGTGGATTTGTTTGTATTGTTCACTCTTTCCCTTTTGTCCCTCTCCGGCTTTGTGTCTCATAGGCATACGCTCCCTGCCAGCCAATGGGAGAAATCCGCCAGGAGAAGCCCTGAGTGGTACCGGGAGACTCTGGGAGACGGCACTCCTGTTATTATCTATCTCCACGGCAACATAGGGACCAGGTGGGATAAGAGCAGTAGGATAGAGTCCTTGAACTGATCCTAATGGAGTCTAGTGGGTATTACAGGACTACTCAGGCCCCTGGTTTTATCCACAGGAACAAAGCGCACAGGGGTTTGTGGGTCAGAGTAAATGAGACTGAAAGCCACTTGATTACTTGTATTCATTGCTCTTATTTTGCTTCTGCAGGGCAATAAATCACAGAGTACAACTGGTGAAGGTAAAATTCATAATCTGAAGTATGTTTATTTTTTTAAAATTCTGGTAAAATGCTTTTGACTCTAAGCGTTACGATGATATTCAGATGTTTTTCTTTTGTAGATCTTAAGTGCTGCGGGGTACCATGTCTTATCTTTAGACTACAGAGGTAAGATGATTGTTGCTCATTAAGGGATCATTTTTCTGCTACACACAAACCAGATCTTCTGTTTGTTGTCCTGGAGGTTTGGAGCTATATATAAAAGCTCAGAATAAACACTTATAAAATATATTTCTTTCCTCTGTCAGTAATAACTGCATATATATCTGGACATAATAAAGAATTCACCCGGTCCTTAGCAGGTCTTTAAATCATTTAAATACAACACATGACATATTAAACAGACAGATGGCCTTGTGACTGACTGTAGAATACTTTGGTTTGCAGAGTAGTTCATGCTTGACTTGCTGCAAAATGGGCCCGAATCCTCAGCCCTCCACCACTATGCTGTGCATTATGGCGAAACATCTCTTTGGGCTCATCTGTCCAAAGGACATTGTTCCATGAGCCTTGTCATTTGTTCTGATGCAACTTTGCAAAGTTTTATTTATGGAGAGAAGAGACTTTCTCCTGACAATCCTTTCAAACAAGCCATAATTGTTCACTTTTTTTCTAATCGTACTGTCATGAACTTTAACTTTCCAACTTGAGGCCTTTAGAGTCTGATATGTGTTGCGGGTTTTTTGCAGTTTTTACAAGAAGTGCATGGTCTGACCTTTAGAAAATATATAACAAAGGAGAATCTGTTTAAAAAAAGTCATCATAAGTCTGTCACTGTCAGTGAGTATACTGCATAATCAATATCTTTTAACAAGGTTTTGGAGATTCTACTGGGGACCCCAGTGAAGCTGGATTGACCAATGACGCCCTCTACCTGTACCACTGGGTAAAGAAACACAGCAAGGGGAGTCTCGTCTGTCTGTGGGGACACTCGCTTGGCTCCGGGTCAGTTTCTCATGTCACGTCAGCCATGTCCACCACTCATGATGCAAAGCTAGATGAAAGCTTTAGTAAGAAAGGAGTTTAAAACATAATTGTTTTTTTTTTTGTAGGGTGGCAACCAATGCAGCAGTGAAAATACAGGAGCAAGGTAGATATTTAAGCTTACTTTAAATGTCCACTCTACCATGGGAAATATGACTTTTAGGGTTACTTACGGCTGTGTGTGCATGCACGGCCTGTCACTGCCATTTTTCAACCTATCCCGAATCATTTATTTGTTCACGAAGTCACCGTTACACATCTTTTCCACAGGAGAAAGTTTTATAGATTACAGTAGAAGTAATAACAATTATCTATAAATAGGGTAGAACTACCTCGGTTCAAAGTGCCTCACTGTTACAAACCCCTTTGGCTTAATGTGCATTTTGCAGTTAATCACTGAACAATGCAGCATGATGTTTCATTAGCAAGAAAACAGATTATTCAAGTCTATAAATGTAGTTTTTAAACTCCAATCATTCATTTTATTTTCTGTTTTAATCAACTGCACTTCAATCTATTTAATCAGAGTCTGCTGTTGATGCTTTGATCCTTGAAGCTCCATACACAAGCATCGGAGAAGTCGTAGTCAACCATCGGTTCACGAAGGTGTGGACAGTCATTGCACATTTGTTTAACTGCAGCTTGCAGCCCTGTGTTTTGCTCATGTTTTCAGCAAAACACAGCTCTGTTCACTTTTGTCTTGTTCAGAAAAAAAATTTCATTCCTTAATGATGTGATTGCTAAGAGATTAATCACTTCGTCATCTGTTTGTGTGATTTAAAAAAACAAAAAACAAAAAAATAAATCACTGGTTATTTTTAATGAACCACTCCAGAATAGTGAGTTACAAAAGACAAGACTATAGATTCACCACAACTTTTGGTTTTTCTCAAGCCCAGTTGATTCCCTGTTTAATCTATACCAATAAAGCAACAGTTATATAAGAAAAATTGTATTGTTAAAGCCCCTCAATCGCAACAACAATTGTGAAAGTTAGCTGCTCTAAACTGAGTCTAGCTTTGTTGGCATTCTCTTCCTGTTTATGAAAGAGGTTTTCCTCACCAGCATCGCCAAATATTTCCTTACAGTGGATCACTGGGATTCTCTAACGTTGGATCTTTATCATAAAGTATGAAGTGCTTTGACGTGACTGATGCTGCAAAGAGGGATTATATAAATACAATTCAACTAATACAGTGTAATTTTGTGTATGAATTGCTAATATTTACTCCACCTCCACACATTTATAAAGTAGACTGGAGTCTCTCACAGAACCTTCTGTTCTGCCAGTGTTTTTGAAAGGATATTGCAGCATATTTTCCATCTTTTTTTCCAGATGTACAGGTTCCTTCCAGGATTTGAGAGCTTGCTGTGGAACATAATGAAAATGACCAACATAGTATTTGCTAATGATAAAAAGTAAGTGTGGCATATTTTACTCCGAAAGAAATGCAAAGAAGTGTTCTGCATTTCCACATTAGATCTCTCTCACGTTTTTACTCCAACATCTTTGCAGCTTGAAGTCCCTGATCAGTCCACTTCTTATTCTGCATTCAGAGGATGATAATGTTGTTCCTTATCACATGGGCCTGGAGGTACAGCTGGTACTCTTCCTCTCCATTTGGACAATTTCCTCTAGTGGACTTTGCTGCTTTTTTGCTGAATACTCTGTATTTGTTGTCTCCAGCTGTACGAGATATCACTCCAGACTCGGAGGAAATTAAACACCGATGCACACGTCGAAATGATCTCCTACAGTGCAAGTCTTGGATTCTCCCACAGCAGCATCTACTTGGATCCCAATTTATCAGGTGTGGTTAGGTAAGGCAATATCTAAAATTGATTAATTGCTTTTCCATTGAAGGCGGTCTATTATGTTCATTTTTAGGTCCCCTTAACCCCTAAAATGAAAGCTTTTTCTGTTTTGGTTGCAGGAAATTTCTAGAAAACCTGAGACACTAGAGTGGCGGTCCCTCCTCCGGGCTCACAGTTCCTCGTGGTCCTCATTGCTTTGTAGGTTTTGTGAAAAAAGTCCAACACACTGGCCAACTTCTTGCACAAAAGCTTCCATATCTTACAAAGATGTCAATAAAAGCACAGTACTGTATGTCGTTACACTCTGTTTTTATTTCAACACAGAGGAACACATGTTGATCAGAAATGTAAGTTTGCATACTTAACTAAGTTACAAATGCCTTTAAATCCTTGAAATTGTTCTGAGTTTCTACAGAAATGTAACAAATGTGAGAACAGTCAGCTGACTGTGATCCTACTGGATTCCTGAAACCTCCACCCACCCCCATAATGTTAAATATGAGCAAGTTATTTGGAAATACTGAAGCTTGCTCAGCACAGTGACTCGCAGTTTAAGCCTACTACATGCATTGTGCTAAAGAAGTATAACAGTGCGTTGACAGCAAAGTAGTCCTCAAAACAGTTCAGTGATATGCAAATTGAAGGCTTAAACCAAACAGGGACGGTTAACATGCTGTAAACAAAAAGGCAGCCTCACAGTTTCTTAAGAGCTTTGACAGTTTCTTCGATGGCTTCCCTGGGCTCGCTTGGTGGCGGGATTTTGAGGTTGGTCGGCTCCACGCCCCACACCTCTGTGGCGTACTCTTTGATGGTTCTGTCACTGGAGAACTTTCCCGTTGCAGCGATGTTCTTGATCACCATCTTCGTCCACTCCACTGGATTCTTTTAGAGAAAAATAAAAATATAATTTATCATTTTAGGTTTTATATTTAGTCTTCTAAAAAAGTATGTTGGTAGCAAATACTTAATTTTTTTTGAATGGGTGTGCAAGTGCATGCATCATGGTGAGAGTCACACTAGCCAGTTAATTTTGCAGGTTTGTGTATGCGTCTGTAAAGTCCTTTAAAACTCCATTATTTTTCATTAACCAGCAGGGGACTTTCTCACTTTCCAAAAGAAGTCCAACTGTTTTTTGACCTCAGTCAACATATTTTAGTGAGTTTTTGGACTCAGTTGCTAGTGTCAGGTGTTATTTAATACAGCATGATATTAATTTGGTAAATGATGGCCCACTTTAGAATTAAAGATAATTGAGAAAGCAGGATATGGTTTTGGGCGTGGCGACCCTGTGGTTGATAAGCTGGTACTGTATGAGTGTGAGAACCCTCAGTTTCTTCAAAACAATGTCTGTCGCTAAGTGCCCATCTTTTATATGCCAAACACTGCATATCTGTCTGAACAGATTTGTTAATACCTGTGCAACCCTGTGATTAAGGGTTTAAAAGCTACTCATGCTTTGGTTTAATCAGCAAAAGTCAGCTGGTGTGCTCCAAGTCCATGCAAGATGTTCTAAAGTTTTTGTATTTGTAAACAGCGAGAACTTCTTCCTGTGGGAAATGGTTAGAAATGGTGCAAAATAACAGTGTAGAGAAGTACAACTGTAATTAGAGCCGCATGTGCTACATTAAAGAATTTGATACTGTACAGATGCTAAATGGGGAAATGTAAAGCAGCTTTTTTATGAGAAACAAAAGGAGCAGACAAATGAAAACTTTGCAAAGGTGTTGCAAAGCGAATGTCACCTTGTAGAGCTTGCTGACTTTTTCTTGGCATTTCACGTAGGCTTCAAAGTCTGCGAAAACTTTGAAACTGAAAACAAACAGACAAACGAACCCAACAACCGTCAGATTTTTATAACATTTAATTGCTAAAGACAGGATCAGCTGATCATGTAACTTGAAATTACTCACCGGTCATATTTGAAAAGCATCTCGGTGAGGTCTTTGAACAGCTCTGGATTTTTGGGGCTAAAGAATCCACTTGTGATCTGATCCATCACTTGCTTCAGCTCAGGAATCTTTTTGTAGTATGCCATGGCGTCATACCTAACAAAGAACAAGTAAGAAAGTTGGGTTTTCGCAGCATTAAGTTACAGATCAAAGTCTGTGAGAGACTTCCTTACCCCTTTTTGTCCATTTCAGCTACATCCTCTACCCTCATGCCAAAAATGAAAAGGTTCTCCTCTCCGGCCTCCTCGGCCATCTCCACGTTGGCTCCATCCATGGTGCCGATGGTCAGGGCTCCATTCAGCATGAACTTCATGTTGCCTGTTCCTGAAGCCTCTGTGCCTGCAGTGGAGATCTGCTCTGACAAATCCGTAGCAGGAATCACTGAAGAAGAGCACATGAAAATTTAATTACTTGCAAAACATCTTTCTCACTTTATCTGAGTTGCATTTTAAAGCGAATGGTACCTTTCTCTGCAAGAGACACTCTGTAGTTCTCAAGAAAGATGACCTTCAGCTTGTTGCCCACCACAGGGTCATTGTTCACCACATCAGCGACGGAGGTGATCAGCTTGATGATCATCTTTGCCATGTGATACCCTGGTGCAGCCTGCAGAGCATCACACAATCACAATCATTACCCTTCTTTGTCTGTTCATCGCACCAGAGTGTTTGATTTGGCTGAATTGCTACCTTTCCACCGATGATCACAGTTCGTGGTACAAAAGGTGCGGTAGGGTTCATTTTGATGCCTATGAAGCAAAATAAAAAAATAAAATAAAGAAACTCTATATTAGTGATTTAAACAATAACCATCTGGACTCTATTCATTTTCAGAAAGTTACTGATTTAGTCAAAATTAATGAATTAAAAACCTGCTCACACATTTAAGGCATAGAGCAAAGCACACAAAAATCAGCATTTTACGCACTCATACAGTCATTTTAAGTAATTTTCAGTGTTTCAAATTTTGGGGATTTGCATTTTTACTTCTTGTTTTACAGATCCATCATTTTCCTGCTGATTTGTTTCTGAAATTTGAAAAGAAAAGCATTTGGGAAATATTTTTTGCTTTCTTTTGAGAATTTGATGAGAAAAAAAAATGCTACCAGTCAATTTCTTTTAGCATACAGATCAGAAACAGCTTAAAAACCCCACACACAAAACAAAACAACGGCCTAACAGTGCAGATCTGCTAGGCTGCTGCATGCTCCAGCTGTACATACAGTTCTCAAACTGAGGGGAGCAGTGAGCCACTGCAGGTGAACAAACATGAAAAATATAGATTGAAAGAATTAGTTATGCAGGGAACAACAAGTGCCTCATTAAAATTCAGCTCTGATGCTTTTCATTGCCAAAAAACCGACACACGGTCAGCAGAAAACTTGAGAATTCCTGAGCTGAGCACATCTACATAAAGCCAAAATGTAATCTTATGCAACTCATTGGCGTGAAGCTCCTGGATTGCCACATTGCATGACATATATGGCATGTGCGTGCAGAACATTTCCAAAAAAGGAAAGGACTTTAAGTGCAGGTATAGTCAGCATCATGTTGCACAGAATAAAAGTGTTGATGAAACTGCTGCTGTCCTGTTTATTACAACCTCAGGGCTGCATGGAAAATTCCCACAGCTGAGTCAGACAGCCACATTCTTCATGTTTGCTTTAACATGCACAGCTGGGTGGGTAGTCTGCCACATCGGGACATGTCAGATTGTGTCATGTAAATTATCACTCAGAAAATCAGCCATTATTAAAGCTTTTGGCACTGAGCAATCAAACTGCACGTGCTGCACGTACGGTTGTACATAGTGATGATGTGCAGGCAGTTAAGGAGCTGGCGCTTGTATTCGTGGATCCTCTTCACGTGGACGTCAAACATGGAGGCTGGGTTGATTTTCACTGGGTACTCCTTCTCCAGGTACTGGGCAAATTTCACCTTGTTGTCCTGTGACAAAAGGAAAAGAAAAATACATACCAAGTATGTGACTTGGCAGGAAGATGCTGAGGTGGAATTGCTAAATAACTGACGAGTGCCGCCTGGACACGTACCAGGTTTGAAAACCACAAACTGCAATCATGCACAACACAATCAGATCGTTTGAGCCTGCAATGATGTGCACAGGCATTGAAAAATGATATGTAATTTTCCAGCGAAGATCAAATTTTTAGTTTCATGGTGCAGCAGAACAAACACTACCATGCAATCATAAGCTACATGAGGGCTAATATTTAGAATCATTTCATGTAAGTGGAGATCATTTATCTGCATTTCAGGAGCGGGACCACACCTGATACCCTCCCTTTCCGGTCCTATGTCTATCTATGGCTCACATGGGTATCTGCCTACCCTGGGAGCTTCTGCCAGTCTGCTCTGAGGCCTTCCCCAAACTGCATCATCGATTTACGATGGCCCATCTGCCATTGTCCAATCTAAAAGGAGGATGTGATCTCAGCTAGTGAAACTTATTTTAAAGAAAAAAAAAAAAGTATCAGAGGAAACCAATAAATGCTATATGCAGTTCTGAGGCGTTCTTGAATCCAGTGCCATTACCTCATTTTCTGTCTGAATAGTGGTGCAAGGAGTATTTACTAAAAGACTGCAGAACAATGCTACGACTGGTATTAACAGATATGATTTCAGTACAAACAATAGTGATGCAACAGTGTGTAAACCAGAACCAGTCCAGTGGCAGATGGTTGTGAAATCACTGAGCAAAAAAGATTTTACAGCACAACTCCTGCTTTACTGCAAGGGACAGACAGAAATTTTTAAATATTCCACAACTATTCTTTTATTTCTGTAAAGTAAAATGAATCAATTATGTCTGCCAGATGAATGAAGCTCAATATCATCTTTCAAGTGTTTGAGCATTAGAGTGTTTTTGACTGCTCCCTTATTTCCTGATGCCCTTGCCATTTATCCAGGCTTCATACCATCGCTGGGACTTCACAAACTCGTGTCCTCCCAGTTTCAAATCGGGGATCATGTAAGACACTACATCTGGAAGCCACTCCCAATGAAGCTGAAGTATAAATGCCCACTTTTTAAAATTTTACTCTTAAAAGCACAGTAATTGAATAAATCTACTCAGGTACTTTGCAGTGACACCTTCCACGTTACCTGTTTCACTTTAGAGACATCGCGGATGAAGGTACCATCATTAACAAGGTCATTCAGCTTCTGCAGCTCATCGAGGTCCCTCACATAATCCTCCCCGATGGCCTGAAAGACACTTAAGGTCAGGCTAAAATATGCAAACACACATCGACAGTTTACACTTCAGCAGACTGTTTGTAAAATAGCAAGTAAATGCACTGCCAAGAACACAGCCGCTTGATACATCTCTAAAGATTTAGGGGTCTTAAGCGGTCTCTTGGCATCATTACTGCAGCTGAAACAGACCTCGGCTATAAGCTCCGCCAGTCCAGGGTTACAGAGGAGCAGCCAGCGTCTGGGAGTGATGCCATTGGTTTTGTTCTGAAACTTGTTTGGTTCTAGTTCACTGAAATTACGAAACCTAAAGGAGGAAAGAGAGAAATGTTCAGAAGGATAGCTGTTATATTAAAGCTTTTAAAACCAGCAGCAATACTACAGCATTTGTAATGGTCTCCTTAACACATAGTATTCATATACAGAAAAAAAATGAATAATTATCATCTCCTGCTGAATTTGTAAGTTTGCTCACTACTTATTTCACTCAGGGACATGCAAATCAGTTGATAACTTTCATGTTTTGTTCTGGATCTTTAGGTGATATTTTGTCTCTCTCCATTAAAACGAAACTACCCTAAAAATTTGTGTTGTGTTTGCGTGTTTGGAAGCGAGCAAACATAAGCGTTACCCATTTAGCTTTGGTTTTAGGAAAAAAAAAAAAAAAAAAAAAATTGGACAGTACACATCAACAAGCAGCCACCTGAAAATGTCCTTCAGCATTACAGTACCACACAGGTATTGAGGGTTTTGGCCTTTAGGAGAGTTTCAACATGCAGTTGATGTAATGGTGAATAAAAGAGGTAAAGATTCAGTCCTGTTGTAACATATGAAGCCATGCTCATTTAGCAACAAGTGGTGCAAACTTTCTCTTTTAAAAGCATCTGTTATAATGACATTTAAAGATTTCCTTTTTTTTTTTTACTGAATTTAATGGCAGCTGCAGCGCTCGTTTGGTCTTTAGTCTGATATTTGATTGACTTTTTTACTGCATCCAGCAGCAGAGGGCTTACACTTGGGTCTTGATGATGTTGGAGTGTATCTCAGCGACTCCGTTGACTGCGTGCGATCCCACGATGCACAGGTGCGCCATGTTCACCCTCTTGCCTCCGTCCTCTTCAATCAGAGACATTTTCCTCAGCTTGTCCATGTCGTTTGGATAGAGAGCTACAATATTCTGCAGAAAGAGAATAGATGGTGACATGTCCATCCCATGAATCATCAATGCAGTTTGTCATTATGGACACTCTTAATGCAAAACTAAAGAAAAAGTCCAGTATACGTACATCAAGGTGGGCCTGATTGATCTGGTAGATGATTTGCAGGTGTCTGGGTAGGAGTTTTTCCATCAGCTGCACAGGCCAGCGCTCCAGAGCCTCGGGGAGAACTGTGTGGTTAGTGTAGGCAAATGTTCGCGTTGTGAGGTCCCAGGCCTGAAAATAAAGAGAAAGTTTATTCTTTTGCAGTCATTTACACACATTCTTGATTTCATCTCTTCTCCCAGTTCATTAAAAGCCTCCAACCTCCTGCATTTTACTTCTTAACATGGCAGTCAACTTCTTCTGCTTTGCCTATGCAATACTGAAGCATCTGTTTCTTGTGCTACCTTACTTGCCCATAGTTGTTCATGATTTCCTAATTAAAGCTTGTTTTAAGTCGGTCAATTTCTACTAACCGTGTCCCAGTCGATTTTCTCAATGTCCAGAAAGATTCTCATCAGTTCGGGGATGGCCATGGCTGGATGGGTGTCATTTAGCTGGATGGCTACCTAGAAAACACGACATCCTGCAATTAGATGTTGGTTTCCTTCCCGTTGACCTCCTAAAACACTACAGGTCGTGCATACATTTAATATGCATGGTGAATATCTTTCTCTCATCTTTCTAGTAGATCACTGTTCTGCTTTAATCTTCTATGAATAAGGAACTTTATTGTGCAAGTGAAGAAGTATCTTGGAGAAAAACTGACTTGTGCTGCCACACAGGTTTGTTTGGAAACAGCAAAAAACTGCTCCTTGTTACAACAGGATGGTCAAAGTTACAAAATACAATGAAGTAATGAACTGCAAATGCACTGAAACAAATGCTACCATTTTGCCTTTATTATTATAATTATTAGAAAACTCAGAGTGTTACTTTGTCTGGGAAGCTCTTGAATGATGTGCGACCGGGTACGCCTTTCTTAGTGGTCTTGAAGCGACGGATAATGTCTTGGAGTGTGGCTGCCACGACAAAGTATTCCTGCTTCAGACGAAGTTCTTTTCCTTCAAAAAACTGTAACAACAAGTGTTATAAGTGGTGGAAAAGAAAAGAAATATGTGACTTGCACTTAATGCAAAAGAGTGACGATATTGAAATTGACTGCCTATAAACTTACATTGTCATTTGGGTAAAGTACACGGGAGATGTTCTCCGCCAGGTTTCTGTCCAGAACGGCTTGGATGTAATCTCCCACATTAACTACAGACAAATATTACAAATTCAATGCTTTAAATTTAAAGTAAAAGAACAAAAATGTACAGGGGGGGGGGGGGGGGGGGGGGATGCAGCGTTTGAGGGATTTGGCAATGCATAAATCTTGTTGCATGTTTCCGTTCTGCAGCAGTTGTGCAAAATTTGCCAGTTGAATACTAAAAAAAGGAAACATGACTTTAAGCAACTATGCATTTGTTAAGTGTAATTTCCGAGTTTGTTCTTGCAATGACAAAAAATAGTTGGAGCCTCACACCACTGTTGGCAAAATATTCAAGCAGCCTCACACAGAGAAATTTAAATGGACAGTGAAAATTCATGACCTACAGTCTTTCAAGTTAAAATCATTGGGAGCGCGGGCAGACCACAGCCTCATGGTGTTCACAGTGTTGTTCATATAGCCAGGGATGGGTGTGTCATAAGGCATTGCGAGAACCACCTGCAAGTTAAAACACACAAAAACCCCAAAACACATTTATAGAATACTGTGATGTACTCTCCCGTTTTCCCAACTGCCCCAATAACCAAAAACACACCATAAATGAACATTTTTTATGCCTTCTTAACAATATTCTTATAGTAGGATACTATGTTGAAGAGCTGGTGTGCATACATTTATGGATGTTTGTCTGTTTTGCTGATTCTCATCAGCTGTAACTACTAAAGACTTCCATATTCACGCATTGCTGAAATAACCTATAAAACCTATTTCTTACTTCATCAATATTTCAGTATCAGTACCTGAGTGTCAACCCATTTTGGGCCAGCTCTCGTTTCCTCCACTCGTCCATAGAAGTGCACGGGCAGCATGTACTCGGGGCGAGCCTTCTCCCAGGGGTTTCCATGTCTCAGCCAGTCATCTGCCTCTTCCACCTACAGTAGGTCACAAGTTAGAGCTCCAGGATAAGAGTCACTGAACGAGACACAAACTCCACTTAGAGCACGAGGTCCAATCAGGGCCCTATTCCAAGTGACATGTTCAACAAACCAAGTTAAATAATTAACTCTGAATCGATCAACTCAGACTGGAGTTGAGAATTAGTTCAATCAGCTCCGAGTATATTGACCTTGAGTAAAGCATGTGCATGAGTAGACAAAAGAAAATCATCACGATTCATCGTGGCAACAGATAAATAAAGAGCAGAAGCTTTATTTTAATAATAATAATAAAAAAAGAACATGTCTCGGTGCTGATTATGATATTTTACTATAAAAGACAGGAGAGAACAAAGGGGGTATGTTAGTTTGCTTGGTGACAGTGGGATGGACCTGCCCTCAAGTCAGTTTTTCATTAAACAAAAGCTGTTTTGCAGAAGTTAAATATGTCAGGAATATAGGTCATCTTGGGACAAACATGCTGCAATAAATGCTGGGACAGAATAAATAAATAATAACATAAAGGAAACATAAATGGTTTAGGACAGGATGAGCTGAGAAAGAGTTAGAATAGATCTAAGTAGATCTTTTTTGGATCTATCCTGCTGTGAAAGTGGGCTCTGACCTGGACATGGGTGGCTGATCTGTTATGTGGAGTCACTGCAATCTGACCCACTGAGACTGAATCGGGTGATTTTGAGTGAAATATACAAACTTTTACAAAAGTAATCAGATTACAAGCAGACTGTCTGCAGGCTACTTTTTGAAAATTCACTCAGTTCAGCCTCATCTTTACTCCAAACAGTGTGGCAGACTTTGTACAGAGAAGTTATTTAAACAGTGATTGCTACAGTGTTGTAGAGTAAATGTTTCCAGTGGGGACCACACATGCAGTCTGACAGCTGCATTAGTGTCCACAGAGTCACAGGGTTACAAAGAGGTAGGCTACAGAGCATGGAACATAATCACCGCCTATGTTCTCATACATTGATGAGTGAACGATTATGAAAGTGTTCATCTTAAACATAATAAAATAGTGACCTACTATCCAACTGGGATCTTTGATAGCAACTTTATGAATGAGGAAATTAAACTGAGCGTCATTCAGCTGGCTCGTGCGCTGCAGGAGGGGAGGAGTCAGAGTTTGGTGAAGAAAACCGTCCAGTGATCAGGTGAAGTTTACAGAGTCCGTTACCCCCGTGATTGACTCACAGTTGATGTGAACCCATCTCAGGGTTCACAAACTTGGAGTTGCTGGCTACAGCAGCTTCCTCGAGTAGATTTTGAATTTACGCTGTTCACCAGCAACAGGGATTGATACATGCAGGTTCAGTCACACTGTGCAGGTTTATAGGTTGCTGTTCAGAAGTCCATGTTTACACTGAGAGTTTGAACTTCAAATAAGCAGCAAAAAAAAAAATAAAAAAAAAATCCAAAGGGCAGAAGCCTTTTTCTTTATCACAAGATACACAATGTTTTGTTCCTATACAATCAACCAACCAGCTTCTTGCATCACTCGAGCAGTGCTAAACACAGGTTTTTATTAATGATTAGCTTTATGAGTATTCTGACCTAATAATTTCTACTTTGGCCCAAATCAGCCTTGAGTTCTAGAAAAGTGAGTTTAATCAGTTTCATTGTAGTTTAACTGCAAGAGTCCACAAAAAAGGGTAAGTAATGTAAAGCTTTGAAAATAAGATGCAGGTACCTGCCAGCCATCTCTTATCTTCTGGTTAAAGATCCCATATTCATATCGAATGCCATAACCGTACGCTGCAAGTCCCAAGGTGGCCATTGAATCCAGGAAACATGCTGTGTGCAGAAGAATTAGACATGAAATCAGAAACATAAAACCCCTGTAGTGAAATTAGAATTGAATTCATTTTAATGGCTGGAAGTTGATAGAATAGGCACGCAGAGATATTTGATAGAGGAATGCCAAAATAACCTGGAAATAGCAATGACATATTGCTGTAGTGGAGATAAGGAGATAAGGAGTTCGCCTGCAAAAAGACTCATCT
Organism: Rhamphochromis sp. 'chilingali'; assembly: GCF_963969265.1. Taxonomy (NCBI): domain Eukaryota; kingdom Metazoa; phylum Chordata; class Actinopteri; order Cichliformes; family Cichlidae; genus Rhamphochromis; species Rhamphochromis sp. 'chilingali'. Next base: position 19,545,061 of record NC_137949.1, read on the forward strand.
TTAACCCTTTTGCAGAGTTGCAGCATACTGAATTTTATTCTCTGTTTTCCAGCTTTTCCTGTTAGTTAGGACTCCCAGAGGAGAGGCTGGGCAGTGAAAACCTTTTCCTCCCTTTCTCCCAGCCTCCTTTTAAACACTTGCATTATTTTACCTGCCAGTCGGCCCAGACCTCCATTCCCCAGCCCTGCATCCTCCTCCATCTCCTCCAGCTCTTCCATGTCCAGGCCAAGCTACAGCAAAGCATTAAAAAACAAAACAAAAACAGAAAAAAATCAGCAGTGTCATTATGTGCGGTCAGTTTGTGCGGCTGTGGATGCTGCAGAAATTGCTGCAATAAACCAGACCTGATAGATGGCTTCATCGCAGGCGTTCTGCAGCCCGAGGTTGATCATTGTGTTTTGGAGTGTTCTGCCCATGTAGAACTCCAGAGACAGATAGTACACTCGCTGGTCATGTGAAAGAAACAGAAACACTAAATATTTGCACCTGCTACATCATCAGTCTTCAACTACCCCAAAACACTGATAAAGTCTTTGTGGCTTTTGTTGCAGTTTCAGAAATGAAGCAGTAAGTGCAACAGACAGCAATTTTTTTCTGCATAAAAAAAAGAACAGTGGCTCATTCTAATAAGGAAAGTTTTATGCAGCGTTTAGGTACCTCCCATAAAAAGGGAAACACTAAAGCGCATAAAGTTGTGGTTTTTTTTTTTTTTTTGTTCTCTCGTTTTAAATTTCAGGAAATGCATTCTCTGAGAAAACAGTCTACATGTAAAGATATTTTTAATCTGCCAGTTTGACACTCTGCAGAATAGGTTGGCTGCACTACAGCTGTGTGCGCGTTTGTGGTGGAGTTTAACTTTGACACTAAAACTTCTTGCTGTTACCTTTGGGTCCACCTCATAATAAAACTGCTGTGTTCTGATCCATCTCCCCACCAGGTGATCTCTCACGGTGTGGGCCAGGGCAAAGTAATAATCCCTTGGTGTTGCAATGTTTCTGTCTTTCACCAAAGTGAAGTGCAGGTGTCGATTAAAGCCCTTTTTCAGCTCTGCCACGTTCTCCACTCCCACGATCCCCCTGATACTGATCTGCTTGCGCTTCTCCTGGTCGGTGAGAGGTGTCGCCATGGTGGGTGCGCAGTTTCGGGGCTGGGAAACCGTGCCTGTCCTGGACTGAAAGTGAAGTTAAATGGGAAGAGAGTTGCTGTTTTCATGCACTAGTCTCCTCCTCATGCTGGTTGTTATTGGTGAGTGCAGGGGGAGGGTGGTGCCTCTGCTGACCTGAAAACGGCAGGAAGCAGAAACACCACAGATAAAGAATGAATGGCTCTTTATCTGCAGGGTTTTTTTTGTTTGTTTTGTTTTTGGTATGATTTGATGTTATATAAAGGTGAGGAAGTGCTGACTGCCCTGAGTGCTTTTATATGTAACGTAACAACACATGGAAATATGTATACATGCATATAATAAATATATAAAATATTTTTTAAATATAATATAGAATTTTTTGCACGCTGTCATTTTGGGTAGCTTCCAAACTCTGTCTGGCCCCTCCAGTAGGTCCCTAGAGACACACCAGGGGACAAACTAATGATTTTATCCGAATCGAAAACTTAACTTTTTTTATTCTTCAGATAATTACTGAGGAGTTAGAAAATCGCTAATTTGCTGTTCTGCGCACCTCATTATTGGAGTCAAATATAAAACTGAATTCTGAGCCACCAAGTGGCTAAAGGGGGTAATGCAACAGCTAAAACTTGGGGCTCTTCTGATACTTGTAAGAGAATTTGCAAACCGCTTTCCATTATTTATGTATGTATCCATATATTGTTATCTGAACAGGATTTAACAACAACCATTAACTATTATGATTTGTTCATAGCTCAGGCGCAGGAACTATAGTGTGCATCTCTTGAATTGTTTTCAATGTAATTTTTGTATTATGGTGTTTAAATTAAAAATAAAGTAAATAAAATAAAGATATATAAAGTAGAATAAAATGGGACACTTGTGTAAAGTGCAAGAGCCTAAAAATTATACATAACAATGATGCTTCAAATTAAAACCCTATGTCTGATTAACTGACAAGGTTAGTGATTTTATTTGGGTAGACTCATCTCTTGGTTGGTTTTACTTCCTGTCTTTGTCTTTTCTCCTCTCATCTGTAATTGTCTGCCCCATCCTTATTGGCTCCTGTTACTCATTTCTCTGCAACTCCACATCTCAGCCTCTTTAACTACCCATTTACCCAACATATCTTAATCCACTCGCTGCTGTTCCTTTTGTTGTCTTTTTGCTTTCCTGATGTGCACATCTTCCATCCAGCCTTTTCAGCCTGCACTGAATCTGTCTTGCATGCCTCCCGAATCCTTCATTTAGGTTCTCATATCGACTACAAATAACAATAACACATTGTTCACACCTATTTATTGAATATTCACACATACAGAAAACACAGAGGCTCATATTATACTTCAAATCATCAGAATAATAGCAGTAATATGGTAATGATAGACACCGGAACAATCATAGTAATTATACTTTGATAAAATCATAGTAATACATTGATAAAATTCTCCACAGAGATATTTCAGGTTCACCGGAAATAATAATAAGCGATGACATTCCACTTCGGATCAAATGGGGCAAAAAAAGGAATCACTTTGGAGTTGAAATGAGGTCATAATGAAGGTAATACACACACATATTCACAGGCGCACACGCACACACATAGACTGTATGTATGTACATTTGGAGATATAACACCCAGTGTCGCCCAGCGACTGAGTGCAGTCCTTTTAAGAAATAGTTTCCATATTTGGCGAGGCTTTACAGTAGACTTAAATCATCCCCGTGTTAATCTATTTAATGTTGTATAAGTATATATGGCTGGTTTAGAAACAATAAGTGTTACAATCACACACTTTTGAATGTCAGCACCCCAAGTGTTCAGTTCAGAAACACAGATTCAGGTCATCTTTTTAAATCAAAGAAGTTTAAATATTCTCACAGAATATTACACAAGTGTGCGCAATCTCACATTAGACATATGGAAAATGTCTCCGATGAACTATTTTGCTGAGTTAAAGCCACATTGTTCACATGTCCTGGATTCTGAGGTTGTGTAATGCTTTGATAATGGCTGCACTTGTCTGCGTATGATTGAAAAGAAGCTCTCGTCGCTCAGTGACCCACTGCTGAATGCGTTATTTTCCGCTATCATAATTATGGCTGAACAAAGGGCTTACCTTGAAAAGCAGCCAGTTAAATGTTGCATAAATCAAAGCTTGAATTCAGCCTTGGAACGAAGGCTGTGCAGCTTGCTGAATGCTGCAGTCAGTATAAATGCACGTACTCTGTCATACTGTACGTTATATTTTCTTTGTGCAGCCATTTTAGCAGTGCCACATGAATTACAATCACTGTAATTACACGGGACAGGAAAGGAGCAAAAAAATCAAACCTGACTGTGATTTTTCTCCCCAATGCTGCTGTTGTATTAGGTGCAAACATAATCACTGTTTCATTTTGCCCTTTCACGATATAAAAATATGTAGCAGCAGGTGAATTCAGGCATCGCGGATGTTACAGATGACTCTGCTGAAGCAACGAATCTAGTTCTTAGCAAAGTTTCATAAATCTTTTGGGTACTGAAGAGGGGGAAAAGGCACCCCCATGAAGCTCAAACACAGGATAGCACCTTCTGTGTATGATGTATGTCTCAGGGCTACGATGCTCCAGGAAACTTTACAAGCAACCTGAAGGGGCAGCAGTTCCTTCAAATGGATCATTCTACATTTTGACTTGAGCATTGACTGGCAGCGTCTTGCAGTTGGTTGAATTCGGTAGCTCAGATACATTCATGTTCCTCTCAGGTTGATTTACCTTCTGGTGTGAGTTATCAGGCACACTGACCGAAAATTAAATCAGACTAACATAGGAGCTCTGAGCAGAATCTCATCATCCTGAAGGTTATGGTGTCCAATGAACTTTGCGGAAGAAAAAATTTGTAGCGTTACTGAACTGTTTGAACTTTCAAGTGTCTTGCCCCTCATCGTTAGAAATACAGTACCGACTAAGGTGGGTTATCTGCCATCAATCCAGTCCTATGTTGTTGAGGGGCTCAGTGTAAAAATCTAGTCTTGAGCTACCCCTCTTTTCTTTATATCTTGCTTGGTTTGGACTCTGGGGAGTTCAGTCCATGACCGATAATTTTCCTGATGATGTGCGACTGATCTGTTGCTAGTCAGATGCTTTCCAGATGGTATTGCATGTTAGATCAAAATCTGTTGGTATCTGCTGTAGAGAGTTTTTTAGGCCTCCCATTTCGTCTTTTGATATCCCTTTTTCCAATTTCCTTAAATGCTTTAAGGACACACTGCACATCATACCAAGATATGTCACATTTTCAGCTAATAGCTCTTTGGGAAACAACTTCCTGGTGCAAAAATACTATTTTTCATCTGCCAAACTGTGTTATGTTTAAGATATTTCATAGATTTAACTAAAAAATTGGAACAAATGATGCGCTTTGTGACAGGCAACTAGTAACAAATTGCCTAAAAGTGGTTCTTTGTGTAGACACAGTATTGTTTCATCACTTAAGTTAGATGTCTTTTAAATGTTTTAGTGATAGGTCAGTGTTGAGAAGCTTAACAAACAAAAAACATTTTTCTCAAAATGGTCAAGTACAAGGGCTCAACTGAAAATGAGTGAAAAAGCAGCAAAGCCTTGAGAAAGTCTGGAGAACTATTGCTTTAAATATCTGGTTAATTGGAAGGAAAATGTAAAGAAATACAGGGGTGGCTCAAGAGTTTTGAATAGTACTGTACATCATGGTATGCACTTTCCAAAACAAACTAATATTTAATTTAACCATAATTTAAGAGAACTTGGAGGCAGCAGGGTTCATATTTTGAGGGAATCAGAGAGTATGCACATCTGTTTTTTTCCCCAGGGGCCCCTAAACCAGTTGAAACTAATCATGATTTAATGTATTAGTAATTGTAGCTAGCTTCTAATACAATTTGGTGCTAATATAACTTTTTGACTAAAAAAATGCAAACTAATGTCACTCACCTCAACCTTGTGTGCTTTTTTAGAGCTTGTTAGCAAGTGTTCACACTTTTGAGCTAAACAAAGTAAACATTATCCCTGCTAAACACAGCATGTTGGCATTTTCTTTGTCATAATGTCATGGTAACATTAGCACTTAGCATGGCTTAATCTTAAATAAATCAAACTGCTGGTCTGACATTGTGGCCCACTGAGGAAGCCAGATGTGATGCCACAAAAACAGCCCAGCGTCTGCTTTCCTCTCCTGTTGCTCTCTAATGAAATTCAACTGAGAAGCTTCCTCAGCACGAAAACAAACTCTGAAGTACATTTTCAAGACGACAAAATGTTTCATTTCTTTCTGTAACAGCTATGTATCAACTGAAGGAAACATGAAGAACTTTCGTTGAAAAACTCTGAACATCAATAACTTATTTAGCTATACACCTCTTTGTAATAGATCATTTCAATAACAATAATAAAAAACTACCAGTACTCAATCACCTACATTTAAAAAAGCCAGAACTAAGCGAGCTGCTGTAGCACCTTATTCAAACTCACTTCTATATGATATATTAATCCAAAACCCCCTCTTTCCTGTTTTGAGAGCTGCACTGCAGAGAAAGGGTGCATGAAGGCCTCGCTTCCAGGAGTATCTCAGGCTGATACTGTAATTTTTCCTTTTTCTTTATACAAACGATACAGAAGGTTCACACAAGCTAAGCCACTAAGAAAAGCGTTTCATTTATACGAACGAGGATATGACAGTGACACGGCTGAGAGTCAGGCTATTGCTCTCGTCCTTGGATCGTTACGGCTGCTGACCCATCTCAACCAATCCTCACACGCTTTCATACACATGACCTCTCATTCTCCCTAGAGGGATGAGCATGAAAAATAGGATATATTGAAGTGTATGTGGATGGTATGATGGGGGCTCTTTTTTTTTCTTATAAACTCATTTACAAAACAACACCACTTTCTTGGCTATCCACTAAATATGAAGCTACAGCCAGATGTGCCTTAGTTTAGCTTTGCATAAAGACAGGAAAAAGGGGAAATGGGCAGCCACACTCTATTTAAATATGTATATTTAAATCAAAATATTTTAAAAAAGGTTGAAAGTTGGCGCCCACGCTAGCTTCCTCCCCGTTGTTTTCAGTCTTTATGATGAGCTATGTTAAGATGGGCTCCATAATCCAAATCTAAGTCTTGGAAAAACAAAAGCAAAACAAATGAGCATATTTCCCCAAAATGTCAAACTATTAATTGAAGCCCACATTATAAACACTTTTCTAAAAACATTCCAAGTCCATCAGCTGGGAAATTTTCTTCTTCAACCAACTGGAACACATCATAATATCAAAATACAGGGTACAGACAGCAAAGCACCCTCCATACGGACAGTGTCCCAAGGATGGACCACGAGTCCGGGGTTTAGGCATGATAAAGGCATGGCTCAGCGCTGGATGGGACCTCTTCCAGATTGCTTGGGGTCAGTTGGTCAGGAACAAAAGAGAAGAAGAAGGGAAGAAGGAGTTGGCGAGGGTATTAAAGAGTTTCTGACTGGCAGGAGGAACCTCGGGAAAGCTGGGGAGGTTTCCTTAAATCGGATGGTGTTGAGTTTTCAGCACACTGAGCCAGTTGGATCAGCCTCCCCAGGAGTGTAGAAGTCAGGGATGGGTAGACCAGTGTGCAGTGTGACCTAAAGAAAAACACATTTACACAAAAATGGGTTACTAAACTAAATCTATTCAATATATTTTTCCTCCTCCAGGGGGAGCTGTGGAACTATTCCCTCAAAGCATGAAGACTATTTTTCTTCCCTTTGGGAGGCATTTTGCTTCCTGGATACAGCACTACAAATGAGAAAACTGACTGGGAGCAAAAAAGAAATTCAAAGCTTCTCACTGATGTTGACTCTTTGAAGCTTTTTCTCTGTTAAGATTTAATCTCCCGAGGACATATTTGTAAAAGTTAGATAGTTGTAATGAATAATAACTGAACTCATGTGATGCTTTATTAATTCACAAGCAGAATCCTCACTTTCTGTTTGTTGCGGCGCTCCGGCAAAAGACAGAATTAGCAAATTAAACATCATCCCCCAGAGCGGCTCAGCACTTCCCCAGCATGAGAACAAATTTAAGACTGAAAGAAGAAATTAAAATCGAAAGGAAAACTATAAACTTGTTTTCTGCAATACCGTGCAGAGTCGGTTCATTATTTAGTCTCTGCAGTATTTGGATGTAAAAAATATATCCATTTTTACTTTATTTTTCGCCTTTATGCCTCGGTATGAACTGAAGTTTAAGGTTAGAGAGTAAATTCAGTTGGAAACAGATGATTGCAGTTACTTTGGTGCATGCATGGACTGAAATTTTCTACCTGGACGTTTCGGTTGAGGCTGATAGCGGGGTAGTAAGCGCCCTCCAAGCCTTCGAATGCCACTGGGCCCTGCTGCTCATCGTTCACGAGGAAGATGAGAATCCCACGTGTAAAGTCCAGCAGCACTCCTATTGTAGCTCCTTTAGTGATGCCACCGTCTGTCCTGTGTGGGCACAGGAAAAAAAACAAAGGATAACCGTGTTATTAATTTACCACGGTAACCCTCCAGTTCTGAGCTTAGATTTTCCATCAAAACATGGTAAAAAAAATTAAAATCTAGCAGTGACTTATTTTAAGTCTTTGTCACTTTAGAGTCTGGATTCTTTCCAGCCTGTTAATCATATTATCAGTGCTCATATTTATCATGTAGCCTGTAACACTACTACTACTACTACTAATAATAATAAAAGTAACTACACCATGATCACATTGACCACATTTAAAAGCTACTTAAACATTCATTTACAGATGACAGACAGACATTTCGGTTGCTAGGATCAAAATTTGGCTTAAACAACATGAAATCATGGTTTGGTCAGTCTGGTTGTATTATGTTGGTGTTTGGTGTGTTTAGTTGGCACACTTTAGGCCCCAAAGTACAAACTGAGCATCAATTAAATGGCACAGCCTACGCAAGTATCGTTAGAGCCCATGTACATCCTTTTATGGCCAAAGTATACCCATCTAATGATGGCTGCTTCTGGCAAGTTAACATAGAACGTCAAATCATCTCAATCTGAACATGGCGAAGAGTTCACCATACTTAAACAGTCTTCAGAGTCACCAGATCTCAATCCAATAGATCATCTTTAAGACAAATCTGCAGACACAGTGTGACGCTATCATGCCAATATTGTCCAGAATCTCTGGACAATGTTTCCAGCATCTTGCAAAAGGGAATCTTTTTTTAAGTGAAGCATTTTCCTGCACCTACAGTAATCTTATGCTAGAAGTAAACTTTATTTTACTTAGTGGCCTTTTATCCTGTGTTATGACAGGACAGTTGAGAATTGACAGGGAAGCTTGGGGCAGATTTAAACCCAGGCCTCTGCAACAAGCTTAATAAGTAAAACTGGTGTCCCTTTTCTAAACACTATTATACTGTACATGTAAAAGCAGAAGACTTCCATTTGTGATCGAAGAAATTACATCTGCATTAGTACATGGACAATCACTTGTCACTTTCTTTATTACCTATTGGTGTGCGAGTTGTTGTGCATGAACCAGGAGCGGTTATTGTCCACATACATGGCCCAGGCTTTGTCATCCTTCCCTAGCATCACATCCTTCAGGACGTCACTCCGAGCGATGCCGAAGGCTGGGTCAGGGTGGTTGTCATAGCGGTCAACGGTCATTTCCCAGTAATGAACACCTCGAGAGAAAGCAGTGTTCCCCAAGACCACTCGGTCATCATAGCTGTTGCACGTCACCGTCAGGTTGTCGTTGGAGAAGATGATGTCAGGGTGAGCGGACGCCGGGTCAAAGGTGAACCAAGCTACTGCACAAAGGGAAATGCGTACCATTAGGTTTTTAGTGTTAATAATATCAGTGACTGCGAGATGAGAGGCAATGATCATGATTTTACAAACACCACATAAAACCAGAAGGTAAAGGTTAGATGAGGTGAAGTTACACTGTAAAAATATCTGAATGGAGGGAACAGTAATAACATGAAAGACAAGAAGAAGACTTACTATCATTGTTATGATCAAACACGAATAATAATACCTAAACTATATACTTATACTACATAACTTAATCTATAACTTAATAAGCTTAACCACTTTTAGATAATCAAACTTGTGTCAAACAGTCTGCAAATCTTAACCGGTTCCTGCACGGAAAAGCAGATTAGTTTGATAATTATGGGTAAGGAAATTGTTAATAAAATAAAACTTAACTTTAAAATACATAACTAGAAACTTCTAATAGTTATTATAGTAAGAGATCAGTTCACCCAAACAAGAAAAGAAACGTGAAAGGTGAAAGGTAAAAGACTCTGTGTGGATGTTCATTTAGACTGTGAACTCAAGCTTGCTTGAGCCATCTGATAACCTCCACTATCAGAGCAGACTCTGCTGTGTTGGTCTACATAAGTTAAATTTGTATTGTCTTTAGGTGAACTGCTCCTTTTCTCTATTACAACACATTGCTTTTAAACTTCTTAAACCACATGCTAATGATAATTTTGCAATACTGCTTGACTCACAGCTGAAAGACACAGTAACAGATCTCTATGCAGGAAGGTAAACAGGCGGGCTTTTGCTGGGCTCCAGTGGACCTGCTTTTACTGGTGTCACCATGTGCAGCGACGTTCCATTACACTGCTTTATTTCCCGAAGGAAATAAAGCAAAGACATTTATTAGAGGCTTGTATTGCACGTTTAATAAGTGCAGCCCACAGAGGAGCAAACTGCCCACCTGCTGGGTTGAGTGTGAAGACCTCATTGATGAAACAAGCAATGGCCTGAAGGGGATCAGAGCAGAAACAGTGTGCAAGGAGAGTCATCCATACCTGTGCCTATAGACTGAATATCACATGGAGGGAGTCCAGCTAAAATGTGAAATGGTGGGGGGAGTGAAGAAGAAAAAAAGGAAAAGAAAAGAGGAAGAGGAGGAGAGCAAAGCGAAGCAGTGAAGCAGAGGGGTGGGAAGGGCGGTGGAGAGGGTAAAAAGCAGATTTGATCAGGGATCCTGGTTCAGCTCATTGGACATAAGACCAGAGGAGAGCCCCAAAATGAAAACAAAAGAGCTCCTAGAAACAAACCACTGCAGACTTAGAAGGAACAACGAAGGAACAATGAAAACAAAGCAATTGTTCTGAATAAGAAAAATAAGAAAAGGACAATCTGATCTGGAAGAAGGGTGCAACAACACTGAAAACGTCTGCGTGGTTAGATCACTTTGTACGCCTCCAACAGCTGCTGAGTGCTTTCTGTGTCAGGTAGGGAGGCTGTCTGGGCCTTTCAGGTCCACTGATGGATGACAAGCTTCCCCATCTATGCAGATTACCATTTAACTAATGGGAAAGCCGGTACATGGGTGGATTATACACAATCCAGCTGCTCCTCGAGGCCCTTGGGCTAAAAGGCGCAAAACACACCTTCGAACAGAATTCACATCCTGCTGCTGCCCACTGGATGAAAATCTTGTGTTTTGGAAGCCTTTAATTAATGTGATCATTTATTGTACTGCGTGAAATATAAAACAACAGAGGCTTTTTTCCGGATCTTTCAAATCCTTATGAAACTAACTAACTCAAAAAGCCTTGTGTCAGTCTGAAGAACATCAAAGAAAGAAGATTTTCTCTGCAGACTTAATATATAATATAATGTAAATACAGCATAATAATGAAAATATAAGGGTTTAACCAAGCAGCAGCAGGTTATGATTTCTTTAGATTCTCTGGAGTTAAATCAAGATTTCTCTGGTGTAAACTCCCAAATGTAGAAAGAAATGTAACTGAACTGTGATAATCAGTAAAAAAAAAGTAAGTAAGCCATTAGATTATATTACAAATGTTGTTAGAAACACCTGCCAGCTGTTTGCCAGCACGCAGATCTTCTTCATTGCATGACGTTACATTAACTACAACCACAGTGGTAACTACCCTTTTTTATGTTCATATAAAACACTTTGAAAATAATTCACTGTAACATTTCAGCTTATAATAATATCAATGGAAATACAGCCAACAGGATAAGATCATGCAAGAAAAGTGTCGGCATATTTGGGAAGATGTCAGCTGCACCTGAGGAACAAAAACATGAAGACAAACACGTGGGTGTTAAAAATGCTGAAAATATTTGCCTCTAAGAATAAATCTTGGTGGTTTGTAGAGCATCATAATTTCCAGCTTTCCATCTTGGGATAAAAAAGCTAACTGTGTGCCTTTTAAAAAAATGTTATAATGCTGTAATATAAACCTCCTCTCATTCATTTCCCCCACTTGTCATGGGAGCTACCAGTTCTTATATCATTAAGAACATCAGCAGTATTCTTTCTGTCAGCCGTTTAACTGTCACCTCTTTAACTGCCAACACACATCTGCTCATTATGCCCCTAATTAGCTCCCCTTGTAGATATACCGACTGGCTTTTGGCTCCTGCCTGTTACTGCCTTACATACACCTTTGCACGCCTGCCCAGCTCCATTTGCTTTCCTCGCTTTGTTTCTTTGCTCTTGCCACCTGCTGGTATAGCTTGTTTTGAGCTGGCAGCATACGAGCCCGTTACCTGCAACATGGATATTTATGACATTGATTTGATAATGATATTTTGCCTAGCAAGCAATCTTGGTGTTTATTTTAAAGATCAATCTACAAACTGAGCAGGACATTTTACAGTGTGGTAATGGCAGACTAAAAATAAAAGGGAAACGGCGAAATCTTAATGGAAGTGAAGCAAAAGTATCTGAGTATCTGAGCATTTGTAGCCAGAGGCTGCTCGACCAGTGGTGCACCCAACCTGGTTGGAAATTAAAATCACCAATAAAATATGGCAGCGCTGCAGTGTCCCACTGTGCAAGGACGTGCTGATGGTTTGACCATCTTTATTTATTGTGTATGATAAAAACCTAATTGCCAATGTTCTCTGTTCTCACTGTTTAAATGGAGACGTTGCAATTTCTCGTTATTTCTCGTCTGACCTATACAATACACTGCCACTGATAATTAACTAATATCAGCGCTGGCCTGAGCAACCCAACATGTAGCTCTATTTTAAAAAGCACAGTGTTCTGAAAGCTTGCTTGCTCAGTAGCAAATATAAAATAAACGATGGCTGAATTTTGATTCTCTTTTTGCTCAAAACTGTCAGTGAGGTAGCGCTCTTAAAAAAACAAAACACCAATTCATACTTGAGTCTTTGCTCTTTCTAGATTCACAGTGATTTAAATTTACAGTGAAAACAAGAGGAAGAAGGAGATGAGGCTCAACGTACTCTCAGAGGTCTGCATGATCAGTGTCTTGCTGTACTGGCCGACTCCGCTGGCATTGAAGGCCTTCACCCTGGACTTGTACGTGCTGTTGAAGTGGAGCCCGTCCACTGTGCAGATGGTCTCCGTCCCCACGTACACTTCCTGTAAAGACACACAGTGCTTCCTGTTATGCTGGCAGATGCATCAAGTGCGTAACTATGACACCAAAGAGAGTCCATTTCTTCTGGAGGAGTGTCCCATTTGAATTTGGTGGAGAGGGTAATAAGAGAGAATGCGAGCTTGTACAACTGAACGTGGGCACGGCAGCCCACACTTGAGTATAAATAGACATGGGGACACAACTCGCCAGGCTCAGCGTGGAGCTGCGTAGGTGTGACTCAGTGAATCAGAGAATAAAGGAGGAAGAGAAAACTTCCCTCAGAATTTTTTGGCATAGTGCTGCATCAGATGCAGGTACAGCAATACAAGGATTTTAGTTTATATTATAGAGACGCACAGACCAGATGGCAAATTAATATTTAAACACACACACACACACACACACACACACACACACACACACACACACACACACACACACACACACACACACACACACAAACCCCAAACCAAATCATCACAGATGCTGCAAAACATTCGCCACGACTCTCGTCTTGGTGCGTTTGTGTTGACGATCACACGCTAACACAAAAAGTCTCCAGGCTGTAATACAATTTGGCAATGGCTCTCTACCAATTAGCAGTTAGCAGATACAGTTTGTGAATCAGTTGGCAGATTGGATGCGAATGCTCACCATGTTACTCCACACTTGTAATTAAGAAACAGACAATTACAGAACACGAAAAGAACTTGAAGGGTGAACGACTACGACCAGCTGCTTTTAGCTTACAGTCTGCATTTAGGACGTATGTCTGCTTTTCATAAGTTTGAAAAACAAAACAAAACCGGATACGTTAAGAAATAGCTGCTATCCATTTCTAGTCTCCTTACAAACCACTGAGCAAAGCAACAGCTTCACAGTCAGAATCTGCAAGGGATCTCTGCACAGCAGGGATGAAAAAGTCCAATATTTTTTGAGTTAAAAGCTCTAGTTACTGCTGCCGGGGGTGTGCGAAATACTTTAATTATGCTGCACCAGCTGCTATAATGAATATAATGGACATAGTGCTTCTTTTTTTGGAGTAATGAGAGGATGCTGACAGAAAGTGCAGACTAGAATATCGAAGATGAGATGTTTATGTATGTGTGTGTGTGTGCGGTTGGCCTTCGGGGATTTGCAGGCTGCTTTTTATTGGCTTGTGTTCTTTTTATTAAAGGAGACCTATTACACTAATTTCCGACTCCATATGTCCCAGCTCTGCATGATTCACAGTTTAAAAAGTCATTATTGATGTTATATCTGGGCATCAGCCTCTGTCTGAAACAGAGGGTTTGAAAGTGGGTGGGGCTTCTCTGCTCACAGCTAGAGTGTTGTGCCCAGGATAGCCATATTAGGAAACATGCTCCCAATGACATCATACAGGGCCAAGAACAGAAAAAAAGAACTGTGAGAAACATTTTTTGGGTCTGATCTCGTTATCCAAAAGCTGTAATAGTAAAGAGAATGGCTGCGCCATATCACACTGTCCATGTTAACATTGGTATAAACTTTTAAATGGTATCAGCGTCCTGCGACAACATCAATGATATATCAACAACACAAGCCCAGACATGTCTGCAAGCAAGAGCAGGCCATCATTACCCCTCCCCACTCTGACTGCTTTATCACCTCTTTATGTGTTTGTGTTCATATTCAACATTTGTTGTTTTTTTCGCTTGGGTTCTGGGTTAAATTATTCTTCTTTTTAAGATTTAGTCACTCCATATTTCCGTTTAATTTAAGTAAATATATATTCTGTTAAATGCCATTAACTGTCTGAACCTCGAGCTGGTTCATGACAAATATTTATAAAGGGGCAGCCCCAAATAACTTCATCACCTATCATCGGAAATATCATTTGCTTGGAATATCGTGATATAGTGCTTAAACAAATGCAACACCTAAATCACAGAAGGAATTCGGTGAACGAAATACTGAAGTTGGAAATTTTTACTGACTTTTATTGAGGATTTTTTTTTGTTTTTAATTAAGCAGCGCACATTTTTTTCCTAGGTTACATATTGGAGATCATATATAGAGGAAGATATGAGGAGCACTTTTATCTCTCTTAATTTGCTCTCTTTAAATGGAGACTCATACTACTAAAGAAGAAGATTTTGTTTTCCCCTCTCTTCTTCTTCTTCTGTTTTTAATTAAACATTGCTTTCTTGCCTGCTTACAAAGTGTGAGCCTCAGGGCTATGTTGAAATAAAACCACATTTATTCCGCAAACCAAGTAACATGACTCATTTGTTTCCAACTCCGCGAGTAGGCTACTAATAAGGTTCTTGCCTTGGCGCTGCATCCGGAATGTTAATATCACTTTTAGGAAGCCTCCCAGATTGATTGTTGCGAAAATCAACAGGCCTACTATACGGAGGTTTAGAATTCAGACACAGATATGCTTTGCCATTGTACCCAGGGAATGGCTCAGGAGGTATAAGTTGCTGTCGTAACAAAGCAGGGGCTTCAGTGAATAGAAGCGTGGGGAGTATCTTATAGGATGGATTACATGCTAAACCTCTGTGAGAGTATGGCGACTGCTTTGATGCCGGATCACGCTTCCTACAGGATCATCCTAGCGGTGGTACAAATGCTTCCTCCTGACGCCGTGTCATTCAGGGCCTTGTTACGCTGCGTCACGTGACGTGCTCTGTACGACTGTCACACATTAACTTGAGTGATTTCAGCTACAAAATACTGCTGCCACATTCCCCTGGCTGAGCCGGTGTCCTCCCTGGTATCAAATGATGGAGTCTTTGCCCAGACAGAAGGAAAGCATGTCACATAAAGGTGATTTATACTCTAGCTGGTCTTGTTTTTCACTTTTTGTTTTGGGATCTAAATGTAAATATCACAAAAGTTCTCATTTAAAGAAAAATACTGCTGAAGCAGACAGATAAATTCCAGCCTGCAGGGACAAAACAGTACCTGCACTAGGAAACCTACCCTGAATGGCCCCCCATTTCCATCGTCCAGCTCTAGGATGTATCCTTCCACGGTGATGGTGGAGAGTGGTGGCTGTTTCCATGACAATGTGGCGCTGTTGTTCTGAGTGCAGCATTCCTCCAGCTGGAGCATGGGAGCAGCTGGGACTAAGAAGGGGACAAACGAGGCCAGATTACAGCCCACAGAGGTATGAAGAGACACACACTCACTCCCCAAGTGGATATAACGCTGCATTACAGCAAAGACAACTTTTATATAAAAGGACACATAGTGAGAGCCTTATAATGTAAGAGTGTAAATGTTTTAGATAGAATTTTGCACATTTAAGTAGAGCAAACAGTGGTTCTTAAAAAAATATCAGGCTCTCTGTCTGTGTACCTTTCATCTGTACAAAGTCCAGCTGGTGGATTGTTTGCAGGAGAGGTCCACTGTCCAGAGTGAGGTCAAAGTCACTGGTCATCCTGGGGGTTAGGGTCCCCTTTCCCCACTGACTCTCTGTCATGTGGACTCTCCGAATCAAAGCATCAGAGATCTGTGAGACACACAGTACAGATTAATCTACCGCTAAATCTCTCATTAATAATAAGCCTGCCAGAACATTTCAGCCTCCGTTCAGATGAAGAAATGCAGATAAAGATGCAATGATCCATAAATGCAATAATGGGATTTTTCTTTTCCACCAAGTGTCTAAAAGGTTTCTAGTTGTATTCCAAAAAATGTTTTCAAACTTGGATAGTTTCTCATTAAAATTTAAAGAAAAAAAAAAGTTATAATAGGTAAACTATGTTTTCTCCCATATGTCTCCTAATTCAGGGGTGTCAAACATAGGGCCCAGGGGCCAGAATCAACCTGGCAAAGGCTCTAATTTGGCCCCAATCTGGCTTTGGAACATACGAAGGGAGCCATAGATGAAAACCTTATGAAAAGGTTTACAGGTTTTCCTCCTGATAAAGATCTTCGCCTTTGCTATTCATACTACATTAAAGTAATTAAATAATAGATAAACATCTAAGTGACAGAAACGTTTATTCTTTCTTTTATTTCATTCTCTTTATCATCAGCATTTTGAATTTCGGATTAAATGCATAGTTAAATGTCTTTACACTGACAGAAAGGGGAGTTTCTCTGGTTCGACCCGCTTAAGATCAAAGACGTGGCCCACGACGTAAAATGAGTTTGTCATTCATGATCTAATGAAGAATTTTGAATGGTGTTAAAATCACTTGCTGAATAATTAAGATATCAATTTAAAAAGGTCACCAAACACGTAATGCTTGACTGGTGTCACAAGTGTGACACAGCATTTGCTCATCACCTCATCAGAACAAAAACGTCAGTTAGAGGCAGCTTTAGAAAGAAACATAAAGTTTTTTTTGCCTTTAAACAGATGTCAAGCAAGGTTTGATTTTAATAAGGCAAAATTGTTCCCCTAAAAAGCAGAGCTTGGAAATATTTGGTTTCTTTGGCAAACCATCATTTTACGTCTTTCTAATGAAATTATGGATCAGTTTTCCAACAGTTTAATTCCAGTAATAGCCGGAGAAGTTACTTTTTGATGTCAGCTGGAGGTGTTGTACCACCTTGTTTTAAGAAATCTTTCGTCCAGTTCTACTTCATTGTTTCAGCTGTAGCTTGTAAAAGTAAAAAGGACGTCTTGTGGCCATCTTACCTGCAGGAAACCACTGGGGTCATTTTCCTTGATGACTTCCAAACAGTACTCCATCAGGCCTGTGGTCTGACGCAACTTTACTGTACAGTGGGAGATTTGATCCCGCACCACCTGGAAAAACAGGGAGAACAGAAGAGAAAACATGTATAATACACTTACAGTTCATAATCACAAGCTAATCGTCATCCCTAGAAGAAAGACAAGTAATGAGAAGAAGGATGGATGTAGACAGACCTAAAGAAAACAAGGAAAGAGGGGAGAAAAAGCCAGAAGTTCAGACAAAAGATTAGGAGCAGGATCGTCAGAGTTATTGATTGAGTAACTCTTTTTCTCTTGAGACACAGATTGAGGGAGGAAGAAGAGGCTGACGGGACACTAGCAAATGATCCTGTAACTGACGTTAACGGAAGGAAAGTGACACTGTGTTTTCACACCCGGGCAGCCTGAACAGTCATCAGTAGTTACATCACAGACAGGGATGAGGAAAAAGTTGCCCTAAAATATCTTTATGAGTGATGACACGGCTCTGAGATGCATTCAGAGTTTTCAGATTTTCTGCCCTGTATTAGTCGTTTGATTTAACAAAAAATATAATTTGGATTAGCTCCATTAATCCTAATCGAGGGGACAGGAACAGAAACCCTTCCAGAGTAACATGTCGTCTAGAAATTCCCTCTTTCTTACCGAGACTGATGTCCGCAGCTTCTTTGCAACAGTGTGAAATAAACACAAGTGCCGGACAGGGGGTTGCTAGGAAACAGAAACTTCACCGCCACAGCTCCAAGGCTGAATGGAGAGGAAAATCCTTCCTGAAGCCGTTTGCTGACCAACAGAAGATGATTTACTGATGACTGCAAACAGGGCATGATAATTCTTTCTTTTGTAATTTTCAAATTTTAACTGAGAGTTGAGACACATGGAAATAATTTTTATGGTCTGGTATTGTTTTAGGTCTTTAGTGTATATTAATGAATATCACTATTTGTCTATGTGCTACACATTTCCTCCTGTCTTGGGCTTTTTCCCACCACCATGTGATTGCCTGATTGTTTGCACATGTTTTCAGTTACGTTTGTTTTTCTTGTGCCTTTCCCTCTCTTTATAAATATGCCTGCCTGACCTTGCACACCTCCTGTAGGCTTGGCACTTCACTGCGTTCATTTATCTTCCAGTCTGGATTTTTGTTGCATATTTTCTCCCCTGCAGCGACTTCAATTCTTTATTCCTTAATTTCGAGAGCTCATTTAAGTTGGTTATATTTTGCAACCTCCCACCTGTGTCCCTGGTGTGCCGGATTTGGGTCTTATTGTGAACGCACATGAAACACATCTGATGCAACAGTCTCAGAAGCCCAGTAATGTCATGAAGCATTTAGAGATTGTGCAATCAAAGCCACCGTGAGAAGATGTAGCCAAAAGGGGCGGATTTAGAGGTTCAAACTTTCTAACCCTCCTTCACTGAAACACACACACATGAGTCTTGTGCATAAATTTGCAGCAACAGTGAACAAAAACAAAGTATGTGGTCCTGATGGAATAGGAGTTTGCCAGCAGACTCAAATCTCACTTTTACTCACATACTCACTTTTCTGGATAGTTATTGCATGGCAGCCTACCTGACTCCATGTTAACTGTTCTATTGGTGCCTTTAGTCAAGGACAAAACTGGTCAAATATCCACCTTAGAAAACTACAGCCCAATTTATCTGGGTAGCATACTGTCAAAAATATTAGAAAGAATCTTTTGGGGATAGGCTTTGAGAATATAAAACAACTATTGACAATTAATTTGCTTTAAAAAATAAAGCACTAATTTGTGCATATATGCTGTGTATATGTGGTGCATTTATGTGCTTCTTCGATGGACCAAAGGTTTTGACCGTGTTAATCATAGTTAACTATTTACTAAGCCCCCTCATATCTGATAAGGATCTTGCATTATTAGTATTCATATCAAACTATGCATGTCCAGTGGGGAAGAAGTACAACCTTTCCTCGTCAAATTTATATGGATGATCTTTCTAAAACACTAAACAAGCAGAATACAGGATACATGATGGGGGAGAGCCTTATTAATAATTTGTATGCTGATGATTTAGTTGCTTTGTTCCTTATAGAGCTGGCTTGCAGCAGCTGCTTAGAGTCTGCTCAAACTATGCTTTGCAGTATGATATGAAATTCAACTCTGAAAAGAGTGTAGCAACGATCACATCAACTTACGGAGCCCTGCAGGGGACATGGGAGAAAAAAATATTAAGACGGACTTTTGCGAGATCTCGCAAAACTAACTCGGGATCTCGCAAAAGTTGAATTCCAACAATGGCGGCAGCTACTTAGTTGTAATATTACTCTTTCTGGGTCACAAAATAAACTTTTAAGATATTTTGAGGCGTGAATGTAGTTGTGTAAACGTCAGATATCTGCTCGGTTTACAAGACATCACATATTTGCAAAAGTGCTCCGACGTTTTCGGAGATCTGACACCCACCATCTCGAAGCTAACGGGAGGTCGAGACCTACTACAGCCGGGAGGAACACCGCTTTCCCGGCACATCGTGCCTTGACCTCCCGGTCGGCTTCGAGCTGGCGGCCTCCGAAGAATGCGGCTAAAACTTTTGCGAGATCCCGAGTTTGTTTTGCAAGATCCCGAGTTTGTTTTTGCGAGATCTCGCAAAAGTCCGTCCTAATTTTTTTTCTCCCATGTCCCCTGCGGGGCTCTGTAGGGCTCCGTATCAACTAAAAAGAATCGGAAGCAAAATTTTCCCATTTTGTTTGGAAAATCTAATTTTTAAATGCACTGACTAAAGTGAAATATTTGGGCCATTTCATCAGGAATCTTTAATATGTGACAAGCAAATATGCCAGTCCATAAATTATGTTAAAATGACATGAAAACGTTTCAGTTGGGCTATAATGATGCATACAGGATCAAGATACAAGTTTTTTCTCCTGCTTTTGTAAACGCTGAAATTATTGGTTATTCATTTTGTATATTTATATTTTTATTAAAATGGCCTATAATGTCTTAAATAGAGTTTGTCTTCCATGTGGATAATATATTTGGCTCATCCATGAAAACACAGACATGTATGTTAATTTGTCCTGTTATTCTTTTGATCTCCATTACATCACGGTATGTAACTCTTTTTGCCAGTGAAATGTCAAAAAAAATGCTGTTCATAATAATAAAAAGGTGTATTTATTGTTCTTCTCTGCAAGCTATATATTCATTAATACAAAGTAATCGATTACAGGCACTTTTGGCAGCATCACTGTTTGATAAACACTTATTTACAGATATGGACTGCACTGCACGGAAATTCATTTAGCAATTTTACAAACAGCATCACTGAAGATAATAATTCCTAAAAGCTTTATACTGATAATCCTGGTACCCTAGGCAGTTTATATAGCAAGTTTTATCCAGATTGATTAAAGCATCTTTAGGGAACATACATCATTATAGTAAAATAAAATGCCCTTAGTTTGGCTTACTCTAAAAACTATTCAACGATTCACTGGATACTCCTAAAAATCTTTGGATTTGTGTTTTTAAGCAAAATCTCGAGATCAGTCAGCCCTGCTCAGGTGACATTACAGATTCTAGTAAAAATATCTGCAGCGTTTCATCCTTTTGCTGGGCTTTAGAAATGAGCGAGCACTTACAAAGCCTTAGTCCATTCCTACTGAGGCGGCGTGAACTTAAATGAACCAGATTTAAAAATTCGGCTCCACCTCTGACATTCATACAAATGACAACAAAAAGCAGGCTTGACCGCTTGCCTGGTGAATTAATATTTACTAGGACACACTGAATCATTTTCAAACAACTCTCTGGAATGAATCAACGTTTCTCTCTCTGGTGAGAGAAGATTTCATTTCACCTCTGACAGTTCGGTTTACATTTCTGTGGCTGAAGGCCAAACCATCCCTGCTGTGGCAAGCTGGAACATCCATAGCCCCGCAGTGGCCTGGCAGAGCTCCAGGAAAAGGCTTCTTACTGCTGTCGCTGCCTGCTTAACAATCACTTCACCGTCCCTTGTCTGCATGTGAAATGTTTTAAATTCAGTGTATAAAGAATATCTCTCTTCAAGGTGCAAAAGAAGTGCTGCCAGCTTTCATTACATCCTTCCCTTATTGTCATCCTCCTCTTTTCTCTCTCAGATTCGATGCTC
Organism: Rhamphochromis sp. 'chilingali'; assembly: GCF_963969265.1. Lineage (NCBI taxonomy): Eukaryota > Metazoa > Chordata > Actinopteri > Cichliformes > Cichlidae > Rhamphochromis > Rhamphochromis sp. 'chilingali'. The sequence goes on from NC_137949.1 coordinate 19,566,367, forward strand.
CCTAACAGCTTCTCTCAGCATTCTAGCCATCCTCCCTGAAATCTGCTTTAAATCAGCTTCCCAATAAGATATAAAAACTGCCGCCGGCAATAGTGCTCTGCCAGATGATCTCCGGATAATCAGCGCAGGGAAGATTCATTCGTCTGAATTTAACCGAGAATGAAGGGGCTGCAGCAGCTTGTGGTGGGACGGCAGTGGAGCAAATTTAGCATCTTGATGAGAGAAATTAATTGAGAGACAGAAAAAGAGAGTGAGAGATGGTGGATTGAGAGCCAGAAAACACAGTGCAGGACAGCGGTAGAGGAAGGCAGAGTCTGCTGCGTTAAGTGGGCCACAGTCTCTGCACAGCGGATACAAACTGTATCCTCTCATGTGGCTGGTAGGGTGATCAAGCACTTTGTCACAGAAGCTCCACAGTGATGGTAAAACAACAGGAAACCGAGGGATGATGAAAATGTAAGACAGTGATAGTGCTAAAACAAACAGCAGTTTTGATAGCACGTTTGATTTCTTCATAGTAGGAAACACTGAGAAACGTGTTTGCAGTGGAACAGGTGCTTATTAAATAAATGAGCACATACTGGAGTCACAAATACTACCTCATAAAAACACACTAAAGACACATTTTACATGGGAAATGCACTGGAAACTACAAACCTCATTCACCTATTCATACAACTGCTTTTTTAACCTAACATCCACACACTCACACTCTGATGGATGCATCGCGGGAAACTCTCTATCTTGCCCAAGGAGCTGGGGATCAAACCTCTAACCTTCCGGGTGGTGTATGACTGCTCTACCTGCTAAACCACAGATGCCTTAAGATGCAATAACTGTTCTGTAGTTACTTCAGCAGTTACTGTTTCTCTGTGTTGTTAGCTGCTGAGGAGGTAAAGCTTCTTCTACCATTTTCTATTTGTATCTGCTGTAGTTATTAGGCCACTGCAGCACTTGTGTCTGTGAGCTACTGTGGCTGCAGTCTTTGAAACTGTCCCCTTCCAGGACACAGGATAACATTTGTAGACCGACAAAAGGGGTGTGTATGACAATCATTAAATGAGGGTCAAATATAAAAGAACACACAGAAAAATAGTTTGTTATTAGAAACATTAAACATTAAGGTGTGTGTGTGAGGATATGCTGCACAGTGGAGTGACGATAAGAGGAAGTGACAAGTGCCACATCCACTGAAAATCAGCTGTCAGTGAGAATCTGTTAGCGTTTACTATTAGAACTGAAGCAAATACAGCAGTAAGCGACCCATGCATACATGCATAGGTCAAAATAACAGATTTGAAATGCATTTTCTTTACTGACTGATCTCAATTATTTTCTCTTGTTTTTGCAGAAGTCCACACGACAGACAAAAACCCAAACATGTTTACCCGGGAAAACCAGTCACGCATTCAGAATAATAATAATAAGCAACTACCTTCAACAATTTTCAAGCAAAACTACTGCCTAAGTTTCATAGTTATAGCTTGAGTATAAGACTATTTTCATCACTTTTATAGCGCTATAACTGTCATGGTCTTGGATCTCAGAACAAGGGTTGTGAGTCAGGAATTTCTTTTTCTGTGTCTTCATTATGGTTTGATGCTCTCAGGTATTACTGGCTGAGGGTCTGTAGCGTATTGTTGTATCGAAGCTTTAGTCATACCTCAGGGTTTTTGAGGTTTCTGGAGTTCTTTGTGTTTTGTTGGTTCTGTTAGGGTTCATAGTTCTTTTGCTTTTAGTTTTGGCTCATGTTTGAGTTTTTTTTCTTTAAATTACATTTTAGTCCAAGATCGATTTCTTTTTGTGTCTCTACTCTGTCTCTATCTGTCTCTTTGTCTTGATTATGTTCTCCTGTGTCTCCTTCCTAATTAGCCCTCTCTGTGTATGAATAGCACTTTCTTCCTTGCAGTCTGAGTTGGCTTGCCTGTTGTACTTGCCTTTTCTAGTTTCTCTGTCCCTGCGACCACTACAAACTTTTATACATATTAACTAGCTATTTAAAATGTTTATCTATTATCCATCTATTTTCTTTTGCTTATCCGGTTTACGGTCGCGGGGTGGCTGGAGCCTCTTCCAACTGCCATAAAGCCAGGGGGGAGATGCACCCTGGACATCTCCCCAGTCTGTTGAAGGGCTTGTTCATCTATTACACTAACCCTGATTCCATTTTCCCCCATACTAGCAAATGGTTTCAACAGGTTGTTCATAGCTTACAATGTCAGTTGTTCAGCCATACTTTTAACGAGCTATGACAACCATTTTTTTCATTACTGATATAATTATAATTATAATCTTCTGAGTGTCTTTTTCTACTGCCTAGCCATTACTTTTTACTCAAACTTATTCAGTTCCAATCAATTCTTAAATGGTAATTCTGGCTTTTGTTGTAGATTACCTCCAGACTACTGCAGAAGTACCCCTTGAGATACAGCCCTTGTTGGGAATCTCTGAATTAAACTCTTAATAGAAAAAGCGATCATATATCTTGAACATAAATAGCCTTTAGATCTAGAGTTTCTTGTCTTGATTAGTTCTCTATTGATTGTCAGGATCTGACAGAAAAGATACAACTGTAGTGGCGAGTAAGACCCTTATACAACATTAGCAGTCTCAACATTAACAAGTAATCCTCCCACACTGAATAACCTTCAATAACAGGCTCTGCTGCCTATCTCGCTGCAATGAAAACTGTCATTCACAATAAGAAAATGAATCATTTGAAATCTGCCTCCGCTTTTCTTTATACTTCCAACCACATCTCTAAGCATCCATTCGGTCCAAAATACCTCCCATGCCTAGTTAAAAGTGAGAAGGACCCTGAGAAGGAGGGTTCCCCTGGAGTAACACAGTCGGTTCAACAAGGGGGAAAGCAAGTGGAAATAAAAATAGCCTCAGAGCCGCTGTACTCATTAACCAACCCGAGCTGGGTGAACAGGGGACCTAGCAACCAGTGACAAACTTTGCATGAAGCAGGAGAAGATGCAGACTGACTTCGTTTCTGATTCACTTTGTGTTGCTCTAATCAGCCTTCATCTGCTGAATCTGTTCCTTGAAGAATCCAGTAAAAGAGATTGAGAGCATAAGAAGTGGGCCCCGTTTTGATCATATTCAATACAATCTTCACATTATATTAGAGGACCGTGCTGATGTTTTCTTTTTTCATGTTTCCGTCAAATGAAATGTGCTTTACAGAAAAAAATCCATCGCAGTGAATTTAATTACATTCAACATTTTTGCTGAGATGTATGCAGTTAAAAGCATCAGCTATATCAAAGGAATAGTTTGACATCTTGAGAAAAACCAGGCTTTCATACCAGGAGTTAAAAGATGCATGCCCGAGCACTATATCTGATGATAAAGCCAAGAGACATTTAGCTCAGAATAGCAAGTGGCGCAGTTGAAAAGTGATCAATATACACAATAATATACACAAAAGACTGAGGTGACTCGTGTTGTTACTCTGATGTTGCAAGGGGGTAAGCTTGTTTTCCATGAAAAGACTTGCAAGAAAACCTCCAAGGCTGAAAACCAAAGCCACCTTGGAAATGCCAGATCTGCAGTTCTTCATCATCCCAGAAGTATAGAGTTCCCACTGGTTCATGAATTCCATCATTTTATTAGTAAATTACTAATTAGCATGTATCTGCGTCTGCAATTCATGCACCTTGCTAAGGCTTTAGCCACACAGACCTAGAGGCAACCTCTCGTTGCCGGGTAAAATTGTTCACAAAGAGGGTGCTGCACCCAAAAAATCTTTTTGATTACTTTGGTCACCAGCAGACTGCTGTGGTCACATGTAGGTTGCATGGAAGACGCTAACTTTGGTGCAAACACTTGCAATCTACTCTCAGAGCAGTAGTGAAACTTGAAAAAGTGCAATGGAAACAGAAAGCGGAGAAAGTTTGCCTTCTAAGTAAAAGCTGTGCCGTACCACTGCAACCATCACAGCAGACTCTTTTTCTGTGTCACATACATCTCTGGGACCAGTTTTGTGCTAGTGATTGCAAGCAACCTTCAACTACTTGCAACTAGCCAGGGAGTACACATTACTCTGTGGGCAGGACTCTAGGCCCGAGGCTTTGCCAAGTGTGCTAACTTAAGAATCAATAATTTGGTTTAAATATTGACACTGTTTCTCTAAAACTTTAAGATAGAAGCAATCAAATGCTAGAATGGAGGCGTCAAAACAGGATTGAACAAACCAATAGGTGACATCATCCATCTTTTATATACAGTCTGAGAGCCTTTCTCTAAACCACAATGTTTTCATATCTAATGAAAAGATGTGAGCTATGAACAGATCTGTAAGGAACCGAGTGTTACTGAAAATGTGAAGTCACTTTTTTAGATCTTTTCTTGTTGGTGCATTAAAGTGCTTGTTGGAAATTTGAGCCTCTGATCTATCAGAGTCTGATGGAGAACAGAGCTTTTTTACACACTGACATTCATGTTTTTCGGGTAGCTTGAGAATCCACAAAAACTTTGTTCTGCAGTCGACTCAAGGAAACCACACATCAGAACTGCTGGACACTCAGTCCTTAGTATTTACAGCAAAAGAAATAACAAAAAGAAAGAAGACTATAAAATGCTTATGGTGATAGATTACCAGTTAAGCCAGTTTAAAGGCCATGTGATTTTCCATCTGACAGAAACTGTGAAAAATTGCTTCCTGGAGGGAAAAAAATCTGTCAGAAAACTTTTGAGGTTAAAAGATTAAGCATGCGGTTTATAGCCAAAGCCTGCAACACAATCCTTCAGGCTACAGAGAGGGCTGCAGCCTGCCCTGCTCATGTCCGGCTTTGCGTCTAGGAACCCGAGGGTGAATGAGTCGAACAGGAAATTATATTAGGCTGTTGGAGACCTATAACAGATTGCAGGTTTTCAAAGGTGACTCAGGTAATTTTTTTGATTATAATTCATCCAATTGAATAATTCTTTTACAAGACATCAACATGGCATTTAGTATGTCGTGTTTTAGCTGTGCACAGATGGTTTGAATCAGCATTTAGAAGATAATCTTTACAGACTGTCTGCTTAAAGGAGACCTATCTGGGGTTCCTTTTGTATCCACTCCAAACCTTCTGCCTCTGCTGCTTCTCTACACAAACACATGGGTCAGTCCTCCTGATGTGCTGGAATAAATGAACCTGACTCATGCTATGAAGGACTACTTCTCGCCTCCACAGCTTCAAACAACAAGCTCAACGTGCTTCAGTCACCATGGCGACCAGGCTTCCTTGTCAGGAGCCAGGACCAGAGGAGAGCAGCAGGAAGCTCTGCTGGAGATGCCAAGTGATCTGCAGCAGCCTCGTTTTAAAATCAGACTCAATTGATTTAATGTTTTCTGCTCTTTTTACAGCTTTTATTGTGAACCTCGTGTGCTTAAATAAGCTGTATTATTCAGGCTATATCACTAGTTGCTCAACTGGACACCATGTTTTATGCAGCTATCAGCATTTATAAGCACAGACATCAAAAACTTCAGCATCACCAAGAGCGTAGCAGGACAGAATTGTGTCTCATTCAGCCACAGCTGCAGGATGAATGTCCATGCCAGAGTTAACACAGTTCCTGGAGATGACCTCAAGAAAACAAGCTTCATCTCAAATGATCCTTTCTCTCCTCTTTTAGCTGTGCCTCGTATCTACACGAGTGAGCTACGCTGCCCTCCAGGGGACAATAGGAAATAAGAGAACGCACGAAACTTCGTTTTCTTGCATCACTGACTCTGTGGGAAACTCCTATGATTGAAGAGGTACCCCTGAGTAACCGAGAAGCACATTCACATGTGAGATCAGCGCGGAAAGCATGAGAAAAATCTGACATCTGAGTTGGAGAAATGTGTTTCTCCAACATTAAGATTCAGCGTACGACACATGCAGACACCGAGCTGACAGGCGGGATCAAATCAGCACTGACATGCATTAAAATTCATCTGTGTTGGAGGTGTGAATCTGTCCAGTGTCCCTTAAGATCCATCCGTCTTTGAAAATTCATCCACTGAGAGGACACAGTTCATTTTTCATGTGCATCGTGCCGCACACCACTGCAAACTAAAATCATGCCTCCTATAGGCAAGAAAACACTGCAGCAGTGACGGCACTTGTAATAGCCGAGTTTCTGAGAATCACTGTAGTTTAGCCAGTGGTGAGGGTTTAGTGTCCCTATTCTCTTCTATTGCAGATCCTTAGGAGAGTATGACTATGTGGTGTTTATTGTGTCATTTTTTATTTACAGTTTCAGGAGATTACAGGAGGCAAGAATGTCACATCAAGGATGCGAGTTGAATGTAACTGATAGCCACAGTGCCTCCTGTGGAAAAGTAATTTCCATGAACATCACATCTAAAACATATACAGTGGGGCAAAAAAGTATTTAGTCAGCCACCGATTGTGCAAGTTCCCCCACCTAAAATGATGACAGAGGTCAGTAATTTGCACCAGAGGTACACTTCAACTGTGAGAGACAGAATGTGAAAAAAAAATCCATGAATCCACATGGTAGGATTTGTAAAGAATTTATTCGTAAATCAGGGTGGAAAATAAGTATTTGGTCAATAACAAAAATACAACTCAATACTTTGTAACATAACCTTTGTTGGCAATAACAGAGGTCAAACGTTTACTATAGGTCTTTACCAGGTTTGCACACACAGTAGCTGGTATTTTGGCCCATTCCTCCATGCAGATCTTCTCGAGAGCAGTGATGTTTTGGGGCTGTCGCCGAGCAACACGGACTTTCAACTCCCGCCACAGATTTTCTATGGGGTTGAGGTCTGGAGACTGGCTAGGCCACTCCAGGACTTTCAAATGCTTCTTACGGAGCCACTCCTTTGTTGCCCGGGCGGTGTGTTTCGGATCATTGTCATGTTGGAAGACCCAGCCTCGTTTCATCTTCAAAGTTCTCACTGATGGAAGGAGGTTTTGGCTCAAAATCTCACGATACATGGCCCCATTCATTCTGTCCTTAACACGGATCAGTCGTCCTGTCCCCTTGGCAGAAAAACAGCCCCATAGCATGATGTTTCCACCCCCATGCTTCACAGTAGGTATGGTGTTCTTGGGATGCAACTCAGTATTCTTCGTCCTCCAAACACGACGAGTTGAGTTTATACCAAAAAGTTCTACTTTGGTTTCATCTGACCACATGACATTCTCCCAATCCTCTGCTGTATCATCCATGTGCTCTCTGGCAAACTTCAGACGGGCCTGGACATGCACTGGCTTCAGCAGCGGAACACGTCTGGCACTGCGGGATTTGATTCCCTGCCGTTGTAGTGTGTTACTGATGGTGACCTTTGTTACTTTGGTCCCAGCTCTCTGCAGGTCATTCACCAGGTCCCCCCGTGTGGTTCTGGGATCTTTGCTCACCGTTCTCATGATCATTTTGACCCCACGGGATGAGATCTTGCGTGGAGCCCCAGATCGAGGGAGATTATCAGTGGTCTTGTATGTCTTCCATTTTCTGATGATTGCTCCCACAGTTGATTTTTTCACACCAAGCTGCTTGCCTATTGTAGATTCACTCTTCCCAGTCTGGTGCAGGTCTACAATACTTTTCCTGGTGTCCTTCGAAAGCTCTTTGGTCTTGGCCATGGCGGAGTTTGGAGTCTGACTGTTTGAGGCTGTGGACAGGTGTCTTTTATACAGATGATGAGTTCAAACAGGTGCCATTCATACAGGTAACGAGTGGGGGACAGAAAAGCTTCTTACAGAAGACGTTACAGGTCTGTGAGAGCCAGAGATTTTCCTTGTTTGAGGTGACCAAATACTTATTTTCCACCCTAATTTACGAATAAATTCTTTACAAATCCTACCATGTGAATTCATGGATTTTTTTTTCACTTTCTGTCTCTCACAGTTGAAGTGTACCTCTGGTGCAAATTACTGACCTCTGTCATCATTTTAAGTGGGGGAACTTGCACAATCGATGGCTGACTAAATACTTTTTTGCAACACTGTATATATATATATATATATGCTGGTCCTGTATGCCCACATGTTGCCATGCACAAGCCATGTTCCTCAAACCACCTACACGTGTGAAACCTCAATTCTACAGAGCAACCAAGTGTGAAATTGGATGCTGTACAGCACAAATGTATCTCTCCATCCTCTCATCTCACTTATGTCCCCCGTTCAACGTGTTGCAGATGGCTTAAAGAAAAATGCAGCTCTTTATGCATCTGAAATCGGTGGCACGGTGTACGATTTCTCATTAATCTTTATCAAAATCGTTAAGATACTGCAAAACCTAAAAAATGCAACTGGAAATACATAATACATAACTTCAGATTCTTTAAGAGCGAAGAGATTTTCCTCACGACTTTGTATTTTATCCACTACAATATGAAACTTCACTTGCAGCGCCAGCTCATCCATCAGTCACAATCACCGCCCTCAATTTGTCAAACCAACACTGCAAGATTATACAGCAGCAAACAACCACTATGAAGCAGATCAAATTTAAAGTCCCAACCTGGCAACTTCTAAAGAAAAACAAGGATATTTTTAAGATAATTGTTTCGGTTTGCACTTGTGTGGCTCATGAATCAATGCCTCATTAGGGTTAACGCCTCATTATCCATTTAACGCATCCAGCCTTCTGATGCATACAAGTGGATTCCAGGAACAGATCTTGTCATGCTCACTCACCTTCAGCTTGTGTTCGTGCTCTTTGTTTACTTGAGACAGCAGCTGGGCCTTGCGCCGGTTCAAGGCGTCGATGAGGGCGTCGCACTGCGCCACCAAGCAAGCCTCAAACTCCACACCGTTCTCCTGCAGGAAAAATTTACAAGAAGCTGGAAAAGCAAAGCATCTGAAGACAGAAAATATGCAGGAATTTGCAGCTGGAAACAAAACAACAACAACAAAGAAAAAGATGGAGGATACTTTTAAGGCCGTGTGCATCACTTTAATAGCAGGAGTAACAGTGAAATACAGGAATGACACAAGAGTTTAATGATGGGATGGATAGTTTGCTGAGATACCTCCTCCTCAGACGAGAAGCGTGAGTAAAATCATCATGATTCATGCATCAGCAGAGTAATAAACTTGACGATTACGCCTCACGCTGTCACTTTTTCACACATCTTAAGTTTTTTTTTGTTGCTCGTCACCTCCTCTCTACTCTTTTACCTCACCCTCACCATTTCACACTGCGTGACAACTATCTACGAGAGGTTTTAATCCCACCTTCCTCCTCTAATCGCCCTCATAAGCTGACCAAAGCTTTGTCTCCACATGAGCATCTAAATTTAGACCTGGTTAATGCGTTAGATGGAAGAAAATAATATAGATGAATGTGAATAAAGGGGAATTCCCATTAATGCTAATATAACCATGTGTTTCTGTAAATGTTAATCTTTATAACCACCTTTGTTTTGCATCCTGAGCTCAAATTTGATGCAAGTGTAACACAGTAAGGGGAATTGTTGAAAAGAATATATCAATGGGCCAATAGGCTCGACTATAGGAGCACAGGGGTGTGTTCAAATGAGACACAGAGACAAGAATGTAACTCAAAAGAACCAGCCAACTTTAGTGACATAAACCATAAGCTTGACAAGCACAGGTTAAAGACACTTTACAATGGTAGAAAGGAAACTTACAAAAATTAAAAGAAAAGTAAAACACAAACTACTAAAGCAATGACTTGGCCAAGTGTTATTTTTGGTTTTCAATGTTCGGGTTTCAATGCTCGGGTTTCAATGCTCGGGTGCACCCTAGTAACCTGACTCCTTAACTCTTATAGAAACAGATTACACAAATCCAATGCACATTCAAATGAAAATTTCACACTCTTTTCACATGTGGAGAATGCTCTACACAACAGCTCATTATTTAAAGTCCCAAATAAAAAATGTCCAAGGGGTAAAGTCCAAAAAATTCCCAGGGTGTGAAAGAGAATAGGGATGAGAGAATGTCAGTCAGTGGTCTTATGTATAACCAGCTGTGCGTGAAAGTGTGAGTGATACAGTCCTACCACACCGCAAGGTGCAGCAGATCATCAAGTGGAAAAGAAGCGAATCTCAGTCTCTCTAAGTCCAGGTGGGAAGGCTCGCCATCTATTTCACTGGAGGAATCCTATTTCACTGGAGGAATCCACCTCAGGAACAATTCAGCATACAAAAAAAACCTGACCGATCTCAGCGCATCACGGCCGAAGACAATGGCATAGTGTCTCTCGGTCGGAAAATGCAGGGCTTTCTGGAAGCAGATTGAGATGAACTTCCAGGCAGTTGATAGCAACCAGAGCTAACAAAGGCTAACAGTTTAGCTCCACGCGGTACTTTTTAAAGTCACCAGAAAAATGCAGCATTTGCCTGCTTACTCACTGTGGCTACTTTTAACATGAAAGGTAGCTGATAACCAGTGAACTTATGTGCAACACAGTTGGTTGCAACTTATATCTAATACTTTTTTTCCAGCTCAAAAGCTTCAGTCTCTCTTTTCTCCTGCCAGCACGCGACTACCTCCACACATAGCAGCAAACACAGAGCACGTAGGTGGGACATACAGCGGCAGACTGCTCTCCCATTGGTCAAAACATACTGGGACCTGTGCATTTCGATTGGTTGGGCAGGCTGTCCATCTCTCTTCATATCAGTCCTTAAAGTGGTACCCCCATTTTATGTGGGTTACACCCTCCCCTCTTGATGGTATGCCCGTCCCTGGGCATCTGCAGGGTGGCACTGAGTTACACTGCTTTGACCTTTCCAACATAATTACTAGTTGGATCTTCAAATCCATTTAAAGAGCTAGTCAATGCCTCACTTAGGCCTTGAAAAAGAGAATTCACCACCGTTATCAGAGGATTCCCAAGTGTCACATAATGCAGTCTCTTGGGCTTTGCTTGCAATCTGTTAGAACGACGAAGAGATGACTCAGTATCTTGAAGTCCATTATTCTGGATCATCACAGGTTCAGGCTGTTCAGTAACAGGTCTGTTCACATCACTTAATCCTTCTTCACATGCTGCATCAGAGCTCGTCCCATCATCTTGAGGAGCTTCCTCAGACTGCTGCAATTCTGAACTTTGAGGAAGTCCTTTGGCTGAGTCAAGCCCATGCAATATGTTTGCTTCAGGTGAGTTGTCACGTTCAGGTGAGTTGTCACGTTCAGGTGAGTTGTCACGTTCAGGCGAGTTGTCACGGTCAGGTACATCCTGAATCATTCCTTCACCTTCCTCTACAAGGGATTTAGTGGCAGGAGGATCAGGTGGAAGTGAAACTGTAGGCACCTCTGGTTCTGCTGATTGTCTGACCACACAAGGAGGTTTACTCAACTTGTGAGTTTCATGTACTGGGACATATACGTCGGACTTTGATGTAATGAGAGGGCGAAATGTCCAATCAGATACATCATCCATATCAGAGGGAATTTCATCTCCCCCCTCGACAACAGAACACTGCCTTGTTCTGGGTCTCCTGTTTGGATGGGTTTTGACTGTCTCGGGTTCTGCAGCTGCTGACAGAAATCCACATGGGAGAAGCAAGTCACGATGTAGAGTCCGCACAGGACCATCTTTACCCTCAGGTTTAACTGTGTAGACCGGCATTTCTCCAGCTCGCTTAAGGACAATGTAAACATCCGTTTCCCACTTATCTGCCAGCTTATGTTTTCCACGCAGCTTCACATTTCGTACAAGAACTCTGTCTCCACTCTGCAATGTTGATTCAACCACTCGTCGGTCAAATCTGGCTTTGTTGCGACCTGCATTCTTTTGTGCATTATTGGTGGCAATCCGGTAGCTTTCTTCCAAACGAGATTTTAGGTTACCGACGTACTGGGAATGAGTCTGCTTAGTAGCATTAGTGGGCAACCTAAAGATTAAGTCAATGGGCAGTCTTGGTTGCCTCCCAAACATCAATTCATAGGGGGAAAATCCAGTCACGTCACTCTTCGTACAATTATAAGCATGTACCAGAGACTTGACGAAGTCTCTCCAGTGGAGTTTATCTGACCGATCCAGTGTCCCAAGCATCTGGAGAATAGTGCGGTTGAATCTCTCAACCGGATTCCCTCTAGGGTGGTAGGGGGTTGTACGCACTTTCTTCATGCCAGTAAGTTCACAGAGTTCCTTGATGGTCTTTGATTCAAAGTCAGGACCCTGATCACTAAGAAGCTTTTCGGGAAAACCATAATGGACAATGAAGTTGTCCCAGAGACACTTTGCTACAGTCTGTGCTCGTTGATTTGGAGTTGGCACTGCCACAGCATACTTTGTGAAATGGTCAGTTATGACCAATACATCTTTCGTGTTTGAGCGATCTGGCTCTATTGATAAAAAGTCCATGCACACTAGTTCGAGAGGTCTGCAGGTCTTAATGTTTATCAATGGAGCAGCTTTCTCTGGAGGTGTTTTTCGACGAATACATCGCTCACAAGATTTGACCATTTTTTCTATGGTCATGTGCATTTTCGGCCAATAAAATCTGGCCCTTGCCAAGTCTACTGTTCGTTCGACTCCAAGATGGCCCATATCATGATGAAGGCTTGTAAGTGCTGTGGCTCTTAGCTCCTCAGGGAGCACAAGCTGATATGAGGTGTTGGGACCATCTTGCCGCTTACGGTAGAGCACCCCGTTCTGTATTTCAAGCCGATTTAACTCTCTGAGTAACAGGGGAAGTTCTGGTAGCTCTAACCTAAGGCTGGGAGGTGGAGTTTCGCCAGTCTCCAAGAGTACAATCACTGCATTGATAGCAGGGTCCAATGTCTGCTTTTGCCTCAACTCCTTCTCAGAAATTGAGTGGACAATGGGAAGCCCATCCACTTGCTCCTGTTGGAAGCAGTCGGGAATAGCTGTGGACTGGTGAGTGAGGGATTCAACTAAGGTCAACCCAGAAGTGGTGGATCCAACATTAGCTACGGCTGAGGTGACCATATGGCGCTCACAAATAGCCTGAATTACATCCAAGGGAACAGTCTCTGGACTCTCAGGGTTGCTCAGATGGTACAGTGTGAACTGCCGGATTCTCTCACTCTCCTTCTTAGATGCATAATCATCCTCTGGTGGACTGTGAGGACGACGCGAGAGCGCATCAGCATCCATATTTTGTTTTCCCGCTCTGTACTGAAGACTAAATGAATAGGTGGAAAGACTGGACAGCCACCTATACCCTGTTGCATCAAGCTTTGCAGAGGTCAAGATGTATGTAAGAGGGTTGCTGTCAGTCACTACTACAAAGTCTGTACCATATAGGTAGTCAGAGAATTTTTCCGTGACTGCCCACTTAAGGGCCAAAAACTCCAGCTTATGGGCTGGGTACTTCCTCTCACTCTTTGAAAGACCACGACTTGCAAAAGCTATGACCCTGGACTGTCCATCTTGTACCTGATATAAGGCAGCACCAAGGCCAATGGTACTGGCGTCCGTATGTAAAACATATGGAAGCTGGGGGTCTGCAAATCCCAAGATTGGAGCGGAGGTTAGCTTTGCTATTATTTGGTCAAAGGCCTCCTGACATTGAGGTGTCCAACGCTGACCAAAGGGTTCCTTTGGGTTGCGATACTCTGAATTTGCGTGTGTCCTTGGCTTGTTGTTCCGCTTCCTAATTGGTGGGTAGCCCGAGGTTAGTTCGTTAAGTGGTCTGACAATGACAGAGTAGCCCTGAATAAACCTTCGATAATATCCAGCAAATCCTAAAAAGGACTGAAGTTCCTTAAGATTTGTGGGGATAGGCCAGGTCTTTAAGGCCTCAACTTTGTCAGGGTCAGTCTCTACTCCTCTTGCGGAAACAATGTGACCAAGGTATTTTACCGAGGTCTGAAAGAATTTGCACTTTTCTGGTGCCAGTTTCAAGCCATATGACATCAGTCGTTGCAGGACATGTTTCAAACGCTGTTCATGTTCCTCCAGGGATGATGAGAAGACAATCAGGTCATCAATGAACACCAGAACCTCTTTGAGATTCATATCTCCTACACACTTCTCCATCAATCTCTGGAACGTCGAAGGTGCATTTGTGATCCCCTGGGGCATCCTATTAAATTCCCAAAATCCAAGTGGGCAAACAAATGCGGTCTTATTCTTGTCCGCTTCCTCCATCTCGACCTGGTAGTATCCAGACTTGAGGTCTAGGACCGAAAACCACTTAGAACCTGCAAGAGCACTGAATGCATCTTCCAATTTTGGAAGGGCATAAGCGTCTTTGATGGTCTGCAGGTTCAGCTTTCTGTAGTCTACACATAGACGAACAGAGCCATTCTTTTTACGAACGACAACAATGGGGGAAGCAAACTGGGACTCAGATTCTCGTATAACACCAGAATCAAGGAGTTCCTGTAGATGTTGTCTCACAGCATCCACATCATTGGGGTGTATGGGACGTGCTCTCTGTTTAAAGGGTGTCGCATCACTGAGTTTGATATGGTGTTTGACTTTGTCAGTGTGTCCAAAGTCCAATTCGTTCTGAGAGAAGACATTTGGCATGTCGTTTAACATGTTTGTAACTCGCTCCTTCCATTCAGTGGGTAAGGGCGAATCTCCAAAATCAAAGCTCAGTTCTGAGGAAGACTTAGCTTGAAATTTAGAGCAGTCTGGTTCTCTGACAGTTTGCTCTTTGTGTAGCACTTGCAAGATAGCATTAACATCTGCCAAAGGTGTTTTGGGGGGTATGACAATGTCATGGTTGGTTTCATTTCTCACTACGACAGGGAGAAGACACTGACGTTTGCGTGGTAAAGTGACTGCAATTGCTGAAACTAGCAAGCCATTTGGTAGTGAAGAAGCTGAAGGATGTTCAAGGACAGCATCTCTTTGCATGTTCACGGGATTTACATTGACAGAGGCCTCCAGGACAACAGTCTGTCCTGCAGGAACGACTGCAGGCATCTTACCTGTCAGTTTTGCACAACCAAGGCTACCAGAGTTAAAGTTTCTTTGTCACATCTCAAGTATTTGGAGAACTGCTTGATACCCATTAAACAAAGGCTGAAAGGGTGAAAGCTTCTGGTAATTAGCATAGAGGGCATCAAGGGTGTTTGTGCCTATGAGTACCTGCTCATGGGCTGTAGAGCGGAGATGGGGGATAACCAAGGCCAGAGTGTGAACATCAATATCAGAGCCTACAAACTCTTTAGGAAAGGTGATGGTAAGCTCAACATATCCTAAGTAAGGGACAGACTGGCCATTGGCACCCTCCACTTCAAGCAACTCATTTAAGGGATGAATGGTCAGATCTGCAAGATGTTCTTCATAAAAAGACTGGGGTACAGTTGTGACTTGTGAACCCGTGTCCAAAAGACAGTTTGTGTCTCTTCCTGCAATAGTTACTTGAGCTGTGGTCTTAGTTCCTACAAGGCCATGTGGAAATTTTGATCCTTCCACTTTAACGTTTTTAATGGCAGGTTTCAGGATTTTGGGACTGACATTGCAAGACTCCACTCCCATATGTCCCTCTATGGGAGTAGGCTTCAGTTTAAATGTGCCTCACTTCGAGAAGCATTAGAGGCTTCCCAAGCAGCCTGTTTTTCTTTCAGCTGTCTTTTCTTAGCTGCTACAAGGGAAGGGTTTGGCGCTTTATCACAAACTGAGACGACATGGCCATCCTCCCCACACTGGAAACAGTACCATGGACGTGGTCTACTGTTAGCTTTAAATGTGGAGGGATGCTGACTGGCCACTTTTGGTTTCACACCGTGGGTGTCAGGTGTGACGGACCTCGCTTTTTGCTGCTTAGGTTGTTTCGTCTTATGATTCTCAGATACAAGACTGTTAAGCTGAATGCTGAGGTCAGCAACTTGTTGCTTTAGCGTCTCAAGATCAGATTTGTCCACCAGATTATTGGTGGTGTGTGCGAGTTGCACGTGTGACGTGGCGTGCTGCTTTCTAGAGTTTTGGGCAGACTTAGCATGACTAAAATGCTGCCTCATGCGGCTCAGTTTTGCAGCCTGTTTATCTTCTTCTGTCCTAAGAAGAAGCAGCAGCTCTGCAAAGGAAGGTGGGTTTTCTTTTTTTTGTTCTAGCTGAAGATCGATTATTAGTGCATTCTCCCAACAACCTCGAATGAACTGCTTTAAGAGCTGTTGGTTAAAATCATGAGCGGACACACCACCACGTCTCATGGCTCTACTTAATGCAGTGTGCAGCCTCTGCAGGAAAACAGAAGCTCTCTCTCCATCATTTTGAAATGTGCTCATGAACCTAGCATGCAGCTCATCACCATCTTCGACTGTTCCGTAGGCAGAGTCAAGCAACTCAAGATAAGCAGAGGGTCTAGACTGTGGACTCAGATGTTTAATCATCTCGGAAGCAGGAGGAAGCAGACTGTCAAGTATACGATGTGTGCAGTGCAGATCAGACACAGAAGGATCTCTAATAAGGATTTCAACACTAGCTCGCCACGTATCATAATCTGCCTCATGGCTAGGACGTGGGCTCTTGCCCGAATAAGCCCTGAGTCTACCAGATGATGCGAACTGGGGTGAGCTCTCATTGCTGCGCACTACATGCTCAACAACTACTCGCTGAACAGCAGTTGGATTAACATCAATTATGGGGCTAGAAGCGGCCCCAGAAGAAGCTGGAAGAGTCTGTGAGGGGCTGAAATCAGTCAGGTTTTCACTGAAATTGGGAGAGGTAAGAGATTTACTTGCGTTATTTGGTGATGTCAAAACTGTGGAGTCTAGAGGTACACCTGATTGAGGGTCCTCAGAAAATGAAACGTCTCCCTTGCTGGTTAAGTCTTTCTGTGGAAGTGGGCTCTGTACAGTTGAGGATTCTGGACCAGTTTGAGATGACTGGGAAATAGCACTTCCTGCCGATGAAACCAGATTTTTAAGTTCTTCCTTTAACATCTCCTCTAATGAATTTCCACTCAGTTTGGCAATTTCACGGAGCTGTTCCATGTACATTTTAGTGGCTTTGTTTCTGGCATCAAGGGAGTAAACACTTCCTAAGGCCTTTAACTCATACACGATGCCTGCTTGGGTTGTACTTGGAAGCCGCAGAGGTAACAGTGGCTCCAATGTGTGCATGGCAGTCTCATGTGTAAACTCGATGATCATGTGCTTATGGTAATCTGACTCAGGATCGTCTAGACGAAAGTAACGGTTGATGGAACCATATTTTTGGAGGAAAGTGGACACTTCCTCATCAGTCTCTGATCCTGTGATCCCACTAACAACTACAGAATTGGGAATTCTGACGGATTCACTTAGCACAACATCCATTTTCTCTCTAGAAGTTATAGCTCAGATTAAGCACTTTTAAACACCACACACAAATTGTCTAGCACTTAAACACACACAACCATGCTCCTGGCTGGCTCGCCAAAGCTCTCACTGTAACACAGTAAGGGGAATTGTTGAAAAGAATATATCAATGGGCCAATAGGCTCGACTATAGGAGCACAGGGGTGTGTTCAAATGAGACACAGAGACAAGAATGTAACTCAAAAGAACCAGCCAACTTTAGTGACATAAACCATAAGCTTGACAAGCACAGGTTAAAGACACTTTACAATGGTAGAAAGGAAACTTACAAAAATTAAAAGAAAAGTAAAACACAAACTACTAAAGCAATGACTTGGCCAAGTGTTATTTTTGGTTTTCAATGTTCGGGTTTCAATGCTCGGGTTTCAATGCTCGGGTTTCAATGCTCGGGTGCACCCTAGTAACCTGACTCCTTAACTCTTATAGAAACAGATTACACAAATCCAATGCACATTCAAATGAAAATTTCACACTCTTTTCACATGTGGAGAATGCTCTACACAACAGCTCATTATTTAAAGTCCCAAATAAAAAATGTCCAAGGGGTAAAGTCCAAAAAATTCCCAGGGTGTGAAAGAGAATAGGGATGAGAGAATGTCAGTCAGTGGTCTTATGTATAACCAGCTGTGCGTGAAAGTGTGAGTGATACAGTCCTACCACACCGCAAGGTGCAGCAGATCATCAAGTGGAAAAGAAGCGAATCTCAGTCTCTCTAAGTCCAGGTGGGAAGGCTCGCCATCTATTTCACTGGAGGAATCCTATTTCACTGGAGGAATCCACCTCAGGAACAATTCAGCATACAAAAAAAACCTGACCGATCTCAGCGCATCACGGCCGAAGACAATGGCATAGTGTCTCTCGGTCGGAAAATGCAGGGCTTTCTGGAAGCAGATTGAGATGAACTTCCAGGCAGTTGATAGCAACCAGAGCTAACAAAGGCTAACAGTTTAGCTCCACGCGGTACTTTTTAAAGTCACCAGAAAAATGCAGCATTTGCCTGCTTACTCACTGTGGCTACTTTTAACATGAAAGGTAGCTGATAACCAGTGAACTTATGTGCAACACAGTTGGTTGCAACTTATATCTAATACTTTTTTTCCAGCTCAAAAGCTTCAGTCTCTCTTTTCTCCTGCCAGCACGCGACTACCTCCACACATAGCAGCAAACACAGAGCACGTAGGTGGGACATACAGCGGCAGACTGCTCTCCCATTGGTCAAAACATACTGGGACCTGTGCATTTCGATTGGTTGGGCAGGCTGTCCATCTCTCCTCATATCAGTCCTTAAAGTGGTACCCCCATTTTATGTGGGTTACACAAGCATCTTTTATAGTTTTATTAAGATAGTATCTTCCCATCTGGCCCTGTGCAGAGTTCAAGCCAAAGATTAGAAATTGAGAAATTCAAATGAATACAATAAGCCTTTTTGTGTCTGCTGCTCACGGCAGCCAGTGGACAGTCTGGGATCACAGAGGGGGATTACAGCTTGGTAGAAGAAAATATTCATGCAGATTATGGGTATGTGCAAAAAACCAAACAAAACAAAAAAACACACGTGTGTGCGTGTGTCTGCGTATACCTGGATATGCTGGACCATATTTTTTAGTTGAACCAGGAACTCTTTGGCCTCAGTGGCTCGATCTGACAGGCCGTTGAGGGCCTGGGACAGTTGACCCTGTGGAAAGAGACAATAAAGTATAATTACATGGACCTGCAGTACATTCAAATAACAGATGAAGTGCTGAATCCTCAGAATCTAAAGAAGGAAATGAATCTAAATTATAATCAGAGCCATATTAGTATTTAAAAACTCCAGGGTCATACACAAAGACTGCAAAGATCTAATGAAATATAAACTTAATTTTGGGCCAGTTCATAGTGATACAGAACATGAACCTCTAGCTTTTATTCCATTAATCACTTACTGGGTCAGAAGATTCAGTAACAATTTTGTTTATTTGCAGCTTTCTTCATTTCATTTGAAAACAAATTGCATATCTTTGTGTTTTTGGAAAAAACGTGTAATTTTGTCACCTTGGTCAGCCTTTTGAAGATTCAGCTGGGCCTTTCCCCACACAATTTTTGCATTAAATTAGATTAATGGAAACTGAAGATAACCATGTAATTGATATGCCTCGTGGACTATCAGCTGCTCTGTCACGCAACCATCCTTTTTGTAGTCCTTCATCCTTGTTGAATAGGGGCTAACAGTGGATTTTGTTGTCTTAACTTTTTAACTCAAACCCCACCTAAATATTTCCAACCCCGACATCCTGTTTTACACAACAACTAAGGCCCCAAAACTATTCCGTGAGACCTTTAACACTGACAGGAAAGACACATGGAGGCAGCCCAGCAAGAGTTATTTTGGATGCAGATTCCAGCCCTGACAGTTCATCATGTGCTACAACCCCAGATCAGAAAAAGTTGGGATGACATGCACGATGCAGACTAAAAAAAACACTTACATATTTACTTTGGCTTTTGAATGCAGACAATATGATCGACTTTATTTCATTCCTGCAGTTCAGGCTTGCAACAAATTCCCAAAAAACATTTGAATAGTAAAGCAATAAACACATATGAGACATTTAAGCACTGAGGATACCAAGCAACAAAATGTTTCAGGTGTTATTTTTTACCTTTCCTCCTGCAAACACATCTTTGTTGCATTTTTGTTGCGTTTTAAAATTCTCCACATATTTTCTACTGGGGATGGGTCAGGACTGCAGGCGGGCCTTTATAATGTGGTTTTATTTTGTTTTGTTGAAAAGTGCATAGATGTTGTTTTACTTGTTGGTGACAACAGTCTGGATGGCGTTTTTGTCTTTGGTTCAGAGCACACGGTTTCCATGTCTTCTAAACAAAGATCTGGGATACCGATTGTTGTGACCAGAACATGTTTTCATCGTCACAGATCAACATGCAGTAAAATTTAAATTTGCATTTGTGAATGTAATTGGGATTGTAGTGCTTCATAAAGGTTTCCCACAGAAATCCTTTGCTTTTATTGTTATATCAGCTGTTGACGGATGACAGTGATGTCTGAGCGACTGGGGTCACGAGTGTTCAGCGTAGGCTTCCACCTTTCCCCTTTATGCACTGAAATTCCAACAGATTTCTTTCTTCTTTGAGGAACACCATTTTTAAATATTTCTACAATTTTCTCTTGCATTTCTTGAGAAACTGGAGCAAATCTGCCCATCTTTGCTCCTCAAAGACTGCAGCAAATCAGGATCACGATCACCTGTTGACATCATGTTGACGGAAGTCCTGTGGAACGGTTGTATGCTAACAAATTAAATGAAGATGAAAAAAGAAAAATGTGAAATATCTCGGGTTCACACTGAAACGAGTGGGTTTCTTTCTTTCTTTTTTAAATGATTAACTCAAAGGCACTCAACATGGGCCGACTTACAAACAAAGCTGCTTTTGATAGCGGCTGAGAATCTGACATTTTAAAGTGTCTGAGCTTTCACCCCTGAGACAAAATGCACTGACAGCCTAATTTTCTCACACAAAATGTCATTTTCAGCTTAAAACTGAGATGATATGTACATCTATTTAACTTTTGCACTGTTAATGTTATAGCTGGGACTCTGGTGTGTGGAGCACATATGACGGGAAATGACATTGTTGTCCGTGTGCGCTGACACAGAAACGCTTTTGAAATTAGTTTTTCATGTATGTGAAGCAAAGGCTGTGTGAACATGGAGGTGACAGGGAGAGAGGACTTGGCCTGACCCTGTGGGAAACTCATTCGCTTGAGTGAACAACCGTCAAGCTGGTGGGTGTATTGTCTTCTGGGAGTAAACGAGGGCACTGGGCCTTATCTAAGCAGAAAAGAAAAACTCCACTTCAACGCAGGAAGACAGCAATAAAACCAGCGACTAGCTGATACAGTAGAAAACGCTGTGAAAACAACTCATCACACGCAGTCTGCTCCTCTTTGTCAGCCCAGCTCGTGGAATCTGACGTTGGCCGGACGAGTGGGAATCAATCTGCAGGGGCCGACAGCTGACCTTCGACCTTGATGTTTGGGAAACCATGACAGCTGCCGTTAACATGAGTCTACTGCACTGGGGGACAGTAAGACCTGGTAACAGCTGAGCAAAGATCCAAATGTAAACTTTCTTTAATTGTGTGGGATTTCAAAAAATGTCCTCTGTGTTATTTAGGGCTGCATACTTCAACACTGCAAAGAAAAGAAATGAAAGAGAAGACTTGAAGTGTAAGTTTTCTTTCATATAAGAATAAAGTAACAACAGATTTCTATGAATTCTGAAGACCTGTTTGACCTCTTATAAGTATGTACTTATCAAACATTAGTCTAAAAAAATGGCAAACACTTGTAAAATCGGAAAGTCTCAAGAGGAAAAACTGAAGTCTTTAAATTGCTAATCCTGTCTTATCAACTAAAAGGTAATCCTTTTACAGTGCAATAGCACAACTGCAGCACATTTTGAATATTATGAAACAATGAATCCAGCAATTTGGCTCTCTTGACTGATTACCAACATTTAAGCATAAAAGAAGAGCGATAATTTACTTTATTAACCCCCAAAGGAAAATGTATTGTAGTAGCTGCAAATTCACACAAATTACTAAAAAAGCATAAACTACATAAACCAAGAAAAACTCATGCAAGCTACAAATTTAAGTAAAAGATAATAAATATATGATAAAATATGGACTATAGCTAGAATTTAAGATATTTGAATTGTTGCTATTGTAAAATTTAATGAATTTCATAATTTTCTTGTACATTTACAATGACAGGGCTATTCTATTCTATTCTATTCTATTCTATTCTACTTACTGTTATGAAATAACCCGAGCTCTTTGGCTTCCATTGAATCCACTCACACACTTCTGGTCATGTGATCACTAGCCACGACTTAACTGCTATTTTGGACATGTGACAATGTAAGGTCAAACGAAAAAGGCCTGAAACCATCTGGCAGGCAGTGGTCAAGAGGGAGGAATGTGTATTTTCTAACCTGTGGACGAGTCGTTGGTTGGCAACTGTTGGGAAATCGATTGGTGAGGGCCCCATTCGCATAGGCCTAGAAACTGGTCAGTGGTCCCCTGGCAACCACTGGTCACTAGTGAAAAATGCGTATTCCTCAACCTTGTGATTGCTTTAGTCACTAGAATATTGCTCTTAATTTGAATGAAACATACCGACTTGTCAACAACTTGTTCGTCATGTTACAATCAAGATTACAGTTTAGCCTCAGAGAGACCAGTCAGTGATAGAAAAATGAGTATTCCCTGAACAGTTATGAGCTGTGCGTGATTGCAGTTGCAGGGGAAATGATTGATAAACTACAGCCTGGTCAGGGGCTACCTGGAAACCACCTGTTGCTAGGCAAAAAATGTGCAAAAAAACCTCCTTGTGATTGTTTCGATTGCTAGCATTTCCTGTGATGATGTTTTGAATGGAGTTTTCTACAAACACTGGCTGGCTAAATTCTGAGCAGTAGCGAAATGTTGAGTGCATCACTGAGGCACAACTTTTACTTTGGAAGCAAACAATCTCTATTTCTGATTTATGTTTCATTATTTCAAGTTTTATTACCACTGGGCTAGCCAGTGACTAACGAGATCACAAGAAGCTTTTTGGTGAAGCGCCCTTTCTGTTACTTTGTGCATGTGACTTCACATAGCAACAGCCAGCAACCATGAATCACTCGCCAGCAAGTCAGGGAACACACTTTTTTCCCTAGCAACCGTTAACCAGTATAACGAATAGCTCTTCACACAACAGCGTGTTTCTTCACAACTGTAGTAAATTTACCAATTTTTTTCAGTTTTATGTTCCAGGTTGTTTCTAGGTTGAGCAAAGTGTCTTTCTTGCAGAATTTTTTTTTAAAACTTTGTTTTGTGTACAGAATAAACAAACAGGATTTAATGAGCTTTAGATGTGCTGGTGGGCAGATTTCCATGTTTTCAGTCATCTTTATGCAAAGCTTTCCTGGCTCCAGCTTTATAGCTACTGCTCAGACATGACAGCGTTACCAATCAAACTCTTGGCAATGACAGAAATAGAAGAATTTACCAAATGTCAAAACATTCCCTTAGATAAGGAAGACATCTTCTGATTTGAATTCAAATCCACAACAGAAAAGAAAAACTTTCTTTTTTTCCAACTCACTCACTTTTTAGGACAACCCTTTTGGGTTTCTGAAATCAATCGGCTGCACTCTGCCTGGATCGCTAAGCCGCCACCATCATTTTAAGATCCTGCCAATCACACTCTGGTGACTTCATCACCGATCAGCCGGTCCTTCACACCTGCCCTTTCATCTGTCCTAAACTGGGAGCTGGTTTTCACTCTCGGTTCTCTCATTTTGCTCTCTGATACAGTGATGGATACTGTGAGAGCTCGAGCCTCGCCTAGTTAACAGTCAGCTTGCGTTTGATGACAGAGCAGATGAAATGAAAAGCACTCGATTGTCCGGGGGCGTTTTTCCGCAGTGTCTGTTTGAGAGCCTGCAGAGCTCAGTCCTCAAAACCAGGTCAAAAAGTGCCACGAAAGTGGAGGCTGGTTTATTTTTGCACAGCTCACGGCGACTTCCTGCTCTGCGGTGTCCACGGTGCCAAGACCGGCAGGTCGGCATATGGGAAGACAGACTTTAGCAACAAATCAAGAAAGCTGAGGTCAAGTAGGAAGAAAACTTGTTGTTCGCACCTCAAGTTCTGTCGCAGATTTTTTACATTTAATGACTTATTTTTAAGTAAAAGCTAAACTATTCATGACAGGGAAAAAAAGACTGAGGCCACATCTCTAAGGCAAATATATAATTTGCTTTGATTATTTTTTCATCCAAGTGCTCTTCATACAATTCAACTACACAAGCTGGGAAGCCATTTTCCCAATTTTGCATATAAATGAGAATGAGAAGATGGAAACAACATGGAAGCTACAAAACAGTTTATAAATTTATGGATCAGAGCTTTAAACGACATGCTGATATTTGTTTCCAGTATATTTGAAATATATTTCTTTATATCCTCCTGAGAACTAGCTTATTCATTTATGACCTCTGTAATGGACATTTGTTTCTGGTCTATATCTTTTGACATATTTGAGCTACCCTACTAAGTCCTGATGTAATAAATAGAGGATATCCTGGGCTTTCAATTGATATCTTGTGTGTTTTCGTTTGGTTTGTAGGTACTAAGTCAATCAGCTACAAATACCGAGGT
This sequence comes from Rhamphochromis sp. 'chilingali', assembly GCF_963969265.1. Lineage (NCBI taxonomy): Eukaryota > Metazoa > Chordata > Actinopteri > Cichliformes > Cichlidae > Rhamphochromis > Rhamphochromis sp. 'chilingali'. The sequence continues at coordinate 19,590,795 of NC_137949.1, forward strand.
TAACTGAAAAACACTCAGGTCTCTGTTGAGCCACACCTCTTAATCTTTGAATTCAGGTGTTTTCAGTCTCATAAAATCAAGAAATCAGCCAGGCAGGCTACCTTTACAAGAATTTGTGGAAGAATAACTATTCTCACTAAATTCAAGTGTGATACTGTAAAATGATGTCGTGAAATTTCATCCCTCCTAAATGTTCCACAATCAGCTGTAACAGGTAAAATTGCAAAGTGGAAGCATTTAGGGACTGCACCAATTCATTCATAAGCAGGAGACCACCTAAAGTTGCCAACACTCTGCTGAGACAATAACTACAGCGCTCCAAACCTCATCTGGCATTAACATCAGCACAAAACCTGTGTGCCGGGATATCATGATAGCATGGGTTATGATGGCTGAGCAGCTGCATGCAAGCCTTACTATTAGATAGAGTGGTGTAAAGCACACAGGTTTGGTAAAAACCAAAATGCTGCCTGACTGCATTGTACAGGTTGTTTTTCTAAAGTTGGCCTGGGCTTCTTAATTCCAGTAAAGGGAAATTTTAATGTTTCAGCTTACTGTACCAAGATATTTTGGGCAAATCTAGGCTTCCAACTTTGTGGGAACATTTCCAGGATGACTGTGCCCTAGTGCACAAATCAAAGTCCATAAAGGTATGGTCGGATAAGTTTGGCGTGGAGGAAATTGACTGACTGGCACAGAGCCCCAACCTCAACCCCATCCAACACCTTTGGGATGAATTAGAGCAGAGACTGCGAGCCAGGCACTCTCATTCAGCACCAATATCTGACCTCACAAATGCTCTTCTTGATGAACAGACAAAACATTTCTATAGATTTGTGTAGAAATATTTCCCAGAATTTTGGAAACTTATATTTGCAAATGAAGGGCCAACTCAATTTTAATGTCTATGGATTAATGTGTAGGTGGCCCGATACTTGTAATGTGTGGAAGACTTGCTGATGATATCCCAAGGAGATATTTTACTTCATCCATTTGTTACAGTTTTTATTCTTGTGTTTTTGGTTTGCATGCAGCTTGATGAGATTTTCATCATTTCTAAGATGATTGATGAGAACATTTAGCGATAACTTAAAATGCACGACATTTACATCTCATCTTCCTGCATTTGCATTTTCATTGCTTTTAAAAGAGAATATATTTCACTGTCATGGCATGATTCATGCTACTGTGATATTAGTTCTGGATGATACTCTCAGAGGGACTAGGGCTTTCTAAAAGTTTCAGCTGAATCCTCTACTTACATTAATGCAATGCAACTTCAAGCTTGCCCTGGGGATAAAATACATCTTGTTCAGGGATAGTGGAAATAAAAGCATCATGCAACGTTAGACTGGAGAAGAGGATGGTGCAATGTTTTGGGATGAGCTTCGAGGGGTTGTTGAGTTAGTGGGGTGGGGGGGCTTAGGATATAGCTGCTATTTGGAAGTACTAATCATCTTATTAATTAAGCCAAGTGGGAACACGTGCATAGGATGAATAATTCACCACCAGCTCCGGGGCCATTCTGCATGTTTCATTTTCTCTCCGCGGCCGAGTGAACTAGCCAATCTGTCACAGGAAAGCGCGAATGTCAGAAAGGCATCAGAGCCATTTTGGATTAAAGCACCCACTAGGAAGTGGGAAGTGCAAGGACAGTAGGAGGAAGGTATAATGTCACTGCATAGCTCTTAAAATTAGAGAGGTAGAAAAGTAAAAACACTCCGTGCTAATTAAAAACACACATAGGCACAAAACTTTCCATCCCTGTCACTGCAAAGATAGCATTTTGAGTTCCCATAACCTACTTTCAAAAATTGTGGCGATACCTCTCTGTGAAATGCTCCGCTCTCAGTCTTAAGTACTTTCTTTAAGTACTCTCTTTATGCACACTTAATCCCGCGTGTAATACACAGTCATTTTGGCTACATACTGTAAACAGACATAAGCTGACAGAAGGTCAACTTCTGGATGACAAAGACACAAAACAAGCAAACAAAATTAAATAATACATTTTTCTCCACAGCTTCCAGATGAAAGAACGTGAAGATGAATGCAATTTTACACAGCTTGATTACTGATTGTGCTTTTCTCTACAGAGAGACCAACCGGAAACTTTAACATGAAAGATTGTGGTTGTTTACATGAGCTGAGGCAATCCTTGGAGAACTCAGTCTGCAATATTCAGCGGGCGACTTGATGATATTTTGTATCATGGGAACCTTTTGTTGTTAAAAATTTAAGCCCTGACATGTTGGAAGAGTTAAGAGTCGGCACAGATTGTGTTTCTCCTCTGTGTTTAACAAGATCCCGTACGACACTGTCTTCTGCAGGGAGAAACTAAGTGGCTGGTGCATTATTCATCGCTTAAGTCATCAATAATGCACAAGGAGCTGTTAACTATCCACACACACACACACACAAAAAGACAGATAAAACTAAAATAATTATAGTAGGGGATTTGAAAGTTGCCACAGTTTCTCCATGTGACAAACTGAGTCATTGTGTGAAGGACCCTTGGGACAGCACCGCAGGAAATGGGGCAGAAGTGATCTATTCTTATCAGTGAGGCCAGCGTCTGCTGCAGATGATCAAGAGGCTTACCTGCTGGTCTAACTGAAAATGTCAAATGGATAAAATCAGGCAGAAAGTACCTGATGATTGGAAATCATTTATTTCTTTACTGACAAGTGCACGTGTGGCAAGTGTCCATTCTAGGTACTTGGATGGTATAATCTTTATGATCAAATTGCTGGTGAGCTTGGCTACACAGGGGAAGTGGAGGGACCACTAAGTAGTTTTAAACAAGTAGGAATATATGCTCAGTAACTAACCAGCAGCAGAATTATGGGCAGTGGCCTAAGCAGAGAAGCCCAGACATTCCTCTCTCTAGCCACCTTCTCCAGCTTATCTGGGGGAACACCAAGGCTTTCCTGGGCAGCCGAGAGAAGTAATCTCTCCAGCTTGTCCTGGGTCTACCCCTGGGCCTCCTCCTTGTTAGACAGGGGTGGGGAACTCCAGGCCTCAGGGGCTGGTGTCCTGCAAGTTTTAGATACCACCCTGGGTCAACACATCTGAATCAAATGATTAGTTCATTACCAGGCCTCTGGAGAACTGCAACATGTTGAGGAGGTAATTTAGCCATTTAAATCAGCTGTTTTGGATCAAGGACATGTCTAAAACCTGCAGGTCACTGTCCCTTGAGGCCTGGAGTTCCTCCACCCCTGCTGTACGACATGCCTGGAACACCTCAGCCAGGAGGCGCCCACGAGGTATCTTAATCAGATGCATAAACCACCTCAGAAGACTCTTTTTCATGTGGAGGAGTGTTGGCTCTACTCTGAGCCCCTGCCAGATGGCCGAACTCCTAACCCTATCTAAGGGACAGCCCAGCCACCCTGCTCATTTCCACAGCTTGCATCCGAGATCTCGCTCTCTCGGTCACTACACACAGCTCGTACCAGGTAAGGGTAGGGATGTGGATCGACCAATAAATCGAGAGCTTCGCTTTCACAATCAGCTCTCTCTTCAACATGACAGACCGGTACAGCGTCCACATCACTGCAGCCATGGTTCCAACTCATCTGTCGATGTCCTGTTACTGTCTTCCATTTCTTGTGAACATGATCCCGAGATACTTGGGACAGCAACTCGTCTCTGACGCGGAGTGGACACTCCACCCTGATCCAGCTGAGGACCATGCCCTCGGTGCTGCTAATTCTCATACATGCCACTTCACATTCAGTTGTGAACTGCTCCAGTCCGAGCTGGAGGCCACCACCTGATCAAGCCAACCGGAACACATCAACCACAAAAAGCAGAGATGAGATTCTGAGGTTGCGAATGCAGAATCCTTCAACCACTTGGGTATGCCTAAATATTGGCATTGTTTGTTTTTAATGCATTTTGAATCGTCGTCTTGGCATAGGCCAAAGATGCCTATGACAGTCTCTATTAGGTAGATAAACTAGTACTTGCACCTTTATACTCAAGTTGAGTACTTTTCACCCAGTCGTGCACACATTCACTTTGAGAAACACTCACTCAGACTCTGATGGATGCATCGGGTCTGATTTGGGTATTTGGTTGAGTATTTCGCCCGAGTATTTGTAGACGAACTGCTCTACCACCTGAGCCACAGCCACAGCAACATTTTGTGCCAGGTAGAAGGCCCTGGACAGTTCATCATGTCTATTTCATTCCTTTAAGCAAAAACAACCTACAGATGTCACTGAAAAGCCTGAACACTGTTTCGTAACTGGACCGTGTAACTCTTCCTATTAAATTAATCGTTCAGCTATATCCATACTTGAAGCTAATTAGACAAGACTCTGAGAACAGATTGATGATAATTACATCAGTGCCACTTCAGGGTTTGCCACTTTATGGTCAGGACAATGATGTTGATGATGCTGATGATAAATCTGTGAGTTATGCCAACAAAAACAAGGTCAGTGCACGATTTAACTTGTGCTGCCCACGTCTCAGTTTGAGCTCACTTTTTTGGTGTCCCTATTTAATAATGTGGGCTGACTGTTTCAGAGCAGCCAGATGTAGCAGAGCAAAATAAATTATGCCGTTTAAAACATTTGACTGCTTGAGCTGAAAAGAATAACTCTTTGTTTGTTCCTTTCCCAGTTGGGTCACAAAGGAGAAATGGCACTGTGGATTTTCTAGGCATTTATCTCTCTCCAGTTCCATGCCTGGAGCAAGCTATAATATTCAGACAGTCTGTGTTCTCACCCGGAGAAGTTATATAAAAATATGTCAGTGTTTTCTGTGCAAACCCGACTCATTTACCTCACTGATGAGACATTCAGTGCGGCTCTGCCTCTCCTTCCTGCTCATTCTCTGGTTCACTTCTTCTCTTTGGGGTGTTTGGGGTCATTCATCGCTCTCATTTTGCTGCTTTCTTATCTCCCTCTTTCATTAACATTTACACAGATAATCTCTTTACATGGCAGCTTGAGGGGTAAATATCAGCGCCTTTAATGGAGCAGCGTCAACCTAAACGGCTTTAAGACACTGAAGCTTACGCCCACTGTGAAAATTCATTCTTGAAAAACCTCAGGCCTGACTTTGCCCTCTGCATTTATTAGTGCTTTCTTAAACAATTGAGCAACCGTGTCTTTTATCTACACAGAGTCACTTATAAAAAAGACATATTTAAGGGTAGTGTGAGCTGTATCACTGCACGGCGTTGGACTATTACTGAACAATGTTCTTATGCACTTACACTAACTAGACACTTTATTAGGTACACCTGTTCAACTGCTTATTAACATAAATTTCTAATCAACCAATCACACGGCAGCTCAAAGCAGCAAAATGCAACTCAATGCAATTAGGTATGCAGACATGGTCAAGATGACCTGTTGAAGTTCAAACCGAGCATCAGAATGGGAAAGAAAGGTGTTTTAAAGGATCTTGAACATGGCGTGGTTGGGCTGGTCTATTTCAGAAACTGCTGATCTACTGGGATTTTCCCACATAATCATCTCCAGGGTTTACAGAGAATGGGCCGAATGGACCAGTGAGAGGCAAAAATGCCTTGTTGATGCCAGAGGTCAGAGGAGAATGCTGGCTGCCTTGAGCTGGTAGGAAGGAAACAACAATTCAAATAACCGCTTGTTATTTGAAACAGATGGCTACAGCAGCAGAAGACCACTTCTGTCAGCCAAGAACAGGAGAATTAGGCAACAATTTGCACGTCTCACCAAAGCTGGATAACATAATATTGGAAAAACCTCGCCTGGTGTTATGAGTCTTGATTTCTGCTGCAACATGTGGATGGTAGAGTGGTTTAAACAACATAAAAATTGAGCCATCCTGCTTTTAATCAACATTTTAGGCTGCCGGTGGTGGTTCAAACTGGATAACACGCCATAAAGCTCAAATAATCTCAAACTGGCTTCTTCAACATGACAATGAGTTCAATTCAATTCAATTTTATTTATATAGCGCCAAATCACAACAACAGTTGCCTCAAGGCACTTTATATTGTAAGGTAGACCCTACAATAATACACAGAGAAAAACCCAACAATCTTATGACCCCTTATGAGCAAGCACTTTGGCAACAGTGGGAAGGAAAAACTCCCTTTTAACAGGAAGAAACCTCCGGCAGAACTGGGCTCAGGGAGGGGCGGGGCCATCTGCCGCGAGTGGTTGGGGTGAGAGAAGGAAGCCAGGACAAAAGACATGTTGTGGAAGAGAGCCAGAGATTAAAAACAAGCAATGATTCAATGCAGAGAGGTCTAAGTTCACTGTACTCAACTGGACTCGATAGTCACCAAATCTCAGTCCAGCAGAGCAGCTTTGGGATTTGGTGGGACAGGAGATGAACAACCAGCAGATCTGCAGCAACAATGTGATGCTATCATGTCAATATAAACCAGAATCTCTGGGGAATTTTTCCAGCACTTTGCTAAGGCAGTTCTGAAGGTGAAAGAAAGTCCATACCAGAAATGGCAGGCTGTAACTAATAAAGTGTCCAGTAAGCGTATTTTGAACGAAGCCATCATGCAAAACACCTTTGAGTTGAAACATTTGTGCAATAATTAACTGTAAGCATGACACATCCTTCTCATTACTAATTAAATACAGTATTGGACAGTTTTTTTCTGCTTCTCTTTATGTGGCTGTCCCGACAGTCCGACAGAAGGGTTAAAGCAGGAAAGGACAAATAACCTGCTTCTTGTATGTGAATTTTCAAGGCTTTTCCTTCTCTCCCACTGAGTTTAACAGAAGCTCCAGGTAGCTTCTTCTACCAAGAAATTACAAGAAATTACATCAGCTTCAAGGCTGAAACAAGACTTTAAAATGTTTCCCAGCCACGTGACCTGTTCTGTCTGTCCTCATTAGCTTGCTTTTGGGGCCACCTTGAATGAGAGCTTGTAGAGCATCAGTTTGGGTTAACTTAGTGTCACTTTCTGTTAGACCTTTTTTTCTTAATAGGAGTAAAGATAAAAGATAGCACATGTGCAAACCCTCAGAGTCAAACCTCTTGATTTATCTCCCTTCCTGTAGCAGGAAAAAGAATCTGCTGCAATCTGTTACCTATTTTCTACACACACACACACACATGCAGTACATTCAGTTTGATTAATCACCTTTAATTGCCACTAAACATAATGAGTGGCAGACCGTGACTTGGATTGCATTCAGTGACCTGTTATGACATCCGTGAAGAGTTGAGGACCACTCACTGTGTAGCAATTTAACACACTGATGATACCCCTTTACTCTTTTTAATGTGATTCATGGAGATCAACACTAAAGTCCTGCCACCACATAAAACCTTCCAGTACAAAGTCACTCTTTCATTTCTGCTCTTTCTTGATGACCATTTTGGTTTAGAGTGACCAAAAGGAGAGCTTGGAGATAAATCAGGGTGTTTTATTGCCTATGAGACTAGAAGAGAAGCCAAGAATGCGTTTGAACTAATGCAGGAGGAAAGCATGTAGAGCGCAAGTAATGATCTGAAACAGCATTCATTTTTAGAACGCAGCAGAGGGGAGAAGTGTAAAGCATGTGGGGTGGATTCCTCATGGGGTCCAGTATCTTAGAGACCTTTGCTGCTTTGTACTTCAGGAAGAGGGATTTGGCTGTTATGGCAGCAGGTGGTTAAAGTCGTTTACAGCAAGGAGAGAAATGCTGCAGAAAGATGGAGAAATCACTGTTTTTCTGCTCAAAAAGACAAGAAAAAATGCAACTGAAAAACAGAACAGATCCTATTAAATGATATCACCACATTTCCAGCTCTGAAGTGTAAATGCTGCAGGTGTGGATTCGAGATCAAGATCCTTAGTGTGGTACTTTGTGCATCAGCATTAGACAGCAAAGATGAAAAATTCGCCGGCTCAGTCACAAAAGCGCACAGATCAAACAACCAAAAGCTTTGATCAGTTTAAACATGAAGGGGAATGCAAGATGTTTATGGGCATTTCTAAGGCTGTGTAAGTATATGGGTAAGCAGGACATGCTTTTTGAATACTGGTTGGTTTTTCTATGGCTACGGCAAAAACCTTGAAGCTCAAATAGTTTTCTTGAAGTTTGCAACTGTGCTGTTTTGGTTCATTTTTATTAACCCGTCTTTCCAGAGGTAGGCTTTTTGGGAAAATGCTGAAAAATGTAAAGCCTGCTACTTGCCCAGTAAGGAGAGTGAAAATTTGATTCCATAGGGGGCCAGATTCTATCATGCTGGTTTAAAGATGCTCAGGTGGAGGAAATACACAGAGCTAGGACTGTGTGCAAAATGTGAAGCATTATGAGATGATCCATCTCTAATATTTGTGCAAGTGAAGAAGAGAAATGACCCCTAAAAAGGCACAAATCCATCATTTTCCCTTTGCAATGTAACTTAATCAACATTGTTTGATAAACCTGTGTCTGTATTTTGGCATTAGCGCCAGAAATCTAGGTTTGGTCAGTCTCTACTTCATACTGGAGGGGGGGGAATCAGTAAATAAGCTAAAATAAGTTGAGATTTCTAATCGTTACATAGAATATTTGTTTGTATTCTTGTCATTTTGCAGTAACTATTTATCAAGATGTGAAAAAGCTTTTTCTCCAGTGAACATTGTGAGGAATACCCTGAAGCTCCCAAAGATGACCATGCTCAGCTCTGCCAACTCTGAGCTTTGAGCCATCTGTCACAGCTCCGTGGGCAGCTTCAGATGATCAGATGATAGATCAGAAATAACCAGGTGCCGTGAGATACAGTCAAAAAAAAAAAAAAAAAAAAAAGTGCCACCTGCTGAATATTGGCACTAAAATTCCTGGTACCACTGATTGGTTTCTAAAAATACTCTTTTTCCCATTTTACATCTAAGCATGATTACGCAGAACAGATTGGCAACTTTTCATGTGATGGAAATTTGATATGAGCGAAATGTTCGACCCCATCTGATATTCCCAGCAATTTTACAGTTGTCTATCGCATCTGAAGTGACACTCTATCTCCCTACAAGGAATGATCGGAGTGGGGTGCTTTTAAATTGTTGTTCTGGAGACATATAAAACCAGATTGCTGAGTATAAATGATGAGGACGGGGAGATAATGATGTGCTTGTGTTGCTTGTGCACCAGCACTCAATACATTCATTGTTTGGTTTTTTTTTGGTTTTATCATGGAAACCAGGAGACACCTCCACTACACAGCATGCTCCCTGTGTGTGTGTGTGTGAGTGTGTGTGTGTGTGTGTGGGTGCATGTGTGAGTTATATCTAGCTCTACATTCTTCCCTTCTTCATTGAAGGCTGGAGTGTGGAGGTGAGGGTTGCTGGTGCAGAGGCGTAGATAATCTCAGCTCTGCCTCTCCTGCCCACAACAACTCAGCTTCCAAAATAGCTTCTCAATTCACACCACAGGCCTGCATCTGTGCTTCACTCCCCATTCTCAATAAAGCATAGCTTCAGTGTTTGCCATGCCTAATGATCTTCAGGGCGCCTGTGAGCTGTCAAAGCACTGAAGGAATTTGATGTTGGCATCTCGTGAGACAGATGGTCATCATTTACATGGTCATGCAAACAGAAAACAGCAGCTTCTAGTTGTCCACTTATGAGGTAAAATTAAAAATGAGCCACTGCCTTTCGGGTTTGTTTGGCAGTGTTTGGCTAAAGGCAGCGTCACATGAAGCTGGACCGTGTATCAGGCAATAAAATGCATCCTCTTACTATTGTTAAACACTCATTTAAATCCAAAGCGGCAGAACGAACACCCCACAGCTCTGTACCTCTCTACCGGATGCTAAGCAGAGCTGACACGACAGCGCAAATTATTTCGAACACAGACTTGTTGCTCAGCTCAGAGGATGTTGAATCATTGCACAGAGCGGCCAAAAACATAAATAAAGACAGAAACAGACGCACTTGTAAGGGACGAAGACAAATCTTAGCACCCCGATCATTTTTACGCACGTACCTTGTGCAGTTTCCACATTGCGCCTAAAGCTTTGACCTCATGCGTGCCGTGTTTCCCTTCCTCCAAACACTGATAACATACAGGCATCTTGCACTGTACACAGTACATGCTGAGATTCTCCAGTTCGTGCTCTGTGCAAGTGGAAATTTTGCGGGGACTGGCGCGGCGACTTATCCGCCCCTGCGCCGGCGGCACCAGGCGATGCTTGGCGAGTGGACCGCGGGGAGGATGGCAGCGCAGGCGGCACGGGTCGCAGTAGAAGACGTCGCACTGCTCGCACATCACGGTGGCCTCCTTTGGACTCTTCTCACAGAGCTGACATTTGAGAGCGGCCGCTTTGCTCTGCTGATACCTGTCCACCACCCCCTCCAGCACCCTGTTCTTGGGGAACCCGCGGAGTCCCCTGTCATCCAGGATGAGGCTGCGGTGACACTGCGGACAGGTGATGCAAGAGTTACGAGGGATTGGAGTTAAGGAGCCGGGGTGCGGTAGAAGGTGCTGCTGCTGCGGCTGAGGGACAGTCGGGGGGAAAACCCGAACCCCGTTCGGTGATTTTTGGCAAGGGGTGGTCGGAGCGCTCACGAAGCCCCCGTAGGAACCGTAGCCACTGTCCGCCTCACTATACAAACTCATTTTATCCAAATCCAGGTAATCATAATCGGAGACCCCGGACCCGGAGGCTCGGCTGCTCTGTGGAGACTCGGCGTCGGGGGTCTGCACAAGAATATTCCGAGCACAGGCTAAGCAAATGTTATGGGAGCACGGCAGTATGATGGGCTCCCGGTAAAATGAGCCGCAAACAGGGCATTTTAACTCTTCCTCCATTTCATCCATGGTTGCTCCTGAGAGGTGAGAGATTCCTCCGGGGTGTGCAAATAGAAACGGGAGAAGTTTCGGCAGAGCCTCGGCTGATCGGGCTGCTCTCTGTTTGCGCGTAAACGAAGCTCCAGTCGCGTTCTGCTGTTAAAACTGCAAGTGCAACCTTGACCAAATGAAAGGCATCAACGAAAAGGAGGCATACTAACACTACTCACCAATAAGCACGCAGCGTCAGCTCAGGCTGGATTGCTATTGGACAACCAGTGGATTCCAAACAACCATTGGACAAATGAACTGTCGGCGTGAAGGTCCGTTAATGAGCTCTAGAGCGATATACACAGCAGACACTAATGCGTGTGGACATCAGTGAATGCACAGGATAATTGTTTAGAGCCTTAAAAGGAAATCAATAGAATAAAATGATTACTAAACACAATCTGAACTCAACATCCGTCCTTCATATGCTTTCATTTAACATGTGACATCTGTAAAAAAAACATTTGTCCAACCAGTGGTTAAGGAAAGAAACAAAAGCTAAATTGCAGTGATATAACACAGTTTGGGAGTATGATATAACATTAGAACCAGAGAATATTTGACATTTATATCATTACTAATTTTCTGTATTTAGTTCTCTGTAACTGCTGCACAACATAAACTTGCAAACTTGCTGTTTGAAAAGCTCCTTTCATCCGCACAGGGAGCAAAGATCACTGCTGAAGCTGAGCGAAAACATGGAAACTGACACCTTGTGAGATAAGATAAAGCAGCGGCTCTCAAATGCACTCCAAAGTGTTTTTTTCCTTGAGTATCCAGAGCCTCTTTATTTCTCTGGCCAAATACCTCAGTCATTTTTGAGACATCCATGGCAACGTGAGCAGCTAGTCTTCAGTGAAGCTGTTGACCGGGAAATGAATTGGAATAATCCCATTTAAAAGAATACTTTTTTCTCAGAGGCCCAGAGGGCGACATGAGGCCACTTAGTGTGATTATATTAGCATATTTCCTAAGAAAGTTTGGGAATAGAAATGGCATTAATTAGGAAATTTTTGTTAAACATAATCAGTTTGTCATAGTTCCAGATAAATATGTCAAACTTGAGTGTGAACAACCACACAATCACATACACAGTTGCATTTTCAGTGCATCACCTGGAAAATGGAAAACGGAGTTTTTGAACATCTCTTTTGCAACACTGTCAAAGAGTTGTTTAATTTCTGCCAGAGCTTCCTGTGCTGTCAATGTTTCTGCCCATTATCATCTCAGATTCGTGAAAATATACAACAAATGGTGAGTTTATCCCTGCAAATGCATCCCTGGATTAAACCAAATACAGTGTTGACTTCAACCAAATGTTTGTAACAAGTCCATTAGCTATTTTTGGATGCATGCTCGCTGCCTCCTCTGGCATTATGGCGTTGTTCTCTGTGTAATCTCCTCATTTGGGGGCTACAGTGCAGCTTCCTGTTTGAGTAAATCTTTACTTTGTATTCTTTCTTTCTTTTTTTTGTTCTTCATTGCCAACACTCTCCTTCTGCCAGGACACACAGGCCAGGCAGCTCTCACCGGGAAATCTTCACAGATTTCTTTTTACTTTTCATGGATCCCATCCCAGAATGCTCCTGTGTCTGTGATCGTTCTGATGTTTTTAGTGACCTCATGTGCACCAACATGGGAGAGAAAAGACAACAGTACCAAGAAACCATAACCCCCCCCCCCACAAGGTCAAGTTATGGGAGAATATAATTCTAATTATAAAACAATTATTAATTATAGAATAGAATAAAATAGAATTCAACTTTATTGTCATTGCACATGTCACAGGTACAAGGCAACAAAATGCAGTTTACATCCATCCAGAAGTGCTTTAGCCATGATATAGATATATTACAAACATATATTAGCTATAATATAGATATGTGAGTATATTACAGAAATGGGTCTATTATGGTATGTTATAATGTACACAGTATGAAGGTATGTTATGAATATGCTATAACTATAAGTATGTACAGGCTATGAACAGGATATAAATATGAAAAACTATACAGAAATATGAGATATACAGCTATACAGAAATGTGAACTATGCAAGTAATAAACAGTTGTAGAATTAAAAATTATCGTATTGAACAGAATGATTATTTATCCAGAATTATACAGTAGTGCAGTTGAGATAAGTGAGATATGTGGATAATTTCTACAGAGGCTATATGAAGTGCAAGTGGTTGAGAGTGGTGGTTCAGTCCATGTTATTATTGTGTGTATGAGGGTACAGTTGTCCGTTGTGTGTGTGTGTGTGTAGGTGGTTGTGGGTGTGTATGTCCAGTCCATGTGTTTAACGTGGGTCAGATGTCAGGAGGCAGAGTTCAGGAGTCTGACAGCTGTGGGGAAGAAGCTGTTCCGGTTCCTGGTGGTCTTAGTCCACCAGGTACCGGATTCATAATTCATAATTATCAATGATGACCTAATATGAATTGGTTATTTTTTCAGAAATAACTGATGAGCATTGAAGAGTTTTACTTAAAGATAACAGCTGCAGATTTTAATTCCCATTACTCTTATTGCTAATTCTTTAAATACCCAGCAATATCTCAAACAGCAGGCCCATCATTTTCAGTGAACAGAAATTAAATCTAATTTCTAATAAACCTTCAATGAATGCTTTGAAATCATCTTTCTTCTCACAGTTCATATCAGTGAGTATTTAAAACTGTCTTCAAAACAAAAGGCAGCCCAAGTTTATTCATAACTTGAATTGCTTTATTAAACATACAGTATTGTGCATTTCTTCCAGCGATGAACAATATCTGAATAAATATAAGAAAACAAAAAATCCTGACACAGGATCTGAGAGATGCATCTTCATAAATGTTTACTGAAGGCTCATCTGGAATGCTCTCAGTGGAAGGATGACAGCCAAGATGCCATTCTTATGGAAGGGAAACAGGGAGAACCCGTGCACTTGGATTTCTTTGATTGCCATATGAAAGATGGAGCACATTACTTCAGAAACTACTTCACCAGCCTGGGAACATTCTGCAGCAGCATTTATTTTATACCGATGTGACAGTAATGTGTTTTTTTTAACTGGACAGCTAATTTATAAGCAGGTTTCCTACCTTCCCAGCAACGGCAGCTTTACAGTGGAAGCTATCATTCAGTGCTTATAGTGGGAGGAGGCATGTGTTGTTAACAAGATATTGCTACATTAATAACACAATAATGGCAACTGCTGCACTGAACAGATGCTCCGTCTTCAGGGAGCTGATCAAACACATTCCAGCGAGACGTACAAAAGACAAATGCATATTCATCACTTTTGTTGAGTCACGCAGAGGTTCTGATGAAGTGATTTGCTGCATGTATGTTGTATAATATTAAATGACGTCAAAGGCTTGACTGGCTCTAAATATATGCGTATGCATGGTCTGAGGTATGTGAGGGCCACACATTGTCACTGCACACTGTTTATGTATAAATACATGTTTATTAGGGGTGCAACGATACACAAAATTCACGGTTCGGTTCGGTTCGATACTTTGGTGTCACGGTTCGATATTTTTTCGATACAAAAAATGTTCATGCCTTTTTAATTTGTCATTTATTAAAATTATAAATATATATTTTAACTCAAAAGTACAGTTTTTAAATTTAACCCTAACCCTTGTGCGTGTTTTTTATTTTGACAGCGAATGCGCACCTGCGGACCACTTATGTGCAGCCCTGGTTATTTAGCTCGTCATATTGCAGCCACAGAAATTATTTTGTCCATGAAACCATAAAGCTGCACTTTCTTTTTGCCTTATAGTCTGATTTGTCATAACTTCTCCGTTTTGTGGTAAGCTTTTCTTTGGCTGTCACTTCTTCACCCTGACCTGTCTTATTTGGCTCAACAGAACTAAAATATATATCCTGCTGCTTTTACACACACTCACATAAGCTCAGCGATTCTCTGCGCGATCAACCTGTCACATGTTTAACCCTCCTGCCATCCTTTAAAAAACTCACACCCATCACCCTAGGGACCATTCTCAGCCACGCCATAAAAAGACCATATATCCATATTTTATTCCACTTTAAATTAGCCAACCTTGTAAAACTACTTCTCCCTGAAATATTCATGTAAAGTTTTAATTATATTTTTGTTGTTTTAACCCTTCAAATCCCAGTGTTATTACATGAGCGCCCTGTGTTATAAGCCCCAAAAACCAAAAAACGAAACTAAATATTTCCACAAAAAACCAGTTGAAGTAATATGTGATTGTCATTATAAGTAGGCCTTTAGATGGACCAAAGATTGGCACCAACATACATTTTGACCTGCCATTATTTTTTTTGCATTTTTTTTGCAATTTAAAAATTAAAACTTCAAGGCCCTGAGTCTTCATTGACATCCAAGAAAAGAAGAAAAAATAAAATCATATGATGATAATTTGGGGTTGAAAAATAGCGTTTATAATGGAAGTCAATGGGCAGAAAATGGTCCCCAGGGTGATGGGTGTGGGGATTTCTGCTGCTCAGCCATTTTAGGCTGATTTAAGGAATTCACACTGGAATATTAACATTGACAGGTAAAAACTATCCTGTGGCAAGTTTGGTTATATTCCACTGAACACAGTGGAAATGGCAGCCATTTAACACATAGCAGTGGCACAAAAAGGTCCCAAGAAGGCAGGAAGGTTAAGCTTGCTGCGGAGATTTCACTTGTCATGTTTGCATAGTAAGCTAACTAAGACGATGTCAGAGGAATTGGTGCGCAAATTATCATCACTCACAGATCAGTGCTGTCGCTCTCTATACACAGTTCGCACGATTGCAAAGTGAAAGCAAAAAAACAAGCGCAAATTCAAACGCGATTTCAATATGTCACATATTGACAGTGGCTCACCGATGCCAATGACATAATTACCCAGCTACATTTCTGAAAGAATGCAAAAGCATTGACATATATTTTTCTTCCTACAATAGCCCGACGGGCAGGGCAGAGAGATTTTTGTAGCCCGACTGGAAAGATCGCTAGCTCCGGGACGTCGGGCTAGCGATATTGCAAGCCCTGTATCTGATTGAGGAATCACTCATCTTTGGAAAAGAGAGTTTATTACAGAGAAATGTCTCTTTCCAAAATAAAAGCTATACTATCCGCTTCTTCTGGGCTATATTCTCAGCAGCATAAGGAGAATCACGTGCTAACAGCTGTCTACATGACTCGGCTAAAGTTAGTAGCATGCTTGTTGTTTTTGTCTTTGCACTAGGATGATGTCGGCGTAAATGTGCAGTCATATTCGTTGTGTTCCCACTAGTGCTTTCAGGTTAATCTCGTTGAAATGACCTTAACGCCACAACACGGCAAATCTCCGTTAACGAGCTACCGCCGATCGCCCCGTGCATGGGGCTAGACGGCCAACACGTTAACGAGCTAACTGCGCTAACACACTAGTTCCCACCCATGTAATTGAGCATTGCATGGCACATCCAACATACTGTTTTACTTTAGTCCATGACTCGCTTACCTTCAGGGTCATACGTCACATGAAAACCAAAATAATTCCAAACGCCAGATCTGAATGAGGGTGGGGGAGGTCCATCTTGCAAGGAGAGCTTAACTTCTGTCTCGCTAGCTTGCCCTGCGCTCTTCCTTCTGACTATGCTGTCTGTGTGGAGCGCTCAGTGGATCTGCGCTCGACAGTGCAGCCTAGGCGGAGTAGTCGAACGCAGATTCACTGAGCGCTCCACACAGACAGCATCGTCAGAAGGAAAGTTGATAAAATAAATTACAAATGTTGTATTGTTCGATACATATGCGTACCGAACCGAAAGCACTGTATCGAACGGTTCAATATCGATACGAATATCGTTGCACCCCTAATGTTTATGTGTCAGAAAAAGCATACATATTGTTTTGTTTACTGCATATATTCAGGTGTTAGTGTATAATTTGGTTTCCTTTAGCTCTAATATGCCATTGAAGAGGTGGGTCCAAACATTGCTCTCCTTTGAATGCTCTTGAAAAAGTACATTAATGCAACAGTTCATCGTTTCACCTTCAATACCTGGATCACTAACAGAGATAAAAAGCCGCTTTTGTCAGTTGAAACTATTCAGCTCAGAGTTCAGTCATCCTGCTCGGAGTCTGCACTGCCATCGATAAGGGATGAAGTCTCCTTTGTGCGTTACTCTGAGTCTATTACCTCGTTTCTCCACAGACTCCCTTTGCAGCCCCAGAGGCATCCTGCCATCTGTGTAAAGAAGCACACAGACTGAAGGATCTTTATGGTACACAGCTCAGCCTAGATAGCAATCTCTATGGTACAAAGTGGTGATATTGTGAAGATAAGACTAGAAGGGATACGTGTGCTTTTGTTCTTGACCACTGGCATAAGAGAAATTGTGGTTTGATAACTTCTGGAAGAACGAAGGTACTGTAATTAAAAAAAAAATGAATGGTTACACTGAATCCAAAATTGTGCAACACAGCAAAGCATCTTTATAAACCACCTTTAAAGTTCCTTTTGTTTTGAGCTAAATTTAAAGAGTCAGATTCAAACTTCCAGCTGTCCATGTACGATAGATTAGAATTCCTATTCATCGGAATAGGTGTCAAATATTTAGTTATAAAAAAATTTCTGGCACACATATGCTCCTTAAACATAAAGGTTATAAAGGGGCGGACGTGGTTAGGAACAATATGCTATGACTGGCTCAAAAGCTCTGCAAAACAATGGCCAGGTGTCCAGCAACCCCCTGCATCGAACAGGAAACTCAGGCAAAACGGAGCACAACTAACACTGCAAAAAGCCCCCAGACCGTATCGCAATATGAGGATAGGCTGTGGCATTTAAATGGTTCTCCGCTGGTGCCAAGAAGCCTAAAATGTTCCAAGAAAATATCTTCCCACACTATTACACCATCTGAAGCACTGATTCAAGACAGGAAATGTACATGTTTTCATGTTGTTTAGACCAAATTCTGACCCAACTATCTGAATGTTGGGTCAGAAATCAAGACTCATTAGGCCAGATAATGGTTTTCCAAGCCTTCTATTGTAAAGCTTTGTTGAACTCATGTAATTGCAAAAGAGTTGCAGCAGAAGATCAGACCAGATGTGGTCATCTGCTTCAATGTGAGTTACAGTTGCCTTCCTATCAGCTTTAAGCAGTCTGGATGTTCACCTCTTTACCTGCATATTTTTTTCTATTTTTCTGATTATTATCTGTAAATCCCAGAAATGGTTGTATGCAGGAAAATCCCAGTAGATTAGCTGTTTCTGAAATACTCAGATCAGCCTGTCTGGAACCAACAACCACACCATATTCAGACTCATTTAAGTTACCTGTCTTCCCCATTCTGTTGCTCACTTTGAACTTCAGTAGGCTGTCTGGATCATAGCTACAGGAGTTGCTGTTAGATGATTGGCTGGTAAGATATTTGCTGTACCTCATAAAGCAGTCAGTGAGCGTAGTAGCACAGTGTGAGATGCAATCTGGGAGAGGGTGCACGGAGAAGCAAAACCAAATTTGTTCCCAGGTCCAGATGGTACACACCACTGAAGATATTTTGAGAGCAGCAAATCTGAATGCCTACAAGTCCCAGACAGACAAGCAGCTGGTGGCTTACCAACCAGACATCGTGGCGGTTCACATGAAACAGAAGAGAGCATGTTATACTGTAGATGGTTAAAAGTAACATCAGGAAGAAGGAAAGTGATTCAACTGAGTAAAGTATCAGTGGCAGAAGGAACAACTGGTAAGAGGTGTAGAGGATAAAGTCCAAAATAGTCTCAGTGGGGTTGGGTGTCAAAAGTGTGCAATTTAGTCCAATTCTGCTCATATTTCAAAAGCTATGCACAAGGAATAGTTTTTCTTAGGTGCCTGGCACACCTTGCACACAGTGAAAGCGGTGAAAAACTATCTGGTTATGTTTAGGCACCAAATTAACCAACTGAAAACATGCATACGCAGTGCAATTAAATGAAAATCCAAAGGGTTCTTTACGAGCATCCGCGTGAGCGTTAATGTTGCATCAAGAGCCACTAAAGCACACTTTGTGTGTATTTGTGAGATGCCAGCAGCTGTGTCAGAGCCGTTTCTTTCACGATGACAATCCGCTAAGTGTCACTGAATGGTTTGATGAGTATGAAAAAGCTGTGACTCATATGCTAAGCTCTTCACACTCGTCAAACATCGAATCACTTGAACACATATGGGAAATCCTGTACTTATGAGTTAGACCACTCTATATACTACCAACATCAGAATATGCAGCAGAATCGATGCCACGGTGCATGAAGCTGTTCAGGCAGCACGTGGTGCCCCAACAATAAGACACTTTATCCTTCGCTTTCTTTTATTTGTCAGCAGATATCAGGAAATTAATAATCACTGACACTTAATTGTTTTACTAACACACCATCAGCACCATTAATATCCCGAGATCACTCTACTTATCCCTAAACTTATTGAGCTGCTTGAGTGAATTTGAAAGGTATGCAAGTCACTCTTTTATGTAACCTTCAGTGACCATGGCGACCTTCACCAACCTTTTCCTTATGCAATAGTTTGTATATTTTACCATCTGCTATTAGGATTCTCTGCAGGAGAAAGGACACACTGGGTGACCAAAGCCCACCATCACCGTGCTTGACATCTCCGCACAATGCAGCACCTTCCCAAAGCTCAAATGAGCTCATGTTTATGGATTCAGAACCATCTGTGCCCTTCACAGTGACCTGATAAATGCATTTTCCTGATGCAGTATTTGTAAATTAAGCCTTCAGGGAAAGATTCATGAAGTAAACAGATATTTGAGATGTTTTTGTGCAATTATTAAAGTGTACTTTTAGTCCGACCTTTCCTTAAAGAAGAGGGAAGTGTTGGAGAGTGACTGAAGACTATTGTGATACTGAGCAAGACAGAAGAAGCAATGGCAGAGAAAGAAGGATATAGATTGCAACAAAGATAATCCACCTTAACAAATCAGATGCTTTGTGAATACAACTGAGTACAAAACAGGTTTCAAAACATGACCTGTGGGCATAGGGCAAAGTAATCACCTGAGAGATCAGATCGTAGTTCTGTCCAACCGACTTACTTTCATTTAGGCATATTACACCTTATTATGTCATATTCACAAGAAAGAATGGACTCAAATACAAGACTCAGAAGACTAATGCAAATTTTAGCTCTTTATTTACACGAGCAACTCAGGTACGTTTCAATCTGTTAAGTATTGCAAGAGATCGAGCTGGAGGACACTGGAGGATTGCATTTTCCTTGTAAACTTGCAGGTGGGGGAGGTAGGTGACAGTGACAGAGATAATTGGTAGACAGCTTTGTTTTTCATTTTTACTTAACTTGGAGGTTCTTGATCCATCCAAAACACACATATAGGAGAACTAAGTGAGCAGATGAGAGGGTAAAGTCAAGTTTCTGAAAACAATAAACTGGACCACTTGCAGGAACAGACCATGACTCCCACTACAAAGCTAACAACAATCTGGCAAAGAGGAGGTTTGAGCTGGCTGTTGAATCTCAGGATAACAAGTAGATGCAGACAGGTGTGCCGGATGGAACAGAAGGCAGGAGAAACCCTGCCAAAGGAAGGCGGGGGTAAAACCAGAGCCTGGTTCAACTCCCATCTGAGAAAGAAAAGAAAGTGAAAAGAGGAAGGGAAAAAGTAGAAAAAGAAAGTAAAGTAAAGAAAAACATATTATATGTCTTAGTTTGGAAGAAAGGTTGAACTAAAAATGTTTGTGGAGATTTTTACATTTTGCTTTGACAGCAGAGTCATGCATTTTATGTTTGACCTCACTCACTTCAAGAAAAACACAAAACAAACAAGTAATATTTGATCAGTAAAAGTGGATTTTTTAAGTGACTCTGTGAAAAGAGGAATTTTGAGGTACTCTTTTAAAGTTTTGAATGCTGTGTTTGCTTTTGTTTGCCATAAATGAGACAACAGGAATGTTATAATGATGTGTTTCTTAGCTGCTGGTTTGGTTTGGCTCTTGGCCGGTCTGTGCCATGCTCTCGGTATAAATACACAGGTTGGAGAAGCTGTAACTGAAGCTGAAATGCTGGGTTTTTTCCCCCTCTGTATTTCTGCACACAGTCATCCTGTGAGAGAGGCCAAGGTTGATGCTACTGTGAATTTCCACAAAAACAACCAATTGAGAGTGCACTGCATCACTAATGAAGAGCAATTTCACTACATGCGTGGGCTGTCTGAAGAGACATGTGGGGCCTCCACGTGCACCATCACTTTGCACCTCTCCCGTGCAAACTGTCCGGGCTCCACAGGGAATTTGTGCTGCAATTAATAGCGTAATGATTTTTTAAGAAATCTAAGTGGGTTGGAGGTTTGCTTCTAAACCCAGCTCTCCTGTTGCACGGGGACTCACATGATGTTCTCCTAACCCAAAGAAACCAGAGGAACTGAGCACAGAAAGGACAATATTGATCTCTTCCCTGACAGTCAAATCAAGAGAAAAATGAAAAATGTCATGGGGTAAGGAATACAAAAGTAAATAATAAAGCTGAGTAGTTCAGAGAGATGCTGGACCTGCTGGACCTCTTTCCTCCTCGACTAAAAGCTCTCATTAAGACAGAAGGGTCAACAAAATAATACTTGTGGTGTCTTCGGTTGTCCTTTCCTTTGTTTCAGCACCCCCAACAACAACATAGACGAAATGTGCCTCACTGGCCACAATCCATACATTTACTCCATCTCCCAACCCCCACCAAGGATCCAGCAGGGAGCCCTCTAATGGCACCAGCTCTCATTACTGCAGGCTATATAGCTTTCTCGAGGACTCCTTTGTTTACCTCTGATTCAGTAAAAACAGATGAGGGTTCTACTTTCACATTATATGCTTGCAAAAATCAGAGATGGCCAAAATATATTGCAACCCAGTTAAAGTTTGATGGAGAATGAAAAAACATGGGAACTCCGATGGGGGTGATTCATGAATATTGGTCAAAGGTTTTATTGCAGTTACTTGTATAATCAATGGAGATTTTGTTTGAATACAGCAGAACTAATTCATGGATGAAAGACGTTCTGGTAAAAGAGAGAAACGGACAGAAGCTGTGAAAGTGGTTCACTTGATGTTGACCTGCAGCTATTGTGTGAAGAATTTGCATTGTATCTCTCCATTGTCTACTGCCCATTAGACCCAAAAGCAAACAAAATATTAGGCCAACCCTCACAGAAAACACTGGTTTTGTAGGGTTTATGGGTGATGTCATGCTACATATACCTATATACTTGAACTTGTTCTCATAGTAACAAGAACATGGGGGAGAAGCTTGTAGCAAGCAGCAAAATCTAAGAGTCCTATGGAAAAAAAATAGCTAATGCAAGAGGCCAGCCACTTAATAGAAGCTCCAGAAACTCCCATGGTTCATCCTGACAGACACATCCTATTATAAAATACATTTTTGTTAGATGTAGCCTGTGTCCCACTGATATGCACAAGTTAAAGATTTAATGTGCAAATATTTTACAAAATAAAACCACAGTGGCACCAACAATAGTGATCAGAAAGAGCAGGTTTATGTATTGATAAGATGAATGATAAAAATCCTGTGAAGCCCCATTCACCTGCACTGTAACTTGGCCAGGTTTGACTGTTCTGATCACCCCCCCCCCCCCTTTATTTTTAAATGTGCCTTAATGTGATATTTCTTACTGCTAAACTTCACCACAGCAAAAAGATAGACCTGGTTACCTTTGATTAACATTTTCCCAACTATTGTCTTGTACTTTTTCTTATTCGTGTGTTGAAAAAGTGTTCAAATAAAAAAAATATATATATAAAAACACAAACTAATACAGATAATACACTGTGTAACTTCTCTCAGTCTAGCCACTTTTTCCTCGTTTCTTTGTTTCCTTCTATTGTTCTTTGATTTACAGCTATCCACATCCCTGTAAGTGTCCCCCCCCTCCCCCCCACTGACAGCTGACCTCCCACAGGCACAATAGATGCGGACTGGAGAGATTGGTGTGGTGACCATTGATCCATTGGGACTCTCGCCGATGCCTCCATCATCTCAGTAACAGCAACACTCCTGGAAAATGGGGGGGGGGGGGGGGGGGGGGGGGGGGTGTCATGATTGACTCTTTCTGCGAGAAACATAAATCATTTTGTTTATTGACACAAACATCAGCTGTATATTCAGTGCTTGTTTATTAAGTGGCATGCCATTTTCTTAATGCTTTTAAACCTGTTTTAATGTATTCTTCTCTGCACCACACAGTTCAGTTTTTTCAAAATCCATTAAAGCAGTATTATTCTTCAATATGAAAAATAATACCATTGCCTCCACACAGTTGCTATTGTGCTAAACAGATCGAGTACAGAGTGCTATTCCCAGCCTTTGGGGGGCAGTGTGTTCAAAAATAGCAGCTGTAAATGGGCCAGAGGCAGCTGCAAGAAAACTCCTTCTTAATAGACTACAAATGACAACTCATCAGTATCAAAATAGTTCTCACACAGTCGCTCTTCTCTCATACTGTACTGAAAGAAAACACTAAAAACAAAAACGTACTGACCGGGGCACAGAGACAGTGTCCCGCGAGGGTCCAGTTTAGCCCACTGAAGTCATTAATTACTCCATTTTTAAAGTAATATGCGTTGCTATTTCTAGTGCAATGCCAGTGTTAAATAATGAATGGAAAGGCAATATTTTTTTGAAATCTCAAACTATTTGAAATCATGCTGGTTGAAAAAGACAAGCTTTTATTATGTAGTTACGAAAACATGTGAACTGGACGTCTGTCTTTTCATTGTGCTTTTACGTGGTACATGCATGTGACGACAGTAGACTCATTAAACATAGAAAACCTCTGACATGTTGATGAAATTATCGTTATTTTTGTAAATGGTGATTCATTAAATAAGAAAAGATGATTTTTAGAATGTACTTCTGTAAATTTATTAACCTTCGTGTAGAGTTATGTTAAAAAGAATCAAGCCTGTAGAGTCTTAGATGTAGCTCTTGGGTTTTTTGCATTTTTTCTGAGCATTGGTTTTGAGCAATGTTTTGAATTTGATAAAACTGTAAATACAGTTGGCTTTGTCTCAGCGGAGAACGATTACAACAGATTGCAACAGAAAAAGAAAAAAACATTTTGACAGACTGCAACAGCCTCATGTTAACTTTGGCCAAACCAGAGCTGGAGATTGTTGTTGTATCATTTGAGGATTGTGAATTTGTCCTGGGTAAACCACACTGGTGAAGCTGCATGGAAAATTGAATGACCCTACTTTAACTTGTAAGATGTGTCCCAATTCTTTGCTATTGAGGATAAGATCAAACCAACATTGGCCCAGATGAGTTCAGTCAAACGATGATTTTATTAAACACACGCGTGGGAAGATGTATACTGTAACAACATCAGCATAGATCTTCGCTAAAAAGCACAAAATGGTTTTAATATGTCAGGGTTCAGCCCCTTCTTGTGTCAGCAAAGAATATTGTCACGGCTGCCGAGGCGAGCCGTGTGGAGTTGGAAAAAGGACCCAGATGGCCAAGTTCAGGGGACCAACAGCGCAGGAGGCCAAAACAGTACAGTTCCGGAGGCCGACCATGCGAATGGCAACGGCAGTGGGGCAGGTCCGGAGGCCAGCCACGCAGTAGGCAGTGGCGTGGAAACAGGTCCGGGGGCCGACCGTGCGGCCGGCAACGGCGGCGCGAATGCAGGTCTGGAGGCCGGCCACGCGGAAGGCAGTGGCGGCGTGTAGGAGGTCGTCCACGCAGAAGGCGGGGGTGGCAACAGAAGTCCGGAGGGCGGCCACGGTGGTGATGATGTCCAACAAGCGGCCTGGCAGATGACCGATGATGTGGAGGTGGTAGTAGGGGACCCGAAGGCTGCGTGGCCCCTGCAGCACCAGGCGAAGCGGAGGTTGGACCAGACGAGGCAGAGGCTGAAGCCGAAGCTGGGCCAGGCGACGCTGAAGCGAATGCGGAGGCTGAACCAGGCGAAGCTGATGCAGAGGCTGGGCCAAACGAAGGTGGTGAAGCTGAGGAGGCCACTGCAGACGAGAATGAAGACACGGAGGCTGGACCAGACGAGAAGGAAGACACGGAGGCTGGACCAGACGAGAAGGAAGACACGGAGGCTGGACCAGACGAGGCTGAAGCGGATGCGGAGGCTGGACCATGCGTGGGTGAAACAGTAGCTGGACCAGGCGACGGTGTAGGTGAAGCAGTAGCTGGACCAGGCGAGGATGAAGTCGCTGAAGCGGAGGCTGGACCAGGCGAAGCTGATGAGGACGCTGAAGCGGAGGCTGGAACAGGCGAAGCTGATGAGGACGCTGAAGCGGAGGCTGGACCAGGCGATGCTGAAGCAGAAGCTGGACCAGGCGATGCTGAAGCAGAAGCTGGACCAGGCGAAGCTGATGAGGACGCTGAAGCAGAAGCTGGACCAGGCGAAGCTGATGAGGACGCTGAAGCAGAGGCTGGACCAGGCGAAGCTGATGAGGACGCTGAAGCAGAGGCTGGACCAGGCGAAGCTGATGAGGACGCTGAAGCAGAGGCTGGACCAGGCGAAGCTGATGAGGACGCTGAAGCAGAAGCTGGACCAGGCGAAGCTGATGAGGACGCTGAAGCAGAAGCTGGACCAGGCGAAGCTGATGAGGACGCTGAAGCAGAGGCTGGACCAGGCGAAGCTGATGAGGACGCTGAAGCAGAGGCTGGACCAGGCGAAGCTGATGAGGACGCTGAAGCAGAGGCTGGACCAGGCGAAGCTGATGAGGACGCTGAAGCAGAAGCTGGACCAGGCGATGCTGATGAGGACGCTGAAGCAGAAGCTGGACCAGGCGATGCTGAAGCAGAAGCTGGACCAGGCGAAGCTGAAGCAGAAGCTGGACCAGGCGAAGCTGATGAGGAAGCTGAAGCTGGACCAGGCGACAGCGTGGATGAAACTGCTGCAGCAAGCGTGGATGAAGCTGCTGATGGAACAGCTGGTGGCTGGACGGGCTCCTCGGACCCCCCAGCGAGAACAGTCTCAGGACCAGTGGGCACAGGGGCCTCTGGCAGGCACAGGACAGGACCAGCAGGCACACGGGCCTCTGGCAGGCACAGGACAGGACCAGCAGGTGCGGAGACCTCTGGCAGAGACAGAACAGAACCAGCAGGCGCGGGGACCTCTGGCAGAAACAGAACAGAACCAGCAGGCACAGTGGCCCCTGGCAAACACATAGCAGACTTCAGCTGCCCAGAGCGTTGACTCTGCTCAGGCAGTGACAGCTGGGTGCAGTCCTCAGCTGGCTTCTTGACCTCCAGGGATCCAGAGTCAGCTGGGGGCTGAACCCCGGCCTCTGGGGAGGCCCTGGAGTGTGTCGCAGTCTCAGAACTGGCCAGCTTTTGAGGACTGTTGACAGTATTGTTAGATTTGTCTCTCTGCTTGGAGTGGATGGGCGAGGAGCAGTGTCTTTCGGGTAGAATTGACTTGTATGGTTTTACAGGTGGAACAACTGACACAGGATGCAGGGCTGGTGGCTGCTGAACAGGAGGCTGAACTGAGGGTGACTGACATAGTGGTTGTGATGACAACGGTGGTGGAATTAGAGACTGAGCTTGAGGCCGTGCGGCTAACTGAGCTTGAGGCCGTGCAGCTAACTGAGCTTGAGGCCGTGCGGCTAACTGAGCTTGAGGCCGTGGTTCAAATGAATAAACAGTCCTAGTATTATCAGAGCTGGTGTTAATGGTCTCTGGGTTATATGTCACAGTTTTAGCAGACCCTGGGTTGGCTGACACGGGTTTAACAGTTTCAGAAGAACAACAGCCCTTTGCTTTCACTGAAGTCTTAAAAATGCCAACCTGGGAGAGATCGGTTACCACGAAGGTAGGTAGGCTTAGCGAATTAGCTCCCACTGACACACCCCGAACAATCCCGGAAGAAAAAGTCTTAAGGTTCGAATTGGAACTGTTATCCTTCCTACTCACCTCAGTCGGCCGCTCTGATATCCTGGGGTCCGACTGTGGCGAGGGGCGTCGACGGCGTGAGTGCTGTTCCCCATTTGAAGGCTGGACCGACGGGCCGGGCAGGACACTCTCCGTCGGGTCGGGGAGTGAAGCATGAGTTGCAGGGTGGGTGGTAGCAAGGGGGAGAAGATGAAGCTCGTTCAGAACAAAATTCTGTGTGAGCGGGTGAAGTGAGCTGAGCAACCAGGGGAGACCAGAAAGTAAGCGCTGTAGCCGAACAGCTATGCTTTGGCGGAATTCTCTCCCCTCATGCTCCAGCCATAGGTTAATTTGTCCGTCCACTGAGTACATAATGTCCTCCCGGAGCTCCTCGGGCGGGTTGACTGCTGCTGGGTCCATAGTGGCCGGTTCGTACTGTCACGGCTGCCGAGGCGAGCCGTGTAGAGTTGGAAAAAGGACCCAAGAGCAAGCAGTGTATGAAAAGATTAGTGGAGTTTATTTACAAGGTGTCAGTGGCAGGAACAGAAAACGAATAATGAGACAAACTAACGGAAACCTAAACTGGGAAAACTAAAGAGCAACTAGAAATCCACAGGACACGGGGTGAAAGGCAGAGAGACGCAGACTGACGGAGGATACAAAAACGCAGAGAGACACAGATGAATGCAGAAAAGCGCGGACTTACATGGAGTAATACAGACGAACCGGCAACAGGCAGGAGAACACACAGGGCTTAAATACACACACCAGTAATCAGGGGATAAGAGACAGGAGGGCAACACAGCTGGGAGAAATCAGAGCTGACGGGACAGGGGAAATGTAAACTGAACACACTCACATCAGACATGAACCTTCAGAATAAAACAGGAAATTAACAGACAGAGAACCAGACAGGACACTGAACTTGACAGGCAGACTCATGAGCAGACACAATAACACCGTGGACAGACAGAGGGAACACAGAGAAGTGGGAGCAGGCAGGCAAAGAACAGAAACCTAACAAATGGCAAAAATCACAACAGAATACACACTCTGAATGAACAAAAGCATAAAGAAACACAAAACACTGAGTCCTCAGACTCAGGACCATGACAAATATAATATGCATCAGTTACGGTTAATGATTGATTAACAGTTAATGACAGTTAGACAAGTTCCCATTATCAGCAACATTTTTACCATACATGGCTGTTTGTTTCAACCGTCTCCCCCTCCAGATGATTCCTGTTGACTTGCTCATTTCATGCTTGCATCACCTCTTGCATCATCTTTTGCTATGCAGGCACAAATGCAGTTACCAGAAAATGTATCTCTCACCTCTGACCTAGAACTTCATCTACAGTTAGTTGTGTCTGTAAGCGTGCTTGCCCTAGCCTTCTTGCACTCTGGTCACCTTACACAATAGATCACCTGGACATTCACGCCAGACGAAGCTTATGACCTTCAAAAGGACTGAGCGCCAACTCTTTATGAGCGCATTTGCAAAGTGTGTATAAAAATAGCTACAATTACGCACTTGATAAAAGTTTAATTAGGTGGCACTAATGCAAGCCATGTTAGCAATGATATATTTTCTTTTAATTCCACAGATGTCGTAATGGTGCCAAGACTGGGGTTGTTCTTTTAGACTATTCTTTTTCTCCATAAACCCTAGAAGTGATTGTGTGGGAAAATCCCAGTAGATCATCAGTTTCTGAAATATCCAGACCAGCATGTGTGGCACCAACACACTCAAAGGCAGTCAGTTGTCTTTCCTCTCCACTCTGATGCTTGGTTTAAACTTAGGTAGTATGACCTTGTCTACTTTCCTTTGTTCGCTGGGTTACTGCCATGTGAAATGTGTTCATATAAAAAAGTTAACGCATTTTGATTCATTTAAAAAGACAACACATAAATTAATAACTGTACTTGTTTGAATGCATCTTTAAGACTGCTTTTGCTGTTCATTTTTGGTATTATGAAGGATCATTATGTTAAAGGTCATTGCTTTGATGGAAATTCCCAAGTTTGGCTCAAGGACCTCCCCTTTATTTACATTTGCAAATGTCCAAAAAGATCATCAGAAGCTCATGAGACAGCTGCCCAAAGCGTGGGAATCTTCTTAACCCATTTTCTACTAAGAACTTGTTAATGAACATTGAATTAACGGCCTTATAGCACAACCACATTAAGGCCACAGCTGTTATAGCTCACTTTAGATTATTTCCATTACACAAACCCTTCTCTGTGGATTGCGCTATACTGTTATGGTATATATTGCATGCTCTATATTTGGTCTTTGACTGCTTTCAGAAATGGGAAGCACTGCAAGCCTGTTAGTATTGCAGAATCTTTTAATATAATCCCGCAATTAATTTGGAAGCTGGCTTGCTCTGTTGAAAGGGTTAAAATTGAAAACTGAAAGTTCCATGGAGACAAACAACTGTGTAATTGTCCTAAACAAAGCCAACACAAAGTGGCTGAAATGATTTCAGGGGGGATTTTGCATGCAGAGGAAGTGCTCTCAATCCCTGCACCCACCTCAAACTGCATCTTTCAGGAGACGTCTTCAGTGACAGGTGAATTACTTTAAATACACGCCAAGCGTTATGCACAATGCATTTGGCATCGTGACGCGATGTAACATATAATAAGAAGTATGGCGATGGAAATGTTTTACGTCACGTCTTGAAGAGGCATCCGTTTCAAAAGATGTGTCTATTTTTATTTAGGAAGAGGATCTACTCGTGTACTTTGCTCTAGGCAGGAAGCCTGTTACATAAATACATTTTATACGTGTTTCCATGAGTGTGTGTCTGTGTGGGTGTCCGTCGGTGAATGATACGCCATTGTGCGCCTCCCACCGCTTGCTTCGTTTCCTCGCGCTTGCCTGCCCTGTCCACCCACTGCTTCCGACAACCCAGCCTCCCTCTCAGACGCCAGTAGAGGCCTGCAAGAGCATCATCTGTCACTGAGTCATGAATGACTGTACTTACAAGGGTACCGAGCTTTTTCAGAAACAAGGAAAGCCAACTTATATAACTGCCTCTTTCTGTTTATGGATAAACATGAAAAAAGCCTGGTGGTATATTAGCAGCACAGGCCTGAATGAGTATAAATAATATAATGTTGGCCTTCTTTAACAGAATTTGAGTTAGTCACACCAGATTACAATTAATTTCAGTAGAACACAGTAAAGTGGATCTGCTTATTAAATATTGAAACAGTTTATTAAATAAATTAGATGAAATAAAACAGTATGGAGAAGAGAGATTTGGGGCAGTTTGAAATACAGAAAGTCCCACTAGGCCAAATTGAGTTACAGTTAATAATGCTGTAGATAGATCTTCTGTTGGTTCAGCTGGGTGGAGAACCAGTAATCACAAAGGCTTTGTGTTATTTTCACAATCATCAAACTATTGTGGGACCACTGGGGTCTTTGGATTCAGAGGGAGTACTGTTTGTCAGAGACCATTTTTTATCAGTGATCAGGATTCATGTGCAGGATGTTAACCAGTACAGTTTATTTTTACAAAATCTGATCAGGAGTCCAGCTTTCTGTTATTCTTCTGGTTTGAAGTCAGTCATCACCATGATGTGGATGTGAGAGAAAACGGAGAAAGTTTTGAATCTCAGGTTATTGCTGCAGGTGGTGAAATTATTATTATTATTTTTTATCACAAATATTGTGAAGGTTTATTTTCTTCTTGTTTTAAAAACACGAGTTGGTTTGAGTTGCTGTCTTTTTCTTATTCTGACCTCAGTGATTTCATAGTTATTTTGTCTGCATCGGTTCGCCCCTGTTTCTGGCTTTAGCTTCCCATTTCCATCTTGTTTTTTTATTGCCTGTTTACATCTTGTTTGAACTTTTCTTGGATTCATCTTGGCACCGAAATGAGCACTCCTGTAACTGACTGACAGCAGACCACCTCCCAGTTCCCAACTCGTCTGCTAACTATGTGATGTTGTCCTATCACACTTTGGACGTGTGAAAATAGCGGTGACAGTTTAAGGCCATTCACACCGGGCTACAGGCCGGTTCATGTCCTTCTGTTAACCACTGGTTCTGAGGGAAAAAAGGTGGTGAAAAATTCTTCCGGATTGCTTTGGTCTCCAGCAAATTGACATGGTTTACATGGAAGTTTACATGGAAGATGCCAACTACTCTCAAAGTGGTGATGAAACTGTGAAAAGTTTGACACAAACCGGAAACCGAGATCCTTTGCCTTTGAGTGCATTGGTTGTCTTTTAATACCACTTGGCTAGTAGTTGCAAGTGTTTTAAAATCACATCTTCAATGCAAACTACTGTTTAGGCAACTGTGGCAATCTGTTTACAATCACAAGGAGGTTTTTAGTGCAGCACTCTTTTTGCCACACACTCCATTTAGTAATAGGCAGCAACTTCCGGGACCCACTCACCAACCAGTTGGTGACTAATGACTGGTGGTTGTATCACCAGTTATATGGTTCACAGCTCACCAACAATGTGTGCATGATGCCGTGCACAAACTCTGCACAGCTGAGAATCGCCTTTTCCTGCATTTTCTCAGTCTGAAGAGCATCAGTCTGATCTGCCCTGTCAGCTAATACCCAGGTGGTATCCAGCTGCTCTGCATTCAGGCTTTTACCTGTCCTATATTCTGTCCAGAACTCCAGTATCTGGGAATGGGGATTGTTTTTTGTTGCTGAATGTCTAACATTGAAAAAAATTATATTTATTACAGTGTAATTATACTTCCGGTTTAAGAAAATAACGTTTTAGAGGACAGAAAAGCTTTCTGCAATTGCTTATTTTTGACTTATTATCAAATGAAGAATGAGTAACTGCGTTATCAGGAAGATACCTTCCACATATTCATTTTCAAGCCGGAAAATTCAAATCCACACATAAAAGAGTGCAACACAAAAACATCATTTTTCAGACCTACTTTTTAAGAGGCTGAGTTTTCCTGCTCTCACCATTACCATCAAATAGGAAATCACAGTGTGCCATTTGTTTCACTGCTTTTATCACACACATGTTCAACGCATCTTGCCTTCACCTTCAGATCTGCAGCGTGCCAACATTAATGAGAATATGTGCGGGTGTTAATGGCTTCCTCAGAGCTCCGGAGGCAGGGAGGTTGGGTTCAATTTGGTTGATGCAAAATCATAAAAATAAAACAGTGAGAAAAGAGTTTTCATTGTAATCACTGCCTAAAATACAGACTGATTGTTTGGGAACATTGTGAGGTTTACACAGTGTTCTGTCACCTCAGGGGATTAGAGTATTCAGATAAAAACAACCTTTTATGTTGATATTAAGAGAGAAAGTAGGGAAAGTAGGAGGAATACAATATGTTCAAAATGCGATTTATTGCCTGAAGTGCAATAAATCTAAAGTTAATGTAGTACAGAGCCAAATAAATGCAAATCTGTAACTGTAGTCAAATATTTGAGTGCATAGGGATGCACTGACTGGTTTTATCTTGTATGCAGACACTTTATAATACAAAGTTATCTATCTATCTATCTGGTGATCTACACAAGCTATGCACCTTTAAAAGAAAACACAAAGCAGGGTAAAATGAATAAAATGCTTTAACCAATGAAATCTGACTATAACATGCAATTTATTGAAAATAACACTTAAACTGAAACAGGCTGTTTTACAGCTGATCATAAGTTTATGACCACACCTCCAAAAAACTCGTAACTCGTAAGACGACCACACGAAGGGCATCTGCTGCCTGGAACTGTTGTCCATTTACTAAACTTCCCTTGCCATCCATCCCCAAAGGTTCTCAGTTGGATTTGGATCAGGGGAAAATGCAGATGGTCCAAAACAGTGATGTTATTCTCCTGGAAGAAGTCCCTTGTCCTGCAGGCATTGTGTACTGTAGTGTTGTCCTGTTGAAAAACCCAGCCGTTACCACACAGATGAGAGCCCTCAGTTATGAGGGATGCTCTCTGCAACATCTGGACATACCACCTGAAACTCCATTGTTCCACTGAAGGAAAAAGCACCCCAGACCATTATGGCACTCCTTCTACTGTGGCGCATAGAAAACATCTCAGGTATGATCTTCTTGTCATGTCAGCAACGTTTGAAACCATCAGGACCATGAAGGTTACGTTTTTTCTCTTCAGAGAATAAAACTTTCTTCCACCTCTTAACGTACCATGTTTGATGTTTTCTTGCAAAGTCCATACGGTTAGTTCTGTGGTGTTCAAGTAGACGAGACGACCTGTGAAGATTTTTTTGTTTTTGAAGCCCTTCAGTCTCAAATGCTGTCTGATGGTTATGGGGCTGCAGTCGGCACCAGTAAATGCCTTAAATTGAGTCAAGGATCGTCCAGTGTCTTGATGGACAGCTTTTTGGGTCTTCCACTTCCACTTTTTTATCCCATAACCTTCAGGATCATTTAAGAAATTCCAAATGACTGTCTTACTACGTTCCAGCTCAGCAGTGATGGCATGCTGCGAGAAATCCAGCTTATGCAGCTCAACAACCCGACCACGTTCAAAAAGAGAAAGCTTTTTTGCCTTTGCCAACAGAACATCATGACAGTGTGACTACCTGACAGAAAATGACAATGAATCCACATTTTTGCACAGATTTTGACTTTTAAAGACATGTGGTCCTAAACTTGCTGTAAAACAGCCTGTTTCAGTTTAAGCATTGTTTTCAATAAATTGCATGCTCAAAAAAAAATGTTTAGTCTCACTCTCATTTCTTCTTGTTGCACGTTGAAGCTCTACTTGGAACCTTGTTAAGATCCAACCATGAAAAACATGATTTTTTTAGCCATTTTTCAAGTGGTTTTAAACCTTTGATCGAGACTGTATCTTACAAAAGCTAAAAAGAATAGCACATCATTTCCATTTCCTGGTCAATAAAGCTAATATCAGACCATATTTAAGGCATTATGACTAAAAAGAACAACAAACAGCTCTCAGAAATGGCATAAAAACAGACTTGAAGAGCTGCTGCTAGTAGTTTCCTCTCTTAATAGCTCACGTCAGTCTGTAGTGCTTTCAAAAACAGCCTGTTAATCATTAATTTTAAATTGAAGATCAGTGGTGGAATCCTCTTTAATAATAAAATTAAGATGTTCTGTTTTGTGAGCTGATTCCTAAAAGCAACCTTGCATCTTTTCCAGCGTTGTACTCAGGTAGTTGAAAATGTAGAACAATGGGATGGACTGTGTAGGACGAGCAGAATAAAGGCTTTTGTTCCAAATGAATCCAGGCCTTCTACCACACGTGCAAATCCAATTAGAGGAACCAGAGGAGCTGGCTTTCCCTTGCTGCTGCCTGACACATTTACATAGCCTCATAAAGAGGCATCCCAATTTGCACGCCATTACCCACGAATGCTCCTAAACTAATCTACTGCTCGCGAAATCCCAGTGAACCTGTCCCCACTGCTTTGTAATAACCACAGAGAACATGGAGAATGCACTTTGTTTATCATTAAATGAACATAAACCGCAAAACTTGCAGAATTATTTTCAATCACAAACACAAACAGAACAGCAGATAAAGTCTCTCTCATTTTAACATCTCTGACCTCGTTTTCCTGTAAAATACTTTCAGGACTACGCTAAATATATAACGTAGGCTTCTGGGAAATATACAAGTTTATCTGGCATTAACAGTTACATATAAACTGAAACGCAGCACATAAGTTACTTAATCTTGAGCCCATGACACATTCAATTACTTTTGAAGCAATAATCTATGCTTTTCACAGCCTCAGTAAAATAATAAAGTGTCAGTCGAGATTAAAGCGCTGGTCAGCGGTGAGTCAGGATGTTGGGACGTAAGCTGAGCTCAGCAGAATCAGTGGTACTCCCCAGCCCAGTGACCCAGTGTCCGACTGATCCAGTTTTAAGAGCACCTCCTCCTTTGTCACTCAATGCATCACCCCTCCCTTTCACTTCCCTGCACGCCACACTGCGACATGGCCACTTTGCAGACTATAAACCCCAGAGAACTGCAGGGATAGAGGGAATCACACTGCAGAGGCTCACTGGGCTAGGACACGCATAGCCAATACATAAAGGCCCACACTCCACACACACACACGCACACACATGCACATACAGACACCTTCACTGATTTACTAATAAAATCATGAAAAATAGACATATTGGACTGAAACAGGCATCTAAAACACACTAGAAAGAGAGGAGATAAACTGAGATGAAACTAAGTCTATAAAGAGAGTAAAATTTAAAAATTAGACAGGCTGTGGTAAAAATCAAGTCATCCTTGTCTCTGCCTGGGTGGCTGGCAGTGCTTCATAAATTTCGTTTACAACATATCACGTCGCACGCTGGTGCGTTCACTATTTTGCGTGGTCCTTTAACTCCTGAATTCGTGGTCATACGTGACATTTAGGAACAGCTTTTTACTTTTCAGAATTGGGTTCCAATAGAAATTTTTAACAGCGTAAAATCCACCAAGTTCTTCCAAAGTTAATGACCTTTAGCTGGTTTCAGAGAACTGTGTGCTAATTAGTATTGCACTTCGAAGAGCTTATCTGAGGAGTGTAATTAATGCAAACCATCAGAAAAACAAATCATTTATCATGCAATGTGCAACACATCCAAATGCGGCACGCAGGTTAAATTCAGCATTGAGCTGCAGGGAACACAGAGAAGAAAACAAATGACAACCGAATGGCACCTGAGGAGGAATGGAACTCATTAATCACTGGCTGGAGAGTTCAGTAGCTTGACACTTTGGCACTTTTGTAGGCTACTGACCTGAAGGCTGCAGAGGCTGTGTGTAGCCTACAGGGTTTTGCAAATGAGAAAAGATATTATGCTGTTTTTAGTGTGGTTTGGGTATGAAGAGTGATATGAAAAGTGATTTATAGCTCTTGTGAGAGGAGCAGGAGATGCTATTTCAGTTACAAAGGCAATTACTGTAGTTTGGATTTTACACTGAGGAAGAAAACTCATAAAAGTGTAATGTAAAAGGAAGAACAATTGGTAGAAAATAATAAAAAAAAAATCTACTTTATCTCACCTCAGCTCCCTTTTTACACATGACTTACTGATGGCACACGAATTAAGCTGATCACTCACTGACAGAAGTTTCTAAAAGCCATAAAACAAAATTTTAAATGTAAGCTTTGACTTTACTGCGATTTGAAGACAATTTGAAGGCTTTACTGTGTCACTTTATAAAAACGGAGGGGTTTTGGCTTTAATGATGGCAAAAATTTAAAATGCAATAAGCATCTTTCTGATTCACCTTACCGACTTAAATTATTAATATTATCAGTTCAGTAAACGGCTGTCATGCTACAAGAGGAGTTGGTAGTGAATCCCTGGAGAGTGAATCACAGGAGGTGCTCGCTGTGACAGTGAGTAAGATTTATGAGAGGACATTGGGCAAAATATAAATTCTCACAGGTGATTAGGAGCGCTCCAGTGGCTCCAGATGTTGAAGGGGATGTTGGACCAGCTGGTATTGAGATGTAATTGCCAAAGTGGGCTTTACTACTTCCAAGTATGTCTAGTGCCATTCATCTATCAGCTGGGAAATACCTTGTCTCCGATTTTGCTGACAGAACACCTTAGAGAGGGGTCACGGGAACAAATATACTAATACAGAGGATGGAGTGGGAGGGCAATAACGAGGACCAGGTAGTTCTCAGATAGCTTTAAATAAACATCCATTCATCCATGATTCCTTCCTTCATTCCTCCGCTTATACAACCCAGGACTGTGGGAATGAGAGAAAAAAATATCTATCAGATTAACTCGATGTCTTTGGGTTTATCAAAGAAAACTGGCAAAAAATAATATATTTTCAGGCTGAATGACTGAACCAAACAAAAAAAAGTTGTATTAACCAGACCTTCCTATGCTGTAATACACACAAAGCAATCCTAACATTAATGAGTGTTGTGTTAGCAGCTACAAATACTTAGAAAAAGCAAAGGTATTTTCGCTGAATGCAATGAAAATGCCTCCACAATTGTGGGTGAAAAACTTGATGCTTAACTGTAAAGAAGAGTGCTGAAAAAACTAAACAATACGAGGACACATCACCAGTCAGCTTGTCTTTAGAGATAACTGAAACATTGAATTACAATATTTAAGTGGAACAAGCAAAGTTGAATATGGAGTTTGAGAACGACATAGAAAACCCAAAGAAACTTGTCCCACATGTGTGTTGCGTAGCTGGTTTGAGAGGATATTCTTCCTCCTTACTCCCACACTGTGCCACTTCGCACTCTTGAAATTACTGAAATCCATTAGCTATCACGTGGACAGTCTGAGAGCTTCGTGACAGCACAGTTGCACATAAAACGAAGCACCGATGCCCTTTACATCCACACAGAAGTAGAGCTGCAGGAGCATGTAGGTAAAAGGAAAGAAGGAGAAAATTATGGCTGCCAAAAAGACAAATATCTACACTTGTCGATGCTGCAGAACGGGTGCCAAAGTGCATTTTACTGGCCTTTTTACATTTCACATTTTACCTCATGTACAAAGTTTTGAAAGTGTGAAAGTTTTCAAGTTTTACAAACATTCAAATTCAACCAACATGATTATCAGCGTGTAGTCTGTATATATTACTGCAGCTGTTAGCTTTCAAACCAGGTAGTGTTTGCGTGTACCCTCCCTGTCAATCACGCTGAAGGACAGAGAAGGTAACAGGAAACAAAACAACATTAAAGAAGAGGATTAATGAGAGACTCGATGGGATTGAGTTTCAATATAAATTCTTAATACAAAGAGTAAAAATCTACTTTGTTTATATTTGCAAGTGTCCTGTTCATGTTATGAAAATTGTGATGAGACCATTTGCAGAAATAATTGCTCAGGAGCAACAGATGGATGCATAAAATTGAATTTTACTCTCCAGATAAGGAAACACAGCACATCTTTGCACTATGGAAAAGCAGCTATGGCTGACCTGGAGTCATTTTGCTTAACTAAAACAAACAGCGCTAAAAACAAGGCTCCATCAGGCTTAACCTTAAGTGGAGGCATTAACTCCAAAAACATTTTATTTGATGCAATATAATTGCAGTGTTTGGCGAAAATATGTATATTTCTCGTAATCTGGTAAATGACCGATGGGACAGGCTGGCAGCAAGGTTGCCTGGCATTCGGTGTTCTTAATAAATCCACGATCCAGGAAAATTACTGGTGCTGTTGTTGCTTGAGACACACAAGAAATCTCAGAGCTTGACTTTGCAATGTAACCAACAATTTTCTGGATTGTTTGTCTAATAAAAAAATGACTCAAAATACTATTCACCTAAACGTGAGTGTGAACCAAACGAAATACCGTTGCAGACTAAGAAACCCTAAACCTTGTAAGTGGAGCAGCGCCGATGGCTGGAGAAAGGGGACAATAGTAGGGGCACAAAAGGATGTCATCTGGCGGGTATTTTTAGAGCGTGAGGTGCAGTGATAACTAGAAGCTGTTGCAATTTGCCTGCAGGTTCCCAACAATAATAAGTGCTCTCATTCTGGGGTTTACTCTGAGTGACATCCTCTCATGAAGAGAAAGAGGACTGGCTCAGACACACATACACTTGTTTATAGGTGGGAAACATTTGCCTTATGTGGTTGCAAAGAACAAGCAGTCTTTTCTGGAGCATTTTGAAGCATATAATAGTATTTGGCTCACAACCCACTAAACGAAATAGCCAAACACAAGAATGTTTTGAATGCAGAGCCTAATCTCTTGATGTGAACTCTCTAAAAGGCTTCAATAAGACATTTATGAATTTGAAGGCAGGAAGGTGTCTTTTATCTTCAGGTCAAATCAGCTTTGTCTGGGGAAACAGTCATATATCTTGTTTTCATTTTTTTTAAAGCCTCTTGTGATGTAATTTGTACCAAATTGCTTTAGCAATAGTCAGTACTGAGATATTAGTACTTATTAGTGCAGTGCTTTCGACCAGTCTGGCAGTAGGATGGATTTAATCATTAGGTAATACTGAGATCTATACATTTTTCAGTAATAATTGATAAATTATTGTTTACAGCTAATAAAAATGTTTTTAAAAATGCAGAGAAAGAGGTAGCCAGTAAGTCCAAACCCACATTACTACAAGAGCTACAGTTTCTTTCTTTTTTCCCATTTTGTAAAAACAGTAGCACCACCTGCTGGTAGTTGGCGTTTACTTAACAACAAAACACGAATATTTTAAAGGAGAGATTATGCAATGTTTGCTTTGAGAGTGTTGATGCAGAATTATAAGGTCAGAAGCTTCATTATGCCAAAAGAGGAACTGTGATACTGCATGAGGAAGTCAGGAGTGGCGGAAAAGCATGTCAGGGCTGGTGCATTTATGAGAACAGCAAGACAGCATTGAGATGTGCAATAGGAGTGACAGACTGGTTCAAGAAGGGGGTGGGATCGGCTCTGAGGCCCTTCTTGTATGGAGTGGTAATGGACAGGCTGACAGATGAAGTTAGGCAGAAGTCTCCTTGGACTATGATGTTCACAGACGTGATCTATAGTGAGAGTAGGGAGCAAGGGTAAGAGAGCCTGGAGAGGAATAAAAGTCAGCAGAGACAACACAGAATACATGAATGTGAAAGAGAAGGAGACAGGTGTAACAGTAAAGATGGAAAGGAGTGAAAGTAGTGAAGGTGGAGAAGTAACAGTCAGTGGACAAGAGAGGTGCAGGCAGGAATAAAAGAGGATGGCCGCAGAGAAGTCCATGGACGTAGGAGGACTTCCAGAGGAATGGTGTGACAGAAGAGGATGCTGGTGAGATGGACCCCAGTGAGGAGTTGTGCCAACCCCAAAAGCGAGCAGCTGGAGGAAGTAGAACAAGATCATGGGTGATGAGAAAAAATATAAGGTAAATAAGCACATTTCTGCTCCCCTTTAATGCTTCTAATTTTTTAAAACACAAAAGGAATAATGAAGAAAAATCCAGTGTATTTGCCAAGTAAAGCCAGGAGGATTCATGAAATAAAACAAAAATACATAAATAAAAACATAAAAACAGGTATTACTAACTGTTCTAGTTATAAATTGTTCAGATTAAATATATTTTCAAATATATAAATAAATATACATTTTAAATATTTATAAATAAATATAAATATTAAGAAATAAAATAAACATTGAAAATGTATGGTTCCAGCTATATTTTGGAGAAAAATTAATTAAAAATAATTTGAATCGTCAGCTGACCGGTGACGTTTAGGCGCACAGCGGAAGTTAGGCACAGCGTGTTTGCTAGCTAGCTGCAGCAGTAGCACCCAAGAGCACCAGAGGCTCAAACATGTTTTCTTTACTTCTGCAAACGAAGCACACGTCATGGATATACTTTTCACTGCTGGGAATATGCTTTACAACGTCGCCACTTTTGGCCAAGCCGGACAGTCTCAAAGAAGTAACGGATGCTAACTGGGAGGAGATCCTGACTGGGGAATGGATGATTGAATTGTCAGTGTCTTGCTAACGTCCGGTGCTCACAACTAGTCAGCTAGATTTATTTTTAAACTCCCATAAACACGAGTCCAGCCGTCTAAAGGCAACGGTCATTAGTTTTATTTAATTGTTATCTTTTATTTCGACATGTAGTCAGGACAAATTCAAATTGTTCAGCTCTGCTAACAGCTGCTATTTTTAGCTAACCAGCTTACATCAGTTGCATGGGGTTCACTTTGCTAAATAACAGACTCATAATAACTCGTAGATTAGTGGTTATCTGCACGGTGAAAGTGATAATTGTGCTCCTGATTTGCGTCTTTCTTTGTGAAACTTGATCTCCATCAGCTACGCACCCTGGTGTCCAGCGTGCCAGCAGCTCCAACCAGCGTGGAAGGAGTTTGCGGACTGGGGAGAGGACATGGGGGTCAACATAGCAAAAGTGGATGTGACAGAGCAGCCAGGTGGGTCTGAATGACCGCTCCCATTTACCAACTACACAATGACTTGTACACATGAAACAAAGCTTTCAGGTCAGTTCAGGAAACCTCTCTGTGTTGGAAAGGATGATGTTACAGATTTGGCAATGATATGGCAACTCTGCAGTGAGTCAGTCATTGTTTTTCCAGCCTCTTGTAAGGTGTTAATACTAATGTTGGTCTGTAGCTGAAGATAACTTCAACATGTCTGTCACTTGGTGTACTTGTCTCCCCCCTTTCTAAGGTTTGAGCGGGCGATTCATCATCACTTCACTTCCTACTATATACCAGTAAGTTCATGGTTATTTTGTGGTTTTATTTACTTCCTCTTTTAAATGAGTTAACCCAGCTGTGCAAGCTGTTGTTTTATCATGGTTTGGTCTGTGGACGGCAGAAAACTTTGCATTGGGACTCTTAAGTACAGTAGCAGAAATAGGATTTATAGGATAGGAACAAAAACGTTTTAACTGGTTTGCCATAGAGTTCAAAGAATCAGCTAAAAGTAGCTGCAGTAGGAAACTATTCCACAGTGACTCGGATGGAAAGGTGCCGCCCCTTCTCAGTCTTAATCTTATATTTAGTCTTGTATGAGGAACAACTAGTAAGTTCTGACCCTGTGATCAAGTCTAACCTGCTGTCTTTTTCTCCACATTTCCTTCATGTTTCCAGTAACAATGCAGTACAGTCAAAATGCCACATAGTTTTCAAAATTACCTAGCCTAAACTGCCAGAGTTGAAGCTAAAGTTTTCAGATTGCAACAGACCAAATTTTTAAGTGAAAAAAAAAAAAAAGAATAACCTGAGGCTTCTTTGGTGCCCCTGAACTAGTAGTGTGTTTATTTTCCTGTAGCTCACAGTGAGTATTGAAAGATTGACCCGTGTCTCTGCACTGTTTATTTGGCTGACTAAAACAGTTTATAACAGTGGCTCTGCTTTAGTTGTTCTGGCTGTGCCACTTCAGTTTATATGTGCAGTACTAGCTATATACTGGGTGTGTGTATGTTTGTTTGTAGTGAATTGGCAAATTTGTGCAGGCTGAGCTCTTGAATTCCTGTCTATTCCTGTCTATTAGCAACAGATCTAAATTTATCCTTCTGAAGCACTGCCAGTTCAAATTGAAGGTTTATTACATTAGGAGCACAAAAAAGGAGTTACAGTTCAGCTCCTGATGGCTATCCATAGCATTACTAATTGCAGTTGCAGCTCTAACAGTTACAAAATCCGCAGCAAACAGGTGAGCAGCACCTATGCGTTTCTGTTTGTTTGTTTGTTTGTTTGTTTGTTTGTTTGTTTGTTTGTTTGGAATCAACAATAAATTCATCATATAAAATGACACATTATCTCTTCATAAATTGGCAGTGGCGTATAATTGGACCTGTGGTTCAGGAGAATGCAGAAATCATGACATGAAAACGTAGAAGCACAAATAAATTAACTTTCCCTTGATGCAGTAAAATACTTCATTCAATCATTTTTCATTTGTTTAGTGGAGAAAATTCAAATCTTTATCACTTCACTACTTTATCCTGCAGCTTGTCGCTCAACTTCAGCTCTCAGGCTCAAAGCCACTATAGCTGCTAAATGCACGCATTTTTTGATAGTATATCAGGCGATAAGATGGTCCCTATCTGTGTGAATCTGTGTGTTTCAGCTCTAAGGACGGCGTCTTCCGCAAGTACCAGGGAGCTCGCACTAAAGATGACTTCCTCAGCTTCGTTCATGACCAGAAATGGAAAGCAGTCGAGCCGGTTTCCTCTTGGTTTGGACCGTCTTCCTTTTTGTGAGTTTCAGTAATTCTCTATGCTATTAATGCTAGAGTTGTATCAGCCCGGGTTATTAGTTAAATCAGTTTTCCTTCACAGGGCTCTAGACTAACTTTTTGCCATGGGTGTACAGGTACGGCTAACTTCAAAAAGTTAGGCGTACCGGCACAAAAGTTAGGCGCACACAAATTTTATAATAATTTATATAATATAATGTGTTTTTCTGGATACACTGTGCTTTTTCAGCATTCAAAGATTGATGACACCGTGTCAGAGCACTGGCTATGAATTTCAGAAGGATCAGGCCTTAACTTAACAGAAAAGTTAGCAATAGTTCTTTTCCTATTACAGCTACATCCGTGGCGACCGTGGCTCAGGGGGTTGGGAATCGCATCTGTAACCAGAAGGTCGCCGGTTCGATCCCTGGGCTCTCTGTCCTGGTCGTTGTGTCCCTGGGCAAGACACTTTACCCTACTTGCCTACTGGTGTTGGCCAGAGGGGCCGATGGCGCAATATGGCAGCCTCGCTTCTGTCAGTCTGCCCCAGGGCAGCTGTGGCTACAACTGTAGCTTACCTCCACCAGTGTATGAATGTGAGAGTGAATGAATAGTGGTATTGTAAAGCGCTTTGGGTGCCTAGAAAAACGCTATATAAATCCAATCCATTATTATTATTATTATTATTACA
Source organism: Rhamphochromis sp. 'chilingali' (assembly GCF_963969265.1). Classification (NCBI taxonomy): domain Eukaryota; kingdom Metazoa; phylum Chordata; class Actinopteri; order Cichliformes; family Cichlidae; genus Rhamphochromis; species Rhamphochromis sp. 'chilingali'. The sequence goes on from NC_137949.1 coordinate 19,633,782, forward strand.
TCCACTTCTGTCGTGCCTAGGCTGCTCACTAGGGCTGGGTATCATCACTGATTTCTATAATCCATTCGATTCCGGTTTTCAAAGTCCCGATTCGATTCAGCTTAGCCTCAGACAGTCAAAAATATTATAATTCTGATCATTTATCAGTACTGACTTCATCAGAATTGTGAACATCACAGCAGATGCCTTTGTGTGAAAGTAACTGAGAATAAAACACAGAAAAACATGAAGGAGATTTTCCTGGTCTGGCTTTTTATAGCAGATAACCTTAAAAATATTCTACAATGTTCTGCATATAAAGTTTAAATTTCTTCAGTATTGAACAACAGAAAAAAATAGGCTTTCTTGTCCGAAGTCATTTAAGTGAAAAAAAGAAAAAGAAAAGAAAAAGACAGCAGCCAACAGCGCTGTAAACAACGGTAGACTGGTGGGTAATAATAATACAGAAAACAGAGATTGGAGACGGGAAACTGTTCTTGAAGTACAGAGAGAGATAGAGAGAGAGCTAGCTGTGCATGAAGTGTGTTTTTAATAGTCGTGGAAGCAAAACAGCAAAATTCATGATGACATTGATCAAATGTGAAGCGCAGTTTGCTGCTTCTTTTGCTGCTGGCTCGGTGAATTTTGGTTGGAGAGACAAAACCTGCAGCTCAGAATCAGCGCAAAAAGACGTAAACACAGCGCGGACCGGACGCATCAGGATCGCTAAGCTCCGACAGCGTGTCCGTCTACGGGCCGTCGGGTGAGAAAGCCGAGAAAGACAAAGTTGATTCTGATGCGTCGGCTCTGTGTTTACGTCTTTGTGTGGAATCCGTGTACCTGCTCTCATTTGCTGTTTGGTTGTTGTTGAAATGGTTTTGTGAGCTTTAATCTGAGAATCTGGCATTTCTGGCAAAACACAGTTATATTTAAAAGTCGATTCAGGATTTAATGAATAATATCGCTTTATTCACCTCCCACTTCCACCTGCACTTTCAACTGGACCACAGCCAATCAGAGAGGTCCCGCCCCTTACTATCTCTGATTGGTTTAGTCCACGATAGGGGCAAAATGTGTGTCTGTTGTTGACCACAGGGAAGGTTGCAGATTTTTTTTTTTTTTTTTGCTACCCGAACAGTTGGTCGCACAGGTGCAACCAAATATTTTTTTTTTAGTCGCACCACTGAAAAATTTGGTCGCACTCTAGAGCCCTGCTTCATGTTCAAGGTAGAATTTGTGATGGGAAATGATTCATTCTCCATTTATCAATTAGTTTAATAATAATGAGTCACTGTTGTCCTTTGAAAAAGCAGAAAATCACTTGAAGTGTTTACTCTTTTCTTCATGATGCTTTTAAGTGAGACACAAATGCACACCCTCCTGTGCCGCTCCTGTTATTTTTGTCTTGGCTTTGTAGTGACGTGAGAGATTGAAACAGTGTTATATTACACGCTGTCCTCCCCTCCTCTGTTGACAGAATGAATTCGATGTCTGCTTTGTTCAAGCTCTCCATGTTTATCCGGGTAAGTGAGGATTTCTCTCTCAGTGCTGTAGGTTATTATGCATATTAAGCATTTATTTTGTGTGCATGTCACGCCTAAAGTGAAATTACATGTTGAAATTAGACTTGCTTTCATGTGCAAATTGTAAACTTCTAATCCAGTTTTACGGAGCTGGCACACTGGATGAAAAACAAATGTAAGTGGACCTTACAGAGAATTGAGTAATCAAACATTACTCAGATAGGTGGAAACAGGAAATTTTGAGGGAAGCCTTGCCCAGCTTAATTGAATTAGGATGCAGAGTTAAGACATACATCAGTTGCATGGGGTTATGACAGATGGCTTAAGAATGGCTTTACACATTGATAAACGCACCAGGACACAAGTAAACTCTACCACATACTTGATGTTTCAAATATATTTTGAGTATCTCCGTTGGCAGCTTTGTTTTAAATGACAGTTTAAGTGTCGTGATATCTTACTGTTAAGCTGCTGATGAATATTCCCGAATCTAATTCAGTTCAGCTGTGATACAACTGTGCAATAGTCTTCAGCTGCCCCTCATTTCTTTACATTTGTTTCCAAGGAGTCCCGCTTTCTTGTGAATATTTTTTAACAGTCTTGAGCAATCGTCCTCCAGACTGTCTGAAGGTCTTACAAAGTTTTTCTTTTGGCATTGACTGCATTTGGCTGCATATTGAACAAAAAGCAGTCAAAGAAGAGCTTCTATTCCTGAAGACTGCTTAAAGAAATCATAGAAAAGGCTTCCCTAAAAGCATTAAGGCTGTGGTCATACCAAAAATTAACTCTTAAGCTTATAAGAAGCTCACTTTTTGTCTCTTATTCTGTATTTCCATCTATGTTCAATAAATCTCTGCACCCTTTTCCCATTTTCCAAATACGGTATAAAGAAATTAGGGGAGGTTTAAGACTTTTGCACAGAACTGTAGCTGTTAAAACAAGAACTAAATTGTATATATAAGCTATAAAAACTATAGATTCAACTTTCAAATCTTTGGCGCTCTACCCTGCTGTACCTGTATAATCAGTTCAGCGTGTGGCCTGAAGGTGGCGCCAGATGTTCACTGGACCCTTCTATTGATGATATGAATTTTAGCTACATATAAACAAAAGCACGGGTTAAAAAAGATCTAAAGAATAATTGAATTGGGATGCTTTGTTGATGTGGGTTGAAATATCTCGTCTCTTGTGATTTCCAGCGTTGTCATAACTACATGACGGAGAAGCTGGGGATTCCCGTTTGGGGATCATATGTTATCTTTGGCTTGGCCACTCTGTTTTCTGGCCTGGCGTTGGGTCTGGTGAGTAATTTTGCCGCGCTTTGTCATTATGAAACCGAAATGATTCTGTTTTGAAGCTCTTACATCGTTCATCACAAATGCACACATTCCCAGTGGTTTAACGGTTAATCCTGTCTTGTCTGTTGCAGTTACTGGTGTTCATTGCAGATTTCGTTTTCCCCTCAAGAAGATTCTCTTCTCACGATTACTACCCAAGTGAGTTTTGTAATAGATTAGACTAAATACTAATTCACATTTATGTTATATACAGTAAGATACTGACTGTTGCTCCAAATGCTGCTGTGCAGAGAAACAGACTATGGATCAGGCGAGATTAATCCAGCAACAAGAGGATGCCATTGAGGCTGATGGCGAGGAAGATGACGAGGAGGAGGAAGAAGAGGACCACGACGAGGTCTGGAGAAAACGGAGAGGATCTCCCGAGGGCCGCCCTGAACCCAGGGGGCAGGCTTTCCCTGACGACGCCCTGAGGAAGCGGGTGGTGGGCAACCGGGGCGAGGAAGAGGAAGAGGACACTTAGAGAGAGAGAGAGAGCCTCCTCTTGACACGAGTACCGTTGAGACAGCAGAGTTGAAGGAGCCAAGTTCCTGAGCAGCAGTGTTTTGTTTTTTTTTGTTTGTTTCTTTTAGAGCAGAGTCCAAAATCTTCCCGTTGGTCCTGTTCCTCACCCCCAAGATCCTAAAAATGCCTCACTTCTTTTCTTTTTCTCCCTCCCCCATTTTTTTAAAGGAGAGCTTTAGACTTTCGCCTCTGCTCTCTCTCTAAGCCTAAGCAGCAGACTCCACCTGGAAAAAGAAAAGCAGCGCTCCAGACACCTGTTTCTGAAACAAACGGTCTGGCTGAGGTTTAGGTATGGCGTGCAGTGCGGCTGGATTTTTGCAACGATGTTTATGCTATGCATTGTTTTTTAAATAAATGTGTTATATAACTTCATTTAATTTGATTTCATCTGCAACTTGAACCCTAATGTTCACACACCTTTCCACTTTCTGTGTCTGATGGCGAGAACGTGGCGAAGGACGTCTAAAATGTTAGTTTTTCAGTTTGCTTGTTGCAGATTTAAAAAAAAAAAAAAAGGAGTGATTTGATATTTTCCCACATTGACTTTTCTGTGGCTGTTTCACTATAAAAGCCTCCTTCTTACCAAATGGAGGCTTTTAAATTGAAGCAACTGTAGGAATCTTTACGTTTGTATTAGCCGTCGTGTTACAGCTATGGTTTAGACTTGGGTTTGAGTGCGGCAAACAGTGATGCTCGTTTTCTCTTTTATTCATGTGAAGTTAATTTAAACTCAGCCACAAGCTTTGTGGTAAATATTTTAAGTATATCAAATGCAAATGTGGCTACACTTGTATTTGTGACCCTATTTAGAATACTAGTTTGAACAGTTAACACAGCCCAGGCCGTATTACAGACATCCTCTTGACACAGGTACATGTGGGGCAGGAACCCTTCGAATAGCATCTATGCTATAGAAAGAGCGACGATCACATCACTCTTTCACTTTGACTAGGCTGTGTTTCTGTTGTTCAGCAAAGTACTAGGCCATCTTGCACAGATGTGATATTGAGTTTAAATTAAAGACGTGGAGAATGTTTTTCAGTAGATTCTTTAGTTTCCCCATAAGTTATCCTAAAGCTATTAATGTTATGTCTGATTTATTATCTGTTTCTAATATTTTTACTTGTGATTCTTTAACTATGAAAAGATATTTGATTAAAAAACAAACAAAACCCTTTGCGAGGCCAGGTCTGCAACGCCGTGTAGGTGCGATTAAGAAGACGAACAATATGAAGACTTGGTAAATTCCTCTATCCAGAGCGATGTGTGGCATATCTGTACTAATGCTGCTCCGCTTTGAGGAGCAATAATAAAACTGACGTGTTTTCTTTTTTTTTTCCCTCACCAACATCACTTGTAAAAATGTCAAACACCTGAGCTTCTTTTATATGCATGAGTGACACACATCGTGCGCTGACGTCTCATTAACACTTTATGAACGATGGCACTCAAAGAACATTAACTCCTGTATACTTTTCCTCCTTTTAACCGAACTACAGACCCAGTACACGACCAGTGTTTTGTTACACGTTTTCGTTCTGAAGGGGCTTGTAATGACTTGCATTTATTTAGATTTTTTTTTTTTCTATGCTGATTTTTATTCCTGAAAAAGCCAATTGATCATTTAGGTGATGGATGAAACTGGTTGTACATATGACTTGTAGCATTCTCACTTTACAGTGAGTCACCTGTGATGCTTGATTGTTTCTTTAAATAAAGGGTTAACTCTAAAAAACATTAACTTTTAGCTGTTGTTTTGCTTTTGCGTGATATTATTCTGTAAAATATACAGTTTGACAAAGATGCAAAAAGGATATTAAGCAGGTGAAGCGAGAAAATTGTCAAGTGGTAGATTTGACAATATTTGAAGAAATAAAAAATTTGGTAAAGAGTTACTTGGGTGATTAAGACTCACTGGACACTTTATTACTATGTTATTACCAGATGGACCAATTTTGCATCAGAACTTCAGATGATTTACGGAGGTGCTGGAAACATTCCTCAGAGATTTTGATCGATGTTGACTTCATGGTGTCACAGAGTTTCTGCAGATTTGACAGCCATGATTGAAATCTCCTGTTCCACCACATCCCAAAGGTCTCTACTAGATTAACTGTCACAGGCATGAAACCAGTTTGAAATGATTTGAGCTTTGAGACATGGTGTGATATCCTGCTGAAAGCAGCCATCAGGAAGTCTTACTATCAGGATGTAGATGGTAAGCAACGAGCTTGAGGGGGCCTTCAGTGTTTAACAGTGATGCTCAGTTTGTGATAAGGGGCTCAAAGTATGTCAAGAAGATATCTCCTACACCATTACACCACCAGCAGCAGGATGGAGCCTTACTTTTCTATCAGCTTAAAGGAATTTGACTATTCTCTGCACTCTAGCAACAACAACAAAAAGACAGCTGCCACTCTGCGGATATTTTCTCTTTCTCAGATCATTGTCTGTAAACTGTTGAGATGGTTGTGTGGAAAAATCTCAGGATATCAGCAGTTTCTGAAATGCTCAGCTTGTCTCACACACCCATTCCCATAGTCACCTAAAACAACTTTCTTTCCCACTTTAATGCTTGGTTTGAACAGGTCATCTCGACCATATCTACACTCCTAAATGAACTAAATGAGTTTCCACCATGTGACTGGCTGAATAGTGCTTAGCATGGCAGCTTCTGGTGTGTAGTCAGAATAATGATTGGGAGCAGTGATACAGTCAGACAGAGACAGTACTCAAATAATCCTGAATTAAAATCTTTAGAAAAACTCAAGGGGTAGGTAAAAATCTTTAAGCTTTTTAAGTTGTTGTTTGTTTTAACTTTATGCAGTTTTGCATGCATTCTGTTTTGTTCTGGCGACCATTAAAATTAAAGGAAGTTCAGTAACTGTGCCTGGATGTTGGGTGGTTTTCTTCTAAACTGACTAAATTGGCTACATCCACTTAAATACAGTACATGGTGTAAAAGGCTGAATGAGGAAAAGTTTAAAAGGTGCTATAAATGTAGATGATGTATCATTGTTTAAGGAAATGCATCAGTGTGTAGCTGAATTTGATTACTGTACTCACTCTGGAGAGAGTTTTATCTTCTTCTTAGTGTTGTGCAGCAGCTTCTCCACATAAAGGATCACAAGACAAGTTGATTAAGAGACATGAAAACCAAAGGTCTGCCACATGTGCTCCATCCATCCACCCTCTTCTCCTTATCCTTATCAGGGGTCCATGTGTGGTCTGGAGACGATCCCAGCTACCATAGCATGAAGGGCGCGTACACTGTGGACACGTCACCAATCTGATGGAGGGATAACACAGAGAGACAGACAACCGTCACAGTCACCGTCTCACCTAAGGCCAATTTAGAATCACTAATTCACCTAACCCCACCAATATATACTATATTCTTGTATACATGAAAAAGTGATCACAGCTTAAACCTGGATGAAAAGGTAACAGGTAACTGCCAAATAAATGTAATAAATGAGTGAACGTGAACTCCAGTTAAACCATCTTAAAATCTAAATATAAAAACTTTAAATGAACATATTTTATATTAAGCGCCAAAGTCTGCCAGCAGGTGACACTCTCACACACATTTTGAGTTATTTTCAAAGCCAACATTGACCTCAGGAGCTACTAGTAAGCATTATGTCAGACAAATGTGCACCTCAGGACATTGTGACAGGAATGTAAAAGTGTGGTATTCTGAATGTAAAAGCTGCAGCTGACATTTTCTCTAATTTATTCTCCTGAGGCTTCCCATTTCCTATCTTGAGTGACAACTCCTGTATTGTATCTCTCATCAGAGCTGTGATTTCAGCTTGAGTACCCTTGTGCACACGCTCTGTTTAGCAGTAGTATGTTTCTTGGAAGGAGAATGAAAGAGGAAAGGTGTTTGATGGGATTCCCCTGATGTACTGTACCAGCCTGCTACACGCCCCCTCGGGCGCTTCAGTGCAGCGGGGTCATCCTGCACATGAAGAACACAGAGCAGATGCTTGATAAAAGCTGAATGCACACTCAACTGAAGCTGCCATACTGGGTTTGATTTATCGGGCACATACGCAGATTCCCTTTAAGCTGAACGGGGTACTGTTCTGCATCCTAAAGCAAAGACAGATGGCAGTTTAGTAGTTTCTGTTCTTGTTCATTTAACTCGCTTTGGTCCATATAGTTTGCTATTGTCCTTGCCTTAACTTTACCAGCAGTGTTCTTCTGAAGTGCCATGTCTGCAGCAGGAGAGCTGGATTCTGTATGATAACACTATGTTGTACTGTGACATTTCTACAGAGGCTCTTTCATTCTTCTTTTCAGGCTGGCTGGGTTTATTAGTTCTCCAGACTTTGATGATCCCTGTTAAGAGAATCCTGTAGACTTTGGTGAAACACTGACTTCTCTACATTGGAGAAACAAAGGGGGGAAGTGTATGCCAAGGAGTTCAGTCTGCTGTGTTGCCATTGTGGTGGGTGTGAATCATCAGTGCAGATGAAAAATTGCTGGTTTAATTAGAGCTCATTAGAGAGAAGCTCACAGTGAGGCTTTCAGCTATAGGTCTTAGGTGAAAGAAGTTTCTAGCTTCTTAAATCCAGACAAATATGCACTAAAGTGTTATGTGTTATAATATTACTAATAGGTAATATGCAAGGTTTAATTAAGCCTTTATTACCATGTCAACCATCGTATTATAGCAGTTAAGAAACAAGTTGCCCCTGGCTCTAGTCATATGAAAGGCCTCTTGCAAAGAAGCCTTCATTTTTATGTCTTTTTGTAGTTGGTTTCTGTCTCATTATGCTTGATTTGGAGCTCTTTGTGGTTGATTTGAAACTCTTTTACTTTTTTCGCCACCAGAAAACAAAGTAAGATGGCAGTTTCAGGCAGACTAGTGGATCATCCTCTTCTGTCACACTTCTGTCTGTACCTCTCTAACTTTGTCTCATTCTATTTATATTTAAAAATAATTTGAATTCTTTCATATCTTAATATTTTCCTAAGTGGAGCTACATGAGGCGTTTATGGATATTACAATTTCTTTTCCCTCCCCTTTTTTTTTTTAATAAAGCACATCTACTGATGCCTCTGCAGACACAAGGTCTTACTATTTTGAGGTTCCCAAAGAGAATCAGGGCTTCAAGCCTCTTTTTTAATGTGAAAACACAGAACAGCTGAGCAGAACTGCTCTGCTTTGGTAGAAATGTTCCTTCAGATTTACAATTTGCATTGGGTTTGGTTCTCTCTGTGAGCCTCCTGCATTTGTTTCCAGTCTTATGTTTGTTGTTTTTGCTTAATGTTTTGCAGATGAATAGTGGGAATTTGACTCTTTGAGCCCTCTGGCCTGTTCAGTCATCTGTCTATGGATACATGCGTACTTCCCATAAATCCCAGCATAGTTAGCTTTAGATAAGCAACCAGTAGCTTTTAGATAGATGTTGTTGAGGAGAATAATAAATTAAAACTGTTAAAGTACAGTCTCAGAGTAAATGTACTTTAACTTGTGTCTGTGGAAGGGAAATGAAAGTCTGTCTGGCTAATTTTTTACCTCTCACTGAATGGATGTGCAGGTTTTAACCTGACACACCTTTTGCAGACAACCACAAACAGAAACTTTCAAAATCTTGTTTCCCACACCCCCGTAGCCCAATTCCATAATTCATATAATTCACTCTATGAATCAGTTCCATTTCCATTTTTTCAGCTATAATTTCTCTCACAATAATAACGGTAATCTACAAAGTGTCTGTACTCCTCTAACTCTTAAACGTCTTATCATAGAATAAATGAAAAGTCACTTATCCAGCATGCGGAAAGAGGCATAAGAATTTTTTTGGTTTGAACTCTTTTAAAAATACATAAATAAATAAATCCTAGTGGACAGAAGAGGTTTTGGCTCAGACCACAAAAATCCATGAGAAAAGCAGGACAGTGTTATATGATCTTGCCGGTCCCTCTGGTCTACTGGACGCCAGCGAGCTAAGAGTGTGAGTGTCCAACAAGGCAGCGCTTGTTCTGTGAGCTTTGTCCCCTCAGTACCCTCCATGTGGTTGGACCATTACCACACATAAGGAAGATAAAAAGACTGAGATCTCTTTGTTATAATAGGAAAAATTTAAGATCATCCGAGTATTGGGTCACTGAGATTGGACATGTTTTTGTTTCTTTAGACTTCAAAACCCTCAAAAAGCAGTTTAAGATGAGGATAATTTTCTTCACAGTGGTGCTGAAAACCCACAAAATTTATCAGATCATTCAAAGAAAGAAAATTAGAATATGCTTGTGTGGCTACTGAGAAAATCTGTGAATCTAGCTGAAAATTAAGTATGTGTATGTGCTCATGTTTCTGTTTTATTTGTTTTTTTTAATGCATTATTATTATTGTTTGCATTTCTTTGTCTTACCCTGCTTCACCATCATTTGTCTCACCTGTGTTTCATTCCCACCTGAGCCTGATCACAAATTCACCTGCAGCCCTGCCATTTGATGGCTTTGGACTTTGCATTCATTGCTTCTTTTTTTTTTGGCATTGCCACCCAAATCCTTTTTTTTTTTTTTTTTTTAACTTGGTTTGTCTGATCAGTCATAACATGAAACTATGGGAGAGATTTGTTGAAGCCAGACTAACTGATGTGAAGGTATAGAGGAGCACAGAAGGAGCTACAATGTGACTTTGTGGCTCTAGAGAAAGCAGAAACAGATATTGTGGTATTGCATGAACGTTAGGAGCGGCAGAGAAGTATGTGAGGGTGGTGTAGGACATGTATGAGGACAGTGAGACCTGCGGTAGGAGTGACAGATGGGTTTAAGGTGTGGCTGGGATTACATCAGGGATCGGCTCTGAGCCCCTTCTTGTTTGCTGGAGATGTAAGGAGCAGAGGTTGTGAAGGTTGTGAGTTTATTTCACTGGGAATGAGCAGGACGGACAAACCTAGAAATGAGCACATTAGCTTGAGCAGTTTGGAGACAACGTTAAAGAGTCGAGGCTGAGATGGTTTGAATATGTGCAGAGGGGGCATAGTGCACGTACTAGATAAAGGATGTTGAATATGGAGCTGCCAGGCAGGAGGAAAAGAGGAAGATCGCAGAGGAGCTTTATAGATGTGATGAAGGAGGACAAGCAGAGGGTTGGTGTGACACAGGAGGACAGGGGGAGATGGAGGCAGATGATCCCATGTAAAGGGAGAAAGACGCGTCACCGGAACATTTGGGCAGACACGATTGAATTTTGTGAGTGTAAATCAGTGGAAAATGAGGATATCAACACACAGTAATGGTTTTGGACATGTTTGTGGTCCTGACTGACTAATCTCAACTACCACCATGTAATAGGTGGTAAATTGGAAAAAATGTCAGGATGGAAAAAACCTTTAAACATGTTAGCAGTGCTGTACCTAAACTGTTAGCACCTCTTCAAGACACCTTTTTTTTTATCTTAAATTATCATTTAATAACCATTTACTTTACATTTCTTTACTTTTTAGGGGGCGAATTAAGGATAAAAAGCTACTTTCCATGTTTCTGAGTTTTCTCGGAAGGTTTTAGGCTGGCGCGTGCTCACGATATTACTACTTGTAGCAGTAGCAGGGTCTTTGTCCAGCTCAGACTCAATATGTTCATTGTGTCGTTACACATTCATGACAAAGTCTGTCTGTTTAGTGGCTAATTGCGTCTCCACTGTAATTACAGTTGACCAAAATCTTTTCTTTCCTTCCACAAACACCCTCCTCTGTATCCACCCATATTTACATCTAGGAGCTCTGTCACTTCCCTCCAGACCAGATAATTACACGGAGGCTAAAACAAAAATAAAAATGAAACACAATGGTTTGTTGTTGTGTCTCCCATTCAGTCTACAGCAGGTACATTTTCAGGAAACCAATGCGGTTATGCCAGAGAGAAAACCCTGCCACGTTTCTTTGCCTGAATGCAAGGGCACTAAAATAGCAACATGGTATAAAGTATAAACACAGGATACACTGAGTGGATTTTCAGGGGTGAGGGGAGAGGGGGCGGAGAAGGAAAAAAAACACCACACGGTCCATTTAAAGAAATAATAAATGCTCACAGCCCGAGTAAAACAAGAAGGAAACTCCACAAAACTGCTACTTTTAAAGGGATTTTCCTCTAACCAGTAGAGTTAAATTTAAAAATACCACAAGAACAAAAGTATAAAGGTATAAAAGACTGTCACAGCTTTCTTTAACTTATAATGACAGAGACTTCTCAAAGGTTGCATATAGCGAACCTGTAAACACTACACTGACATACTGGCTCTTAATACTAGGGGTGTGGTTGTTGTCACTTTGCTTGCACCTGAGAGAAATATCTGGCTCTTCTCTGTCAGAGAGAAAATTGCTCAAAAAGAACATTATGTGCATGTTGACGCTCATAATGTGGTAAAATATAGTCTTGGACTGCAAAACCATGAGATGTGACTCTCTAAATCTCAAAATCAAGTCATTAGTTTCAATGTGACATCGTTTTACACAGCTGTTTAATCACGATCTAATGTTATAAGCATTTTCTCGTATCCATCCATTCGCGTCCGCTTATCCTGTTCAGGGTCGCGGGGGGCGCTGGAGCCTATCCCAGCTGTCATAGGGCAAAAGGCGGGGTACAATGCCAATGCATTTTCTCGTATGTCTTGCAAAATAATCTTGTGCAAATGTTTATCTCAGGGGTGCTGTTGATGCACTGCTTCATGAGTCTTTTAGTTTGCGCTGATGTTAAGACGCATATTTTCTAGTCAGAAGGAAGTCGATGTTTACTCCAGTCCCAAAGTTTTAAACCAAACTCAGCGAGCAGTGCGGCTGTTCCCATGGATATGATAGTTTGTTTTGGAGCACCTCAACCCATGTGAAACACACATCTGGTCCTCTTGAATTGTTTAAGTCCCCGAGCTGACACGTGAAAACACCCTCCAGTACAGTTTAAACATTATCACGGGTCAAAAGAACAAGTGAAATCTGGTCTTAGGTTTGGGCGTGGGAGAGTGTTTAGAATCCGCATTCCTTTGTGTGAAGAGAAAAAAAGAGAGCGAGTTTTCTTTGACATCTTAAATCTCTTAACAGCGGGGGAACAATGGCAAAAGGGCTCAAAAGTGACAGATTTTTGAGTCTTTTCTATTGACTATCCCTCTCCCAGTGCACAAGGTTTTTGTGTGTGTGTGTGTGTGTGTGCATTCTCCACCATCGTTTGTCTGCCAGAAAGGTCGAGGAGAAAAATTAAAAAGTGAAGAATGACGAGAAAACCCCTCTTTAATTAATTGGTGCAATTATTTCTGTGTAGTAGGTTTATACGACCAAGGTTTCCTTTGCACGCTTAAGACTCGCAATGCATCGTGAGATAATTAATGTCACGGGAAGAAGAAGAAAAATACTTCTGTTTCACTTTTCTTTTTCTTTTTTTTAATTCTCTTGGTGAAATACTGTTTAATTACACCTACAAATGGGTTTTTAAATGGAGCCAGACAAGAAGTTTAAAGGATAAGCTCTGCTTTGTCTGGCCTTGTGCAATGCCTAAAAATTTCTAGACATTTGAAATCCCCTAATTAGATACTTGAGTCACAAGTCAAATAGTTAGGAATTTCTAATGTCGAGCATTATATAATATTCCCGTATCTTGTTAAATCGGCATCTGAAAAATCGCTAATAGTTGGTATTAACTAAAAACTGTTCTCATAATGCATCTCAGTGCATTTAGGCATGTAGGCATGTAGGCATGGTCAAGGTGACCTGCTGAAGTTCAAACTGAGCATCAGAATGGTGAAGAAAGTTGATTGAAATGTCATTATGGAGCAAAATTCCTGAGGAGTGTTTTCAGCAGCTTGTTGAATCTATGCCACAAAGAATGATGGCAGCTCTGAAGGAAAAAGAGAGTCCAACCTACTACTAGTATTAACAATTTAGGGTTTTAATATTTGAGCTCTGTGTGGACAAACAGCAACACACATCACCAGTGAAGTTTTATTTCCATACCTCTCCAGCAGCTCCCTGAGGTCATGTAATCAGGGCCTGCTGGCTGTGAAGCGTACACAGAGCTTTTGCACCACTGGGCCCCAGACTCTGGGTCTCTCTCCACTGAGCCTGAGATTTCCTTTCAAGATAAATATCGCAACAAAATAATAAAAACATGAAAAAAACTACAAGTCCGCAGCTGGCACTATATCACTAAACTTTTGCTTTATTTACTTTACTAGTATTAATAAAGTGACCAGTGAGTGTATAGTGAAGTAAAAGTATACAGTAAAACCAAAAAACACTAAAGTACATGTAAATGAACCACTACTGTAGTTTAAATGCAGTAATCATAGTGTGAGGACACTATGCCACAATTTTCTCCATAATAACAGGACTCATTATGAAGAAGAGAGCATTACGATTGTTTTATATCTCTGAAATAAATATTAGTACAATGATATAATTTGGTTGTAAAATATTAATTCAAGATTTTTTGTTTTAATTGTGGGATATAAAATACAGTATTTTCCATTTTTTATAGGTTCAAGTTCAAGTTAAAGTAGGTTAGAAGAATGCACATAAGTGAAAGGGATTGGTTATCTTTATTTGCTGGTGGTCCTCTCAGATCTCTGGTTGTTCTACACTCTGATTTAGAGGCTGACATCGCTCGGTTTGAAGTTGAGTGCTTCAACAGAAGCTGCTCATCTGGCTTATAAAAGCTCATATCTGAGGCTGTTGAAGAAAAGCAGCTCACAAAAAAGAGCCAGATAAGAGCCGGGTCAGAGCCGGGAGCAATAAACCTGGCATGTCTCTGTCAAGGTTAAGTCTCTGCTGTAGGTCAGGGTTAATATATTTCTCCTTGGATGAAGCTTGTCTGTTTAAGGCTGTGTGAGGCAGGCAACAGTATGGAAATCACAACAAACTGAGTTTCACTGCAGAAACGAAATGTCAGAATATGGATATGTGTTATTTGTTATGAGCACCAGTGAGAGAGCGTATCCTGACTCGGGCAGCATACTCACTTTACAATGCGGTTACATAACCAGGGAGCTGTTGATGCTTGGTGCTATGGCAGCACTGTTAGATGTGGGCTCACAGCAACACAATCCTGTAGCTTGAGAACTTACTTCACCTTTAACAAGGAAACCATTTACACATGTATTAAAGTGATCGTTTTTAACAAAAGGCCCTTGTGATGGCTACAGTTGGATGAGACCTGAATACATTTGCAACATGTTAGCTGCAAACCAACAAAAAAGCACATCCAAACATTGTGGGGGATATGAACTGTATTAGATTACTAAGACATCTAAAGCCAGATCGCACATGTTGAGACAAAACAGATATGCATCTGACAATTACATTAATGTAGAAAATGTCTGACTTAAAGCAAACCATCATTTCTTTTAAAATATTACAAACTTCTGATGAGGAGCAGGTGAACACTAGGTAACAAAATAGCTAGAAACGCACATGTACATGAATACCAATCTAAATGGAACGTACTGAATTCGTTTACAGAGGCCCTGTAGATTTATCACACAGATGCATTAGTTCATTGACTGCAACAGCTTACATACAGAGTTTGAAGCAAGGAGTGCGTGCACATGCGTCATCTTAGGCTGCAAAAACAAAAACATGCCCATCAGAGAGTTAACTACATAAGAGTTATGAGTGGACAAATCAACAGTTGGGCATTTTCTGAAGAAAAAACAGGGAGCAATCTGTTAAACACAACATAGGAAGCATAATTCATCAGACCATGTATGGTTTCTGATGGCAGTGGAATTTAGGGTGTGGCTGAGTACAGACTAAAACAGCAGCATGAATTTTTCCTCAGTGGTCGAGTCAATCACCTGATCTCAAGCTCAGTTAATCATGCATTTCCCTTGCTGAAGATAAAACTAAAAGACCAACAAACAATACAAACTAATGACAGCCTGGCACAAATGGGGGAAACTTCATTGTCTGGTGATGTCTATAACCATGAATTCCAGGTTTTGGAGTCATTGCTTGCAGGATTCTCACAGTGTTAGTATGCAAAATTTATTTATGGTTATGTTTATTTTTATTCACAGTTCTCTATTCTGTGCACTTTTATCTATTTTAAGTCCGCTAGAATCCCCAGTTAAGCTAACATATGTGTCTATGTGTGTCTATGACCACTGTGCTGTGCAATTACATGGTGACGAGGAAGAGTACAGGACAACTTTGTTACGCGGTGCGAGCAAAACCATCTACAGCTTCATTTGGCAAAGACTAAGCAACCGTTTGTGGACACGAGAAGGACAGCAACAACAGTGACTCCTGTTCCCATCCACGGGGTCCGTGTGGTATCAGAGGATTATAAATACCTTAGTGTGCATACTGACAATAAACTGGACTGTAATAAAAACACAGGAACCTGACTGAGGTCCTTCAACATCTGGTGGATGATGCTCGGGGTGTTTTATGAGTGTGTGGTGCTCAGTACCATCCTCGATGCTATGGTGTGCTGGGGCAGAAAACTGACAGTATCAGATAACAACAGACTCAATAAACTTCGACCATGTTACAGCACCGAATACCACAGGAGGCCATTCCTGCCTGTGGCCATCAAACTTTATAACTCTCCTTTAAGACACTTGGACTATTTTCACGTGTAATTTCTTGTCTATACTGTACATAGTCTTCATTTTCATTTCATGTGGATCACATATTTATAGTTTAAGTGAGCATCTGTAACAAAAGAGTTCCTCCCTGGGATTAATGAAGTATTCTATTCTGATTCTGATGACACCGCTTAGGGGACTGTGTATAAAAATGTCTCCGATTCCTCAGTTATTAATTCAGTATTTTTCCTCAACCCTTTAAATGAAAGCTAAAACATGCACTTCAAAATTGCATGTTGATTGTGTCATTAAATCTTTCCCAGAAGCATACAAAGCCAAAGCCATTTTTGTTACTGCTGAACAATTTGATGGCCTTAAAAAGAAGTGCAGAGCCTCAAAGCACAACAATGACTGTTGTTTCTCTGCAGGGCCGCAACAGTGGGGAGGAGAGATGGACTATTTCTGTACCATCCTAAAAGCCGGTCAGAGAGAAGATGCCTTGATCACCAAGAAGTAATTACATAGCTTATTTTACAGAGGAACAATTGCTGAACATTGTGTGCAGCAGTCACGTTGTCAAAGAGGCATAGGCCTTTAAATTGCAGGGCTCTGGTGTTTGTCAACATGTATTTTAAGAGGAAGGCTCAGGAATAATAGAAGGGCTCACGTGAGTCTATACAATATTTGAGAACCATATCATGTTGCACTGGAAAACAGCTCACTCTATTCAAAAAAGATTGTCGTTTCCATCTGTAATAATAAATATGTTCAGGGCCATCACTGCCCCTCATCACTCATGTGGAAATCGCTGGAAAGGCTGTTGAAGCACACCTCCCCACTGTGCAATGTGGCATGGAGAGCAGCAACAAGAGTCTAAACAGACAAAACATCAGTGGCAAAAGATTTTGATAAATGCAGCATTAAAATAGGAGCCAGGGTAAAGATGGGTTGCAAAGCAGCCTGCAGGTGTGAGGCTTAAACGGACAGCAGGATGTGAGAAGGTGAATCAGCCGAAGACTGACCTCATTTACCTCAACAAATTACCTTGCTGACATTTTTAAGGTGCATTTAGAGGAGCTGGACTCTGTCATATAAATCAATAACAGGACCTAATTGAAACTGACTGAGCTGGCACTGAGATCAACTTCACTTTATGGCCTGTCTGAACTAACGTTATGCTCAGGTTTGTTTCTTCTTCCATCCCTAGTGTCTTCACTGTGATTATTTACAATAGCACTGTCAGCAGATCTCAGGTCAGATAATTAACAGAAGGAGGTTTTCCCTTCTGGTCAGCTAATTTTATTTAAAGACCAAAACCAGCAGTTTCGTTCTCTTGCACTGCCTGTGCTCCTCCGCACCAAGCTCATTTACTTGAATGGGCACAAATATGTAAAAAGAGGTAATAAATACACAAAGTCCCAAAGCCATTTGAGCAGGGGGGAATTAGAAATACTCACTTCTCCAACTGCTGCTGCACAAAGTCTGTGTTTATTACCGTCCACTCATCATATGGCCATTTTAAGTCTTTTTTACTTGTCATCCAGTATGCTAGAACATGTAGGAGATTCACAGGAGATACAGAGCCAATAGCAGCAATAGTGGGTTACAATGTAACACAATACTGGAAATTGTAGGTAAGTCTCTGTGCAGCCATATGATTAATTTTAACACTACAGGGTGCTATACACAGTGAGCTGAGAAATGTCCCTGCAGCATAGATAGACAAACGCATGATAGATAATGACTCCTTCTAATAATATGTGAAGGTACATGTGAAAGAATAACAAGATTTGGGGATCTGAACAGCAGGCCACCTGAACAACTCCTTAGGGAGGGATTATGAGCTAACATGGAGGAGGGGGATGGGGTAAATTTAATCTCTTTCCTGGACTTTGATCATTTCAGATCCTTCCCAGAGGACCTGGGGAAAGCAGTTAAGGAGTGGGACACCTGGGGTACTTTGCTTAGCCTGCTACTTTGGATACTTCGACTTCAATGATCACATACAAAGCTCGTCACTGGATGTGGATGTAGTGACACGTACCTCACTTTTATATAAATGATACCTAGATGGCAATGACTCACACCCTAGTATCATTTTTAAATGTTACATATAAACAACTCCAGGGTTGTGTGCATGTGAACTCAACCAATTTTTAACTTTACATATTTAGTGGTTTAATGTGTTTTTTTGTGCTCTGATCGCGCTGCGGTACAACAAAAGTCAGCTAGCTGGAGCAATTTTCATGTACGTATCATCAAATAGTGCATTTCTTTCTTTCTTGTTATGTTGTGTGCATTTTGATATTCCATAATAACCCACGCTGTGAGCCAGGCCACCATTTCTTTTTTTTTCTTTTTTCTTTTTTTTTTTTTTGCCTGTCCCATTTGGTTCTTTAGCCATCAGAATTGTTGTCTGAAGACCAACAAGGATACCCAATGGATTTACTTTGCCAAATGGATCATCGGGGCATTGCCGTATTGGTCCATTTGGTCGATCTTTGTTTTTATTATTTATTATATTTTATTTTCAGATGTTACAGACGGGACAGACATGAGTGAGGGATAGGAAAGGGAGAAAGAAAGAGGAAGGAAAGGAAAAACAGAAGGGGAGAGGGACAGTGAGAAAGGGGGGGAGAAAAAAAAATAAAAATCTCCTGGATCACCTGTTGAGAGAAGAATAGAAAACAAGCAAAAAAAAAAACAAAGCAACATACTAAACACAACACCATCGCATTAATCTAGCTAAGTGTAAACAGCAGTAAATACTAAATATTCAATGTTGTTGTGCAGCACGCAGGACAGATGTGCTTCGAAGTAGCAGCCAAGAAAGGTGTAATTTGGGTCTACGAGCAGTGAACACCTGTGTGCATACCTGTGTGGATCAGCGCGCTTGTATTCCAAAGGTTTCTCCATGTAACGATCTGCTAGGGAGTGTGGGGGGGCCACAGCCCCGTCCTCCGGGGTGTGAAGCGGGTATGGAGGAGATCAAAACTCCAGACATCCAGAGGCCCCCAGAACACAAGAGACCATGGAAGACCAACAGAGGGGCAGCCGCGCCACTGTTCCAGTAAGAGCTGAGGAGAGTCCCAGATGAGGGCTCACTCAGCAGCCGCGGAGCAGAAGCCAGGGGGAGTTGCAGTGACGCGCCCATGAGCTCCGCCGGCCCCCAGCTGTGCCTGAGTGACCGAGCCCCAGGCCGAGAGGCCGGGGGCACCCCACCTCCGAAGGGGCCCAAGCGAGCCCCAGGCTCCAGGCCCCGATAAGCGGCCGCCAAGGAGTGAGCCGGTGTGTACCTGGACGCCCACCCCCAGACACAAAGAACCAACAACGCACCGACACCTGAGGGAGTCCGCCACTGGCAGGGGAAGTGGTGGTGGGCGGAGATAGGCCTCCAAACCTTGGAGGGCCTGAGGTGTCCCCAGAGAGGTGGCGTCTGATACCCAACCTGACATATAGACACAAACATCCATTCCCACCCTCATGCTCTCATATGCACTCACTCCACACTCAACCAACGTGGAGACAGACATAAAGAGACGCTGTACACACGATCACACTCCCCAAGCGTACTCTACAAACCGGGTCTAGGTACCCTTGCCCCTGGAGGGGGGAACTGCACCCAGACCCAGGTGGTGTTACCCTTTTCCCTGCGGTGGGGAGAGGCAGACCACCCCGACTCCGTAGCAGCAGGGAGGCCCCACACCCCAGACCGCAGTCGGACGGCCAACTCCTCCTAGCCCTCCCGCTCCAGCAGGCCGCAGAGAACGGGGGTGAGAGAAGACTCCAAACCTCACTCCACCCGCTCATTGTAGTGTTGATGCATGTGTGTTCTAAGGTGCAATTAAAACCCAGGAGGGCATGGAGCTACCTGCCAAGGAGCAGCAGGTAAGCGCATAGTCCCTCCTGCTAGCCCTCAATGTCTAAGTGTATTTAAAATTGAGAGGTGGGCAACGACGCCAGGGGTGAGGTGTACACCCTGATGGTAATTTGGACTCCGTGATTGTGCCCACCCCCAAGATCCTATATGTATGTGTAATGAGAGTGTGAGTAATGTGAATGTCTAAGTTGTGGGATAAAATTGAGGCAGAGGCAGCTAGAAGGGGACGGGGGGGGGGGGGGGGGTAGCCTCCTCTGCACCCTGGTGACATACCCCTACTCCAAGGCCCTGCATGTGTGGGTGGTTGTGGTGGAGCGGGAAGAGGGAGGCAGCTGGAGATGGGGAGGGAAGGAAGGGAGGGGCAGGCCACCATTTCAAACTTATTTAAACAGAAACATTTTCTCATTATAACTATAGGCAAGCGTGGCACTAAGTTACTACTCTGTAAGAAAATAAATCAAATTACACATTCTTGTTGTTTTTATGACTTACTGCAGGTTTGGTGTTGCCAGAGTTCAACTTGAGATAATCAGTGAAGTGTGTTTGAAACAGATTCTTCAGACTCTTTCTCCGTCTGAGTCGCCATTGATGAAATGCAGCCACACTGCTCCAAACATCGTGCCTGCAAAGATTATGAAATATGACGCCAGCACATTGTTTGGGCTACAGGCACCGCTCACACTGATCCGACTGTGTAGCACATCAAAAGGGTCCATTTCTGTCATCCTGTGATGTCCGCAGCCTTTAAAATCCAGCCAGTTTTCTGGAGAATGGAAAGAATGATTTATAAAGAAAGCTTCCAACTTTCCTCCTGCCATACACCTTCAAAAATTTACACTCAGAGACACTTTCTTTTGAAATCGGGAGACATGTGGTTTTTGGTTTTCTGTTTGTTCTTCAGGGTCGAGAAATTAACAACCACTGACCGCTGATCTTTTCCCGAGTTGCAATCAGATGTACTTTTTCCACTCTGCTCTATTTGACATCTCTGCAGACACACTCATGGAGGATCAATGCCCTCTCTGAAAAGAGTAAAGGGAATTTCACAGGTGCCTGAATTCCTGAGCTCCTGCTGGAAAACTCCAGATAGTCTGCACTATGGCATTCCTACTGCAGCATATGGCTGATTCATTTCCCCTGACTAAAGGTGTTCGCCTCAAGCCGTCAGATACCACCATCAGATTCACAGCAGCAAGCAAGGGTGAGCAGGTGAGAGGTCGAGCCTCAAGCAGCTGAGGTCGGGAAGGTTCACACCACAATGACTGCAGGTCGTCTCCACAATGAATTTCCCTCGTCTGAATTAAAGAGCCAATTGTCAGTTCATACAATGTTATTTAAAATGTCTCAGTGTGAAATCATTTCAAATTGTAGTACTGGATTTATTTGCTTGATTTATTTATTTTAAATAATTGACACAGACTTCTGAAGTAGATGTTTTCTCTTGTAATGCAACAGGCCATTAAAAGAGAGGCAAGGAGTAGACACCCTCACCCTGGGATACCTGGGTGAGGGTGTCTGATGCTGAGAGACGCAAAACACAGCAGAAGTCATTTCAGTCTAGATCCAGCTTCTTGAATTCAGGACAGGTCGTAACCTGTTCACAGCTTTCCTGACATCCTGATCCCTCCCTCATAGCAATAGTAACACAATCATTCTCCTATGTGTGTGTGTGTGTGTGTGTGTGTGTGTGTGTGTGTGTGTGTGTGTGTGTGTGTGTGTGTGTGTGTGTGTAGGTTTTTTCTTTTTTTGCTGGTCACACTGAACTTGCTTTGTTTCACACAGAAATTAAATGCAAATTCGAGTTCAAAGCTTTAATCGGTTACTTTAATCCTGACTTCCTCATAATTTCTTCCTTTCTTTTTCTTTCTACCGTAAAGAATCAAGTGGAAAAACTAAATTGTTTCCAAGAGCTTCACTTAGGTAAATCCCAAACGCAGCTTACAAAGTGGAGGGACACCCCACACAAACAAATCCTGCTTGTGGGCTCAACAGGGTGTCTGTGTTTCAGTCCTTCAGTAAAAGTCACCTGCACGTACGGACATGTTGAGCTAACATTGAAGGTAAACATTTTGAAGCTAAATTTGACAATGGAGGGGTGGATTGGTGATAAATAAATGTCACAATGTTTCTGTGCCTGTCTTGGTCTTTATTTGAACTTCACATGTCTTTGCAAAGGCATGTCTGCACATTGCCCTCCAAAAATAGCAGGTGGAGATAAGCAGGAGGGGAAGGTGTGAAGCAGAGGTTGGGGGGAGTATGGAGCACAACGCTGGAATCATGGAATTAATATATATATTTGGCGCTTCCTATAACTACATTATTGACTTGCTTCTTCCATTTGAATTTTCTATTCAATTCAGTTCAGTTCAATTTATATATATATAGCACCACATCACAATAGTTGCCTCAAGGCACTTTATATTATAAGGTAAAGACCCCCAAATAATAAACAAAACAGAGAAAACCCCCAACAGTCATATGGAAAGTGCTTTGGTGTCATTGTGAAGGAAAAACCCCCTTTTAACAGGAAGAAACCTCCAGCAGACAGGTGGTATGTTTAATTATTATCTATGTTCCAAGAACAACAAAAACAAAAACTTTACAAGAAAACGTTTTCATGTAAACTTGGCCTTGGATCCAAAATGTTAATTTAATGATCTTCTAGGTACTTAATTATAAATTTCACTTTGATGTGCAGTGCTAGAAAATTCATCCTGGTTTTGTTTGGTCAGTCCTCAAAACTTTGGTCCGTCCCTTTGACCTTAAACGCATCCTTTCTTTTGATTTTTGTATTTTTTGTGTGTGTGTCTATCACAACATATTTGATGTAAATGTAGTTTCTAAGTTAATTAATTTGTATTAAAAATTTAAGTATTATATATTAAGAAGTATATATATTAAGAAATAGCTATTATTTCTTTGTATAGCAAACAATTCATATGCTAAAGACACAAATGTAAGGAGTCCCATTTTTTTTTTCTTTTTTTTTTTTCTAAATGACTTCAGAAACAGCAGTATGCGACATTACGTGATGGCAGAGCTTCAGTTCATCCTTTGTCTTTTTTTTTTTTTTTTTTAAATAAATAGGACAGGGGGAATGAATGAGAGAAAGAGGGGGAGAGAAAGAAAGAAAACCAAAGGGGAGAAGAGACGGTGAGAAGGGGGGGGGAGAGAGAGAAAAAAAAAAAGAACTCCTGGGTCACCTGTATGGAGAAAAAAAAAAAACAAACAAAAAAAACAAACAGAGGAGACAGCAAACAACAAAGAGCAACATAATAATAGAGAAAACAAAGCACCATCACAATAAACTAGCTAGTCATAGATATCAATATTTACTAAATAATAAACGATATTGTGCAGCACGCAAGATAGACAGCGCACAGTGTGCTTTGAGGCAGCAGCCAAGAAGGCTTTAGTCCGCGTCTGTGAATACCCATGTGTGCATACCTGTGTGGATCAGCATGCTTGCATTCCAAAGGTTTCTCCATGTAATGATCTGCTAGGGAGTGTGGGGGGGCCACAGCCCCGTCCTCCAGGGTGTGAAGCGGGTATGGAGGAGATCAAAACTCCAGACATCCAGAGGCCCCCAGAACACAAGAGACCATGGAAGACCAACAGAGGGGCAGCCGCGCCACTGTTCCAGTAAGAGCTGAGGAGAGTCCCAGATGAGGGCTCGCCCAGCAGCCGCGGAGCAGAAGTCAGGGGGAGTTGCAGTGACGCGCCCGTGAGCTCCGCCGGCCCCCAGCTGCGCCTGAGTGACCGAGCCCCAGGCCGAGAGGCCGGGGGCACCCCACCTCCAAAGGGGCCCGAGCGAGCCCCAGGCCCCAGGTCCCGACAAGCGGCCGCCAAGGAGTGAGCCGGTGTGTACCCGGACGCCCACCCCCAGACACAAAGAACCACCAACACACCGACACCTGAGGGAGTCCGCCACCGGCAGGGGAAGTGGTGGTGGGTGGAGATAGGCCTCCAAACCTTGGAGGGCCTGAGGTGTCCCCAGAGAGGTGGCGTCTGATACCCAACCTGACATATAGACACAGACATACAGGCACACACAGACACAAACATCCATTCCCACCCTCATGCTCTCATATGCACTCACTCCACACTCAACCAACGTGGAGACAGACATAAAGAGACGCTGTACACACAATCACACTCCCCAAGCGTACTCTACAAACCGGGTCTAGGTACCCTTGCCCCTGGAGGGGGGAATTGCACCCAGACCCAGGTGGTGTTACCCTTTTCCCTGCGGTGGGGAGAGGCAGACCACCCCGACTCCGCAGCAGCAGGGAGGCCCCACACCCCAGACCGCAGTCAGACGGCCAACTCCTCCTACTAGCCCTCCCGCTCCAGCAGGCCGCAGAGAATGGGGGTGGGAGAAGACTCCAAACCTCCCTCCACCCGCTCATTGTAGTGTTGATGCATGTGTGTTCTAAGGTGCAATTAAAACCCAGGAGGGCATGGAGCTACCTGCCAAGGAGCAGCAGGTAAGCGCATAGTCCCTCCTGCTAGCCCTCAATGACTAAGTGTATTTAAAATTGAGAGGTGGGCAACGACGTCAGGGGTGAGGTGTACACCCTGATGGTAATTTGGACTCCGTGATTGTGCCCACTCCCCCAGGAGTCCCATTTTTAAAGGTAAAATCAAAATTAAAATGTCAGTTAACTGGTCAAAAATATTCATTAGTCTAATTAATAGTCATAAAAAATGAGGGGTTTTTTTGTATGTTTTTGTTTTCTTTAGTTGTTTTTGTTCCCATATGTTTATGTTCGGTTTCCTTAACATTCCCACAGTAAAATGGGAAGTTCCCACTTATGCATCTCCCTAAAAGAGAGCAAAACACACCATCTACTTTAACAGCCAGCTATTTTGAGAAAAGGAATCTGGCTCTCTGTGTGGGCGATGCAGAAACTATCAAAGCCTCAGCATGCAAGACAGATGCATGATATGTTTGGGTGCCAAATGACTCTTGTTATTTGTTTTGCTCTGTGGTTCGTGCCAGTGCTGTGGAATGACAATGAGGATTGTTTGAAGATGCCAGCCAGTTTGGACATTTTGGCTGAATTCTGAGCTTTATCCAAGTGCGTTTCATTTGTAGACAACAAATTTGGCTTGGCATTTGCATTTTGGCTATTTGACTTACAGTTCATGGGTATTTTGGCTATGGTTGGGAACTTTTGACCTCTTTTAGATGTGGGTTGATTCACAGAGTCAGGCCTGCAAACCTCCCAGCCACAGCATTATAAATTTACTTAAGCATTACTGTTGCTGGTTCTATCTCTAACCATGAGCAGAAAACACGATGAGGACAAATAGAGGACATGGTGAAAACTGAAGCTTTTCTTCTTTTTCTGTTCTTTCTATTTGACACAAGATACACCATCAAAAGCTCATTCCCCACAGTAACTACAACCAGACATTTTCCATCTATTTGACTTCTTTGGTGTCAAACTTCTGACAAATTTCACACTTCCTGTGAAGTTTTAAAGCTAGTAAACTGTCATATGTCACCCAGACAGTAAGTTCCACATAGACTTGCTGTAGATAATACAAAAAACCAGTGATGTCAGGTTAACACCCGATGGTTTGTGGGTCATTCCATTAAAGTAGACAATTTAAATGTTGGAATAAATAACACGGATAAATAAGTAACTCTAACTCTGAAAGATTACACATTATTACGGCATAATGTTGCATAGTTTCATTAAATATGCTTAAAAAAAATACTGCACTGGAGACCAAGTGAGACCTTTTCTCAGATTTAACTGATTTATATTTACTAACCTGTAAATGTGTTTAGTAAAGGCCTGATAGCTGTAAACATTATTACTGTGCAAAGTGAAACAAAAATACTTGAAGATAGCATAAATGACAATAAACTAATTAATGTGATCATAAATATATTTACGAATGGATGACTTATTGAGAGCAACATTGTACAAGTATTTGCTTTCTGTTTGAAAGCATTTCATGGTAATAATGTTACAAAGAGTAAAATTACTTGTGTTATTTTATTAATTAATTAATGGAAAATAAAAATCTTCAAAAGGGCTGTAATGATAGCAGCTTTGCATCTAATGTGTTTGTTTGCATTTGAATGTTATGTTTCATACACGAATAATTTTATTATGCACAGTCATGAGGAACAGAAAGTACACACATTTACTACAAAATACTATGCTGTGTTTGGTTTTGACCAAATGTGGTGCTAACCACACATCTCCACTTTGGTCTCGTCTATCCGAAGGACATTGTTCCAGAAGAGTTCAAGTTTGTTCAGATGCAATTTTGCAATCCTAGGCGGTACTGCCATGTTCTTTTTAGAGAAGAGGCTTTCTCTCAGCAGCCCTTCTAAACAAGCCTAGTGTATTTCTTTTTACCACCACTGCGAATGTGATGGTAAAAAGTGTATTTACCATAATGAAACCTGGTAACTTTAAACAACATAGTTCTGAGTAATCTGATGATGTTGGCCCTCTCTTCTATTTATAACATCACATCACTGTAGAATATACACAAAGTACACACTATGTATGTAATTTCCTGTTTTGTTTAAAACAGTTATGTATGTATAAGTGTATGTGTAAGTGCTGCCAGTAATATATGTGTCACAAGTTTTGGTCTTTACAGAGAACTTTGTCTTCTACTGTACCATGATGAAGCAAAAGGTTTTTTTTTTTTTTTTTTAACTGTAACACAAATGGAATTTGTACCACAAGCACAAATGAACAGCTTCACTTTGAGTCTAATAGATAGTTAGTGGGTTTGGAGGCTGAGGTCTGACCCTCGGAAAGTGCTGCGTATGGAGTTAACATCATGTGAGAGGGCCTTCATCCAACCCAATGGTTGTGTAACAGCAGGTTTGGAGCCTTGGCAAGTCTCAATTTGGTGGGAATGGAAGTGGTTTCCTCCCAAAGAATGAGGGTGGATCCAGTCAAGTCCCTACAAATTGGATGCTCACTTTACTTCAAAACTTCACCCTGGGAACAGAAAAAACAAGCTAGATTCCACCCAGGAGGACATTTTTTTTGCATCATCTAATAATATGAGCTTGAAACCATAATGCATGTCAGATGAAGAAATGATGATGCATAATGTGAAAATCTGTTGTTTTCCGTGAAAATATACATGGGCCAGGGAGACTATCCCACAAAGTTGTTGCCTCTCCAAACTTCCTTTGCCAAAGTTTTGAGTTACAACGAAAGCACGTTTCTCTGGCCAAATCAGCCATCATGGCTTTCAACTCAAAATTTATGAACTGTCATTAGTTCCTTGAAATATTAAGGGTTGTGTTTACTTCCCACACTGTATTCCTCCTGTAATATTAATTAAAATTATATGAAACCTGCTGGTTTTCTTGTTGCCTGTTATACATTTTAAGCCCAAAGAAGTTAGCAGACCTTAAAAAAATGAAGGCAACCGATTCCCTTATGTTTTTTTTAAGTTGATGAACTTAAAAGTTGAAGCTTATCAGAACTCCAATATTTTGATTACAATTGAAATGTACTGTTTGGCTAAAAAAACATTTAATATTTAAATTAGAAGTCTTTAGTAACTAGAACTTAAAGTTTTCATTAATGTCTCCTATGTGAATAAGTTGACATAACTTAAAAGGAATGAGTTGCTTTTATAGTTTAGCAAAACTCTATATTTACTGTTCATTTTTGTAATCATTTTTAGTTAAATAAAAGTCAAAGATCTCAATGTTAAAAGTTCAAAAACATGTCTCACAAAAAGTTTTAAAAAATTAAGGTATTTCAATTGCATTGAGTACTGCTAAATTTAAAAGCTTAAGTTCAACAATTTTTTCTTGGCCTCCACCAATAACACACTGAACTGTTAATATTAGAGAAATACAAAAATAAATCATCAGTTTTAAACAGTTGAAAAATTTAGCAGTCAACTTTGAGTTTATTCTATGTGTAATTGGTGTCAGCTGTGTCTCCCAGCTGTTTCTTCTTTGCCCTGTTCACCTCTTGTATTTAGTGTCTGCGTCTTCCCCTGCTCGTCGTTGCAGCGTTAACATACACTATGTCTTTGTGCTGTGTCTTCTGTGTCTCTTGCCAACCCGTTCTCACTCCCAAAGCGTAACATTTTACGCTAGGTGACAAATCGTCACCATATTACGTTTTCGGCTACCCACCACGTTCCTAAATGACGACCTCGGAAAAAGAGGAAATATGAGAACCGTCTGGACTGAACCTACACATGTTCGCTCTTTTTCTTCAAATCGCTTAGAAACACGCTATTTAACATCATTAAAGTCCTGGTTAAGGTCAGGAATAAGGTTATGGTCAGGGCTAGGGATAAGGTTAGGTTTAGGGCTGGAATACAGGGCTGGAACGTCTACTGCCGCGGGAGCGTCATTGCACTGGATTCCAGCAATAACCCGCCGCGTACCATAAGAACGCCGAAGGTCTCCTTTCGCGTTCCTCAGGAACGCCGCGGGACGTGACAAAACGTCGACATGTTACGCCTCGGGAGTGAGAACGCTCTGCTCTTGCTGTGTCCCTTCGTGTCCCGAGTATTTCCTAGCGTGAGTTTCTTAGTTTCTAGGTTCCTGTTCCCAGTTTAGGTTTTAGTTCTGCGTTTGAGGTTTTGGTCTGTTTTTGTAATGGTTATTTCTATGAAGAGTTTTCCAGCAATAAAGCTGCGCCCTAAATTTAACTCTCTGTTTCTGAGTCCTGCATTTGGGTCCTCCCTCCTGCCTGCCACACAGCAGACACCATGACAAACTGTTAGCTAATGGTACCACTGCTTTGTTTACATTTCACTAAAATGGCTTGGGGGAAAAAGAGAAAACTAAGGAAAATTAGAATACTTGCTGTGATGCAAACAATGCTGGTAACAGTCAACGGTGACTAATACAGAGCCACCACCTTTCTGGTTTTTCGAAGAGTCTTCAATCCTGCCCACTCACATTTCAAAATCTGCAGACAAGTGGGCAGACCTCCAAATTTGACAGGATATGACCTCACTACCTTTAGCTAAAAAACTTTTATGGAGACAAGGACATTTTACTTTTATTCCATTGTGAGCTGTTATATCAGACTAAAGACTAATATCTTTCAGGTTTGGGGTCACATTGACCCCAGGAGTCAAAACCTTCCAAAGATACCATATACAGCAATTTAAAGAAATTAGTAAAGTTATATTTTTAAGTAGCAAGTACTTTATTTGCAAAAAAGTAAAGTTGTTAAAAATAATAAGTTGAACTAACTCAAATGAAAGAAAATGTTAGATAAATTTAAGCTATTTGAGTTATTTTGTCAATTTTGTCCCCTTTTCATCAGTCTCTCTTTTCCATACAAACACTCGTAACGTGCCATCCCGATAACCCAGAAATCTGACAAGGATTATCATAGGATTATAGTATTACTAAAGGGTCATTTTTAACCCTTATCCAAACCGGGTAGTTTCTTCTTGTC
The DNA here is from genome assembly GCF_963969265.1 of Rhamphochromis sp. 'chilingali'. Lineage (NCBI taxonomy): Eukaryota > Metazoa > Chordata > Actinopteri > Cichliformes > Cichlidae > Rhamphochromis > Rhamphochromis sp. 'chilingali'. Next base: position 19,662,989 of record NC_137949.1, read on the forward strand.
ATGCAGGAGTTGAACCCTAATCTCCTTGATCGAAGTCTCCCAACTTATCTGATTTTATGTGTCTTTAAACCTTGGCTCAAAACAAAATGAAGGATTTTATGGCAATATAATTTACAGAAAATTGGATTTGATTGTCACTTTAGCATTTAGTTTTAAAATTATGCTGTGCTTTTAGGCATGTGCATATCTGTAAACTCATTTTTTCAAATGGGATTTCACTCTGGACGTAGGTTGTAATCTGAGTTTGTTTCCCCCAAAATATGCAACGCCTAGTCCAAAAAATGCAAGAGGCCCCAGTTCGGGCCATATCGAGTCCAAAGAAAGCCTGATCCAACCTTTCTACTTTAGTAACAGCCCTCATAGTCAACATGTCACTTCACTGACATCGATTCAGTTGATTATGCAAGCTAATATTCCCATAATTAAATGTATACATTGCTGAATAAAGGGTCTCAGAACAGGAATAGTTACTCCGGTGAGGCACAGGAAGAGGGCTGTTTTGCTAAGGCCTAAAGCTGGAGCTGGTTTGCTCCAGTGACGCTTGGGATCAGCCCAACCCAGAGTGGGATCACAGCGCTCTCTGGTTCATAGCTGCAGGAACATCTGGTTCTGTTTAGGCACAGTGTTTATTCCATGCGCCGTTCCAGGGACTGTTTGTAATGCGTTCCTCTGTCGGTGCAGTCAATGAGGTCCCAAAGATGGGAATTCTGCTATGTGATAAAAAAAGGTTGATGCTCCCCCCTCTTCTTAAGACCTGTCCCTGATCCTTGGTTGAAATGAGTTTAATCTTCCTTATCCTTAACCTTCGGATAAGATCGTGTCCTCTGCAATCTGCAGGAGTTTTCATTATTATCTTGTGGCTTTGTAAAGACAGGTGGTTTAGTTCTGTATTCAGTCAGAAAGTTTCCTCATAAAGCAACTGTTTAAAAGAAGGCTTTTGTTTCAGCAGAAGAAAATTGCACAGTTAAGAACCTGGAATAGAAAAGTGGAGGCCATGACACATGTTCATTTCCTTGGCCCATTTTGCACTGCTCACAAAAAATACTATTCAAAAACTCAGAGCTGTAAATTTTATTTTAAGTCAAGTGTTATGACTGAAAATTGGATACAGAAAAACCAGAATCATTTCCACTGCTGGTCCCATTCCCACTGCCATGCCATTATGATTTCCAGCGATACCTCTAGCTCTAGCCATATTGCTGCTTCGCTTTGCCTCCAGTTCCCTTCAACACTCCCACTCAACCAGTTTCCTGGTCCAGTTTATCACAGCTAGCACACTGATCTCCCTCACAATCACGAGGAAGTAAATGACATCAGCAGCCTTCAGATCACGCCTTTTGACCTGCAGGATCAGCAGGGACACAATGAATGCTTTTTGCCGTAAACATATCAGCAGGCGAGGATTGTTTACAGAACTCAGCGGCCTGCAGATTTGCCGGATTGGCTGATGATTTTGAACAATGCTTGAGTACACACTGAGCTGTGGTGATGGAAATATACCATTACTGGCAACATGTTCTGGCCACAAACTGGTATTGACATGTTATTGCTTTAAACTTGATAAGAGAAACGTGAATACTCTAATTAATTTAATGTTGGAAACGCTTCGTGTTGTTAGAGCAACATTAACCAAATTTTTACAGGAAATTGTTTGAGCTTAGGAGCCCTATATCTCTCTCTTTCTCACTCTTCCTCTTTCTATCAGGAGTGTGAAGCAGGTGCCGTGGGATTTCAGGTTTGTGAGTCCAGCCAACACACCTGTTCCTAATCAATTCATCACCTCTTTGGGATTTTAGAAGCAACCCTAACCTCCATTCTCCACCAAACTGCGGTTTGTCCCAAGGTTGCAATTTGGCTCAGTAAACATTTACTTGCTTTCCTTAAAATCTGTCTGATTCTGGTTGCGGTCCCATTCTCTCGTCCTTCTTTTGCTCGTTTTGGCTCGACCTTCTTGAAGATTCAAGCTTGCGATCCCCGCCTACTAACCCAGAAACCACCCACTCGCCTGCCTGCCCACTCTCCTCCACTTTTTGACCTTGCACATTCCTGGACTGTAAAACCCCATTTTTGCAGTGTGAAGATAACCCCAAGTAGGGAATCCTCTCTGCAAATTAAATCTCCTCATCACAGGTGTTCCTGCACCTGCAGAGAAACAAGCCTCCCCCCATGACCCAGAAAAAGATACAGTGTAAAAATTTATTACAGGTCTATTAAGTAAATAATTATTTATCTGTTGCACATTTTGGAAATAAGCAATAAGCATCGAACTGCACACCCTCTGCTACTTTCTGTAATGCAGTAACTGGGGTAAAATATGAAACACGGATGCAGATTTTCAAAAAGAAACAAACATCATTACCGTTGTAGTAAGAGCTTTACACTTATAGTATATTTTTCCAGATATCAAACGTTTTCATTAATACACAGACTACAAATATTTTTTTCTTAAACAAGTGTATCAGTTTGTTTGTGTGGGGAGCGAGGAGCTGGTTTCCAGGTGCTTTGAAGCTGTACTTGCTGACAGTGGAGGGAGTTCAGGGTTTGATCATTGAAGTATTAAATTGGTGGAGGGGGTGGATAAGCTACTCTGAAGGCACAGTTGGGGATCACACGGTGAAAGTAGGAGGCAACATCATGATTTCCCTCTGAGTTTACAGAAGAGAAACAACAACACAGGATTTACTGAATATTTAAACTGCACAGTATCTTCCTATTGACACCATATTTTTGTGAGTTTCCTCCAGTTTTAAGATATGCTTTGTACTTTTTTTGCAAACATAAACGTAAGTGTAGCAAAAAAAAAAGGCTAAGACGTTTTTCTCTATTTTTAAAAGGGGCAAAAGAAAAAGATGCAAACATAACACATCCCTAAGTGCACGTCATAATCAATAATATCTCCAATAAGTGGTGAAAAAGTGAATGTAAACACAACGAACATGTTTAGTGACAAACTTGCTGCAGCTGCAGCTGCCGCTTGTTAACAATTAACCTGTTCCCAGTAAGACGGCCTTTTTTCTTCTGACTTATAAGGAAACAAGACTCTTTGAAAATCACAGTTTGTTTCACACCATTAACATGGGGGAGGGAAAAAGCCTTCTTTAAACCAGACATCCTGATTTAGAGAACAGGTATGTTTCACAGCGAGGCGCACGCAAGGTGGGTGGTGGTGCTCCCACGGGTTACTGTTCTCCATAATTAGCCCATTACTGGATGACAGAGAAACAGGCCGACCTGCAGGAGACTAATAGCCCACAAAATCCCCTTTGTTAATTTCTGTATCCCACCAGCAACCATCCTGCCAGATACTGTAAAGCACATTTACGATGGAGGGAAAAACTGTTTAAAAAAAAAAAACCCTCAAAAAACAACACAGTTAAAAACAAATAAACCGTTACCATGTTGTAATTACGTGCTGTCACACATTTATACAGCAGTCTGTACTACACCACTGAAGTGTGACTATCAGCTGGCAAGCACAAACACCTCCCAAGCAGGTAAACATCCTTATGTAGGTGAACTTCATCATACTGCTTAATCATAACTTCCAGAACAATCCGGATATTACACAGAAATGACTGAAGCAAGAAAGGGTTGTTCATCGTGTCTTGTCCTGTCGATGTAAGTCAGAGTAAGGACATTCAATGCTGCGTAATGGAGGTAAAAAATATATGAGGAACCAATCAAAAGTCAGGATACCCAGCTTGATAATAAACACCTGACGAGCCTACGGGTCTGACTCAGCTCCAGGATGCTGTTTAATCACGTACGAGGAATGTACCCTCAGGTGTGTTTTTCTATTTTGAAACAGGAACTTTCCTGCTGCGATTTGCTTCATCATAACTCAGTCTTTACTCTTGATTTGTTTTTAATGGCAACATTGAGGAGCTATAGTTTGAAAAATCTCAAAGGTTCTCTGTAGCTGAGCAAAATTTGGTGTGGTCTTCTCAGGTGAAGGGTTCTGGATTCTTCCAAATGTAGAGAGAGATCTCTAACTTCTGCTGCATATCCAGTCATTCGTTACTGGACGCAGGCCTTGAATAGGGTAGAAACTGCTCAGTTTACAAAAGAGATACAAAGGTAACCCCTAGTAGGCGTCAAAGTGGGAAAGAGTCAATATCTAGCCTTCATTTCAAAGTGAATACATAAACTAAAAAGTACAAACAGTTTGGGGATGGAGGATGTGGAACATTGAAGCTAATCTGCAGGATGATGCTACGTCGTGATAGATTTAAAACCATAAGCCAGCTGAGGTTGAGATCCAGTGTATTATGGATGTTGTTTAGACAGAGAGACAAGCAACTGCTGTGTTGGCTGATCCTCCAGCTCAGCAGGAGTCACACAGCACTCATTTCATTCACTTTGAGACTCATAATTCTTCACTTCGCTCATTGCATCAGACTAGCAGCCAGGAAACTTCCACTCATGAGTTTTTTTAATCACACTCTGCTGCCACTTATCTCGTCTTCAAAAGCCTGTCGTTCATTTGCATGAATCACCAAACGTCTTAGATCAAGTCGATCAGTGTAAAGGTCATTCAGATGAGACGCTAACGTTCTTTCAAAACAGGCCTTTTGGGAAATTTACAAACACGAGGTGAAATGAGGGTAAGATCCCGAGCAATAGCATGGAGAATGAAGTCCAGTCAAAGCCGGATTGATTTCCGAGGCTCTTTAAACAAACATCAAAAAGTGTTTGACAAAGAACAAAGGCAGTGCGTGAAGATCAAAACCGGTGATAAAACCACAAGACAGGGCAGGCACATCACGAAGTCTCAAGCATGAAGAGCCAGACTGTGTGTGTGTGTGTGTGTGTGTGTGTGTGTGTGTGTGTGTGTGTGTGTGTGTGTCTAAATGAATAAAAAGCCAATCGTTTCCAATCATTAGCTTCAGTTTTCTAACAACAGAGGCACCCAGTGAAGGAAATGAAGATTAAACAGGGAGTTCTATTTGTGGGGGTAATGACAGGTGAAATTACCGATGCCAACACGATCCTATGATTAAACCATCTGGACCAAAGTAAAGTGAACTCTCTGTGTGTATGTAGCGTTTGTGTCCCCCTCCTATTTTATTTTTCCAAAGGCTAAAGAGGCTCCTCCATGCTGACCATGAATAATTAAAAAAGCCTAATTTTATCAGTAGGTGGCATTTACTGAACACAATTATCTGCATACCTTGAACCGTATGAAATGAATTAAACTAAACAGCAAGATAGATGGTTTCATTTAATAGCTTCTGAAAAACATCATCGTCAGCAGCATGATTGTGTAAGAAAAGTGCAACTCTCAAATCTCTCAAACTAAGCTGTCGAAGCAGTCTAAAATAACTTCTAATCTTATAGTAAGTGCAGTGACTGGCTGCTGTGGACAGTTGTCAATAGATGTGTGTATTTGCGGTTGTCATAATAGTAGAAAAGTCTCTAGTATCTCTAATAGAAACACTGATTATCCTCAAGTCGCACACATAAATCCTTCACATTTCCAGCCAAGAACTCATTTATGGGCACAGACCTAAAAGTGTAGAGTGTGCCACATGCCTAATGAATAATTCTGATTAAAGACTTAAATATCAACACAGTGTAGCTGCCTCTTAGCAGTTGGGTCCAAAATATAGCTGTTTATTTTATTTCCTAAATCTGGAGGTTATAGTTTTTAGGACACATTACTCAAGCAGAACCCCTTTTTTCCCCTCAGAACTGCTGTATTTCTTCATGACATAAAGTCAACCGGTTGTTGAAAATATTCTTTGGCGATTCTCGTCCACATTGACATGATAGTATCACATAATTTCTGCATGTTTGAAAATTACAGACCCTTGATGAAAATTCCCCTTTTCGCAACATGGTGTGCTGTCCTGCTGGAAGTAGCCATCAGAAGATGGAAAACTGTAGTCATAAAGGGATAGCCATGGTCAGCAACAACACTGTGGCATTAAAATGATGCTCAGCTGCTACTAAAGTGCCTGATGTCTACCAAGAAAATCCTCCACAAATTTACAGCACCACCAGCCAACCTGAGCCTGATACAAATGAGGATGGATTCATGCTTTCATGTTGTTCACATCAAATTTTGATCCTATCATACGACTGTCCCAGGAGAAACTGAGACTTTTCGAGGATTTTTCAGGCCTCTGTTATCCAGTTTATCTCCAACCTGCACTTCACTGACAGCAGGGCCAACCAGTGAGGTCTTCTGCTCCAGATGTGATGTGTTGTGCATTCAGAGACGCTATTCTGCATACCTTGGTTTAAATTAGTGGCTCCTTGACTTCATATCAGCTCCAATAGTCTGGTCATTCTCCTCTGACCTCTGACATAAACAAGCAATTTTCACCCAGAGAGTGGCTGCTCAGGTATCCTTAAAGCCCTGATAAAGGTACCCCTAATAAACTGGCAGGTGAGTTTATCACATTTGGTGCACTAGTGACTGCAGTAGAATTACAATGTCTACAGTAAATATGTCACCCATCGTAATATTGAGGCTGATTTATATGTCTTTAGCAAGATGGAGAAAGTCTAAAGATAGAAATGTTATTATGTCATTTGGCTGCTCTGTCACTTCTGGTGACACACATTCAATCCTGTATCTCACATTCCCGTGAGCAGTAGCAATCTCCCTGACACAAGTCAATATGCTGTTTTAATTGTAGTTATGACTCACTTAATTTTACCTTATCTAACTGATGTGTAAGCTCACTGCTAGCAAAATCTAATTATCTTGCTTTTCCATTTGGTGCAGGGTTATTGCTGCCACATAATGGATTTGATTAATACACGGTATCTCATTAAGCGACAACAGGAAAGCAGAAATAAATCACTTGTCACAACAACACCACAAATCGAGGCATTCTAAACTAAAGTGTTCCTTTAGATATCAGGGAGGTCAGAACCAGTCGACTGCCATCACGCAGGGAGCAAGTCAATTCAACAGACCGCTGTGGCAGCCTGAATCCTCCCAGTTCTATTTGAACCAGTCAAGCCAACTAATGAGCAGAGTGAGAGTTTACACACATGATTGTATGGTTAGGCGCAAAAGTGTGGAGTGTTGTCCAGTCGCATGAGGTCAGAAACACTGAAACAATACTGATTTAGTACCAACAAAATGGGATTGTTTGGATCCTGAGATCCCCGTCCCATTACAAAATGAAACAACCATTTGGAGAACAGCCTCAGGTTACCTGCTTGCCAAAGGTTGGCACACCCTTCTAGTCCTAACATTCCTATCTGGCTTACATAAAGATAAACTATTTTTATTGCAGAATTGTTTTGTAGTATATAGTTAATTTAGTTTTAACGTAACACAAAATCTTCCTTCACAATGAAAAACGTTTGGGGGGCTCAGAAGACCTGCACATCCCAACTGCACAACAAACATTATTTGAGCTCGAATAACAGCCCACTTGAGCAAGTGAAACTCTACCTGAAGGGTAAAACAGGCTTAAAATGATGTGAAACACATGATCAAAGCTGAGCTACTTTGGCCACACTTGTCTTTTATTGCCTGAGTCAATCTTAAGATTACTGTCTGCTTTGAAGGCGGGGCAGGCAGCCACAGGGCAGGAGCTGTTAACTCTGACTCTCTCTGCAGTTTGCCTGAAATATAACAGGCAGACTGGCAAATTTCAAGGGACACAGAGACAAAAACAGAAGAAGACGCAGAGGGATGGCAGCTCATAGTGAGGTCTTTGGTCTGTCACAATAGCTCCACAGATCACATTTTACCTCCCAGCATCTTGAGCTTGGGTATGGCCACTACAGAGAGCCAATCAAAAGCCACGGGGATGCTGGGACGTCTCACTCATCCCAGTGGGAGATGATGTCATCAGATGGTGATGTAATTGATGGGCAGCATGTAAACGTTTACAGCCACACCACTCTCTGATGTCACATATGACCCTGTGCTCTCTCAGTTTCAGACCTCCCTACAATTACTGACAGTAACAAACCACCAACCTCACTCAGTGTCGAGTAGATGCACATTACTATCATCTTACCAGTGGTTAGACAATAGAAATATAACAAGATGAGTTTTGAAATCTTAAACTCTGTGCTGAAGCACCTTGAGGTTACTGGTTGTAGTGATGTGGTGCTATATAAATAAAATCTAATTAACTGTATGCACAAATATAGCTATTTTGAGTGTCAGGTCTCTGACTGTCTGTGACTTTGAACTTGGTATGGATGTTGGTGCCAGACAAGCTGCTCATCAGAATGATTTGCTGGTTGCTGCTTTATTGTACAGCTAAAATATTGTGTCCCTTACATCAGACAGGAGAAGAAAAAAGCACAGACCTTTAAACCTTTAACAGTGAACGCACAGCAGGACCAATGTTCCTCTCTCACACAGCCCCCCAGAGCTTTAAAACTTTTCATCCTGGCTTCTATTTTTAGTCTCTCCCTTGTCAGTGCCAAGCTTTTTTAGAAGGATGCATAAGATGCAAACATTGAGCCTTTGTACGGGTTCATGCTGCTCTTCTCTCTGGAAAACAGGACAGTACAGTCACGCACTATGTCGTCAACGTCTCAGCTTTAAATCAATGTCGATAGAGCACATGCACACAATGTTTCCCTTACACGTGAACTGAAAGAAAAAGAAGTCAGCTTGACACAGTCATCGCAAACATCACATTTGTTATGTTTCTCATAAAAAGGTTCTGACGTGATATATCTGTTAAGTTCAGATTTGCATTGTCTGACCTCACAACAACCGACTAATCGCTGGGTGAAAACATTAGCAAAGATTTAGATCTTATTTGTTCAGTAAGAGAGAACTGAAGTACATGTCTCAGTATATTAAGACCCAGTGTTGAAGATAAATGCTGTCAGTCAGTAAGCTTTTTGACTTACAGTCTGGGAGGCATGGGGCTTTGATCATTATCATTGTTGCCTCACATCAAAGCAGGTCCAGGGTTAGAATCCCCAGGGTGGGTCGCGGTCCTTCTATGTGCAGTTTGCATGCCCAGGTACTTTTGACTTCTTCTCATTGATGATCCTAAAAAAAGCAGTCTGTCTCTTTGTGTCAGCCCTGTTATCAACTGCAGACTTGACCAGTGTGTATCCACTCAGACCCTGAAGTGGATTGATGTGGAAGTGCTTAAGAAATTGGATGGATGGAATTATAGCTATTGGTTACTCGTGTTTGTAAAAAAATCCAAAACCAACAACTTCACACATAGTCAGGTAACAAATGCCAAAGCTCACAAACTATAACCATTTAAAAACTGCAGCAGTCCCTCATTTTACTATTGCAGAATAAGTTACCGTACCGTATTTCAGTTATGACTGAGGTACAGGTCTCTAGTTTAATGAGGCTAATAGAGATTAATATGAGATTGTTGATTATTCACTGACCAAATATAAAAACACTATAGCCTCAAATATATTAGACATGTTGTTTTTAAAGATCAGGGGATTTCTCCTGTCAACCCTTCAAAATAAGCCATTCTAGATCAGTCTTTTTTTGTCTTTTTAAATTGTGCCGTCTTTACAAGTTTAAAAAAAACTTGCTATGTGAGGCCTATTGAGTCCAGGGTGTAGCTCTTGGGTTTTTTGGTCCAACCATGGTCCAAAAAAAAAAAAAAAAAGGTTCTTTTTGGAGGTGGTCACACTTGCTGACAATTTGATTAGCAGTACCTGGCTACTACTTACCACTTTAAATCCCACGGAAGCAATGAATGTGTACTTAAGTTTTCACAGGACTGCATCAAGTCCCGTGAACACATGACATGACCCGCAGCCAGTGCTAGCTCTGGATGTAGTTAGAGATCACAGCAAATAACAATGATTTATCTTTTACAATAAGGGAAACTGTTTTATCTTCTTTGCTAATGAGGGTTAATGAGATACTAAAATAAACCAGTGTAAATGAAATAATATGCCAGTGATTCATTCAGCAGGAAGACTATCCCAGATTTAAATCTTGTTAGGAAATGTGAAAAGTTCAAACTTAGAATAGGACACAATAGTCTCATTAAAGACATGCCAAGATTAAATAATTTCTCTTTTAGTAAAGACTTTAACGTGTTGGTACTATATAATATTGAAATGTGAAGTATGAATCTAGTATCTCTAGGATAGATGCTTAAAAGCATAAATATTTCTGTTTTAGGTGTCGTATAAGCACGTATGGTGGTATTAACATTAGGACTTAAGAGTTTTCTCTTATCAGTTCTGCTGATTCATTGTTAATCCCTCAAAACATCACACACCCACCACCTTCCAGTAAATTTAATCCGATGTCCTCCTCGTTCCCCTCCAGTCTCTGGCACGGCAGCTATCTCTGCTTGCAGAGACACAACACGCAGAGCGACAAACACGCGGGAGGACATTGAGTTCCATACTGTGTGTTTCTGACGAGGGAATGGTGGGGAAGGTTTCTCAGCCTTGAGAACATGCGTTAACAAGATTTAGACTCCTTCGTGCCGACACTCAGAATATCATATCTTCCATTTATTCCGGCAACAAAAATGATAGCGTGTAGGAATTCACAGTCAAACAACACCTGTGGTTTTGAACCTCCGCTGTGTTTGAACTCATGGGTTTTGCCTGCTTTAGTTTTGACTGGCAAGCAGAGTTCAGAGAAGTAAAAGTCCAATTTTAGATTCTAGACTTTGGACTGGTTGAGGTGGCCGAAACCCAAACATGCTTCGAGCAAGGGCAAATATTTGCTCTCACCCCTTCTCGTTTCTCTGCACAACTCAGTAATTACTTTATGTCGCCTTTGTCCTCTATTTTATCCTGTTTTGTCTTGTATCAGATGTGTTTTAGTTTACAGGAAACAGCATCTGACTCAGATTTAGACTCAGCACAGATAATAAATGCAGTGTCGCTCAAGGATATCGTACCCTTTGTATCTCATTATCTCCTGTCTTTGTGACCCTTCTGTCTCGGTTCAGGCACAAATGAGTTATGATACGAAGGGAACATGAAAGGATTTTGTGCTTCTCATAACAGAACAGACATAAGCAAAGATTTAAACGGGAACTTAATGTGTCATATCTGATCTGATGGTTGATGTTTGATGTGAACAGAAAAACATGCAGTTTGCTCTTTATTTCTTAATCTCTGATCTGACCATATCCACACTTGATTCAGACGACTTAACTCTATTCTTTAACCAGTGAAAGATGAAGGAAGCTCTTTTAAAAAACAAAAAAAGGGTGAAAAACAACATCCGATAAAGAGGCAAATTTTAAATTCAGGATTTGAGATGAAGTGCCATTAGTTGCCAACCATCCTTTTGAGAATGTTTTTGTTGCAGTGAAAGGGAAGTGAGCTGCAGATACAGAGTTCAACATATGCTCACTGCTGTTCACAGCCTTAACTTGCATATGCTGATATTTACTCTGTGAGATGATAGATTAACAGTCGGGTGCAGATAGCAAAGTTAACTGTGGAGATGAGAGATAACAAACAGACACATTCCATGCAGTGGAGGTGGGGACGGGAGGTGTTGTTTAGTTGCTCCCAAGCCTCCGGCCTCTCGTGGCCTCTTCCGTGACCCTTGCGGCTGGGAAGTACCAGTGATTGCAATCAGTACTAATCCCAACAACAGATATTCTCATCCCTGCTGTGAAAATCCAGCGTAAAACTGGTTCGAGATGTTGGACAAGGTTAGCCCAGGTGATTTATGACTCAGGAACTACCAGTGACCTGTGGTGGGACAGACAATAACCCACTGATTGAGAGCTGCTGTTGAGTTTTCACCAAAAGGTAAACATCTTAATTCATGTTAATGGACTGCGGATGTGTTTCTCGGTTTAGGAAGTAACAATAAACCTAGGCTTTCAGGGTTGGGTAATGATGGCTATTCACCTGGGGGAAGAAGTGTTCTCAAGGTGTCCTGTGTGTGTGCAGACAACATCAGTCACAAGGCAACTGCTAGCTCAGGAGCTTTTCACTGACACATTTTAACCTTGACTTCCAGACAACACACTATATTAAAATACTGGAGTTATTAATAGCATAGACGGTGAACTCTCACACTTCAGCTGGGTGCTATTCATGATAAAATGTTCAGCACATATTTACAGTAAATGCTGGAAGCAGATTCTCACTGAAATCTAACTATTTATGGTAAAACTGATTATAAATTTGGCCCATTCTTCTCTCCAACCTTGCTCAAAGGCACAAATACCAGCTGTGACTGGCCAGAATCAAGTTAAAGTGAAGCCATGATCTTTGGTAAACCATCACTGCCAGAAAGAGAAAATCAATAATTCTTTATTACTGTTATAAAAAGCCATTAGCCATTTTCTTAATAGTCTCTTATGTAAGCATCTGTTGTGATCCGTTATTGGTCAGAAAGGCTATGCATGGTCAAAGCACAGATAGATTTTGCATCATCCAAAAGCATCCAATACTTTTAATGAATAATGCAAAACATGTCAACATCAGTAGTCTTTATGGTGGTAAGCGCTAAATGTGGTTCCAGTCAGTGTTTGATTGTGCTACAGAGGGATATTCACCATGTAAAGTGACACCTGCGGTGACTGAATTACAAGGACAAAGCAAATGGTTCAAAGGTCACCAATTCCTGTCGCATTCCTGTCTGATATAAGACTCTAGCTGCCCTGAAAAAGACATTATCTGGACCAGAGCATATGTTGCTCTTATATCTTTCAGCACTGATGCCTTTACAGATGTGCAAGGTGCCAATTCCATAGATACTAATGCACCCATATACCACCAGAGATGCAGGTTTATGAACTGAGCACTGATAAGAAGATCATTGGAAGCGATTTCCATGCTTTCTAAAATGAAATTACATTCCTGTTTTCCACTTTGACCCAGAAAGGACAGCAGCATTACTGGATCATGTTCACATATAACTTATTCTTTGCGCAACAGAACTTTAACCTGTATTTGTGGATGATACAGTGAACTGTAGTCAGAGACAATTAATTATAGGAGGGTTCCTGAGTTCACACAGTAATTTCCATGGCAGAATTATGCCTGTTTCTAATGCAGTGACGCCTGCATGCCACACAAGCATCCAATATTGACTTTCAGCCTTGTTTGCGCACAGAGATTTCTGTAGATTCAATCTTTTGATAATATAATGTACTTTAGATGAAGAGTATTTAAAGTATTTTTATGCTGAGGAACATTATTGAGTGCAGTTTTTTAAATCTTGGTGAACCGCTGCTCTTTTTTACTTCTGTGAAACTCTGCCTGTCTAAGATGTTCTTTTTATACCCAAGGCAAATGCTTGTTTTCATCCATGGAAAAATATTACAGACATTCCTCTATGGCAGTAAAGGCACCTCCAGAAATGATGCTCCTTAAATGAAATGTGGTGCCTGTAATACTCATAATAATAGTTCTGAACAGACAAGTAATGCAGCAGAGCTGATAAAGCGCCAGCTGGCTGTGTGAATGGGGACATGGCCAGGTATGACAGCTGGTGCTCAGATCTGGCCCGTACTGATCGCACTAGCGTGACCCCATGTTGCTACATTAGCCACGTGGATGCCATACCAAAACAAAACAACAACCCACTGTGACGACACACACAGACACATACTGTATACTGTGGCTCATGTTTCCACAGAGCATCCCTGCACATTCATATGATCCTCAGTGAGAAAAATACATTAAATTTTATAAAAGTAACAATAATAAACTGTTGCTGAAAATCATGCTCAGTTCAATTTAAAACTTCAGTTTATGAATTTAAAGCAAAAAGCGCAACAATTCTGCCCTCAGAGGTTTTTGTAACAATATATTGTCTGTTTTGTCCTGTTAAATTCTGCTGTCTAATACAAATATAGACAAGATGTCAGCTCCTGATATGGGCGGCGTCATGTTCGAGCATTTCAGAAAGAGAAATGAAAAAAAAAAAAAACAACAACAACAAAAAAACAGCTCACTGCTCATGGACAAGAGGCTAGTCAGAGAGCTGTGTGTTTTATTTTATTACCAGTTACCAATGCCATACATTTATCTACAGCCTTTTCTCCTTCCCAGACTTATTTTACATGTTACAAATTGGATCAATACAAACATTGTTTGTGTGTTATCACTGATAAAACTCTCTATAACATAAGGCTTCTTAGACTGGTGCTTTATTCATTCCTGTTCCACTAATGCCAACATTATGTTATAGTCGGCATGTGCATTGCATATAGTATTGCAGTTTGGGATTACAAGAGCACACTGAAAGAAAGCAGTGTTGTGTTACCATTGTGCATTCTTTTCACTGTACCATCTGGTGACCTCACTCTTCCACCCCCATCTACAGCTCTCTTTCTCTCACTTTGTTTCTTTGTTTATATGTTTTCCTCTGTCACTTTCTCTCCTGCTCTCTGAGCCGCAGCATTCAACGTCCAGTGAAAAGTGCATTGTGAGACGAGCCAGTGACTGTGAGCAATGTGAGAGTGACTTGAACCTTTTTTAGCGGGACATGCTTGTTGCTTTTGTTTCAACAATACAGCGGCGATTGTCTTGCTCGATGCTGGAGAATCACATTTTGAGAACAAACAGAGACAAGTCTTGGATGATTAGTGAGATTTGCTATCAAAACCTGCACCACGAGACAGCATAATAAACTTTTTATTTCAGCTTGCAGTGCCACTACTGATGCCACAGGGTTCTCAGACAGTATCTGAAGACGACCTTGGCACAATAATTCAGATCAATGACCTCTATTTTCTATGTGGCTGCAGGAAACTCAGCATGTTTCTTCAGAATTGCTCTTGGACTAACTTTATACTGCACCAGGGCTTTGGGATTACCACCCATCTTTTCTTCCAGTTTTGCAGGATGAGGAAGTTCGTTCTTAAAACTTTCAGTAATCTGTTTCATTATTGCACTTCGGTAAAATTACAGCACACCAGAGCATCTCGAAGCCTTCCTCTCCCCATAACACTTAAGTTATCTTCCATGCAGATACCCCACCCTATTTCCCTGAGATTTCCCCGGGGAGTGAGAATATTGAGTCCATAGCATCGTGTAACTGACCAGCCATCTGCCTTACTGCCTGAGAATGCATTCAAAGGACACTACAAAAGAGCAGCAATACTTGAAACAGAGATGTTTGTACTCCTCTTCTTTCCTCTTCTGATGCTGCTTAATACATTTGGTATGCACCCTTGCATAACAGATGAGCAAATGACCACAATTAGAGAACATCTGCTGAGCTCTGAATGCATGCTCAGCTTCTTAGAGTCCAGGCTGTTGTATTTAACAGAACAAGTACAAGCATTCTTTTGAAGGCAGAGACGGGGAAAAGATAACAAAAAGCCGATAGAGTTCAGCTCAAACGTAAATATCTGCTCAGCGAGAAGGCAAAATAAGGTTTCTGTTAAATGTTGGTAATGGATGGTTGGCAACATCAAAGCACTACTCAAATAAATGACAGATTATGATTTCTGACGATAAATTCCCCAACCTGTTTCTCATAATAACTGCACTGACAATGGTAACTTACCAAACATGTGTGTGAAATCCCCTATTTGCTTGTTTTCATCTATTTACATTGATATCTCAGGCAACAGTGCCCTCCCACCTTTGATTCTACAGGCTGTTTGTCCCTGTCCTGTTTCACTATAGCATCATTTCTGAGTGCAAAGCTGCACCCAGAAGAATAGCTTTGCAGAGCGCAGACTTACAGTGCATGCTGCAGAACTACTTTAGGTCCCCAGGGCACATTTCACAAAATGTGCAGCAAACAAGTTGCAACTTGTAACTTGTGACATGTCATTGTTTACTCTCGGGGTAATTTTGACACTATTATCTTATAAAAAGAACCATGCTGCTCTCCACAAGTATAAGATGGAAGTTAAATAAAAAGTGATCCCAGGTGTATTGTTTTTTTCTACATGACTCTCTGGTCCAAAATATTTTAAGAAAGTGTGGAGCAGGGAAATTATTTTACTGCTATTGTTAAATAATTGTCATCATTACCATTGCATTAATAATATAATCTGGAGTTTATATTGCATTCAGATGTTTAAACAGTGTGTGTCTTTCAGAAAGACTAAGTTGCAGGCTGACAGGAAGTTGCAGGTTTGCAGAGTGTGCCTTTTGCAGAACTGAAACCGAAAGCAGAGTCTAAGTGCAGGTTATTTTGAGGAGCATTTGAGGACGAGACACAGACAGTAGGTGAAGAGGTGACACAAAGAGCATGTGAGGTCAACACACACACACACACACATATGAGTTAGATTTATTTAGAGGAGAGATTAGTTATGTCTCGACAAGAAAGAGGAACAATTCACTTTAAGATAACGGAAAGTACCAGCCATGAAAATAGAAGATGATCTTCTAGGTGAAAAGTCATTCTGGTGTTGATCTGATCTATGTATAAAATGTATCTGTGACGCATGAAGGGGCGTCAGTAAATCAAACACTGATGCTATAAAATATCTGTTCATGCTTTGATTAAGTCGAGGACTACTGGCTGTCTGCGTACAGAGTGTCTTCCCACACGTGTGTTCATTAAAATCATTGTTTGACCAAGAGCTTCTGGACCAAGAGTGGTTTGTACTCTCCCTCCTCAATTTTGAACCTTAACATTTGGGGGCTTCGTCCGGTGGTTGAGGAGGGAGGATTGGAGGTGTAGACGGTGATGTATGGTCCGTTGTGGTCAGACAGGCAGGCGTGACCCGGCAACCAAACTGAGGGGACAGGCGCCTTTAAAAAGAGGTAGGCACAGGCCTGTTGATTTTATCCGAAGTGTGCTGAATTGGATGATAAAATTAAATGTCTATTCAGTAAAAGTTGCCGGTAAATGTCTGCTTTGATTTTGATGAGAATCTCATGACAGTACTGAGGATTTAAAAGCAGTTGGACTGCTGGTAATGATTGAATGCGGTTGGACCGCTAAAAGGAAAAGCAGTTGGACTGCTCAATGTTTTTAGTATGTTAGGGAATTTGCTTATTTTTTGGTTATAAGGTTGGACCTGCTTCAGTTATACACTTGTTTTGGGTGTTTTACTGTTGTTTCAAAGTATTATAAATTACTCAAGAACGCCAGTTGGACTGGTAGGAAGCGCAGTTCTCGGAGGTAATGCTCCCTCCCGGCCAAGGACGCTTGGCCCTGACCTATCGGCGAATAGGGTTAGTACGGTTGGCAACCGGGGAGAACTTGGGAACCTCCAAAATAGCTAGTGGTTGGACCACTTTACCGTTTGGAACGGTAGTCTGCGCTTTTTTGGACAGGAGAAGTTGGACTTCGGGCGTGTAACTTTAACTTAACACTTCAGGGTAAGCCTTGGCTGTGAAACGCCAAAAATAGAGCTTCAGGCAAAGTTTGGGTTGGTTGACGCTTTTAAATTGAGTTAGGGACTTTAGAGATGAGGCCAGAAACTGTTGGACAGATACTGGTGAATTGGTCGCAAAAAACTCAGGGAGTTTATCCGCTGGGCGGTTATTTTAAATTTGTCGAAATTGTGTAGGCGCTAAAGCTGACAGATCTGACAGTGGTTGTAAATATAAGACGTCGTTGTAATATAGAATAAGAAAATTTGGTGTGAGAGATCTCTGTGTGTCGAGTCAGTAATGCACTGACTGCCTGCTGCTATTTTTAGACGGTGTGTGTGAGTGTGAAAATGCAAATGAGTAAGCAGTGAACTGTTTAAGCCACAGTTGGTTTTACAAATACTGCTGCAAACATTGTTGAGTGTGTGTTTAAAATGCCATTTATGTTTATTAGAGGACTATAAATAAAGTTTTGAGTTGCCGTAGGGGATGTATAGTAATTGACTGAAGTTGGATGTAGATATATAAATATATTGAGTGCACTGTGTATACTTAAGATTAACATATTACTTTCAGTAGTAACTTCTCTCCAGCAATAGTTGCTGGTGTGTTTTATTTTTTCAATTTCTTGTGTGAATGCGGTGACTAGAAGGTTTTGAATGATGAATAAAGGTGTGAGAGGTATTTCTTTGGTGATGTAAACTAGGATGTTTTAAAGTTTGAAAGTGTTTTTAATTTAAGAGATGCATGAGTGATGTTATAAGAGTTTAGTTTATTTAAAAGGTGTGTGTGTGAGAGGATTATGAAATCATTGTGTGAATGATGCTACATTTTAGATCAAAAGTTAGTAGAATTACAGAGGGTTTGTAGATTGTAAATACAAAATAAGTTTGATTAGCCTGGAGAAACAGCAGAGCAGCTGCGTGCTGTGTGTGTGTAACAGGAAATGGTGTGGGTGACAGGAAGTTTGCATGCCCATATAAGGTGACGAGTGAGCACCCAGAGAGAGAAACAGATGAGTTAAACTTTAGGCAGATAAAGCGAATGGAGGTTTTGAGAAAAGAAAAGAAAAGGATATTAATTGTATGTTTTAGTGTGTTAACACAGATTACAGATAAATAAAGGTGGACTTCTCTCAACCTGGAATTTTGAGTACGGCGCCAAAACCACTAGAGTAGCATAATTGGGAGAAAACAGGCCAGATTTTGGCTTAAAATTTTACAGCTTGACCTCGCACTTGTCCCCATCCTGAGAAGAAGCTCAAAGGACAGTTAATCTCCTGATGAAGACCGACAGAACATCGTGGACTTGAGAAGAATTAATAGCAGGCAAAAGACAGTGCAACGGAAACCACACTGACGACACCAGCAGCAGCATGTAAGGAACCACGAGGTGGAAACATGTACTGTAAAATACAGGCTGGGCAGTTGAACAGTGGGATAATGAACGGTGGTAAAGCACTGGACACTGATTGTCAGATTTGCCATGCTTGGAGTAATCTTGAAAGAGATGACTGAGAGGATCAACAGGAAAGAAGAAACCACGTGATGAAACATGCACGGTGGACAGCAGGCTGGTAAGAACAGTGTGACATGACTGTTTAAAGGCACTGAATGTGGTATTTTGCCAGGCTGGGACTTGATCCAAAAGGAAAATACTGAAGAGAAACAGAGAAGAAACAGACTGTGTTTGCTGGAATTCAAGACAACAAAAGGACACTGAGAGAAGAGGACAGTGACCAGTGAGAGGCGAAGCTGGACGACTTCGACTGTGAGAATACAGGGTGTAATTGGATTGAAATGATAGCTTGAACTCATGATGGTTTAGAGATGTCCACCGTCACAAACAAAGAGGTAAACAAGAATAGAAAACACACATACACAAAGTGTTACATGTGAAATTATTTCTGGAAAGAATCAGAAGTGAGATAGTTTTGAATTAAGAAATCAGAGAAAAGATGCATGAATTAAACCTGACTATAACATACAGAGGCAATGAAGAAAGCAGCTTACACTCACTGAACATTAACAAAATACATAGGAAAAGCAATGAAGACCTGCTTACACGTATATACATGACATAAGTTGGGATTTCTGACCAGAGAAAGGGAAACGGGTAGTTTAAGTACATATGAAAATAATGAAAATGTCTCAGTTGTGTTTCTATAGGGGCGAAACAGATCTGGATCAATTTTCCACATGCAGCGGTCGGAAGAAACCTGTAGGTTAACTTGACTGGACATGCCAAGGCAAGTTTTTGGTTGAATTGTTCACAGCGCCATGTCTCCATAAACCTGACAAGTGGGCCCTAACTTCTGGCTGAGGAGCAGGGATGCGGTTAATAAGGTGGGAGCTTAAAATTTGGGTTAGCAGATTTGGGAAAGAAACTGACGGCTTAAGTGGAGAATTGTGCAGGAGTCTGACACACTGCAAAAGCAACATATGCAAATTCACATACACAAGCAGAAAATGCATTAACCTTATGAAGACAAGACAAGCTCATGGAGATTAATGCATAGATACAGATTAAACCTGGCTAAGAACACAAACATATGCAATGAAGAACAGCTTGCTATTTTGTATGAATGATACAATGGTGTGAATGTTTAATAAAATACATTTGAGTTTGTAATTGAGGAATAGAAGAAGCCATATGACAAAGGGAGTGAGTTATGTAAACAAAAAGTGATTAAAGTAGTTCTAAAAAAGAGTGACTTAGGAGTGCTCTCTCGTACTGAGTGATCAAAACCAGTGATCACTGTAGAAAGAAATAAAATGATTTAATGAGTTGGGAATGTTTAAACATATGTTTCTGTTATTACAGCTTTTTGAGAGATGACTCAGTATGCACATTAGCTGGAGTGAGTGGTGACGTAGGAGCTTCCTGTATGTGTGTGACTGAGGAAGTGACTTTCAGAAGAGGAAGCATGGCAGACGAGAAGTGCAGATTGGGGTAGGGAATTTATAGTTTAGTGATTATATGATGTCGTAAGGGGTCTTATGCTGAATTTAAGAGCATAAGGGGGTGATTTTTGTGTGCAAATTGTGTGGTTTTAATGAGACTTTCGGTGTATTGAGGAGGTGAAATTATGTGGTGGCAAAATACTTGTGCGTTTAAGGTTGTTGAGGTTGTTGTGCTGATGGGTTGATTTTGTCAGTTAGGTTTGGGTTGGTGTTTTTGTTTTTAATAGAGGGAGTTTTAGGAAACATGGACATGTCGGGGAGGGGCCCATTATTTTGTAACAGTGCACTTAAAGAAAACCTGTCAGGTGATTTTGTTTTGTTTTTATGAGCTAACAATCAGCTCTATTTTTTCATTTCTGTTTTAAGCAGGCCTGCAACAGTGAATAACGGCGCTGAAAATTATCGGGAAGAGCAAATATAAGGTGGGCTTTCCAGATTACAATTGGCTGAGGAGAGCTACCTGTGGGGACTGATCAAGGTCGTAAGTCCCTGTAAAAAGGATTTTATGCGAGTCAATCCAGTCCAAAAGCATAAAGAAATATTTTCCTATGGAAAATAAAAAAATGACTGAGCTCATTTTGCTGAGGGTGGAGTGTCTGATCGTGCGGGAAGCTCCACTATCAGCAAATACATGGTGTGACTGCATGTGAGTGAATGTGTGACTGCATGTGAGTGAGGATGAATTAATGTGGACAAACAATTTGTTTTTACCAGAGAAAATTTCTGTTTTGTTTTGTTGACTGGGGTTAGATTATGGGATTATAGTATATTGTTGGGAGAATGCCAAATGCTAAAGGGGAAATATTTTTGATGTAACTCAGTTATCATTAATTGAAGAAACACATGACTGATAACTGTTCTGTTTTAAGTTTATTTTTATGACATAGATTGGATCATGAGTGGGGAAACTGAGCATTTTTAAGTTTTGTATAGTATCTTGACACATGAAATGTATCAAGATAAAGGGGGGTTTAGGGTTTAATAATTTAATTGTTTAATAATTTAGGATCATTTCAGGACCTTTTGGGTTTTTGATCATTTGGATATGGTAAAACTGAAACTGTTATTTTTAAGTTAAGGTTAAAGGATTAAAGTGAACTTGTCACGGTTTGCGGGCCAAGCCGTGTGGAGTTGTAGAAAAGGACCCAAAAGGCGGCAGCTCTGGTGCAGGTGAATATTTATTTACAACGGTGGGCACAAAACAGCACTGGTGGAAAAACAAGAAACCGGAAACCTAAACTGGGTAAGCTAATAACACGAACCAGAAACGAGGATGCAGGGAGGTCCGGGGAAATACACAAGAGACGCAGGGAGACCGAGGGGAAACAACACAGACGAACCAGCAACTACCATAACAGAAGACACAACTTAAATACACCCAGAAAGCACGGGGAGAACACAGACATAACAGGCTGGGGGAAACATGGAATAAACACAAAGAGAGACGAGAGCTCATAAATAGACAGAGGGGCACAAGGGGGTAAGAGTCACAAAGGGAAAAACACTTAGGGAACACCACAACAGGACACCTCAGAAAACCTGGCCTAAATAAGGAGCGAAAATACAAGGAACCAAGAATACTGGGCCAACATGGCCCAGGACCATGACAGAACTGAATCCTGTTTAGAAGATACAATACCAGGGTTCAAAGCCGTGAATAATTCTTAGAGGGAAAATTAGTGGGGGTTGAAGGAGTAGAACAGCTTTGATTTCTTTTTGATTTCTAGAAGTAGTGGTTATAATGTAGGCGTACACATACAGATATTACATAGGTTTATCTTTAGGATAAAGGGGGAGCTTATACGGAGAAATGATTTTTATACATATTGCATTTTGTGCTTTTAAAGGAGTTGTGGCTCAAATTTGTCTCTGGAGGGTCACGAGCCTTTGGCTAGCGCTATGATTAGCCAATCTACTGTGAGGATAATATGAGTTCATGAAGGATTGCACACGCTTACAGACACAGAGTCCAGAAACACACATGACAGTATTGATTCCAGGCATAAGGCCTCAAATTCATTTAGCTTTTTGACTGAACTTAAAGAAGGACCAAAGAAGAAGGAAAGCATATATTTTAGTTAAGTCTGATAAATTGGAGTTGGAGGGTGTTGTTGCATTGGGGGGAGCAGATGAGGTGAGAAGGCTGTGCCAAAAACGGGTTATAGCATAGGAAATGTGAGGTTAAAATGAAGTTAACACATAGGAGTTGTTTTTAGGCAGCATTTAGCTATGATGAAATGTATACAGGAGTAATTGCTTATATGCTTGAACTTAATTGATTAAAGTGGTTGTTTTCTTTTGGATCTTTTAGAGTAGAGGAACTTGCAGCAGCGACAATTTGTGCACAGGATGTTGATGATCATATAGGGAAAATAGAGCGAGCAACCGGACGTGAAAGCAGGGCTTAAAAGAGTTTTAAAGTGATGAGGAACGTTGAAGAGTATACATAAATACAAGTCAATAAGTTAAGAAGATAATTAGGATCAGGCTTTTGATTAAAGAGTCCCAGATAGGATAAGTTAGGGAGGTGCAGGAAAAGGTGTTTTGTTTCCTTTACAGAAGATCTCGGCGACCACAGGAGGGGCGAGGATCCTGGAGATCTCGAGGTCCGAGACCACCAGAGAGGGTCTGAGCGAGGACACAATGTAGAGGACCTCTGGTGTTCCAGAGGTCGAGAGAGGGAGTGTGGAGCAGGGAAATTATTTTACTGCTATTGTTAAATAATTGTCATCATTACCATTGCATTAATAATATAATCTGGAGTTTATATTGCATTCAGATGTTTAAACAGTGTGTGTCTTTCAGAAAGACTAAGTTGCAGGCTGACAGGAAGTTGCAGGTTTGCAGAGTGTGCCTTTTGCAGAACTGAAACCGAAAGCAGAGTCTAAGTGCAGGTTATTTTGAGGAGCATTTGAGGACGAGACACAGACAGTAGGTGAAGAGGTGACACAAAGAGCATGTGAGGTCAACACACACACACACACACACACATATGAGTTAGATTTATTTAGAGGAGAGATTAGTTATGTCTCGACAAGAAAGAGGAACAATTCACTTTAAGATAACGGAAAGTACCAGCCATGAAAATAGAAGATGATCTTCTAGGTGAAAAGTCATTCTGGTGTTGATCTGATCTATGTATAAAATGTATCTGTGACGCATGAAGGGGCGTCAGTAAATCAAACCCTGATGCTATAAAATATCTGTTCATGCTTTGATTAAGTCGAGGACTACTGGCTGTCTGCGTACAGAGTGTCTTCCCACACGTGTGTTCATTAAAATCATTGTTTGACCAAGAGCTTCTGGACCAAGAGTGGTTTGTACTCTCCCTCCTCAATTTTGAACCTTAACAAAAGTAAAAGCAATAAGAGCAGAGGATGGTATAACATATTAATGTCCTTAAGAAATAAAATTCATGCAGTCCAGTAATGACTGCATGCTCAAGTCATTTAGTTTTAGCTATCTAGACGGTGAAACCAGTCTGTGCATGCTCATCCGTAAGCTCTTTTGGAAAGTATGGAACATTTATAAGCTGATGATCCAGAGCATTCTTGCAGGGGTTATTTTTGTGTCCCTTCTTGTGCACCAAATAAATTCCAAATCACCACTGCAGATTATCACTCCACAGGAGAATATTATAATGTCTTTCTTTTTACCTTGCTTTGAGTATACAGAGTGGCTATGTGCGTCATATTAAGCCAAAGGAAGAGCTGATGGCAAGGACTCTCCACTGAGACTAAAGTCTGGTGGGGGAGCTGTTCATCTTCCCCTGGGGAGATAGAAAAGCAGAAAGAGTTATGTCAATTAGCCAGATACTGCCTCAACAAAAAGCTCCCCCTCCTTTGCACCTCCAGTCTGGCCAGACCCAGCTAATCAAATCAAGACAGGGAGACAAAGGCTGGAAGCACTCTGCGGTTTAAGAAGGAGGCAGACGGGGTGGAAATAAGCTGTGGAATATGTCAGGTATGTCACATTTGGAGTGGCATTTGTTCCACTGGTTTTGCATTTAGTGGGAAAATGGGAGAGGGCTGTGCAAAGTACTTGCACAACAAGAATTAATGATGTTGCAGAGGTGTCACCACCAACTTCTGAACTTATCTTCAAACACGACAGTAACCTGATCAGCGTTTCATCCTGGATTTGGGATTTGTGGCTTTTCCTCCTTTTCTTTTTTGAAGATAATGGCCTGTGGGTCGCTTTGTTGTTCACAGGTCCCTTTCTGATGTCACTTCAAAGCTAAGCTCTGCGCAGTCTGGACTAGATGGGGGTTTTAGCCTGGCTTGACCAGGCACACTTCCAAGCCCCTTTTCATGTTTGACACTCGTCTTTTTTCTCCCCTGACAAGCAATTGCAGCAGAGTGGGAGCCCCCACACACTAATTACAGGTCAGCATGTCACCTAAAAGGGGCTCTCCCTAATTTTTTGTTGTCTTTTAAGCAACCACTGCCTGACATCACAAAGGTGGAGCTGGGTTCCCCAAGCACACCCTTTGGTGAGGATGCAGTACACAAGTAACTGGAATGAATAAACATGAATATGAAGCATATGTACAGTTATTAAGTTATTACAATCATTCTTAGGGCTGGCTAACCTTTACTCTCATTATATGCATTTTGCCCAGGTTTAAAAATCAGTAAAATTAGCGTATATTATTCTTTATTTATTCTAAGCAATTTATGCTGTGCAATTTGTTTTCTTAACTGATAAAACTGACTTGCTATGTGCTAACATCCACATTTACAGTTCAAAATTAAGTGCGTTGAGCTCAAAGTCACCTTATGATAATTTTATGACCTATAATATCACATGATTGGACGTTTTATAAAATAGGTTTTTGTATCCTTCCTTTATCCGTGTGGAAAATACTGCCCGTTACTGCATGTTCAATAACAGTGCAAGAGGAGAAGAAGACCAAAACAGCTGGTGATCCTGAAATAAAACAAAGTGCCCTACATCTCAAACTTTTTGAGCTAGGCTTTTAATACATACGAACGACGCCGTTACTATTTTATCGCGATCTCCCTGCTGCGACTTCCAAATTTAATGCGGCAGAGTTGAGTCTTACACTGGGAGGAATGGAATGAGAGGCGGCCGTGGAAGATACCAAATCAGACCTCTATTAGGGGGGATGCACTATAAGCTCCACGGCAATTCTCCATATTAACAGGCATAAACTGTCCCCGGGCACATTACTGAGTATACTTTTGGGATATTGACATATGTTGCCAATAGTCGTTTGGCTTTATTTTGTTGGGTCATGTAAACAGAAAACCCACATCTGCATCCCGGTTCCCTCCTCTCACTCGTCCCTTCACCGCACATGTATTCCTATGTGGAGCTCCAGCGCGGACAGTGTGGCTCCAGCCGAAGGCGGCCGAACGACTACTCTTCCTAAAAACTTACTGAAGTCTTTCTAAACTGTGGATTTCTTTTTCTTTTTTTCTTTTCGGAAAAAAAAACTCCCTTTGGATTAACCACTTCAAAGGGGAATAACTTGTTTTGTCATTAAAGGTGAGTTTTACATCGCCGGCCAAATGCTTTGAATACCTTTAGCCGTTTTTATGACTTAACGCGGGGGGATTACTAACGGTTAGGACTTTAGCTAGCGGGGCTGTGGCGTCTTTTCTCCGGGTCAAGATGTTCAAATTCGTTGCCGCAAAGTCTGGGCAGATTAGTTGCGTTGCTTCATCAACTGGGATGCTGCCAGGATATTTGACTGGGAATGTTGCCCTGAAATATGAGTATCGTGGACTTAGTCGCTGCTATTTACCTTTACTTACACGACGTGAAGACAGCTTGTTCAGGGTACATAACGAGTTATTTTATTTGCACGTCTTCACCCATCTTCTGTCATCATTACCAGAAACCTGGTCCCATCATTAAGAAGCGGATATCTCGTTTTGGGGGTTGTGTTTTTATCCAGTCCAGTTTAACAGTAAAATGACTAACATCCAGGATTTATTATTGTTGTGTAAATACCGCACACGTGTGGCTGTGGGGACGTAAATGGCAAAAAGTATGCGTGTCCTATTGCAGTCCTATCCCGGTTGTTTGTTGCTTCAAATCCCCCTTTTGTTTTCTTCTAAGCAAATTGCAAAGTTGTTGTCTTAGCGCACAGGAATGCCAGCAATTTCCCCCTCTGTTTAATATTAGACCAAAGGGCAATCAAGACACAAAGGAGAATGGGAATCTATGGATTCTGTTTATGGAAAGGTGTTGCTTATTTAAAGCTAAAAATGTTGCATGGGTCCTTGGTTTATTGTCCATTTTCTGATTTAAATGACCTCATTTCAGAAGAAGCCAAAGCAGAAACGACGCTTTCTCAGCTGGACTGATGTTAACTAATTTGTCATTCGTTTTCTTTGCCAAGCTCTAATAGGGACATTAATGCAATGTAATAAACATTCTTGCACAATGCATAAACATTGCACAGTGATGATTACTGCACTTGTCACGCTGGCTGCCTCTGAAGACACCAGCATAGTCAGGCAAGGGGGATCCCCCTGATAACGTTAGGAAATCTCTCCACTACATATGGCAGCTTATTCAGATACTTTGCTTGGACCATTCCCCAAATACAACCTGCTATCCAGGTCTCTGGTCCAGCTGTAAGGGAGAACGGAAGAAAAACAAGCCATGTTTTTTGATATGGTGACACTATCTTGGCTCAGTGGTGTATAGTGTATATAGAGCAAAGTGAATGGGAGAGGGGGATAGTGCAGGTGCTGTCTGCACGGGAAGAGCAGTGCTGGTGTTAGAAACAAAAAGGAAATGACTGAACAAAGGTGGTTGGTTGGTGTGTGTGGGTGACTCATTCATGCAAGTCTGTAGGAATGTGTGACGGGATGGTCAATAATTTCACAAGGCAATCCCCCCTCTCTAACTGCACTAAAACTTTGTGAGTGTAATGTTTTCTGTTATGTTTTTTGAGCTCCTTCTAAAACTTTTACCCTTAGCTTTACCTTTCTGTTAAAAAACCATAAACAGCACTTGACATTACTTCACTGAATGTTTTACTGATTGTTTTTCTGAAGCTTTCAATGATCTCTGCAGTTTTACACTAAGCATCAGAAGCTCAACTGAATCCTTAGCCTTGGGGCTGGCTTTCTTTGATACTAAATCTCTGCAGTGAGTACAAAATGCCTACATATAGTAACAAAGCTGAAGAGGAAAACTCCTGTGGTGTTCTTTGTAGGTAACTGAAGATAACCCGTTACCTGTATTTTACATAACTCTCAACTTGCAATGCAAATTCTCCTAAAGAAGCATGACATAATGCAATGTGGGGATTATCATACCATTTAGGAAGCGTGTTTTAAAAAGGCTCTTCTCTTTATCTGCCCTTGGTTTTGTTGCTAGAAGATAAGGTGAAACTGTGTTTGAGTTTCAGGACCATGTGATACACATACACAAGAAAGGGTGAAATTACTGTTATTGCCATGAAGTATGAGAAACTTTATCTCTTGCCATCTTGCATGTATTATCTGCACAGTGTCTACAGTGTGAGGGTGTATACACCCTCAAATCTATTTTTCTGTTAGTTATACAGGTGCCCTCGGCTCTCTGCTGCCATCACTATCTAGCCCAGATAGCTGCTCCAGGTAGCTTGTATCTCAGGAAAGGCCAGTTTTAAACTAACCTAATTACCAGAGAAGCTGTTTATGTATCTTTGTAATTCTCACAATTGACTGGTTTTATTGCCTCAAGAGTCATGAACACACTTTGGCTCTGACAGGACAAAAACAGCAAAAATGTTAAGCAAAAACATCAGGGTGGTATACTTTTACCTCAGCTGAAAGGCCTAAGTGTGCTAAGGAGATAGAAGGGGAAAAAATGGGTCAGCTCTTCCTGCATTTGTCTTCCCATGTCCTTCTTCCTTGGATTGTGTTTTTCCTCTGCTAGCTGGGCTCTTTAGTGAAGCTCATGTCTTTTTGAGGAAGTGGACCTGAGAGATTTAACCTGCCGGCATCCCCTGAGGATATTATCGGCTTATTTCTCAATGCAGCTCTTGGTGTTTCCTGAAGGCTGGTTTGTTGGTTTTTGGTAGGACTGATTGTGAGATGAGTTATAGAGACATGGGACCACTGGTGGGTCAGTAACACCGGATAGTGAGAAACTAAAGAAAACCGTTAGGAAAAAGTGTATTTATTTCTCAGCATGCTATGATGTAATTCCAGCTGTAAGTGTTGTATGGGTTTGATGATGGCTGAACACACTGGCCCAATTATCTCTACTTTGTCTTTCCGTTGAGGTCATTTTCATGCTCCAGAGCCCTTCGTAGCTGGCATGCAACCAGGTAATCAGGTTAGAGCTCTTGTTTTCCTTTCTTTTTAAAAAAATAAAAATAAAAAATGGTGTCCAGGAGGTCCGTACAGTTCAAGCATTTTTCCAGAGAAAAAAACAAAACAAAAAAAAGTGTGTTGTGGTTCTCCCCTAGTGTGACAGTGTAAGGAACTGGAAGACAATCCTTGTAGTTGCACACAGGAAACAGATTAGATCACCTGTGCAAACATTTTCATGCAGTTATAATGGAGCACTTTGCTTGAAACAAAACAACCGGTTCTGGTTGGGGTTTTGTTATAATTGCAGCTCATTTTTTAACCCTCTCCTTTAAGGCTATTTGTGCTATTTCAAGCATATGTAATGGTCGGGTTGACGTCTCTGTGGTGAATTGCACTGCGATTGCTAGGTTTGTGAGGTTACTCATGCAGAGTCCAAGATTAAATGCTGGGCGGGGAGGGAAGGGAGCGACTGCTGACTCTGTCTTAACATGTCTGGCAATGCCGGCAGTGTAAGATATGTGTGTGAGCTCTCAGTCCTTCCTCTGAGCCACATGGATGCCAGATGCTATGACTGTTAAAGCAGTTTTTCCATAAAAGTAGCTGAGCTTAAGGTGTTCACTGAGAACTCCCTGAATCTTTTCTCTTGGAGCTTTCTGTTACTACTTTTTGTTGTAGAGAAAGAAAGAAAAGTGGCATATTCAAACGGTGAGGGATGTGATCATTCTGAATCAATTTACAGATTACAAAAATATATTTAGTTTAAGCTAGGGGAAAAAGGCAAAACACAAGGAAACCTGGACATTCTTTTAACTTTAAGCATATTAATTTCCTTTATAAGATGAAAGAGAAGGTTTTGTATTGTGTGCTTTCACATGTTGCCACTTTGCAAACCTAGCCAACTCTAATCCAGTATATTTAAATTCAAAGGACCTGAAAATATATCGCATACTGGTATTGATGCAGAAAGATTTAACCTTGGCAACAACAATAGAATGATGACACAGGACTTATGAATTATAAATCCAGAGTCAGCAACGAGAGGTGATGGGTATCTTTGTGATTATTAAATTTTGTAAGCTAAAAATATAAATTAAATAGTTAATGTTATTAAATATTAACTGTTAACTGTTTTATTATATGAAATATGTTGTTTTTACTGCTGGTTTGTAGGATGCAATGTGCTACAACTTCCAAAGGTGGCAGTTATGCAACTTTTAACAGAGCTGAAGTAAAAGAAGATACTACATACCAGGTGTTGGACCAGTAAAGTGTGTGTGCGTGTGACACTTTGAAATGAGATGCCATTGAATAAACAGGAGAAACATGCAGAGCCAAAGGCAACAAACAGCCTATTGTGGAACTGCTTGGAAAAAATAAAACAGAAATGTGCTAACCCGTGCCAGGTTAAGCAATTACATCCTAAGTCTGACATAAATATGCACAGGCATTTGAGAGCAGTTTGAGAAGGGGTGCGTACTCCAGCCTAAATTTTAGATGCAAAATGATTTTAAAATTAAAATCCTAAAAATATATGTATATATCACCATTGAAAATTCACCACCCCAGTGAATTCAAGTAATGGCTCCTATATACTGAAACTGCATTTTACTGGTTGAGTGGTAGTTTACCCTGAGGGCACCTATTCCTTGACTTTTCTCTGTGAATTATGTAACAGCAATACAGTGCTGTCCTGTATTCAGGTCTGACATTCAGCAATTACTGAACATGAGAATAGTCGAAGAGGACACCTAAAAATTTAGAGGTCACGTGATCATATCTTTTTTTTTTTTTTTTATGATCCATCTACTGGCATGGAGGGACAAAATATTTTCTAGAGCTGGGGCTGGATTTGTCTGCATTGTGAATACTTGCCTCGATTTTCATCAGACATTTCATCAACCTTTAATAAATCACCAAAATTAGGTTTTGGTTCTCAGAGCTAGTTTTGCTCAGAGCCAAAAGGTAGTTTATACTCTGCAAGCTGGGTGGTAGGAGACAAGGAATTCTGACAGTCTACACACAATATCTGCTAGATGTTTTTGTGGGCAAGGGCTCAAGAGAAAATAGTGCACTGCAGCATTTCAGCCAGTGCATTGTAGGTCTGACTGGCTCACTAGCCCTAGCATTGGAAAACTGTCTGTGTGTGTCTCTCATAGACAGGTGGGTGTAGCCACCGTCATGTTTCCCCATTGGTTTGTTAAGTCCTGCTCCCATTGGTTTGTTAAGTCCTGTTGTTACCCTACCAGGTGGGCAGGCAAGATGGACAACCAAATTTGTGAATGCAAAAACTCGAGGATGAAGCGACGTAGGAGTTTCAAAACGATACCATAGGTGTATCTACTAAAAATTCAAGTTCACATCTCAGGTCAAGCTTTCTGAAAATCTCGTGAATGCAATAACTCAAGAAGGAAGTCATCTCATCTGAAATTGATAGCATAGATTTATCTACAAAAATTCTCAGAAGAGCGTGAATCTCAGTGATGTTGACCTCAAGGTTAGAGGTCAGAGATAATTTTTTCTGAAAGTTTTATGAATGCGATAACTTGAGAACAAGTTGACATAGGATTTTGAAATTCATACCATGGACAGTGAGTGGTACCACTGGCCACCACCAGCGGTTTTTTTATTTTTATTTTATTTTATTCTTCTTCTCATTTAGTCCATCAGCAAGTTAAACAGAAGAGATGGGAAGTCTTAGTCGGCAGGTTAATGCCATCCTGTGACTAATATGATTTAGAGTTACTTGTCAGCTCAGCAACATTTCCTATTAGCTGCATAAACTGATCTTTTGGCAGGGAACTGTGAGGGGAAAAAGGATCAGCTCCTACTCGAATTAAGTCATTGGAGCCATTTATAAAAATTGTGCCCTTTAAATATTTCAGCCAGGGCACCATCTGAAGCCCATGAAACATGTCTGTATAATATAAGGATTTGTCTTGTGTTTTTGTTCCTCACACATACCCCATTGTGGAGAATTTTTTGCTCTGACTAAAGTTCAATCCCAAGAAAAGAAATGTCGAGGATAGCATATTATGACCTTATGGTGCTTCAGTTTCTTAAAATTGAGGATTTTAG
The DNA here is from genome assembly GCF_963969265.1 of Rhamphochromis sp. 'chilingali'. NCBI lineage: Eukaryota > Metazoa > Chordata > Actinopteri > Cichliformes > Cichlidae > Rhamphochromis > Rhamphochromis sp. 'chilingali'. Next base: position 19,694,505 of record NC_137949.1, read on the forward strand.
TTAATATTTGTGAAGTTCTTCTGAGTTATTGCAGTTTAAACGTTTTATGGTTCTTTTACAAATAAATAAATTACCTGTCAAAGGTGTCATTCGTAGATGTTTTGTTTTGTTTCACAACAGTCTGAAACCCAGGGATGCTTAGTTCACTGTCATATTGGACAAAGAATAGCACATCATTTGTATTTGTTATATTTTCTGGGAATCTCTCTTAAAAGTAGCACCAAAAAGTTTTCACAGTAACTAGAAAGTAGGGCTGCACGATTAATCGTTAGAAAATCTCGATCTCGATTCATACTTATGTGCGATCTCATTTCCAAATGACAACGATAAAAAAATTTTTTAAAAAAAAAGACGACAACGATTGTACCGCATTTTGATCCGGGACGTAACCTGCATGAAAACAAGCGCTCACTCTTCCTGCTCAACAAATGACAAGGGCGGAGCCTTATACCACGTGATACAGACGCTGTGCCGTGTGATGCTAAAATTGGCAGGGAAAAAACAACGGAGAACACGTCAGGGATGACGAGAAAGTGACTGGAGAAAATCCGTCCCGGTCAACCACCCAAGCATCAATAACGGGAACCTTATACAGCGCTTCCCTATACACGTCGAACTCCCGCAGGCACAAAGAAATTACGGAGGCTATTACTTATCACCTGACCAAAGATATGGCTCCCATCAACACTGTGCAAAACGAGGGATTTAGGAAAATGATCAACACCCTAGACAAACGCTACACAGTGCCGTCCCGCAACTATTTTTCTAGTGTTGCACTGCAGTGTTGAGCAACGGTGGAGACGGAATTTCAAGCAGTACAACATTTTGCGGCAACCACAAAACGTGAGACACTTGTTGTTTTTATGTTTATTTATTGTTTTTATTTTCAGTCTCAACTGTTACGAAGTTGATGTGCAGTTAATAAGTGCAATAAATATTTATACTGGAAAAGAAAATCGTGAGAGAATCGTGATCTCAATTCTAAGCCAAAAAATCGTGATTCTCATTTTATGCAAAATCGTGCAGCCCTACTAGAAAGTATGAAAATCTTAGTTCACTTGGCTTGACAGTTTTTTTTTTTGGTTAGCTCCACATGAGGGATTACAGTGCACGTGTGCCACTCCAGGTTTTCAGATGCTGTCAGAGGATTGTGGCGGTGCTGCTCGTTGTGTGCATCGGGAATCAAAGGCCACCATTGTTGGAATGAGAAGCAGATGTTCGTGAGGAATTCTCCTGACTACAGCAGTTTTTTTTCTTTTTTTCATGCCAAAGCTCTGAGCGCTGCCTTGTTCCAGCTCCCTCCCGCCTGCTCTCTCGTTCTTTGTTGTGTATATATATCCACTCTTCTTCTCTCCGTTTTCTTTAACTTTGACATATGCTGTACCTGAAGCTACACTTAAATCAGCACGGCACAGCCGCCTTCAGTGAGTGTGTTCTTCCTTTTCCAAGTAGAGGAAGTTTTCTTCTTCTTGTGTTCCTGGAGCTTTGTAAGACTTGGAAGTGTCCACTCCTCTAATGTCAATGGAGGGAAAGAATGAGAAAGTAAGAGCTGCATTCTTGACAGAAGGACTTGCTCTGTATCTCAGTGTGGGATTCGGTGTCATGCCTGGTCCTGCCACGTTGACAGGATCCCTGTTTTAGACTTAAAGGCAGGAGGAAGCGCAGTTGGCCGTTTTGTGTGCGGGTGTTGGCTTAGTTGGACTTGAGCATTGCATCACACTTTGCAATCCAGTAGAAGGGGATTGAAAGCAGCATCCGATTCATTATCCAGCACTCTCTTTCCAGTAGGCCCCTACACACACACACACACACACACACACACACACACACACACACACACACACACACACACACACACACACACACACACACACACACACACACACACACACACACACACACACACACACTTATCCATTAATGTGACGCCATCTGAATGATTTATGTCTAATGCAGCACCCTGATCACATTTCCATAAAACTTAGCATGGCGCTCTTACAAGACGTGATGTATCCCCTTGAACACACCACAGAGCTTAATCTACCTCAGCTTAGATTCAGTAAGTACTGTGCACGTATGGAGAAAAGAAAATAGCTGTCTTCATGACTGTTTAGGGGTGGGGGAAAAAAATCGATACTGTGTAGTATCGTGATATTTTGTTTGCTAATAATGTATCGATACAGGGACAGCAGAAATCGATATTTTGTTACAAAAATGGTTTTTGTGCTCAGAGCATGTTGATCCTTTTTCTGAGCAAGAATCCTGACATTCCTTCACTGTCCAAATGTGTTTAACTTGTTTTTGGCAGCTGGCAGCAATAAATATGACAGTTTACTTATTTTAATTTAAGACATGTTTTATTTTAATTAAGTTTAAAACTTTTTTATTTAATGCAAAATTATGTTTTGTTTTGATTTACTTTCAAATTCTTCAGTTGCTGAATGGGCTGCATAGTTTTTATAAATTGCATAGTTCAGAATAGCTATAATTGTACCAGATGGTTGCATTCATTAAGTTGGACTAGACTGTGATACAAACCGTTCAGTTTGTCAACAATAAAGCTGACTGAAATGAGAGACTGAGTGTGAGACTTTGATATTAGATAAAATGAATATTGATAAAGTTTACCTTTATGTACAGAATCTGAATATCGCAAAATATTTTTAAAAATTGCAATAATATTGTATCGTGCGTTAAGTATTGTGATAATATCGTATCGTGGGATGTATGGTGATTCCCACCTCTATGACTGTTGTGTGGTTATATATGATTAAAGCCTTGAGGAACAATTTAGCAAATTGATAAATCCAGTAAATTTATGTATTGCATATATGAAAAGGACCAGTGCGTTGTCATGGTGGACAAGTCTGAAGTTATGTGTCACATGTACACCAGACATGACACAATAGCCCCAATCCCATCAGTAATGGCAAAATGCAGTCATGTCTGCATTACCGCTGTCTTTGATATTAGAGGCATTTGCTTTCACCATTCAAAAATGTAAAAGTGTAATGAATGGGTAGTATGAAAGATGTGACATTTGTTTTTTTCCTACCCCTGCTTTCCATCATCACTCACTGCACAACATGTCATATGGAGCCACCCTGAGGAGCTGCTTGATTTTTGCACCTTAACCAAAACATTTAAATACAAGACAGAGCTATGCTGAGTGCAGCTGCCATATGGATACTGCAAGACCTGTGGTTGGTCAACCAGTGAAGCTTGTTCTGTTACTAACCTTTCAATATCACTGATAATTAATATGTAATTCCTCTGCAAACCTTCTGGTCTCAGCAGCTGTTTATTTTCTGTGTCACAAACTGAATGATTATGTGCCATTTGACTTATTACTTTAAACTTCCCACTAGGGGTGGGCGATATAAACGATATACAATATAAACGATATAAATTTGGCCAACGATAGAGATTTTGACTATACCGCTCTACCGCGATAGCGCATGATGATGATGTCATCAAGAGATGAAGCACTTTTCAAATATAATAAAGTAATACTTTGACAATCCATCAAGCAGTGTGGCTTACCAAAGTTGTACTAAAACATTTTTTAACAGATTTCTGCACGCCAAAATCGGTTCAAGGTCAGTAAGCACAACCAGAATTCATACATAAGGCACACTCTCAATTTTTGAGAAAATTAAAGGATTTTAAGTGTGCCTTACAGTGTTGGTCAAGTTACTTGAAAAAGGTAATCAGTAACTATTACTGATTACTTCCCCCAAAAAGTAATCCCGTTACTTTACTGATTACTTATTTTCAAAAGTAATTAATTACTTAGTTACTTTTTAAAAACCCTATTTACAACCTGAATAGGTGATAAAGTGATAGATCTTTCAGCCCAATTCTTTTTCTGCATAATCCATCATACAAAATGTAATCAAATGGAAAAGTCTTTTTTTAAACTTGTTTTATCAGTTTTAATCTTTTAACTTAATGCATCAAGCAAAAATTAAATTATATACACCATTCTCTGACTGGAAGAAATTAGTTTAACATTTAAACCTATTTTCTGCACATTCCAGCGCATAAAATAACATATTTTTTGTGTTTACACTCAGTCTTTCAAATAGATGCAAGTAAAACACAGCAGAAAATAAATAAAATAAGAGTGGGTATAAAAGAGTATAAAATAGGAGTGGGGTAGGCGGAGGTTTTCCCTGGTGCAGGTGTGCTGCAAGTCAGTTGAAGAATCCGCGAGTCTCTGTGAATTTCCCATTACGTCGTTGCGCACTCGGTGCTTGTTTAGGGGTTTTTTTCGCTGTAAAAAGAAGTTTTCTTCCCATGCACAACAGACGCAAATGTTTTTGTCACTTTTTATGGAATCAAACTCAAAATAAGGTCAGTACTTCCATGCTTTAAACGCTGCACGCTCATACTCTTCTCCTGCACTCGATATATTATCCATTGTTGATCTGCACACAGCTGTTGTCACAAATATCGCACTCGCTTATGTCATTGTCATGAGACATTCTCGCTAAAAAAAAAAAAAAAAAATCACGGTTTTAGTAACGCAGTGTTCCTACGGGAAAGTAACGGTAATCTAATTACCGTTTTTGCAATAGTAATCCCTTTACTCGTTACTTGAAAAAAGTAATCTGGTGCCTTATAGTGTGGAAAAGAATATATCGCGATATATATCGTTACTGCATGTGCTTCAAATTATACCGTGATATGGATTTTAGGCCATATCGCCCTGCCCTACTTCCCACATAACTTATATTTGCCGCTTACTGTATAAAGCCTTTGAGACATACAGCACAAGTGTGTTTTCATTGGCGTTTGTCTGTCTCCAGCAACATAAGGTGAAAATCAACCAGTCTTATCTCATGAAACTAAGTGGAGAGGTGAGGCACGGAGAGAGGAAGGAGTCATTCAGATTTTATGTGGATCTCAATTACTTTCTTTATTATGAAATGGAACATTGGTGTGAATGAGGGACTATGCTTTTCAAATGTTTTTGTAGTTAAGCATGCTTCTAGTATTACAGTACTGCTATGATTGGGAGAATTCTGAAGCTAACCTGTAATGTAAATTAAAACCTCCTGTATTTTTTATGTATGTACACATGCCTTGGCTTTATTTTCCATGCACTGCCATTCTGGCTAAGCACGGTATTGTCTGTAAACATTGTGTCTGTCCTGGGTCACTTGCATGACTCGTGCTCCAACGAGGAAACAATGATAGAGAGTAGTAATCCAGTTAGATTGGTCTAATGTCTAATTAACCCTGCTGCCTTCCCACTGCTCAGCTGCCCTGTAGTAACACCTGACATATGGTCATTGCAAGAGTCCAGGAACATACCCAGTGTGAGTGTGTGTCCTTATGAATGTTCTTACTGTAAATTTTGTCTCTAATTCTGTCTGCCCGTACACACACGTGTGTGCAGTGCAGTTGCAGGTTTAGTCAAGGTCAGCAGCAACGCAGGGACCTGCCCCAGTCATGGCTCATCAGCTGACTTTGCTGAGTGGCTGGTTGCCTGCTACACTGCACACCCAATGACCAGCTTTAATGAGAACTGATGCTATATGTCAACAGTATGTGTATTTATGGGCGATTTACCCACAATGCCCCTTGTCTATGCAGGAACAAAGCAGTGTTATATGTCGACAGCAGGCGTACAAATGGTCGGTGACTTTGCTGCAGAAGTGCAGTCCTACAGTTAAGGATGTTGTTTATTGGTATGAGTTCAATAATTTCAGGGTTGTTTTCAGTAGTGCTTGCTTTGTTAAAGCTGGAATTTACAGATTTAAGACTGATTTTTTTTCCCCACTTAGTTTTTATAAGTGGTACTAAAATGCTGTATGGGGAGCTCATACTGCAGTGTTTATGGCATGCAGGTAGGGCTGCCACGATTTGTCGACTAGTCACGATTACGTCGACTATCAAAATCGTCGACGACTGATTTAATAGTCGACGTGTCGTTTGAAGCTTTGGAAGATCGCAAAAGACGCAGGAATAATAGCAGGATTTAAGAGTGTAATAACGGACTGAAACAGAAGATGGCAGCACTGCATGTACAAGGATTCCAGCTGCCGTTAAACCCCGAAGAAGTAGCTGTGTCCCAGAATTCATAGCGCGGCCCAGCTTAGTTTCCAACAATGGCGGTAGCTAGTTAGTTTTAATATTACTCTTATTATTCTTTCTGGGTCACAAAATAAACGTTTAACATATTTTCAGGCGAGAATGTAGCTGTGTAAACCTCAAATATCGGCTCAGTTTTCGGAGACGTCTGTTACCCACTAGCTCGATAGCTAGCCGGGGGCTAGGTCACTATCGCCGTGAGAACACCGGACTCCCGGCAAATTGTTTTCAAACCCACCGCCGTCTTTCGCGACTCAGGTTAAATATATATGAGTCACTTAGATAAATTAAAAATGTTGTTGTTTGGCCTTTTTTTTTTATTTTTTTTATTTAGTATTTTATTTGTTCCTGAGTAAATCGGTTTGGCTGAGATTAAAGTTATAGTTTTTACACAGCTGAATAAACGTCAAGCAGACAGCTGATTATCAGAAGTGTGAGATGCTGGAGAATATACCCCGGTGTCCTGTTATATTTTAGATAGCAAGGAGTTTATTAAACTTTACCGAAACAATCTGCAAATTTCATTAAAATTGAATAAACTGTCATCTTGTCTTTATTTTTAGTTAGCACCTTAAAAGCTTAAAGCTGTAAGCTAATGATAGTTATATAAGCTGTAGTTTTACGTCCAGTGGATGATGATCTGATTAGTCGACTAATCGCAAAAATAATCGGTGACTAGTCGACTATCAAAATAATCGTTTGTGGCAGCCCTACATGCAGGTACTGCTTACTGAATCTTTAAGCTGAACTACCTGTCAGTGAATCTTGTATTATTTAACTGCATCCTTTTAAATGCTAATAGTTTCTCACATGGTAATGTGATCCTCTCTGTTACCCATCCTGCCTGTTTTTAATGACAACATGCCTTCAAGGTGAGTGACTTTAAACAGGAAGAAGTGATAATCTTTACTGATTGTTCTTAAACTTTCTTTGGTCTGGTCTGAGACTTTTCATACCCTCTGAAGGTCTCACACATCCTTAGGTGTAATTCAAGCTGTGAGCAGCTAGTAGCTCACAGCTTGAAGCTGTTAAAGCTGTTGGTGTGCCTATTGTGTGAGAGACTGCTATTTATAGTACTTAGTAAGAAACTAGGGAACACACTGCTGTTCAAAAAGAGTATCAGAACTGTTTTCATATGACCTGACTTCAGGTTCATACACAGAATAAAGTTACAGTTGGCCTTTCATATGAAAATACTGCTGAAAATTAAAATGAGAGGGTTCAGGAATATTTTTATTTCCTGTTCAGCATCTTCAGACTTTAATTCTAGGAAACTGAGTAAGAAGGCATGGAGCAGACACTGCCACAGTCTGACTCTTGCACTTGGATTCCAGCAGACGGTGAAAAATTCAAGAAAGTCAGACAGCCAAAAGCTTTTAACAGAACTGAATGAGTTGACAAAAGTAATGCCAGGAGGGAAATGTGGAGCTGGTTGGCTCACAATCAGACACCCAGTCAGCATCCAGTGCCCTGTGTAGGTTTTTATAGACAGCTGTTCAAGCTGCAGTTTGTTACATTTGTCAAAGATGAGAATAGCAGCTAGATTGAGTTGTTTTTTTTTTTTTTAAAGAAAGGTGGTGACATAAACTGAAATTGGATAGGAGTGCGAGTGGCTTAGTCAGTATCTCCTTAACCCAGCATTACATGTCATCAGTTCCTCTCCAGACCCACCTCCACAGCTTCCATTTATCATTTATCGTCATTTATAGTCTTCTGAAATGGTGTCACATATACATGGAAATGAACAGGAGTGCTTCCCCTCCTTATTTGTCTTATATTTCTCATTCCTGTCAGACTTTATTAGTACAGTTTTGCTCTTTTTAAATAATAATTTAGATCTTCAGACAAATTTAGATTTATTTATTTATTTTAAATGTCAGCCATGCCTCCTCCGCACATTGCAGAGCACATCTTTATAGTTCATACATTTGCATAAATCAGACTGTACTAACATCAAGTGCTTTGTTCTCTATCATGTGTCTTCACAGTGGCTGACTGCAGCTCGGGTCCCCATGCCCTGTCTTGTGAGCACTGCTTGGCCCGCTGAGCCCATAGGTGCGTCTATACCGGGCTACAGCTGAAGCAGGTCTGGTCGGTGGTGGAGGTGGGTCCTCGGAGGGCCTGATAGCAGGCGAAGAGGCCTGTCCCGTTTCAGCCACACGAAGATGAACAAACTGAACTTCCACAACAACAAAACCATGCAGGACCGCCGCTGTGTCTGTGTCTTTTTGCCCAATGATGACACACTGAATGTCATAGTTAATGTGAGTAGATGCATAAAAACTTTTTAAGGTAAAGAAATACTTATGAGTGAAATAATGTAGTGTACTTCAAATGCTTTAATTGACAAACAGGCAGCTTTATTTTCTAGATTAGATTTAGAAACATAAACAAAGATGATGCACATCTTTTATATACAGTCTGTGGGCGAGACTGTAGAAAGAAAGTCAATGACCAAGCTGCTCGGCTTTGTCTGAAGGTTCAACTATTTAGCGCTTTACCTCTCAGAGTACTATAGGTCATTGATTGTGCCAGGTGTTTTTTAGGTGAGCTACCTTTTGTTTTCTTATCTCGGAAAACAGGTGTTTGTTTTGTAGGTTCCTGATTGAAAGCTGCCTGGTTCGTTTTTCAGAGGTAGACATAACCGCATCTAAATGAAAAGCTTTAAAGCCCTTTAGGAGCAGGCATGAAGTCAAAATCATCTCTACTGTTACACATCATGTTGAGTTTACAATAAGTTTTAAAGAGCTGTTTGCTGATTGAGTTATACATTTACACTCAATGAGGAGCTATCAGCCAAGCAGCTGATTGATCTCAGTGCTTTCCATGCTATCTAAGCAAGGAAAAACAAGGTAGTTCTCTCCAAAAACAATAACTGTTACAGGATCTTTTTTTTTTTTTTTCCTTCAAAGAAATGTCTCTGGCCTGGTCAGTAGATCTTTCCGCGATCCAATGTGTTCTTTTGCAGACTGGATAATAATAAATAATAATGGATTGCATTTATATAGCGCTTTTCTAGAGCGTTTTACAATTCCACTATTCATTCACTCTCACATTCACACACTGGTGGAGGCAAACCACAGTTGTAGCCACAGCTGCCGTGGGGCAGACTGACAGAAACGAGGCTGCCATATCGTGCCATCGGCCCCTCTGGCCAACACCAGATAGCTAGATAGAATAGCTCTGTTTACATTCTTATTTCACCACTGGTGAAACTGCCTTATGAAAATGACAATAAATCAAGTTATACAAGCTCGGAGAGCATGTTAAGTCTGCTTGGTAGTACAGGCTTAGTAAAAACCAGTTGGTGCTACTGGCCACTGGCTTAAGGTTGGGATTAGGTTTAACTGTAAGTGTCAAAGTAAATAAGGTTTTTGAACTAAACCTAAAAGCACACAGGCTGAGAAGTTTTGATTTCATTGCAAATTCTAGTCAATATTTCAGAAAGTTCATGAATCTCTTCAAGTTAAAAGATCCAGAATTTAATTTCAATCTACAATCACCCATCTGCTTATAGTTTCCTGTGTTTGGTGGCTAACACCATGGTACCACAACATGTTTAAGCTTGCACAAGATGTCATAGGATGATAAACATGCATGCAGAGTGCTGCTCATGCATGCCCCAGGTCTTTGTAGTGGTTCATAACAGTGCAGAATAAATACAACACATTGCCGATCACTAATAATTGTCCTGACATCTCCTCCCCAGGTGAAGAGTTTGTGCCAGGAACTTTTGGTCCAGGTGTGTGACCTCCTCAGGCTGAAGGACTGTCATCTGTTTGGGCTCAGTGTTATTCAGAGTAAGACTACTTTTCATTTAGGGGTATGGGTAGAGCTGGGCGATATGAGATTTTTTCATATCAGGCGATAACGATATCTATCACGATATAAGCCAAATAACTATATTTGTAAGATTTAAATGTGCCGTTGCTCACAAGTAAAATGTGAAATAATCAGCAGCTTGTTTTTATTTTATATATTTATTTCCCATAATAAGTTCAACAGGGTAGATGTACTTAAGGAACATGAGACTTTTTCAGATAAATAAAGACAAATATTGCAAACTACACAAAAGGCAGCCGCTAAAGCGTTTAAGTTTCAAAATAGAACAAACAAAACAGACTACTAAATTGTCAGTTCCACTTAGAAACAAAATATTAATTCTAAAAATGAATCTTAGTTTGTTTTACAGAAGAACAGACAAAATTGACTAACTTTTGTCAATATCAAATAAACTGAGAACTAAAAGGAAATTCTCAATCTCTCCTTGTTGTATAGCTTAGCTTTTCAAACAGTTTTAACAGTTACTTTAGTCTGACAAAAGCCGAATGACGAATTAGCGCTTCCAGTCAGAGATTGAGCATGCACCGGTTTATTGTATTTCCAGACTTGCTTTCGGCACAATTTATAGTGCGCGCTACTCTGTTTTTTGTCAGACTTGAAATAGCCAAAATACCTTCACACTACGGAACTTCTATGGCTCTTCCGTTTGACAATCTCTTCGACATTGGAACCATCATCTGTTTTCTCTTCGGTCACGCTCGGTTGATTTTTCTCTAGTCGGCGCACTCATTTCCTCCATTACCCGGGCGGTACGGTGGCTGGCTGCTTCCCAAACAAATACACATGTGCGGCTTGGCACTTGTGCTTTACGTAACAAGTCACGTGACGTGACGCTGCGGCTGTGATTGGTTCGGCTCTGCGCTACTTAATTTGGATTGGCTGTTTTTTTTGTTTGTTTTTTTTTTAAAGAGGACAAGAGCGGCGAGGTCTATCGCGATAGTTTAATTTTTCTATCGAGAAAAAGTTATATCGCAATACATATCGTTATCGTTCTATCGCCCAGCTCTAGGTGTGTGTATGTATGTATGTATATATATATATTTTTCTGTTTTGTTGTGTGCAGCTCAAAGTTGATCTCATCAGTCAGAATGATTATTCTTAGGGTCTTTATACAAATAGTACTTTTGATCATGAAGTATGCTTGTCATCAGGAGCCACATAAAACCAGTGTAACCAGACAGATACTTTCCTTAGTACTAAAAGTAGCATCTCTCACATATCTGTCATGGCGGTTGCCCAGGAACCAGGGCCTCCTGATCCTGACTGCCTCCCATTGTGTGGCAAAGTTAAAGTTGTTTTTACAGTGATGGGGCTCAGCGAGGGTCGTCCTATTGGAATGAGTCACTGTGTCTGTTTTATGGTGTGGCAGACAGCAGATGACAGTTGTAGGCAGCTGCATAGGGAAAGTAAATTGCAAAAGGCGGTGTTTTCAGACAGCTGCCCGCCAGATGAGCCAATGGCGGCACAGCAGGTCAGTTGAGCTGGAGCCAAAGGGTCTGATTGTAGGACATTCCTGAAGTGCTTGTCTGAACAGCGTGAAATGCCCAAGGCAAACAGAGGCCACCCACTCCCTGTGTGTCACCCACTGTCCCCCTGACAAGACGATCTTCACCAGTTTTAGATAATATCTGTGGTTTAAAATAATAAAATTTGTGAATGTTTTCAGCAATAGGGAAAAGATTTCTGTGGTTCTAGCGTCTGAAATGTTAGTTCCTAATTATGAGTTTTCAGAAAATATTTAGGCCATCCAGATATTTTTACTGTATGTTTGTAAATGTGCCAAACTGTAATTTAAGTATTCACACGGTGTGCCAGAAATGGCATCCTTCTCTATTTATATTGCCGTTATAGGCCACAAAATTACGTTTTACAGGTCAGTTCACACACACACACACACACACACACACACACACACACACACACACACACACACACACACACACACACACACACACACACTTAAAAAAAAACAGTTTCCCACTAACCCCTGCTTCATTTCCACTTCTACTAATGTGCAACCACAAAAATACATCTGCAGATTATCCTTGGTAATAGGAATATTGTTTCTGGAAACAGATATTGCCTTTGGGTATTTCAGATATATTTTTTGGATTCTTCAAGTGCCACAAACCAAACATAAATTGGCTCAATAGCAATAGAATGGCGGCAGAAGTCTTAGCTGTGGAGATCTCAAATTGTCACCAAGTAAAACCAGCATTTTCTTGGAAAATGTTTGAAATCTAACAGTGTGGAAATAAAGAATTTTAATGGATCTTTGTATTCTGGTGATTATAATAATGTGCTGCTGCTTAATGTGCTGACTTTATAAGTGCAAGTCATGTAAACGAACACTCAAGTTCCAGGTATATTTATAATGTTGATAAAAATAGGTGCTGGCATCCTGTCATAGAGGCTCTGCTCCTGCTCTTTATGTGGCTTTTAGCTTTTCAGCTGGTTTTAATTGTATAGAAGCCCAGAGTTGTCAGATCAGCAGGCTGCAGCTTATGAAGGGTGTCACTTTAGGAAAAGATTAAGACATGACAGCGTGATTTAAAGAGAATGAGAGGGAGGCTCAGAGTACAAAGGGAAGCTCAGAGGCTGTCTAATGTGACTGCTCTGAGGCAGTCTTTGAACTGGGCTCATTCAGTGGTGATTTTTCTGAGCAACACACACAAAGGCATATATGTATGTATCCAGGTGTGCACACACCGATGACACAGACAGTGAGTTCCTGGGCTAAAGCAGTTTCTCTCCCATTGCAGATAATGAGCACATCTATATGGAGCTGGATCAGAAATTGTCCAAGTACTGTCCCAAAGAATGGAAGAGAGAAGCAAGCAAGGTAAGAAAAGTTTTGCTGGGCTCCCAAATTTTAGTAGAAATTGGAAGAAGACAGTAAGATGTAAATCAAAAAGGATTTACCAAGAGTATTCTACCTGGACTTACATGATTTATACAATTAAAATTCCTTGTCAGATGGGTATAATTTACCATCTACTTGCTTACCTTCTAAAAACCGTGGTCATATTTGCATACAGTTCTGCTCAAAGCCCTGACCTTTTTTGGATCCAGAGGAGCTATATGCCTAACATACAAGTTCAAATCTGTAGGTATGGACATTAGGCTATGTTCACACTGCTGGTCTTGATGCTCAATTCCGATTTTTTGATCAAATCCGATTTTTTTGTCTGCTTGTTCACACTACAAATAAAATGCGACAGCAAACGCGCTCTAGTGTGAACCCTCAAAGCGGCCTGCATGCGCAAAAGAAGACGTCACACACAACGCGCTCTGTTTAGACCCAGAGCAAACCATATTGTTTGACTGATGGCCCTTAATATAAAGACTTCGGACTTTACTTTTCCCAATTTTTGCTTTAAGTCATTTTGTTATTTTTACATAATAATGTAAATAACCCAATAATTATCCTTATTGCTGTTTTAGAGGAGCAGTGCTTCAAAGGATAGTTGCAGATTTCTGTCAGCATCTGCAGATTATACAGTACAAATAAAATGTTCTCGTTTCTCCAACGTTGTCTTCCCAACAGTTTCACTGACATCTACACTGGATGGCCAGGAAGCGTTCGCGATGTCTTCTCGGGCGCTGATAATTGGCGTCTGTCTTGTGTCAGTGGCGTAAAAGACGGATTTAATGCGACATGACCGTTCAAGCAGCAGTCGCTTTCAAAAACATCGGATATGTATCGGATTCAGGACCACATACGAAAGTGACCCAGGTCGGATTTGTAAATATCGGATTTGTGCCGTTCACACTGTCATAGCATGATCAGATATGGGTCGCATAGGGTAAAAAAATAAATAAATAAATAAATCTGATTTGATGCGCTTTCGCCTGCAGTGTGAACAGAGCCTTAGATTGACTTTATCTTGTAATTGTCTGACCAAGCCTGTGAATAGAGAGGTTAACAGGGTAGATGCCTGGAAAATTCACAGGTGGGGAAATCCTTAACCAAAATCAAATGGATTATTTTCAGTAGATACAAAGCATCTGATGCAAAGAGTTTCCTTTTATCTCCTCCATATGTGAAAGAGCAACTCTGCACGGTATCAGGATTATATCCCAATTCCCCTTACATTATCTAGAGCTCATGTGTAAAATTGGCTCACCAAAGTCCTTCTCTGGATTTAGACAGTATTAATGTCTTTGCCCTGTTCATTGCAGAGTAACTGTGATGTTAAGTTCAGGGCTGTTGGGATCAGTCTGCTGTAAGACTCCTTGTTCGAGGCTGAAGATAGAAGAGTTCTTTATCAGTCTACTGGCTTTTCTTGACAGTTGTCATGTTTCAGAATGAATTTGGATCACATGCCTGTCGGTGGTATTGCTCTAAACATATAAAGTGCTTAAAACATTTGCACAGTACTGCATGCACCTGGAGATTTGTGCAGAATCTCTGGCTGTAACACCAGATGCAGCTGTGTGCACTGGCAATAGTGTCTGTACATCCAAGATGGTACCACACCTGGAAACCTCAGTCTAACGATTAGACTTCAGGGAGTTGCTGTGTTAGGTTGTCAAACTAGCCAGGCTAGCTGTTTAATGCCAGTGTTAATGCCAAGTTGGTCAACATCTTGGCATGAGACGTGGTAATGAGCTTCCCTTCTCACTTCCAAGTATTACAAAAACTTAGTAATTACTTAAGTAATTACCTGTTGCTCCTTTACTATAGAGTTGATCCAGTTCATTTTTGTAGATTGATTATAATCGGTCAGTGATGCTGGTTGTAGTATATAAACACATTTTTCCACATGTGGCTTTTGCAGGGCATTGATCAGTTTGGGCCTCCAATGATCATTCACTTCAGAGCTCAGTATTATGTTGAGAATGGACGATTGATCAGGTCAGTAAAGCCTCTTGCTTGTTTATTTGCATGCTGAGTCAAGTAATATGTGTGAATAATGAGGATATTTGTATAGACTCACAAAGATTATTCCGTTTAGCCCCAGTTATCCTTAAAGCTGGCTGAATCTGCTCTTTCTGCCCTGCAGCGATCGGGTGGCCAGGTACTACTACTACTGGCACCTTAGGAAACAGGTGCTTCTCTCTCAGTGTATCCAAAGGGAGGAGGCCTACTTCCTCTTGGCAGCCTTCGCCCTGCAGGCTGACCTCGGCAATTTCAAACGAAACAAGCACTTTGGGAAATACTTTGAACCTGAAGCGTACTTCCCCCCATGGGTGAGTCTGTCTAACATGTACTGCATTTGGAACGTACTGTATGTCAAACCTAAGTTATGATTTAAGATAAATGACTATTATCCTGCACACTCACAGGCTGTTCTGAATTTATCACTGATAGTTAGTTGCCTTAGTATCACATACAGAAGTTGAAGTATAGTCTCTCTTACTTAAATGGATATCATTTGATTATTTTAAAATATTACTTTCATTACATATGAATGTTTTAGCTTTTGTTTGACTTCTGTGGTTCTAAGACCATATTTCTTATGCATTAGGTGATACTATGTTATGTGAGGAGTTATGTGTTTTGACTGGCAACATCCTAATTTAATTGCCATCTGGTGGAAAGCTTTGGCATATGCATAAAAATCTTAGAAGTGATGTTAGAAGTTGGAAACAAGCTGTCAGATGTGGATAGCCTGCCGGAAATAAGACTGAAAGAAGAACACAAACTGCTGTATCACTAGCTGAGAAGCTACAGGTACAGTGGGCATTATGTTAAAATGAGATTTTAGGCTGTCAAGCAGTGTTCCTGGCCTGCAGGGTGTAGAATATGTTTTAGCACCTTTCATTAGTCATGCTGACCAAACACTTAGCAACAGCTCCATAGCCTAGCATGGAAAATAATGAGAACTGGAACACTTCGGTTTATTTTTGTGCCAGAAAGTAGCACACGCACTTTTTAAAAAAACAAAATCTTTCGAAGCACGTAAGACGTGTCTATTCTGGCATCACTGCCTCCCCAACCACTACTACCATCCCTCTGAATATGGCAGCCACACCCATCTGATTGCCCCCACTTCCCGTCATTAGCCTCCTACCTCCTTATCACTACTCGGAGCCAGCAGTGACAGGAAATTGTTGGAAATGAACAGCGTACGCTCCCCTCTGTAAATCTTGCCCAGATTTAGGTGCTTAGAAAGCTTACTAAATCTTCAAAAAGGGGCTCACAAAGCTTAGCGCGTGTGTTTCCGGTTGCTGCCTCTGGCTCTCTCTCAGTCTCTTTAGGTTGACATCTGTTTGCCCTGCGGCAGGCAGCTTCATCACCCTCATCAACCTAAGCCGCCAGTCGGTTGTAATAACTCAGCACAACTTCAGGGCAGCCAAGCCTGACGACTATCCCCCTCTCTCCCTCTCCTTACTCAGGTGATAGCCAAGCGTGGCCGTGAGTACATTCTGAGGCATATCCCAAACATGCACAAAGACCAGTTTGCTCTCACGGCTTCAGAGGCACACCTCAAGTATATCAAGGAGTGCGCCCAGCTTGATGATGTCACAGTCCACTACTACAGACTCTATAAGGTGAAAAATGCCTCTAATCAATCTAGTTTCTGACCAAGATAGTGATATGTTGTATGTTATATTGCTATGTCATGGCTAGGCAAAGATTATATGCATGGACTGCTGGTTTGATTTCAGCCTTTTCTCCTTAATTTCCTCCTCTTATCGTGTAACTTAATATTTTCAACAGGACAAGAAAGAAGTCGAAGCATCTCTTACATTGGGCCTGACTTTACGTGGTATTCAAATATTCCAGGTATTGTTCCTTAATTAGAAATCAACATAGCTACTTTTTTTGTATTCTTGTATACATACAGTTAGGCTTTAACACAAAATAACATAACCAGACAAAATCATATCCAGAAATAATAAATATTTTTTTATTTTGTTTAATTTATGAAACCAAGTAATCCAAAAATATTGAACTTTATTAGTGTAATTTCTTTTCAGATTTCAGGTGGTTTTGCCTTCAGTGCCTTTCATAAGGTTTCATGCTTTACATTAACTTAATATGACTCATGTATGCTATCATCATGAATCGCACCTGGAAACCACTTGGTGACCATCTGGCAACCAGAGGCAGCAAGGAAAAAAGGTTTATTCCCTGACTGGTTGACAAGTGGTTGCTGGAAGTTGCTTGCCCTGCACCAATCACCTCTGTGTGATTGCTTTGGTTGCAAACAGATTGCTGTGGTTGAAAGAATCTTGCATTGAAGATGCAAACTTTGCTTTGAAGACTCTTATATCAGTTAAAGTGGCAGTGAAATTATGCAATCGTTAGTGACCAAAGCAAACATTTTTTGGTGCAGCACCCTGTTTACAACCAGTTTTACCTGGCAATAGCCAGCAGCCACTCACCAAATGGTCAGTGAATATACAATATACATTCTTTGTTTACTTTGATTTGTAATAAGTCGACATCCATGCATTTGTGTTTCTGTGTTGCAGAATGTCGGGTCTGTGAGGCAGCTGTTGTACGACTTCCCTTGGACCAATGTGGGAAAACTGGTATTTGTGGTGAGTCAGATATCTCATCAAAACACGTAGCCCAGAGAAATGTTCTTCACAGGTCCTGCAATTTACCTTTTTGGATTTAAAAAGAAAAATCATTTCAGTGATGATGAAACGCAAACATTCCCTTGCTTATGGCGATGTACGTGAAAGCCCAGCTCCTGCTTAGGGTCACAGAAATTTTTACGTGAAGATTTTTTCCTCTTTGCGGCTTTTTTATCTTAGTCCTCTGGAACTAATCAGGGATTTAAAGAGACTTTCCTTGCACACGTACACATGCAGAGCCACATACTGTAAACTACAGGCCTTTTTTCATCTAATGAGCAGCAGGATTTTCTGTTTCATGATATACATGCCCCTCGATTCATCCATTTTGATCAGTTATCACTGTGGTCCCTGTGCTCTGTAAAGGAAATCCTGTTAAATCTCCTCATCTCTGCTCTGACTCAGCTTGCTGTTAAGCTGAGCGCTGCAGCAATTTACTTCCATAGGGTTTCTGTTATCACAGGAGAGCAGAGAAGCTTACTGTTTATCTGTCTCACTCTTGACAGCTTCATGTTTTCTGCCAGCCTGTTATTAATCACAATCCCAAGAGGTCTTTATTGCTCATCACAGCTGTTACACAAAAATGGGCTCCTTGTGACTCTAAATTTGGCTGTTTTGTTGTGTTGAGGCAGACTTTACAGGCTGTAAGGTCTCTGAGAAATGTGGTTTCTTTGTCCCAGAAAGTTGAAGGTCTTGGTCTCAGACTGGGTTTTAGTTTGGTCTAATTTCGGAGTAAGCAGCCATCGTATCTGCTGCACAGTTCACGGTGGAGACTTCCTGTTTTCCACAGTCTTGTTTTTTTGGGTGGTTTTCTTGCGTCTGCCATCTACACCGTCGTGACAGTGAACAAGCCATGGCGTGGCTGTGGTTTGACTGAGACCCAAAAGGCCTCTGTAGGCCCTGTCCCACCCTTTTTCTGAATAACAGGCTTTCTCCTCTACCCCACCCGCAAGTCACGGCATCCTGCATTGCTGCCATCACCCGCTGCAGCTACAGGCAAGCCAGAGAAGGATGCAAGCAAAGGGGCGCATGGGTCAATAAGCACCAGATGTTGTGATGATTTTAGGGGGATTTCCGATTCAGTATTTGGCTTTTGGAATTGCTAAAACTCCCCCTTTTTTGTATAAAAGTTTAATGCAGGAAGGGTAGAGTATGCTCTTGGTTCACTAATGCAACAGGGTGGAATTCTGGGTTTTTCTGAGGGAATAAGTTGCATTTAGATTTTTCTTGAGCCAGTGAGCATTTCATCTCCTCCCCTTGAAAGCTGAAATTAAGTAATTGCCTTTATGTCCTGTGCTCTTGGATCTCAGGCCAGCTTTTGCTTCGCTACTGCTCTGGTTGATGCTGGTCTGTATGAGGAGTTGTTGGTGTTGCTGGGAGATTTCGATGTGTGTGGCCTGCTCGGGAGGTCTTTTTTCATGTAACGATTCAGAAAGTTGTCCAGCAGCTTTAGATGACCCGATCATGTACAGTGCACAGATCAGGAAAAGCTGTGGCTTCTGAAAACCTCTTAACAGCCTGCCACTCGACACCAGTCTGCTCTTTGCTGTGTGTGTTTGTTCTTGAATAGAGTTACCGTCACACAAGCTGTTCATCCACTATACCTGCTGCTGGGTGTTGGATTATTTTTGCCTACTTAAAACCTGACTGAGATATTATTCTACTAAAGAAAAAAAAAGAAAGAAGAAGCACCCCTCACAGAGTCATAAATACTGATGCCATAATCAAAACCAAACATATCCCACACATCCCTCTTCATATTAATCATCCATAGACCTGCTGCACAGAGTTCAACTTAAAGATAAATGCCTGTTGAACAAACGATGCAGCATCAACACTCAAAGCATGTTTGAAGAGCGTGTCTCCCATCTCCTCTTTTCTTTTTACTAATTATCATTTTTCAGCTGTCAGTACTGATACTGGCCGATATATTCGCAGGGTGTTTGTATAGATGTCTATGGGAATACAAACCTGCTCTTTTGCCTCAAACTCTTTTCTGATGAGCTAATGGTCTCAATCTCTAGTTTTAAGTCTTATTATAAAGGGTGATGTTACTTTTCTAAAATATGGCTTCATTAGAATGAAAAAGGAAGAAAGAATTAGTGTGTGGTTTAGGGTTGGCCTACCGTGTGACATTACTACCCTAATAGCCATTTTCCATTAATTACCTACTCGGGTTGGCTTGGAACAGCTCGAGATGATTTTTAGAGTTTTCCATTAGGCGATTGTACCTGGTACCAGGTAAATTTTTAGTACCTACTCGACTGGGGTTCCAAGCAATCCAAGTAACATCAACAGACTTCATGCCACCAAATGACTAGTCAGTGACGTTGTTCGATAAGTCACCTTCACGAAAATCAAAACAGCTATTTTTGAAACCCAGCAACAAAGGAAATGGTTACACAGAAACAATGCCATAGTCCCGGAGTCTGACCAAAGGCCACAGACCGAGCTGCAGGTATACCATCGCCTCGACGTCCACCTTTGTTGTAGTGTTCGAAACGCTTGGCTGCATTGCTATAATGACCCTTCGCACATTTAGGTGGTACTCGATTGCAATGGAAAATGAGTCAAGCCGAAGTGTCATCAAGCTGATCCGGTTATGTAGTAATGGAAAACGGGCTCAAGAGCGTGTACTCTTCATTGTCACATACGGACAGCTAAAATACTCCATTCAAGACTTCACACCTGAACCTCGCAAAACCAACAGCTGATGTGACAGCCACATAAAATCTTTTGTACGCAGTATGCGGTTGTTATCCATTATTCTCCCCTCTGCCTATAAATAAAAGGAGCTCGAACCAAACAAAACAGTGGATGGTTCAAAGGTTTAAGATAAAAGCATTGCCTGGGAAGAACAATTAAGAGTTCACAGAGAAGAGATTTAATGCTCAGCATCAGCTGCCTCCTCCTTGGACTCACCGAGTTCGCCTCGTTCACACCTGGCTGCTGCCCAGTACGACTTCACTGTTTTAGTGGTGGTTTCTTGGATCTGCAGAGTAGCATTTTGAGGTTAAAGATAAATACTCAGTTTGAAGGATGGCAGCAAATTTCTCTCGCACTTTCCCACCCAGACTTTCTCTCCTCTCCCACAGATTTAAAGAGGAAATCTTATTCACAGAAATCTTTTGTAGGAAAGCCACCGGTAAAGAACTCAGTTCATTTTATATGAGCTTATTTCTCGAAAGACAATAACCACTAAACATACTTCAGTTCAGCAGCTTTCTCTAAAAGTATTTGTCTAAATAAAGTAATGCTCTGTCCCGTAGTCCGAAAGCATAGCTATTTGCATTTTCTCGAGGTCAGAGGCTAAACACTTGCAGAAATGTTTATAGGTCTGTGTTGAAAACAACCCTGCTGACACTAAAGACAGCTGTTATTGTGTCGAGCCTCTGCCAAAAGGCGCAGGAGAAAGCACAAACCCACCATTTTAGTTTTTCCGAGCATCCAGCTAATATGTCCTCTGACTGGAAAAACAACCAAACTGCTGAGAAATGCACAGTTTCAGTTTCTGGTTTGGGAAATGAAGAACAGATTCATGAAGTGATTGCAGCTTTGTGTTCAGCTACAAAATAGTTTTCAGGAACAGACTTTGTTCTTTGGCTAATGCTCGCCTTCAGGCCTCCCTGGCACTTAATCACAATTTCACATTCCAATTTCATAATCGTGTTTTGTTAACTGCTGTAAATCACCGAGTCCTGTAATCAACATTCATGTGTTTTCTTTTTCCCCCTCGCTCCTCACTCTCAGGGGAAGAAGTTTGAAATCCTTCCTGACGGTCTACCCTCGGCTCGTAAACTCATCTACTACACAGGATGTCCTATGCGGTCTCGCCACCTCCTGCAGCTGCTTAGCAACAGCCACCGGCTCTACATGAACCTGCAGCCGGTTCTCAAACAAGTCCGTCGACTGGAGGAGAACGAAGGTATTTGGCGCCACTTATTCTGTCAACATTAAACACCCTTTGATCACTTCTTCAGAAATATAAACAAAAGAGAGCTGATGCTTCCTGTTTTTTGGTTGCCTGCAGTACGTAAATCTGTGTTTTGAGATGGATACAGCATTTTGAACAGAAGTCTGTTTGGTTTAGATATTAAAAACTAACTGTTTTTTCTTTCTTTCTTTCCCCACTTCAGAGAAGAAGCAGTACCGGGAGTCATACATTAGCGATGCTCTTGAGCTAGACATGGATCATCTGGACAAGCGTTCCCGCGCTAGTGGCAGCAGCGCAGGCAGCACGTCTCATCACAAGCGTCTGTCTCGCCACTCCACTACCAGCCACGGCAGCTCGCACACCTCTGGCATTGAGGCGGACAGCTTCAGGGCCCCCGGCCAAGCTCCGCACAGACCCCTGCGCACCTGCAGCTCGTCCACAACCAGTCACGGGAGCTCGCACACCTCTGGCATCGAGAGCAGCGGCAAGGAACGCAACCTAGATGATGAAGGTATGAGTATTTACATTTATTTTTTTGTGCGTTTAGAGTCCAGGTAAGATTTCCCTTCAACAATTTAGGGGTAGATTCATTTCATAAAGTTTTTGCTTTTTTATATAAGAAACCACAGGAAAAGATTTCTCTTCAGTTTTCAAAATAAAATGCTGTAAGACCTGCCTGATCAGAGGTAACATGCTGATGGCTTGCTAGATTTCTGGGACTTGATATTACAAAAAAAAGCAATGGTCATACTCCAGTAGTGCTGCTCCAGAGAAAGTGAGAAGACTTGTTTATCTCAGATAATAATTCAGAAACATTTTACTCTGCAGAAATTGAGATGCTGGTGGATGACCCCAAAGACTATGAGGAGCTTCATGAAATGGCCCTGGATCAGGAGATGTGCATTCACATTACCGAGGACATGCTGACGATGTCACCTGATCAGACCAATGGATATTCAGGTACAGTTTCTCTGCAGTCAGGGGAATTAGCCCCAAAGTGGAATGAGTTAATTCAATGAATGCCACCTGTCTGTTTTTAAGGAGGCGGTAGCAAAATGCATCTCAAAAGTTTGTTTTTGCAGGATTGATTGTAAAAGATGTTAGCTCCTCCACATCCAGCTCCTCTGAGACTGTCGTCAAAATGAGAGGACAGAGCATCGAGTCTTTGCCACAGGTAGTTAAAGCCTTTTCTATCTGTGGATGTCCTGAGAGGCTGTTTTTTTGTTTTTATTTCTTATTTTTTCTAGAAAACCACTGCACATACAAGTCATAAGGAAGTAAAGCAGAGGGTTTAGAGTGACTATAAAGAAACACCTGGACAAACTTCATAACTTATCTGTGTTTGATTTTCTACGCTTTTATTCATAAATTTGACTTGTTTTCCATGCAGACGTCTGCCTGCAGGAAGCCTCAGTCTTCGACTGACCGCCACAGCCAATCACTAGACGACATCCGCCTCTATCAGAAGGACTGCCTGCAGTGGGCGGAGCTCTGCCAGGACACCGCCCACAGCTACACATTCGGTTGCGCTCAAGAGCTGAGTGACAGCAGCGGCGGAGGCGGCGGCTATCAAGGCCTTGCCGATCAGCGTGCCGGCATGCTTGGCGAGCAGCACCCGTTTCCCATCAAGAGAACCAACAAGTACTTCTCTCTGGACCTGACCAGCGAAGAGGTTCCCGAGTTTGTCGTGTGACAGAAGCACAAAGTAGGCAACCGCAGGGTGCCCTTTTCGCTCCTCCACGTCAGACGTGGAGATGTTTCAGGCCTCAGGGAACGAGATGAGAGGAGCGCTGCAGAGCTGGTTTCTATTCTTGGCAGCAAATAGTAGCGATGAGTAAACTGGCAACAAGTAAGCGGCCCCTTTTAAGCACCACTCGAGACGTTTCACATAACACATAATAAATCAATAGACATTGAGGTTTCTGTCAGAAAATCAGACTTTAAGAACAAACACTGGGCTCAAAAGAACTAAAAAAAAACTGCACCCCCAGGTCAAAAGAAACAAAAGGGATTGTGTCATCTTTAAAAAAAAAAAAAAGATTTTATTTAATTCAGTCTTCTCCAAACTGATCCGCTTCTTTACAAAGTCATCAAAAGACTTGTGCATGTAGGTCTACAGCAGACAGATTAATGCACCTGACAAGCTTTTCAAAGATCTTCAGTGGAGGACACAAAGGACAGAAATCATGCTGAGCTACAAACCAAAGACGAGATGGAAATAAACTGAAACCACATCTGTCTCTACATCCAGTTTGGTGGAACATTATATTTCAGTCATGCAGGGAGGGAACATGGACCTACGATCCTCTGTGTGAGAGCGGCCATGCCTCCTTCCTCCTCTCTTCTTCTTCTTCTTCTTCTCCACCACTTCATTTTACCTCAACTGGAAGTGGAGTGTGCCAACACCCCCCCCTCCTCACAGACTGGACTTTTTAATCATTTGAACACAAACCCGACGTGCCTTTATCACACTATGCAGGTGTCAGTCTCGCGCCTTGACAATCACACACCTTCACCCTTAGATCCAAGCCATCAGAACTCAAGCTCTGCTTTACTTTTTAAAAATTGCGCACGCACACACATAAACATAGAGCTAGTTTTTTGGCAATTAAATGTTAAAAATATCACGATTTCACAATGTTTGTGTCCTGTCAAATTCAGCCGAGTTTCCCAGGAGGAATGAGGTCGAGCGAGTTCCTACGTGTTCTGACTCGCTCTGCGATTGCGGCCACAAAAGTTTCCCTGTAATCTAGCCTCAAAATGGAGCCGGGCTGGCTGTCAGCCAAAACAAACCACACTTTGACGCATACATATACATTCTCCTTTGACTCTTCTAATCCTTTTGTTTCAGCTATTGTTTTAAACTGGAATTTGTTACATTTTTCTCTTAAAAATCAATTTATATGTTGTATTTTTTATGAACTGTATATGTTACACACTTAATCTGTGTAAGGTTAAAGTCATTCAGTATTACAAGCCAGTGTAGGTGACAGTATTAAGGACATGTGGCTCTGAACAAGAAAGACAGGTTTTATTGTCGGTTTGATTCAAGAGATGTGACCGTTACTCAAGATTTCAATACTCTAGAAGTGGCACAGTTTCCACTGCGGTTTGTAAGGCAGTTGGTTGTGGAGATGACATCTTTTCACCAGAAATGGAGACTCTTTCCCTGAACCGATGTTTCCAAACTATTTTATTGGGTTAATTTTTCAGTTTTTCTTTGCCCCACTGAGCAGCATGAATAAGAGCAGGAGGAGGTCAGTTATTGGTTTTGATCAACAGCCTTCTTTTTTTTTTTAAATCATGAGATTAGGAGAAATGGTGGAAATGTTCAGTTTTAGATATTGAGGCTCATGAATTTTAAAAAACACTGCTTTATAAGGATGTAGGATCATTTTGCTATAAAGCTACAGCTTAGCTTATCTAAAAGACACAAAGAACAACTATCCTGGCAGTCCATCCACCTGCCAGCTCACATTCATTCAGCATGAGGGTGTAGGAAGTGTTCATTACCATTTTAAGATTTAAAGTTGTAGGGTTGGCTAAATCAAACCCCTCAGTTTAACCCCACCTGCCCTCTTTCTTCTTTTTGTTGTTGTTGTTGTTGTTGTTGCAGTCAGCAAACAAAAGCGAGGTGTTAATGTGGTGATACTCCAGCGACTTTTTGTGCCAACCTGTGACACGTGCAGTGTAAGAACCGTTAGCTGAGAGTTTAAAACTTATTTATCATGGTTTTAAGTGTCCTGCGCTTAAAAACGCTATTTTAACACAGTCTATCAGACAGCATCAATGAGAATTTTTATGCAATACATAACAAATACATGGATTTAATAAAGCTGTGTAATTAAATCAACTTCTATATTTCATACTTTGTTTTCTTTAACTGTTTATATAATTACTCATTAACTGAAAATGTCTATTTTGATGGACAGCAATGTTTCTTATATTAAAACAGCATGTGTTAAGGTACATAGCCATACATTCATAACCCATGTCCTTAAAGTCTTCCTGTCTTACTTCTTTGGCTCTGCTATATGGTCATACTTACACTTTGTAAGAGTCTGTATGTCTGTGCCCATAATCCTTTCTGTGAAAGGATCGCCCTGCAGGTAAAAATGTTTTTTGTCACCTTGTTGTTCAAAAAAAAAGAAGAAAAAAAAAGATTTGTTATAATGAAGTCTGGTCCGTGCCTTCTTGGTACTAATGCCCTCAATAGCCAATAAATAGGTACATTTATCTACCAATTATATGTTGTCAAGTCATTTCATTTTTTTGAGTATTGCCAGCTGGAAGCTAAAATCTCTAAAAACTCTTTAAGTATAAAACTTTACATGTGGAAGGTGGTGTACAAAATGTTCCCTTAGTTCATGCTGCCCTCTGGTGGTTTACACTCACTGGAATGCAAGTCTCACTTTGGCCTGAGGGTGGCAGTATTTCATGATAAGTAAACAGCTCTGTTCCTTTTGTCCTCTGGCCTCAAATTTGGCTTCACGCCTACTTTTTTTTGTATAACCATACATAAGCGTTATTTTAAAGTGTGTTATCTGAACATAAAAGGACACTATAACAACTTAATATTAACAAAACCATTAACATCAGAGCTTCAGCTGACCTTAGTTACCTGTCATCCTCACTTGTACCTCATAAATCTAGGTGACATAGTGATTGACTACATCAGGCGGAGTGATGTCCATTTTCTTAATCTGTCTGAATTTCAGTTTCTTTTCCCAGAGTTGGCAAGCCCAGAAATCTGATTTGATACCGTTCGTATTTTTATCTTACATGTTTTATTAAAAATACATTTCATTTCACAGAAAATGGTTATCCCAATAATTTATACTATGAATTGCAGTCAGTATTAATAGCAACGAAATAAGCAGATCAGCTGACAATCAGCGTTTAATTCTAAGCTACCCTTCTGTAAATATCTATCAGACAATCACAGAAACTGCTGATCTATTGGGATTTTCCCACACAACCATCTCTCCAGTTCACAGAGAAAGAAAAAATCCAGCGAGCAGAAGCTCTCTGGGTGAAAATACTTTGATGCCTGAGGTCACAGGAGAATGGCTAGACTTGCCCTGGGCTAATCGAATGGAGTAACCTCAATTAACAACTTGTCATCATCAAGGTATGTAGAAGAGCATCTCTGAATACACAACATCTCAAAGTGTGGAACAGATGGGCTACAAGAGCACACTGGATGCTACTCCTGTCACTAAACTGATGCTACAGGTCACAGATTAAACAAAATTGGACAACAGAATTGTAATTCTCCATTTCAGCTGCGATATTCATATGTTTACACTGCTTCCATCACAAGACTCACATCATCTCAAACTGGTTACTCAAACATGACGGTGATTTCACTGTACTCAACGGCCTCACAGTCACCAGATCTCATAATCAATATCAGCAGAAGCCCCCAAGAAGCAAGCAAGGCTACAAGACGTGAAATCTTTGAAGTAGGAGGAACCGTAACTGTGTTTTCTTTTGCGTTAAAATATGCAACATTGGGCTGAAAACACAAATCACCACAAAATCATTGATGCACAAATTAAGGGGAAACATGGAAGCCTTCCTCAGCGAGCTCCACCTCTTTCCCGCACTCTCCCCTCCAAGCTACACAGCTGTACAGGAAATCATTCATCCACCATCCACTGCCGTCACCATGGCAACACAGAGGGGGAAATCCATTCTCAGTCGCTTGTCAACCCCCCTCTCTCTCCTTCCTTTTGTCTTGTTGAATTAGGTGGAGCTCTTTTCTGACCACGTTGATGCATCATTTTTAAATTTTAAAACAGAGCAAAGGCTTCGTTCACTGATCCTAATAATGCTTGCAGAGCCTCATTTGTATCCTCTCTAATATTTCCATACATCTGTTCTCCCCATCAGTAAGCATGCATGTGTAGGTGATCATTGCTGCTGATTGTCTGAGAGTATTAGGTGGCAGTGTCTCTCCAGCAGCAGTGGTGACCTCTCCATAAATCCCGTGGGGCATTGGGAAAGGACAGGCGGGGCGGTTATGCTTGGATCGGGCCAGCAGCTGCCTGGAGGAGGCAGATGGTCGCAAATCAGAGATGAAATCCAGGCCCCTCCCCTGCCTGCATGATAACCTACCCCTCTCACGCACACAAAAATAGAACAGTTCAAACTATCGTCTTACTACACAAATTTTGGGCGAGTGGGGTGAATGAATGCTGATGACCAAAAGATTAAGAAAAATATAACCCATTCAAACAAAGGCAGGCCAATCAGTATCAAAGGTGGTGCTTTCCAATTCCTGAAAAACCAGCTGAATTTAAGCTCTGCCCTGATGCACGAACATCACTATTAATTGCAGCAGAAAAGTCTTTAGTCACCACATCTGTCCGTGTCCTCTTGGTAATGGATTAACAGCACTTAATAAAGCAGCCTATTAACCTAAACAGCTGCACTGACACCAAAAGGAGATGATCCCCAGAGCCGATAATAATGAAAAACAGTAATCTGATTACAAATAAACAAATCTCTGGAGTTATCTCTTCTCCAGTGGTGGAGGGAGGTGCCTGACACATTTAGCTTGAAACCAGTCGGTGGTATATGATATACAGCGCATCTGAAGTTGCTACTAGATAAGTGGAAAATTTAACCATCTCAGAAAAATAATTCTTACAAAGTTCTATAAAAGGGAAAAGAGGAGATATATTAAATATGTGGTTTTGACAGTCAATTGTCCAGAATATTCATTATATTAGGTAATATATATGTATGTGAACAATATGTGAAAAACTAAGTACACCCTGCTTCCACAGGACTTAACAGGGTACTTAGCAACCAGGTGCTGCAAATCAATTGCTTGTGATAAACTGATCATCAGTAACTATGAAAACCTCTATAAAAACAGGAATTTTGTACATCCAAGAGTGGGAATACCAGCAAATTGCCCACAAGGTCAGAAAATGGTCCGAAAAATTCCAAAAAGCTAAATCTATAAGCCTCTGGAAGTGGCTCGTTCATTGCAGATTGCTTTGATGCTGAGATCTGGTTGCTTGTGGACATTCAAGGCTCTGGGTGCTAAGGTCACCCTCTAACATATTTAATACCAACTCATAAGTCAATCAAGTTTATTCTTCTCTTTTACTTTTACTTCAGTTGCAAATGAGAAAGAGGAGAAAAAGTTTATTTCGGGTCCTGGCCGCTTCCTTTTCTTCACCATGGCACTGTGAATCACTTCCAGTGTTTGTAGCTTCAGTTCAGCTATGTTAAATCTGCTCACAGTGCAATTAGAAAAAGACTGATGCTGCATGACCCGAGCACCTTGTGCAGCATCTGACGTTGTGTTTACCCAAAATTAATAATCTAGTATGGACAAGATGAATTCTCCATTACTCCTGATATGTAAAACCTAACTGAAAGAGGATGTGTTCTCTCTTTTTACCACACCGTTTCAAACACACGATTAAAATACCCAGGCGTCTGATCCATATTCCAAGCATCCATAGTTAAAACTGCTCTTATCTTAGACACAGAGTGAAACTTCTGATAAGAGTACACACTGCACTAATGTCTACTGAATGTGTTTTATATTATTGGAGACAGAAATCAAACATCTGACTTCCTACAAATGCAGTGAGACAGAGGGCATGCAGCGTTTATCTAATTAATGGCAAAAAGAGTCAAACAACAGCCATTATGAGTCTTAATGAGGGAGTACTGTTTCAAAGAGGGCAGAATAAGATGCACACACTGTTCATACTATGAATCTAATTATCTTAGTGTAATGAAACAGTCTCATCAATACTTTTATTCCAAACATCAATGACTGTACAATGTGCGGTGCATTAAAAGTGCCAAATTTTCACAAGTTATACTCGTGGCTCACTATTTAAACTATAGAACAGAATATTATTTTTATTTTAAAACGCTGTTTGTCTTAAAAGAAGGTAAGCGAAAGCACATATGATGGTAGCGTGGTCGGACAACGAGGACATGACCAGTTTCCTGCTTTTCAATATTGTGTCAGACTCACACCTCTATTTTTAGAGGACATAATCACACATATTGTTGTTACATTTTCAGCCACTGGTTGCTTGAAACCTTTCACACCTCATCTCATAAACCAGAGTGTCTATGATTGTTAAAACACTGTGGGTGGCTGCTGCTTCACTATCCCATGACACAACACAGAACTGCTTTCAGCATACAGTTTATTCATTTTGGGCTTTGCCTAATTCTAATAACAAAAAAAAAAGGTTTCTAGCATCAATTAAAGCTTAATATGAATATAGACATGAATAATAGTACCAGGGGAGTAGCACAGAACTCTGGGCCCTATAATAAACAGTGTCTGTGGCCCCCTTCCTTTGGTGATGCACATCTCTGAAGAGTCTTTTGATCGGTCTGAAAAACTATTAACACTATTTTCAAGGCTTTGGGGTCAAGATATAGAGGTCAAGGCACACCATAATAACTGTAACTATTGTAATTATCTTGATAATCTTGTGCAGTAAAAATGCATTACATTAAATTAAGTTTATGATCTCAAACACAAAAATTAGACAGATAAAGTAACACGTGTATCTTAGTGTGCTGCCCGTGGGTGTTTAGAACTAGCAAAAGCTAAAAAAAAAAAAAAATCTATCCCCATTTAAATTAAGCAGCAGTGTCGTTGCGTTATTCTGAAGTACCATTTCATCAGCCTGAAACACATCGACTTCCTCAGAACAGCTTATTTATCTCACGGCACAATGCTTGAAAACCACCGGGCCCACAATAAATAAAGCTCAACAGTACAGCAGATGACTTAAGATGATGGTGGGGCTACACAGTGATGCAATGGTTAGCAGTGGTGCCTCACGGCATGGAGGTTCTGTGTTTGAATGCAATCTGGGGCCTTTCTGTGGGGACTTTGCATGTTTACTGGATACTCAAGCTTCCTCCCACAGTCCATAGACATGCAGACGGTTAGGTTTATTAGTAATTCCAAACTGAGCAAGAGTGCTAGTCTGTGTGTTGGCTCTGTGATAAATTTCCAAACCTGTCCAGGATGTACCCTTCCTCTTAACCCGTGACAGCTGGGACAGACTCCATCCTCCTCCCACAGCCCAGAATTTGATAAGTGGAGAAAGACGCATGGATGAATTGTAGTTCCTTATGTTTTTGTTATTTCAATCTTTCAGTTCTGGGCTTCTGTTGCGGAGGTACTTAGGTTAATACAGCTAAAACTGCGAGAGGGTTGTTAGATTATTTACACAAGTTAGCCAATAGAACCTGCTCAGCGCTATGTTTGAAACTGTCCAAAGATATACTCGCTAGGTTAACGGATAATTCTAAAGTGCCTGCTGGTGTGATGGTAAATGGTTTTATTTATATATATATATATATATATATATATATATATATATATATATATATATATATATATATATATATATATATCTTAGTCTTTTAATAATAACAATAATAATATTAAAAATTAATTATAGAGTATGCAAGCATGAGAAAGCTGAGCCAAGGGTAAAGGAGACTTCATGCATTGAATACATAAACTTCACTGACTTGAAATAAAGAAGAAGTTTTTAATTTATGAGAGGAAAAAACTCTACGAGAAGGATCCAGCGGTTGAATTTCTGCAGTAAAACGCTTGTTTCCCGAGATGGAAAATGATGGCCTAGTTGGAAAACTGTGAAAATTCCAGTTGCTAAGAGGGACAAACATTAAAATTTTGGCGCTTGGATCCACTTCATCTTTAAAAGCTTATTTGAGTTGTTTACTTCACTATAATGCTGGATCATGGTGTTTCATTAGAACTAGCAAAAGCAGCATAAGTGCCGTAAGCGTCCACCTATTTTTATTTTAATTAATAAGACGTGTCATTGTGGTATTTTAATGTCCGTTTCATCAGTCTGAAACAGCACATTAAAGCTTACTGCTAAAGTTTCACCTGTTTCTCACTGTCTCTACCAACTCATGTCAACTTTGGGGAGTGCTCTGCTTACCTTTTTCTTTTCCTCAGTTTTCCTCCTTCTCTCCTTCTTTCCTTTCGTTAATGGGTGGGCTAAACCATTCGGCTTCATTTGTAAGGGGTGGAGTGGCGTCAGAGAGGCTCCGTTAGTTTTTGGAATCAAGCTCAGTCACCAGAGTTATTCGAAAAAGTTAATTATGACACTAATTACTTAGGAATACAAAAATTGCAAATAAATATACAGCTTTTATTCGACGCTGTCCAGGATCCATGCCACCACTGGGGCCCTAAGTTGTCTGCTTGTGACCCCAAAAGCTAGGCTAGGTTAAGTGCCAAGACATCAAAGGTGATAATGCGCATGTGCAGCTAGCAAGAAAGGCACTTGTGGATGTGTACAGAATATTGAATCATGATTTTCAGTCAGGTAAAGACCTTCTTTGTACCTGACAAAGGGCTTAAGAGATAAATACTTAAATCAATAAAACAGTTTTTATAAAAATCACAGATGCCCTTCAAAAACGTCAAGTTAAAATCGCGTAATTGTTTGTGTTTGTTTGTTTTGTTTTAATAATTAGCTCAAATGCAATTCAGTGCAAAAGTCTCTTATTTCTCTAGGAAAAGGGGAAGTAGATACTACCGTAGATGGAAATAGAGTATATAAGGCAAATATTTGATGTGCTGCATTGTTTTTTATTAGAACTTCAGTAAAAACCTTTATTCTTCAACCCATCCTGAGCTCTCTTAGACAGTTGTCTAGTAATTTCTTGAAGTAGTCTTCAGGAATAGTTCTGCAGGCTTCCTAAAGCACATTCAAAGCTCTTCCATTGTGTGTTTTTCTATCTAGGTATGCTTTGAATGCATTGCCAGTGTGCTTGGGATAATTGTAATAGTGAAATGAAGCTGCTGTCAATCAGATGCTTTCCAGATGGTACTGCACAGTGTTCACACTATTCTGTGTTTATAATTAAATCTTGACCCGATCTCCAACACCACTGGCTGAAATGCAGACCCAAACCGTGACAGCACCTCCACCGTGTTTTACAGATGACTATAGACACTCACTGTTGTACCTCTCACCTCTGACGTCCTCTGATTTCAAAATTATTTGTAAAACTGAATACCGTTCAGTCCTGTTTGTTAATGTGTACTGAGCATAGCCGTTTGCTATACACTTCCAGCTGGAATTCTTGCATTTACTGAACTGGATGTGGAGACGTTAACAATGTAATCATCAGCAATTAAACTGCATGACAACATTTTTCAAAGATTTTATAGTAAAACAAAACAAATCTAGATGTTTATAATATCAGGACAGACGGTGATATCAGTGATTCTTGAGTTCAGAAACAAAAGGACTCTGGAGGATATGTGGGGGGAAAAAAAGAGATGTGTGGAAACCATTAATTTACTGGACCCACGAAGGGCTATCCCAGATCATGGTGGTATCCTGGCGACAGAGGCTTCCTACAGTCGCCTTCGCAGGAACCATGACTCACTGATTCTACATCTTCCTCTCCGCCCTCTCTCTGTCTCTCTCTATGGACATGAGCTGCTACTGTAAGTCACAGAAAATAACATCTGCATGAATGGAGCCAGGGAAAATGTGACTCACAGAAAACGTGACGCTCAGACAGTAGGAGGAACACAAATACAGTTTGCTGAGTTTACCTGGAGGCGAAAAACTTGATATGCATGAGAGCAGATGTACAGTATTCTCATAGAGGCATCGTCTGAATGAGCTCAGAATTAGAAGCCAGACAGCTCTTAAATGCTGCCTTAATAATTTATATGAATCACAGGATCAGCACAGTTTTTTGTTGTTGTGGCAGGATGTAATGTCCTCCTGGGGGAAGCATCTGCCATCAGGGAGAGTGGCTTTGGCAGTCTCAGTCGATTTGTTTTTACAAACTACATCTGCCTGCTGTTATAGATGTACAGAAGAAACACTCCACTACAGCCTGTTTGATATAGGACTTTTAAGACTGATACCAATACCGATATTTGTGGTTTACAAATCCAAAATTCTGATATATCGTCTAATTTTTTTTAGGAAAACTAACTACTTTTTTACACTCTGCTAGGGCCCAGTTGATGTACCAGGGGAGCTGATATATATCGGTTGAAATGAGCTATTTGCTCATATACAGTGGGGCAAAAAAGTATTTAGTCAGCCACCGATTGTGCAAGTTCCCCCACCTAAAATGATGACAGAGGTCAGTAATTTGCACCAGAGGTACACTTCAACTGTGAGAGACAGAATGTGAAAAAAAAAAAAAAAAAAAAAATCCATGAATCCACATGGTAGGATTGGTAAAGAATTTATTCGTAAATCAGGGTGGAAAATAAGTATTTGGTCAATAACAAAAATACAACTCAATACTTTGTAACATAACCTTTGTTGGCAATAACAGAGGTCAAACGTTTACTTTAGGTCTTTACCAGGTTTGCACACACAGTAGCTGGTATTTTGGCCCATTCCTCCATGCAGATCTTCTCGAGAGCAGTGATGTTTTGGGGCTGTCGCCGAGCAACACGGACTTTCAACTCCCGCCACAGATTTTCTATGGGGTTGAGGTCTGGAGACTGGCTAGGCCACTCCAGGACTTTCAAATGCTTCTTACGGAGCCACTCCTTTGTTGCCCGGGCGGTGTGTTTTGGATCATTGTCATGTTGGAAGACCCAGCCTCGTTTCATCTTCAAAGTTCTCACTGATGGAAGGAGGTTTTGGCTCAAAATCTCACGATACATGGCCCCATTCATTCTGTCCTTAACACGGATCAGTCGTCCTGTCCCCTTGGCAGAAAAACAGCCCCATAGCATGATGTTTCCACCCCCATGCTTCACAGTAGGTATGGTGTTCTTGGGATGCAACTTAGTATTCTTCTTCCTCCAAAAACGACGAGTTGAGTTTATACCAAAAAGTTCTACTTTGGTTTCATCTGACCACATGACATTCTCCCAATCCTCTGCTGTATCATCCATGTGCTCTCTGGCAAACTTCAGACGGGCCTGGACATGCACTGGCTTCAGCAGCGGAACACGTCTGGCACTGCGGGATTTGATTCCCTGCCGTTGTAGTGTGTTACTGATGGTGACCTTTGTTACTTTGGTCCCAGCTCTCTGCAGGTCATTCACCAGGTCCCCCCGTGTGGTTCTGGGATCTTTGCTCACCGTTCTCATGATCATTTTGACCCCACGGGATGAGATCTTGCGTGGAGCCCCAGATCGAGGGAGATTATCAGTGGTCTTGTATGTCTTCCATTTTCTGATGATTGCTCCCACAGTTGATTTTTTCACACCAAGCTGCTTGCCTATTGTAGATTCACTCTTCCCAGTCTGGTGCAGGTCTACAATACTTTTCCTGGTGTCCTTCGAAAGCTCTTTGGTCTTGGCCATGGCAGAGTTTGGAGTCTGACTGTTTGAGGCTGTGGACAGGTGTCTTTTATACAGATGATGAGTTCAAACAGGTGCCATTCATACAGGTAACGAGTGGGGGACAGAAAAGCTTCTTACAGAAGACGTTACAGGTCTGTGAGAGCCAGAGATTTTCCTTGTTTGAGGTGACCAAATACTTATTTTCCACCCTAATTTACGAATAAATTCTTTACAAATCCTACCATGTGAATTCATGGATTTTTTTTTTTCCACATTCTGTCTCTCACAGTTGAAGTGTACCTCTGGTGCAAATTACTGACCTCTGTCATCATTTTAGGTGGGGGAACTTGCACAATCGGTGGCTGACTAAATACTTTTTTGCCCCACTGTATCAGTATCAGCATTTATAACAGCAGAGAAATGAAAATTTAAAGAGTAAAGAAGAGATGGGAGAAACACTTTTAATCATGCTATGAATGTTGATCTTGTATACTTTGCCCAGCTGAGGGGACTTTGCAACTTCCCTGTCAGCAACACACGCTTGGAGCCAGTTGAGTAATCCACGAGTTACTGTGGCAATAAAACAAGGTTATTTTTAAGCTGCATTACATTGTCCTCCCCACCCAAGTACACACAAATACATTTTAGGGAAGCTGTTTATGTTTCTTCCATCTGAAAGAAAAAAAAAACCAAACTACTGGTCAGTTTGATTTTTAAAATCATAAAATGTTAGTGTTGTTATCAGCCTTAAAAATCTTGTATTGGTCGCGGACTCGGCTCGGATGGCCAGTTTTTATGTTTTTAAGACTGGCAAACAGATGTTGCCAACATGGTGCCTCTGCTCAAAACTCATATCATGATTAAAGGGTTTTTTCCTGTCTCTTCTTTACTCTGTAAATTTTGATTTATCAGCTGTTGAAAGATGTTTTTGTTGTTGTTGGGGTTTATTTGTTTGTTTGTTGGAATAAGTGGTTCAATATATATGAAAAGAGATACCGAGTGTTGCAACTGGCACCAAAACAAGCCAGATCAATTAATGGCTCAACAGAACAGAGGAAACTGGCCTAAATTTAAATTTTTGGATGAGTAAAGATTGTAATCACCTTAATTCCCTGTTGTCTCTGAATGCACTGAAGTAATTACATGGCACAAAAACTTAATGTATTATATTTACTAGTTAAAAAGCCAGACATTCCCTTTGTTGTTTTTCAGAAACTTAGGATGGGTTGTTATGCTGTTAAATGCAGGATTGGCAAAGAAAGGCATAAAAATAACAACACTAACCAATTACAAGGAAAAACAAGCTTAAACGAAATCAGATAAATGCAAGCGTATAGTAATCGAAACATTAATGCCGATTTTAACATGCTTGTTTATTGCCGGTTGCGTAGTTGAGTTAAGAATCTGGCTTTCGCATCAGGCAGTTGTTTGCTAAGTGCCTTTGCAGCACAAATAGCAGAAAAGAAAAGAGAAAAGAGTCCCAATCCCACAATAATATGGAACATGGCGCCATCAAGATAATGTGACAAGATATGGTGCAAAGTGCAGCATATTTAAACCAGTTGTTGGGGCCTGTTGCGTTTGCAAGATAACATCAGTTAGGTTTGCCAGTATTAAGGGTAAGAACCAGTTTTTGACTTTTTTTCTTCTAGTACACTCGCCCAAATTGAGTGTATCCAGCACATGCAGAAAACCTCTGTACTCCCAAATGTACCGCACACTTTTTGTGTTTTTTGCTCCACATCTGGTGTATGTTTTTTTTTATAATCTTTTGATCTTTGGCTTTGCTGTGATATGCAAGTAGACTGATGATTAAACATTTCCGCTGTGGCAAGAAGGCGTGTGTCGTGCATGCAATACAGGATGTGATGTCGGCTGTCCTGGTATGCATCTGTTTATTGCAGCTGTTTAGAGAGACACTCGAGGCTTTTCCTGTGGACCTCTGAGAGGCGGAGGAAGTGTGTCCTAATAGCAGAAAAGAAAAGACACAAAGAGGGAGGGAGGATGAAGAGGAGGGTAGATTCTTGGAGCCCGAGCGTTTCGCTGAAGGGTGGAGACTCGGAGCAGCAGTGAGGAGGTAGGATCTCAGCGGGAGTAGACACACAGAGAGAGAGGGAGAGAGCGAAAGCCATACAGATAGAGGAGTGTGTGTTGTGAGCGTGGATGTAATCGGCTGCCTCTGTGTGTGTGTGTGTGACAGAAAGAGATCAGCAGAAGGCAGAACGCGTGGATACTACTCCACATGACTGGCTGCATTTGGATTCACAGAAGGAGAGCACACAACCACAGTAAAGGTTGGTTGAATTTTTATTTACATTTTTGCTTCCTGACATTTAGTTATTTTTTGTAATTTGGTGGCATGTGGGTTAATCGCATCTGAAACAGGGTGTGTTCCAGAGGGGGGGGGGTTACATATCCATGATGTCTTTTTTGTCAGCGCTCGAGGGGTGAGATTGATGCTGCTGGCTGGTTTACGTCATGGAATCCCCTCCTCCCTCTAAAATCACTAAAAAGCTCCTTCCTCAGAGGTGAGCCGCTGTTTAATACCCCCCTCCCCGTCCATTATCTCCTCCTATATATGTGTGTGAAAAGAAAACAGGAGAGTGGGCTTTCTTCCTTGCTTTTCTTATTCCTCACTCCTCCTTCTTGCCTCAGGATTGGGCAGATCTTATAATGTGGGGCCAGAGGAATTAAGGGCATCTGTTTCAGGGGATATTTGCCTGAGCAGAAGGGATGGAAAAGGCAAAGAAAGAGGTGGATGAAAAGCAGGGTGGGGGTGGTTGGCAGGAAGAGATGCAAAAGACGGAAGCAGCCGAAAGTTATCCAGAAGCTTTTCGTGAGGCTTCCTAGCCCTCCATTGAGGAAAGGAAAAAGCAGTTGACAACACACAAGCTGGATGTAGTGGTTGTATCAGGCAGATGGCTGAGGGAGAAGGAGGGAGGGAGGAGGTGGAGAGGGGGGTGGTGGATGTTTTTTTTTTATGGAGCTTAAAGACTATATAGATGCTGACAGCGGCACACATTCAAAAGAAATGCAAGAAAACAAACACAGATGCGCTGTTTTTCCCCGGTCTTAGCCCGTCACACAAAGGCATCGTCATGCACAGCTCACGTTAAATCACCCAATCATGTGCATGCAATTGTGTTACATATCCAGGCCTATTACAACTGCGAGCTGGAATTACGCAAGAGCTCGCGTCCAGGCAGGTCGTACTGTATCTCAAAGAGGAACTGCTCCGAGGCCACATCAGCTGCATCGATGTTGAGACTAAAAGAGCGGCTCACAATGCCTCACAAAACCTTGAGTGTTTTCCAGAACCCCAGTGCCGAGTCTGTAAATAGAAAGCGAAGGCAGTAAGGGAGGAACGACTGAAAAAGAGTAAGGGGAACCGAGCGGTGCACGACTTGCTGAGCATGGTGACCTCTCCCTGCTCCTTTCAGAACCTCCGCCCAAAAATGATTCTGTTTCAGGGTAAAGTGAGAAACTACAGTTAGCCTTGTCATCTGTGTGTCAGTTTCCTTATTTAAGATGTGAGCAGAAGTGACTTCATAGGAAAAGCAAACATGAGGTGGGAATTATGTTGAATTAAAGGCTTTGACCTTTGTACTCAAAGCGCTTGTTTGCTTCTAACAGTGTTGATTTTGGTTTTTAAGCTCATTCGACTGTGCTGTGTTCTCAGCTGTCGTTTAGGTAAAGAGGAAATCAAGTCATGAGTCTTCGAAACAAAGCTCAAGCCAAGTCACTAGACTTTAAATGTTTTTTTACAGTCTAAACGCAAGACCTAATTTTTACAATCTGCATATAAAGAGAAATGTCCACCATGCGTAGCTGTGCAGCGGGCACCCGGTTGATACGGTCGACTAACTGCCTGAAAACAGAGTAGTTTGAGTTGTTATGTCTTCATTGTCCACTGGCATGTGGCTGTGGCGATATAACTTTAACCCTCTTAAAGTACGCATCTAGACAATAAGTTGTGGGGAAAGTATTCGGAGTCAAGTCACATAGCTGTCACACACTTTTGTGGCATTGTTGTACCGCTGCTGCCATTGGGGAGCGCTATTTCTATAGATTTGTGGTTGGGTGGGTGGTAGATGTCACATATCCACCCTAGCGCAGGATACGGCCTGAGTTTTCCCAGCAGACCACTGATTCCAATGAAAAAAACATTGTTATTTACATTTTTATTTTTGTGAATTAAGTGTGAGCCGGATCTACCAGATGCAAGTCTTATCCAATCCAACTCAAATCCTCGAGTTTCAAGTTCGCAGGAGCAGTTTTTAGGTCTCCTGGAGCAAATCCAGCAAAGGCTAAAGCCACGGCAGAGGTCACTGCAGGAGGAAAATTTACAGCAAGTCTGACTCGAGTCCAAATCAATCAGAAGTGTTTAGTTTCCAGGCTTTTAGTTTGTAAAAGCTGATCAGAAAGACCAGAAGCCCAGTGAGCGTCTGTAATGGTCCCTCAGCAGAATCCACACAAGCCCGGATGTTTGTGATATTGTTAACAGCCCAGGAATCTGGCTGTGTTATTCTCTTGCATGCTGATTAATTTCAGAGGAAAAATGTGTTTGTGCTGCCATGAGCGAGGACAAAACTCCTTCAGATTCCCGTCAATGAAATCACGGAGAACAGAAACTGACGTACACAAAAGATGCGACCACACTGTCTCATTCCAAGTATCATTTAGAGTGGGTAAAAGACGTGATTACCCCCCGAAAACCTTCACAAAAATCAGCAGCATTATTTGGCTGATGACCCCCCAAAGAAAAAAGAATTGGGTTTTTTTCTTTGTGTTTGCTCCTGAAGCTCAGAGGCTGTTCCCGTGAGCGCCAGTGCATTGTTTCTATCCCACTAACTGCACTGCTGTTATGAAACACGCAAATCAAAGGTTTAAAATGCTTTACGTTTGAGGAAAAGCCAAACCACTTGGTCACTGTTTCAATCTGACAATGCAAAAACACACAGGACCTTGGCTGTTTGATTTAATAAACATAAAAGACCATATTTGCACTCCCTGGAGCAAAAGAAGCCTCCTCCCTGCTGCCTCCTTGACTCCCAGCGGATGCGTCATTTCCTGGGCCACTGCTTTCTCCCCTCCCCCCTCAGGGACCTAGATTACCCCCACTACACATGTATACAGTATATGTACACACACAGCCTCTGAGATGGTAAGATGGGCAGGGCGTCCTGGGGGTGGCACAGATGTCCAGGCTCATTGAATGATCGTGGGTGGTGGTGGTCTGACTGGGAGGAAGTGGCACGAGGAGGGAGCACGAAGCAGCTAATACGTGCCAAAATTAAAACAATGCTGGGGGAAAAATTAGCCTGATGATCATCATCGTCATCATGAATATTTATTTCACTTGACACAGATTCTAAAAACGTTTTTTGTGACTGAATCAATAAAACAGATTTACAGCTGCGTGCTTGCTAGCCCTTTAAATGGTTCAATGATTAAATTAGCAGCTAAAATGTTTTAATCTTACATGTTTTTGTTTTTTAAATGATGGAGATTTGAAAGAAACATTTAGATCCTTTTCTATTTCTTAGTGAATTCGCTTTACAGTGCTATATTAAAAAGCAATGGCTTTAGAGATATTGAATGGGGATTGTGTATTTTTCATAAATCATGAATGAAACGCAACCACAAGCCTCCCTCCCACACACAATATAGATCCACAGCACTGAGGCGCTCTTTTAGTGCTAAATACGCAACTCTGGTGGCTGACATGAGATTTTCCCGCGATGTTTTCACACGTTTTTCAGTCAGTGCATGTTCAGTTAGCTAGTACAGATATTAACTTGCACTATGTTTTCATTTCTTTGTGTTTTCAGGCTTATCAGTGAGGGATAGGCCTCTTGAATGGGCCGGTTTGTGATCAAACCTCCAAATGTTCTTTATTTCTTCTACTAATATGATGCCGCTCAGAGCCCAGTATAACTGAAGACTGTGATGGAGAAGGGCATTCAGCTGTCGCACTCAGCATCATCTCCACAGACAGTTATGACCTGACAGTTCAGCTCTCTGTGTCTCATCGCTTCGTCTTTGCGTGCAGAGGGAGGGGCGTCCTTTCTCCTGTTCAAGGGCAGGGATCCGTGCTAAATTACAGTCAACAGTCAATATCTTCCTGATTGTGTTCATTAATAACTCCGGAGGTCAGTTTTATGTTTCTGTACTTCTCCTTGCTGCGGTCAAAGCCACTCTGGAAGAAGGTATTGCTACCACATCCTCTCTTTCATTTTTCCAACAAACTTTATTTCCAGCTTTTATTTGCTTTTCTCTCTCTTTCTTGGTGTCCTCTAGTATCCGTTTACACTTTTGCAAATCTTTCTTTAGCTGAGTGTGCCCTTTGCTGTCTTTAGTTCCCCAGTGACATCGCAGCTCAGTGTCCTATGACGCATTGAGGATGGTACAGTTACTCTGTTATACTATGAGAGTCAGATGACTGAAGTTTTTGCACACTTTTTCTTCTGCACACTCACACAAGGCTACAGAAATAAATGGAAAAACTACATTGTTAAAAAATCCGCAGCCAGGTTTAGGATTGGTTTTGTTTGGTAGGAAAGCATGAAATACTGACTCAATGGGAAGGATTGCAAATACTTCTCTCAGGATGCTATAAGCTCAGCTTGATTAATATGAAAAGAAATAACATTTTATTGCATACCGTCATTAGTAGCGAGGTATACAGATAGTTTTTTGTAGGATGCAATATGCCAGGGAGGATAGGGTGGATTTCAGCCCTCTAGCTGGCACATAGTTAACCAGGACTGCACAGAAAACCCTGTGTGACTTCTGGGTTGCTAGTTGCCATCGAAGTTTGTATGGATGACACCAACTTGTCTGCAAACACTAGCAAAATACAGTGTTTACAGACAAGTCTGATCTTTCATGCAGACAAGTGCGGCAATCTGCTAATGACCAGAGCAATCAGAAGGAGGTTTTTAATGCAGAACCCTCTTTTCACTTGGCAACAGCCAACAAAGTCCTGCAATCACTCATGAACTCATTGGGGAATCTACATTTTTCACCCCAAATCTGTCAGTTTGAAAAAGGCAAAATTAAATGCCAATTTGTCTACTAGGGAAGAGAAACTTTTACTTTTTTTTAAAAGAAAAACTACAAAAAATAACTTTTCTTTGGAAATAACCAAGAATTTGTAGTAAATCTGCTGGGTTTATGAGTGTAACTTAAATGTAACAGCAACAATAAGTAAGGGGGCTTTGAGGAAGGTGTGCTGTTTGCATTCTTGTAAAGACAGGCCTTAAGAGACCTTCAAATGAGCTCTGAGCAGGGGTTACTTCCTGCCTTCTTGCTGTCCCTGCAGACCCTTGCAGGTTAATCACTGACTCTCCAGGGTCCAGATGGCTGAGCCAGGGACACATTTTTAATTACCACGCTCTGATTTCACACCCTAGGCATCACAGAGGACAGAACACTCCCTGCGTCGCTGCTTCAATTTCTCTTTGGATGGTGTAGGGAATAAAAGACAGGATAAATAAGGTGTGCACTACAGAAGTGAAAGGAGTTGGAAAAAGGGAAGGAGAACTGAGCCGAGAGCCAGCCTGCATGGGAGTACGTAAGAGATCGTCACTCTCGACAGGCCAGGAATTATATTTTCCTCACCAGGATGTTTCCTGTGGCGCTTAATCACCCTTTAAGTCAGCGACACCCAGAGTCGAGCAGCAGCTATAATCACATCTATGGAGGGCCTCGTCACAAACACAGACCCCCCGAAAGCCTGTAGGAAGAGGTTCAAAAAAGCTCCAAATGTCAGGGGAAGGATGGCAGAAGGGGTTAGATTGATTCTGTGGTGTTAGAAGCAGGACAGAGCATGCTGGGGGTGGTTCTGTCATATCGGTGAACACCTGTCTGCCATACAGGGAGGGACGGGAAGCAGAAGGCTGGAACAAAGGAGAGAAATGGATCACCACTCACATGTTGCATTTGTTTTTTCCCGCTCACCACAGTTTAGCTAGAAATTCTTTACTGGTCTAAAAGTAAGGAACGATATTTCCAAGTATTTAGATAAAAAAACGAATTCCTTGGACTTAAGTATTTTAACACCCTTTGTCTTTCATCCACTGATCTCGCTGCTGCTTTGCAACATTAATATGACGACATAATCTGTTCACCAGGAAATCAAATTCAGCAACTTTTTTCTTTTCTTTTTTAAGAATGGCTGGCTTTCCTGACTTTCCCACAGCATAAAGTGAATTAAAATAAGCAGGAAATTACCAAAGTTAGTGCAGCCATTACTATAAAAAAGACACTTTGTCTCTTTTCTATAGTAAATGAGATGAGTGTTTATTTTCACACTCACAAGAAGTGTTTGTTTCCCCACAGAATGTGTTTTATTTCCTGATGTCCGACCTGGGTGGGATCAAACTAGCTACCTTTCAGTTACCATGCAACATTGGAGGCACTTGATTAAAATGGCAACATTATATGGCTGGAAAAGTTGTCTAAAATACACGGTAATGTTGTTTGAAGCGTAATTTATGTCCCACACTTTTAAAAGTTTATCGTCACCTCCAGGCCCGACAGGTGAAGTACATTCAGAAGCGCCTCATTCTCTTAATGGGCAACAGGGGGCGACTCTTCTGGCTGCAATAATAGGTCTTATTGTAGAGAAGATCACACACAAATACAGCTATGTTTTAAAAACTGTTATAATTGGCCTAGTTGGGAAAAAAACATTGGTCTGGGTTTTTTTTTTAACGTTAATCACAAACTTTGTTTGGAGGGTAGCAGACTGCTAAACTAGCTGTTTAATTTCTTGCAAATTCAGTGTTTATAAAACTTTACTTTCATATTGCTCTCGATCCCAGCAGCAGCCGACAGAAGATGATTGCTGGAAAGTTCCCGGATGTAAAAGCAATTCTTTTGATTGACAAGCCGGATGTTTCTGTGAGCAAACATGTGTTCTATATAAATAAAACTTATGATGACACAGTCGCATGTTACTAGTCATGTGACTCTGCCACTGTGTAATGTCAATAACAGTTATTAGTTAGAATAACTGGGTGATACACACAGCAAATAAACTCACAGGCCAGTTCATTGGGTACACCTGTTCAACTGCTCCATAATGCAAACATCTAATCAGCCAATCACATGGCAGCAACTTAATGCATTGAGGCGTGTAGACATGGTCGAGATGATGAAGTTTAAGCTGAGCATCAGAACGAGGAAGAAAGATGATTTTTGTACCTTTGAACATGAGCTGGTCTGAGTGTTTTAGAAACTGCTGCTCTACTGGGATTTTCCCACACAACCATCTCTGAGTTCACACAAAGTGATCCAAAAAAAGAAAAGATTCTGTGAGCAGAAGTTAACTGGGCAAAAATGCCTTGTTGGTCTCAGAGGTCAGAGGAGAATGGCCAGACTACTTTGAGCTTATATCAAGGCAACAGGTACTGTTTGCATCTCTGAATGCAAAACGCATGAACGTTGAAGCAGATGTACTACAGCAGAGCACACTAAGTGCCGCTCCTGTCAGCTAAGAATAGAAAAATAAGGCTACAGTTTGCACAGGCTCACTAAAATTGGATGATGGACGACTGGAAAATATCGCCTGGTCTGAAGAGTCTTCATTTCTGCTACGATATTCAGATGGCAGAATTTGGCATAAACAAGATGAAAACATGGATTCATTCTGCTTTATATCAGCGGCTGAGGCTGTTGGTAATGGCCCCGGGAGCCTGAAACATGGGGAACATTTTCTTGGCACACTTTGGACCTCTTCGTACCAACTGAGCATCATTTAAATGCTGCCGCCTGCCGCTGACCAGGCCGTTTATCCCCATCTTCTGGTGGCTTCTTTCAGCAAAATAATACACTGTCACAAAGCTCAAATCAAACTGGCTTCTTAAACATCACTGTTCTTCGACTGCTGCTCTGAAAGTGCAGCAGCATTTGACTTTTTTAGTGGAGTATCAAAAAAAC
The DNA here is from genome assembly GCF_963969265.1 of Rhamphochromis sp. 'chilingali'. Taxonomy (NCBI): domain Eukaryota; kingdom Metazoa; phylum Chordata; class Actinopteri; order Cichliformes; family Cichlidae; genus Rhamphochromis; species Rhamphochromis sp. 'chilingali'. The sequence continues at coordinate 19,739,180 of NC_137949.1, forward strand.
TTTTTCTTTGCCATCAAGAACTAAATAAAATTTCCCGTTAAGAGATTTTACAAGACCATCCCGTTACACACTTCACACCTGCTACAGCTCTCCTGCTGCTAGTTTAAGAATCACTGCACAGATGAGATTATTATAGACGCTTGCATAACACAGTGTAACAATGTAGATTAATGGCACCACCAGTGAATCTGGAGGGGCTACAGTGAACTCCAAGACTGCAAGAGTCCTCTTTCTTTTTGCTTGTTATTTAAACTCCAAGCAGCTTCAGCATTGCTAAAATACTTTGGCTCAGGGGTCCTGCAGCTGTTGGCAAGGCTTTGTTAATGGATTCCTCATTGTAACGTTGCTTTAATGTTGCGCGCTGTGTGCTACCATGATTTATGATGGCAGGAATTCCCATCCTCTGCAGATCTGCTCATGCGGGATAATTGGCCCATTTATCAGAACTGAGATGCAGAGTCACAGATGCATTAAAGAATGAATCTGAATGGCCAGAAGAAGAAAGGACAGGCTGATAGAGAGAAAGTTAGGGTCAGCACCCACTGAAGACTTAAAGGAAGAGTTGGACATTTTTACAAGTGTCACTATTTGTGGTTTTGCTGAGAGTTAGATGGGAGGACCGCTAGCACTGTTGCTTTGTTTAGTGTAAAGACTGCAAATGAGGACAAATAACTAGGCTACTTCTGTTCTACCAGCACATCTAAATCTCACTACACAGCACTTTATATTCCATATGTCTTCCTGAAAGCCTGTAAAACCTCTTTATGCTAAGCTAGGGTAAACAGCTGATCTCTGTTGTACATATTTATTGCATAGACAGAAGAACGATCAGCCTTCTTATCGTGATGAAAACATTTTAAGTTTAGTCTGAGGATTAGTATGTTTGCAACAGAGGTAGCTGTTTCCAAGTTAAGGGACCAGCATAGTTCATGGAACAACTGGTCTGGGGAAAAGCAAAGTTATAACATACAAAAGGCTAAAGTGAAATCAAGTGTTTAAAACAATAAAAACTGTCCACTGTAGCTATTTTCTTTTCTTCTTTAAGGTTTTTTTCCACCCTGCTCCCTCTGTGTTGTGGACTCCACTGCAATTCCTTTCCTGTTCTGGGCAACTTTACAAAATCCGCACTTGAGTTACGCACAGCGTCATCTCAGTCAGGCTACCCAGTGTTGGTTTTTATGGAGGACCACATGCAAGCATGTCATGCATAGGTTGTGTACCCATAAACCTTCACTCTGCAGAGCAAATCACCTATGCAAATGACACAAATGCAATATCACAAATTCCAAATTATCCACATTATACTATGGAATACCTTGAAGGAATTTCTTCAGCTTTGGCACACACTGTCATCGTTTGAATCCATCAGACATTAGTGTGAAAGGGCGACATATTTTTGAGTAAATTCACCTTAAATCAATGACAAAGTCCCATATCTCTCAGGACATTGGTGACATCCTTCGTGGCATGCATTTTTATGAGCCTGGACAGACTCGTAAAAGTTTGACTTGTGCTTATAATTAAGGATCTGGCTACAAAATAGTCACACATTTAACCCCTTCAACACTAAACTTTGTATGGCATCAACAAATGGGATCAAACATTAACTGATGAGTTTTGGTGGCGCTACAGGCAGATTATGTTACCTTGTCCCTGCCCTATCTTTGAGATAGCCTAACTAGCTGTTGAAAAATCATCCTCTCATCTTTCTCTCAAGCATATTTCCTTTAAAAGTATAAATGACTTTGCCTTGTCACTTGTGCTGTGGTGCGCTGTTTCTCCATCAGTTATTTGTCTTTAGCCCAGTTTGTAGGAGCTATCTGTGACATTCTGACACACACTGATCAGAGGACAGAGGCTGCACAGACATGCCTTGGCGTAATTTATCTGGAATGTGGGATTGAAAGCATGCAGAGCTCTGATTCCGATTCTCACTCCCCTTCTCTTTCCTTCTCCTTGTTTGCAGAGAGTGTGGCAGACACAAACTGCTGACTGAACTGCAGACGCGCACCAGGGCAGAGTGCGGAGGAGTAAGTAGACAAGGTACGTCCAGGCAAGAGGAAGAAGGTTGACGAGAAAAGACGCATGGCGACATCTTTCTCAATCTTGTGGCATGAGGGCTGTGAGGGACCAAGCAGCCAAAGCAAAGAGGACACAGGCAAAAAAGTATCTTCAAAAAGGGTTTTCTTTATTTTAACCCTCAAAAAGTCCAAAATTAACAAAATTCAAAAGCATACTTAGCAGGCCCATAAAAGAGGTCAGCTAAATATAAACATCCACCGCCCAAACCCAGGTAACTCAAAGAAAGAGAAACATAATTAATATAACAAAACATTTTAGAAAAACCAAACAATGCTACTATGTGCGCGCCTCATCATATCAGTGTTAGGTTTAACCAAATGATTAATAAATTATATTAATGAAGAAAACTGCAAAGCAAACTAATAAAGTGAAAAAATGGACTGATTTACCCCTGTGTGGCTGATGCCATCACAAGGGCACGGTGATGACACAGCCCTCTTGCTGCTGCTGCAAAGAGTTTGTGAACTAATCGTGACAGCTGCCATAAAGTTGTCGACAGCTTACACGGTTAAGGCCTCTGTCCATCTGAATGCATTATTTATCAGTGTCACACTTATCGGGATGATGACACCAGACGCAACATCTCAGAATGGTATTTTAAGCAGCTAGCAGAAAGGAAAGGAAATTAGGTTGGAAGGAAGGAAGGAAAAGTGTGCATCTGCTACATGTCACCATCACCCCGCCCTCCTTTAGCAGATATGAAAATGTCAGGGTGGCATTTTTGCACGCTCCAACAGTAATGAACAGGAAAGTGACCTTGCAGCCTCAGTGAAAGCTCTGCCCAGTTGCTTCTTACTTTTTTGTTTTTCTCTTTATTCTCTGTTTTCCAAATTCATGCTTTAACTTTAGTGTCATTTGGAGACGTTTTTGCCATTTTTAACCAAGCGAGCAATGTAGCTTTTTTTGTTTCATCCCTTAACAATGTGTTAAATTAACTTTGATGAGATGAAATATAGCCCTTTGATTAATTAACTACACCCTTACTGCTTCCATATGAATAAAGAGCACTTACTTATTAACTCCTCCCTGTGACCTGGAAATTAAACTCGGAGTGCCATTTAAAGGATGTCCCAGCTATTAAAATGTATCTGGAGGACAAGAGAAGGCCACCTCTGCACTAGTGTTTTTAGCCTGTATTTATAAAGTAAGCGTGGCACACAGATGGAATACACAAAATACAGAGGGACTCCGGGGACTCTAGGTACGATATCTCGTCACAATGCGGCATGTGGTGAATTTAATTAAACGCAGACCTAATTATAAAAGCTGGCGTGAACACTGTTACGCTCATCAGTAGTTGGGCTGTAACGAAACAATTTATGATGTATCTGTGCCAAACATCATATTTAGTTGACACGAAGCGCTGAAGCCTCATCGTGTTAAACGCCTGATACCTGCAGTCCTCTCGCCTCGCGTCTCTCCCTCATCTTCTCACATCTCTTCACGTGAACTAAGACACAAGGGGAGGATGCAAGGACAGGAGGAAGATGTAAAAACTGAGAAATTACAAAAGGGGACTTGACTTTGATCATTTAGCTTCTTCCATATTTAATACAGCGTTTATTCAAAACATCAACTCTCCTTGACAATTTTCTTAAAATAGGCTATTGTGCCTCTTTTTTTTTTTTTGGGCATGTGTTAAAATGGAAGACCTACTTTTCTTCACGTATCCCAGAAACCTTACAGAGTGACATTTATCCCTATCAATAGTCTGATGATACGGTGGCCTGTTTTGACGTCTCCCAGGGGTGTTGAAACAATATTGTGGCCTTGATATAAACGACACTAAAGACTAATTTCTGTTCAGCGATCATAACTCTCTGTCCTATTTTTATTTTGGTGAGGGACGAAAACGAAGTTTGCTTTAAGGGCTTTTAAAACGCTAACAGAGTTGATTAGCAACCTCATAATGGATGTTGGGCGTTTTTTGGCACACCATGACCCTACAAGGTGACGTTCTCCTCAAACTAAGAACATCCAGGATCCCTCAGCTGCAGTGGCTATAAACCATCGTGTTTATGTTCCACTCCTCGCGCTTTGAGCCTGCTGCGGGCTGTTCTCACGGATCGTCTACACGTTGTCATTTGGTTTGCGCTGACATCGTGCAGAGATGTTCCAGCTTAGGTTAGAGGAGGGGGAAAATGGAAAATGAAAAAATACTCTTCCTGTCCTCAAAATGTTTAACCTTTGTGTTGATAATTAATCTTCTACATTGTATTGGTTTCAATTTTATTGTTTCAGCTTATGCAAAAATTACAAAAACAAGCCAGTTGGAGCTTCTTGTGCATGATGCTTTACAGTTTTTATCCCATTTATTTTAGGGTTACTCCAAAGATTAAATAGATTAAATGGAGCACTGTAACGAAAAATAATTTCCCCTAGGGATTAATAAAGTATTCTGATTCTGAGATCACTGTAGTACTTTTTAATCATGGTATTTCTTTTTATCTGTAAACCATTTAAGAACGCTTTAAAGTTAAATTCTCTGCTTCATTTGAGTACAATCGATCTTTAAAGCATTGCAAATATAACATGGAATCAACCCGTGAACCTGTGCTGAGGAGCAGATGTGCCACCGCAGAGCGTTAATGTTTATGCTTTGCTCCAGCACCCCACTGAGATGAGTGCTGAACCCACGCTGAGTCGTACCACAGCGTGCACAGACGAATAACGAAGGGGGGCTCCAGCGATGATTGATCGCACACCGAGGATGAAGCCGTTTTGGAGGGCTTGATCCATTTAATCAAAGCAGCTGGAGAACTCAGGGGAGGCCCTCAGGACACGGTGACAAATGTAAAGAATAAATAGTTGGAGAAACGTAATGAAGACGCTGAACAGTTTCATCGCATGTAAAGACCTGTGAGCACGTTGGGAAGTATTTTCCACCAATATTTAATCACCTAGAGTGGCAAGAAATGTGCACCTTCAAAGGCGTTCCAGAGAGAACTTGAGGAGCATTGAAACTTCTCCAAGGAGGCAGTTGTTATTTGTTTGATCTGCAAGAAGCCCATTAAGCATTTGAACAGTTTTAATAACTCAATACAGTGGCTACAGTTGAGAGAAAAAATATGTGTATTAAAAATTGCTATCTTCTTAAAGATATTTGAATAAGTAGATATTTTATGAGCCTCTGTCCATCCATTCTTTAGGTATACCTGCTTTACCCTTCAGTACACCTGGTCTACTGGCTGCCATAGGGCTGTCAAAGGAGGAAAAAAAACCACCACTCACATTTGTAGCCAATTTAGAATCGCCAGCCAACTTTCTATGCACTGTGAGAGTAAGCAAGACTACCTGCAGATAGAGGTAATATACTCAAACAAAGGGCATGTAAAAAAGTTTGCATTTAATTTAACATCTTGCAACTTTTATATGGAGGAAAAGTCCAGTTTCAGCAAGCGTATGTCTGCTTAAACGGGGCAATAATAGCTTCTGAGGCCAGGTTGCTTCCTTTTTCACAGAATAAATATCCTGTTATGTTGAAAACAATCAAAACCTCAAATGAAATGTAGTTAATTTTCATGGCTGCACACCATGTTTTTCATGAATTGTCCTACATATAAGGCAGAGACAGACGCTGTGCTCTTGTGTGACACTGTGACTGAGTATCACCACATATGTTTAAAAAAAACAAAAGATATTGTGCATAATGAGAGCTTTTCCTTTCTGAAACCTCTAATGTTTCTTATCCGTTTATCTTTTTTGAAATTTAGTACCGGACAAAGCGCCACCCCCACACTCCCCTCCCACCTCCCCCGCCTCCCTCTCTTACTGTCAGGGGCTGCCTAGCAACTGACACCATAAATAATATGCTTGTGTCTGTGGTTTGTGTGTCTGTAGGCATGTGATAATAAACAGGGTATCTGTTACTAGCACTCCTCTCTGCATGCCTGTTACACTATATCCGGGGTAGGCAACTCCAGGCCTCGAGTGCCGGTGTCCTGCAGGTTTTAGCTCTTACCCTGGGTCAACACAACTGGATCAAATGATTAGTTCGTTACCAGTCCTCTGGAGAACTTCAAGACATGTTGAGGAGGTAATTTAGCTATTTGAATCAGCTGTGTTGGATCAAGAACACTTTTAAAACCTGCAGGACACCGGCACTCGCGGCCTGGAGTCGCCTACTCCTGCACTATATTATAGTGCTCGTCTCTGAGCTGAAATGGTTGGGATGTTTAAATCTCTTTCTGCTACAGGCAGACAGAGCACGCGAGGCCTGACTGATAGCGCCCATGGCGAGCAATAACACAGCCAGCATCGCACAAGCCAGGAAGCTGGTGGAACAGCTGAAGATGGAAGCCAACATCGACAGGATAAAGGTGCGCTGGCACCTCGTGGTTTATGTTTTTAATTAGGTTTCCGTCCGTTAACTTACATTTATTTGTTTACAATTGGGCTTAAAAGTTTACAGAGCTAATGGAGGTAAACAATAGCAATGAATACTTCATTTACTTTTAATTTTTGCTAATGTATCCAAGTAAAAATGGTAAATGGTAAATGGCCTACATTTGTATAGTGCTTTACTCAGTCCCTAAGGACTCCAAAGCGCTTTACACTACATTCAGTCATTCACCCATTCACACACACACATTCACACACTGGCAATGGCAAGCCTATTAAGAACAAACTGTACTTACAAAGAGAGCAGCAATCACTGTTACGGTCATAAAAACAGACAAACGCAGCTGTCGCACATGACTTTATTATTACTTTTCTGATTTACAGTACTGTGCAAAAGTCTTCAGTCAACTCCCATGTCTTTATATTTTGGTGAATGAGCTGGACTTTCACCAACAAGGTGATCCCCAAACAGCTATTAGCTGAAAACGTGGCGTTTCTCAGCATGGTGTGCAGTGTGTCCTTAAAAATGTGAGAAAACGGGATAAGTGGAGGACAAAAAAAGAGGTGGCCTAAAAAACTAGCTACAGCAAATGAGGAGTATATGAAAGTCATGTCCCTAAGAAATAGAGGAAAAAAATCACCAAAGTTCTGGAACAGGACCTGAGAGATGTATGAGGAGCTTCCATTTAATAGTCCCTGAAGCCTCATTGGAAATGGCCTCAATTGGAAGGGTGGAATCAAGAAGCCCCAAACACACTGTCAGTAAAAGCATACCTGGATAGAAGAACACACAGTGGAACACTATGAGTCATGGGCAGACCTCCCCACAGCCCAGACCTAGAGCTAGATGTGAGATCATCTTGACAGACAATGGAACAAAAAGCCAGCCAACATCCAAAGAAGAGCTTTGAGTGTCCTTCAAGAAACCTGGAGACTATTCCTGAACACCTTAAAGACTAGAAAGCTCACCTAAGAGAGTTCAGGCTGTACTGTAGCATAAAGGTGGTCGGATCAAATAGTGACAGGTTTTGGATTTATATACTCTACATATACTGTTTCCCATTTTTATTTGAAAACATGAAGAAGTGGGGGCCAGCTTGAAACTTTTGCACAGTACTATATGTACAGATGTGTATGGAAGCCTGTTTCTGCCACTTAAAAAAAATAAAGTATCGTTCTTGACATTTTGACTTATTAACTCGAAATTACGAGTTATTTTCTCAAAATTTGGAGTTAATAAGTCCAAATTTCGAGAAAATAAGTCCAAATTTCGAGAACGAGTTATGGATACTTTTTTTTTTTTTTGTAGTGGCAGAAACGGGCTTCCATAGATGTGTAAGATCAGAATGATTAGATGATTTATTTGGTTAACTTAACGAAATTTAACATTAGGCATTGCCAGAGCAAGTCACATGATGAGGGTGGTAGTTTGTGAGAATTATTGATGAAATATTGTGAGTTTTAAAGTAGTGCTAAGAGGTGAGACTTACTTCTAGGGGTACTTTGGTAAAGCTAAGCTAACCAGGATCTAGCTCCTGCATGCTGCTATGCGTTTGAAATCCAGATAAAAGACAAGCATCCGCCTTCTGATTTAACTCTTTGAATTAAATTGGACTGGTGTTTTTCCACACTGTGCACGCCAACTTGAACTGATACACTTGTGTGTGTGTTTGTAACTGCAGGTGTCTAAAGCTGCAGCAGACTTGATGTCATACTGCGAAGCTCATGCCAAAGAGGACCCTTTATTGTCGCCGGTGCCAGCGTCGGAGAACCCGTTCAGGGAGAAGAAGTTCTTCTGTGCCATCTTGTAAACTCGGCACGTCCCTGCAGCAGTCTGCTAAGTGTGGGGACTTTGAACATGGACGTTCAAAACACATAGAAATCTTCTAGTAGGAGGGCACGTCGATCATTGCCCCCTTTTCTCGAACGGCACCTAAAGAGTGCAAAAATTAAAGTGTAACCATTAAAGCGGTGCAATTGTTTTTGAGGGGCTGTGCGGCATGTTGAAGGGTTCTGCGCTTTTAGATGACACAAAAGGGATGATGACGACGATGAGGAGGAGGAGTGTGATGATAACCACCTAGAGACATGATGGACAAGCAGTCAACCTACCATGTCGTCGGGTTGTGATGTGTAACAACAAAAAATAGATAAAATGAGAAAAATATGGATGTGGTTCTTTTGGGACTTCCAGATGTTTTGTTCAGTGGTTTAAGGGTTGGTTGAGCTCTGTAGGAAAGCAAAAAAAAACAAAAAAACTACGCCTACCACTAGACGCCACCTGTATATTGGAATGTTTTTTTTAAGTTGTTTATTTTGTGTTTATTCCAATTTTACCTAAATATCTTTCTATAACTACGTGATTACTGAAGTCTTTTTTTTTTCTTTTTTTTTTTAACACCAACAGGTTAGTGAAAACTTTTTTTAATGGGATGTCTGACACATTCAACTCTGTGACTATTTACACCTTTACCTTTCTGAAAATCAGTCTCTGTGTATCAACATCTAGCCTGTCTGGCACATGTGATGCAGTTTGTCTCCTTCAGATACAAACCCTCTTTCTACTATTTGTATGAAATGACTAGCAAGTAAACTGTGCCGTGCTGTGAGTTCTGAATGTTTGTGTTTGTATCATTAACTATTGCATGAAACAGTCAAATGATCTTCTCACTTTCCTTTCATGTGGAGGTTGTATAAAATAGGCACTCTCATTCTGGAGGTGACAAAAGTAAATATTAAAACAAGAATGATTCAATGCAGACTCAACGAGCACATCTCTCGATTATACATGATACTGCTAAAAGCAGTAGGCAGCGGATCTGTGAGATTATTTTTTCCACATTGCTTGTAATCATATATATAAACTAAGAACCTCTGGAAACATCACATCTGCAAGCTGACACCGGTTTCATAAGAGAACATTTACTCTCATGAAAAAACGACTTTAGAAATATTTCTTTGTAATATTTGGCATCCCAAACTTTGACATCTCCACCACAGTTTAAAATAAAGTTTGAGAAGTGCAACACAAGTTCATTAAAATGGCTCCAGCAGTGTGTTTGGCAACTTTAAAGGACATTTACTTTTTAAAAATGGTAACAGTGTAGCTATTTTGCTGCCCTCTGCAGGTACTGAAAATGCAACTGCACGAATTACATTTAGGTTTTCCTAATTTTCATTTTAAATCATTATTATTTGCATTTAAAATGTAAAATAAAAAGTTGTAGACTAGCTAGATTTAACATAAAAAATCCATGTCTCTTAACACTACATAACAGTCATTAAGGTCACTGAATCAAAACCAGAACTTTAGCTTGTCAGTGTGGGTTGATTCTATGGGCCACAAACAAGGAGTCAGTCAGCATTAATGACTGAGAACCTTCACAGTCAGTCAGCATTAATCATAAACAAAACGGTGAAATAAAACCACATTCTTGTATCAAAAAATGTAAAAAGGTTATTGTCAGAAGTGGGATTCGAACCCACGCCTCCAGGGGAGACTGCGACCTGAACGCAGCGCCTTAGACCGCTCGGCCATCCTGACTTTCAAACAGAAACGGCTAGACCATCTTTTAAAGTCGATCATAGCAATCTGCACACTTATAATTGTGTTATTGTATATTGTGCTACTAAAACAACAATTCATCCCACTGTGAAGGCGCTGAACTGAAATCAGAAATCCTCTCTGTCATTAGCAGGCAGCTAAATATCCATTACAACAAGTAAGATGATTTTCATTGAAGAACTTGACAGCCGCTTCCCTCACCGATTGATTGATTGCCTGGCGCGTCATACCTAGCATTGCAACAGACACAATCTAGCCTTGGTTAGATACGTGTCTTTCCAGTTTTACTCTTGTAGAATCGTAGTAGTTATCAGCGAAATTGTGAAGTAGCTGCTATTAAGTTGTCTACGGTACGTGCTAACGGCGAACGTAGTAACTAGCTTGACAGACAGGGTGAGGCGGTTTGAACAAGTCCCTAGAGTGCATTCATCAGTAAACCGTGAGTAATTCTCAGGACTTTTTGACAGGTAATAGACATTCATTGTCTATAGGGAAGCTAATTGCTATAGGGTGAATTCCTCGCCCGAGTTGTCTTTACAAATCTGCGAGGTGCTTAGTTTCATCATACCATTGCTAAAGTTTAGCTAAGGGTTACCTTTTGTCACTTGCTTTTCTAATCTCTGAAAACAAACAGGTAAAGTCTGGTAAGGCCTGAAGTGTATTTCCGTACCAGACCTGTGCCGTATAATGCTACATTTGTAACCCTATTAAACTAATCCCTCAATGAGTCACTGGACTGTCTAGCCTAGTCAATAGCATTATGCTAACGTAAAGTAGACAGCTGCACAGTGTCACTCTTGGCATCTTATTTTAGCGCTCTTTCCCGACTGTTTACTGATATATTTAAGATGTAAAAGTCGTTGTTGCTTTGTCTGTATCTATGTGAAGTTTACATGTTATCCTCAGAAAGATCAAATCAGTTTTTAGTGTCCCGATTGAGACACTTTGAGGCGGGTTGTGACACGATAAAAAAAAATACATAAATTAAAAACACTTTCCTGGAAGTGAGGGTTCGAATCCCACTTGTGACATCAACAGTTTCAGACTAAGATTATGGTTTTATTTTACTGTTTCGTATATTGTTAATATAGACTGAATGTTTATAAAGTAAACCTATGCTCTGCCCTCTCCTCAGTTGAATAGTTATGGCCTCCTTTGCTCCACACAACTTCTCCTGGGTGGAGCCAGGCAAACTGGCTGGACTGGCGATGCCCAGGATGCCATGTGAATACCGGTATATGGTGGACAATGGCATCAAGCACCTGGTTTGCCTCTGTGAGAGGAAACCACCCAACCATGACTCATGCCCAGAGTTACAGCTTCACCACATCAAGATAGTTGACTTTACTCCTCCTTCACCCAATCAGATTGATAGATTCCTCTCTATTGTGGAAGAGGGCAACTCCAAGGGTGAGGTAAGATCTCAGATGCTGACAGGCTGTGCATGATGGATGGTTATGCATTTAACAGTTGTATGCTACCTCAGTACTGTAACTTAAAACATTTGACATTAAGTTTCATTCCTGTAAACAAACGTCTTCTTTTGCAGGTTTTCCCCTAACATAGCTAAGTGCTACACTCTGCCAAGAGCCCAAAGGGGGGGGATAATAGATTATTTTTAAAATGTATTACATAGCATTAGTAATATAATTTATCCATTCTGGGAACAGCAAGCCTAGAAGAAATACTCCATAACCCCCAAAATATTCAGGGATACTTTATAGATAACTGACTCAAATAGTGATTGTATTGTTTTCTACAGGGTGTGGCAGTTCACTGCATGCATGGTCATGGGAGAACAGGGACAATGCTGGCCTGCTACCTGGTGAAGACCAGGAAGATTTCTGGGATTGACGCGATCAACGAGATCCGTAGACTGCGGCAAGGTTCAATTGAAACTCACGAACAAGAGAAGGCAGTGGTGCAGTTTTATCAGCGCATTAAGTAACATTGATTAACTGCTTCCACTAAAAGAAGCAGCAAATAGTTACTGTTAATAAGAAAATGATGTAAGAAGTGCCTTAACTACTCCTAAATGAACATTTTATTACCTATTAAGAAAATACAAGAAGGAACAACAGTGCTGAACAATATTATGTTAAAATTACCCATTTTTTGCCCTTGGGACATTTGATTAATAGATGCTGTCATGATGCTAGGAAATAATTTTTTTTAATTTAAACATTTTTGTCTTCTGAGCTTTCTGTTTATGAACTGGACGCCAAGGAAAAAAGACGCTGGCGCTCCTTGAATGTTAGCTTCTCAGGAGCCGACGCTCTCTTCATTTTCTCCTCCTGGTTTCTGCAAATACAACCATCACATGAGAGATACCTGAATTATATCACATACGGGTGAAACAAACATCCTGTGCTGTTTTAGAATGTATTTATAAAGGGGACTTTACTTTATAGATTTATTTTACTCAGGGATATTATTCCGTTCTATTTTGCACCACTGTGTGCAGATGTATCATTAAGTCTTCTTGAGAAGAAATGTGGCATTAGTAGCTGCCTGTTAAATTAGATCAGGGATGGGGAATTCCAGGCCTCAAGGGCCAGTGTCCAGCAGGTTTTAGATATCACCTGGGTCAACACACCTGAATCAAATGATTAGTTCATTACCAGGCCTCTGGAGAACTTCATGACATGTTGAGGAGGTAATTTAGCCATTTAAATCAGCTGTGTTGGATCAAGGACATACCTTAAACCTGCAGGAAACCGGCCCTTGAGGCCTGGAGTTCCCCCACCCCGGAATTAGATTAATGTTCCGCTTTGTGTGCCAAAAAAAGTGTAAACTCACTCTTTTGATGCTGCTTGATGAACATCATGAGCTAATCCACTTAATCGCTGAGCTGCCAAAAACATGGACATTTTCCCAGTTAGAATCAAATGACATAGCTGATATGCACACATACTTTTCTGAATAAACAAAACTGACACAACAACATTCACTTTTCTTTAATGTGTGAATTAAGGATCACCTCTCTTTTCTTCATCTTCCTTTTTGGAGAGGTGAGTTCCCGTCTGCTTTTCCGTTTTGTCCTTCCCACTAGAGCTTCTTGTGTTGTTCTGAACCAGGAAATAAAAGACAATAATGCAAATTATTGGGTGTTTTTTAGTTGTATCCACAAATAAATTTGTCATTACAGAAGTATGCATGTACAGCTATGGTTAGATATGTTAGTTATGGTTAGATTCATTATGGACATGAACTTCTTGGTAATTTTGACCTTTTAATGTTTTCTTTAATAATTTCCTTTTCTTTGGAATGTTCTTTTTCCAAGGGTAGAATGATTGTACAGCAAACGTCTTTATTGACTTAAAACATCAAGAATTGGGTGCATAAGATTGAATTTGAATTGAAATTTCCAGTAGCAAGTTGCACCTTGACCATACACATTCAGTCAATACGTTTCTGGCATGAATCTGGCTGCATATCTGACCTCTCTTCTTGGCAGAATAGGTAGAGTTCATTGAAACTGGCTGGCTTCCTGGCATAAACCTGGCTTTTACGCCTAATCCACAGATTTTCAATGGGGTTGAGGTCAAGGAATGGGAAGGCCATTGCAGAAGCTTAATGTTAGCCTGAGTTATCCTTTCCAAAACCATTTTTATGTGTATATGGGATCATTGTCCTGTTGGAGCACCCAGTTTTGTTCAAACTTCAAACATCTAGCTGTTGATTTGAGGTGAAATTTACATCCATGGGGATGTAAAATTGGCTTCACTGTGGACAGTGACGCTGGTGTTCCAGCAGTTTCCAGTTCATGGCAGGGTTGAGCCTTGGTGGTTTCTTAACCAGTTTCCTTTCATCCAAATATGACAATTTGGGTCTTCTTCCAGACCAAAGTGGTGACACATCTTTCTTTTACTCATTAACATTTGTTTGAACTGATGATCTCGGTCTCTATAGTTGCTTAGAAATGGCTCCAAAAGACCTGCCAACATGTGTAAAGCTACAGTTCTCCTTAAATCTTCACTGAGTTCTTTAGACTTTCGCGTTGATCAATCCAACGAGTGCCGTCAATCAAATCCCTTTTATGCTGACAAAGAGAAAATTCTAGTTATAGTCAACCATGATGACGAATGAGAAGTTAATAGGCCTTGGAACCATCAACAAAACTTAAGAGTCTATGTATACTCGAGGCTGTATTTAAACTTCGGTATATAAACCGTGTGGTTTAGAGAAACTCAAAATAAAGTCCATCGAATTCTTGTATTTTGAATCATTCCACCCTGGAAAAAGAACCAATCAAAGAAATCATTAAAAGCCCCATTTTGCTATGATATTTAGGTACATGAAGAGTGTATATAAACAAATAATTTAAAGCTGACTTTTTTTCTTAACACTCTCTACTAAAGTCCTAGAATAAATTACCATACTAGGCTCCCTTTAATACACTTTACTTAATACCACAAAAACTTTTGGGCGTCTCTGTGTTCAGCTTTAAATTAGACGAGCTGTGTGACCTAAATAGGAATTGGAAGAGGTTCCAACAGTGTTGTGTATTAACAGTGTCTGAACAGCATACACAAAAAACAGGCTCAGAAAGTAAAGTTTTCAGTGTGTTTTCTCTTTAACCTTGGCCTGTGACATGCTGTTCTCTAGCTGCTGTATCATCACCATCATGTCCAAATCGTTATCTTCATCCTCATCATCTCCTCTCTGCTGAATTTCCTGCAGCCTCTTCTGAAACTGCCACTCCAGGTTGAGCTTTCGGAGTCGGTCGTTCTCCTCCGCCGTGCGCTTAGCTTTAGCCTGAAGCTCTTGCATCTCCTGCTGCAGGAACTCCACCGCTTCAAGCCTCTGCTGCTTCTCCAGCTTCTCCTGGGCTTCCCTCTTCCAAGGATCAGACATATCCAGAGGGTCTTTCTGTTTCATTGGACCTGTGCTCTTTTTCTGTGAACAGGGAGGTTCTTGGAAGGAAACATGCTTTGTTGGAGTGATACTCACTTGAGGTTTTGCTACTTGATCTCTGTGCGTGTTGAGTTTTTGTGATGAAAGTGAGGGCTGAAGTAGCTTCTTAGTTGGAGATACTGGACATGCAGAAGTACTACTAGCTTGGCTTTGAGGATTCTGCTTGTGTCCATTGATTTGAAGAGTTCGGCTCATCTTCACTGCCAGCGACGAAGAACTCTGCTGGAAAGTAGTGAGTGGAGGATTTGACTGGTGGCTTGCTGCTCTTGTTAGGGGGATGTCGATGCGTATCGGCTGGATTGAAGGTGTGGATGTTGAGTGTTGTGAAAAAGGGGTTCTCCAGACACCGGCACAGCTTACACGGCTGACCTGCTGCTGATTTGTGGGGGAGCTGTTATCAGAGAGGATGTCATGAGTAGAAAGACAAGAGCGGATAGGGAAAGACGTGCAGTAGTTCTCAGTTTGCTTTGCACCCTGATCCTTCTGTGTCCACTTGCTCTGACTTTTGTCCAGCAGGGGGCGTCCACTGTCTGTACACAAGTTCTCCTGAGAGAGGGCTTGGCGCTAGAGGGGGATAAATAAAGAGATTTTAATGTAATTCTTTCTAGCTGTACTATTATGACTTTGCTTATGTATTTCTTTTAATGTCTTGGTACACCAAAACTTACCATGACGTTTAGAGATCTATTGGAGCTCTGTCCAGCTAAAGGTTTCAAAGACACTTGGAAAGTTTGCTGTGGTTTGCTAGGTTCAGATACATTCCTGTCCTGGGATCTAGGGTTCGGTAGTGTCAAGTATTCCCAGTGGAATTTCTGACCACAAGAAAGGAAAAAGTGTTACGCTGAATCCTTAAATATTTAAATGTATATGGCCTGACAAGTCACTGAAAATGTGTTAAAAACATTGGTCAACAACGATAATATTAATAATAATCTCACATCAGAGCAAAGATTTTTAGTGGACACAGAAGCGGTGCTGTTTCCTGTGAAAGGGTCAACAAGTTTATCGCCATCCTCCAGGCAAAAGTCTGCTGTAATAAGAAGAAAATAAAAGTACTGCAGCTGTTATTATGACTCGCTCTCCAATGTTATGCATATTTAACAGTAAGAAATATGTGCGGTTAGCGCTCAGCAACAAAAAGTGACAACAGGAGAAGAGCGCCCACCGGCCATGTTGGGGTTGGAGCGATAAAATTGTCTGTTCCTCTGCATTATCTGCTGTTTCTTCCTTCGATTGCCTCCATGGAGCTGCTCTGAGGGACTGTGGTCCTCTGTGCTGTACTTTATGCAGGCTTTATTGTTTGGCTTAGCGTGGTCTCTCTCCCCTTATGAGGCAAGAAAAGGTCTTTGTCAGGTAAAAGAAGGTAGAAAGTAATGGAAAAAAAGCTGAGGTTTGATTTGAGTGTACTGGTGCTTGCCTGTAGTCTTCTCTGGGGTGGATTCTCTCAGCAGGGCTTCTAGGCCGTGGTAACTCGCTGCAAATTTTGCAACCTGTAAGGTCACAATGGGGCCAGTTTGCATCATGATCGCTGCTGCCCTAAACCAGTGTAAGATTAATAAGGTTACTTTTCATTAATGTCACAGTTTAGAGATTGTTTCGGAATTACTAAATACTTAAACTTGGCTAAAACATTCTTAAATTTTGGCATTTGTAAAGTTAAAAACATGCTACTCTCAACCAGCTAACCTGTGTTGTGCGTCTAATATTTACATTGCAGTTTTGGGGGGGAAAAGAAGACAAATAGTTCATGAAATTCAGTATAATGTATCATATTAAAGGGAACAGAAAGAGCAACACACTTTATTATTTATGTTTTCAAGACTACGCCCTACACTGTCACAGTGACGCAATAAAAAGTTTTGGAAAATCACACACTGCATGAAGCATGAGTTTTTACAGACTGCAGAGGCCAAAGATTTCAGTCTATTCTGCTCTATTAATATGGGAAAACATGAGAAAATACACAATTTTGGAATGTAATGCTTCAAGGTCAGAAGTCAGGATCACTCAAATTGGGGAAAAAGCTTTAGTTTTCTTTATCTCGAGATTTTAAAGCAATATATTAATCACTGGAGGCCAAACCGTTATTTCAATATGACATTATATGATGGGAATATCAGTGTCTGTACAAGTTTCACTAATTGTAAAAGAGAATAAGTCAGGGTTATTCTTATTCACTTATGATCTCTCCTGCAGTTTTCAGCTTAGACTAACCACCGTCCTGCTTTCAAAAAGAAAAAATAAGAATAGCTAAACATTTCCCTGGCTGGTGTGCAGTAGCTACCTTTCTTGGCTGAGACCAACCAGGCTTTGACCATCCACACTGAGCAGCTGATCTCCAGCAGTTAACTGGCCATTCTAGACAGAGTAAAGAGACACAGTTTGATTAAGTGCGTACTTCCGCAGTTCATTGAAAATTCTGCTCCTCTTTTTCAAAGATGGACCTAAACTGTGTTTATTCTCACCATTTCAGCCGGTCCTCCCTTGACGATGGATTTAATATAGATCCCGAGGGTACACTGCCCAGCTCCCTGCAGCAAAATAAGAGGCAGGCTGTTTTTGACATCTGTAGTAGTGAATACTAAAATGCTAAAAACTAAGAAATAGTCAGGAATAAACGAACGGTCACCTTGGCAGCTACAATGCTGACCCCCATCCCACTGTTCAAAGGTTTGTTCAGTGTGATCGTCATAATCTCTGGCTGCCTATGTGCTGCCTGTCAAAGAAGAAATTATGCACCCTTAAGTCAAAGTAAAATCATATTTCAACACATCTTGGGCCATGTGTTTCTTTTTTGTTTTCGTTTACCAAATATGTACTCTCTACAGAAGGGTCAGATTCGCTGAAATAAATGGTCCAGTCCCCTTTGGAGTTTGGCTGGGGTGTTAAAGAGCAGAGACCTGTAAGAGAAGGATGTAATATGGTGAAGCAAAGATCCCATTTTAGGTTTAAGTACAGTCGCTTACCGTAATCTGAATTTTTAAAAATCCATACCTTTTTGGCACATTGGCTCCAAAAACTCTCTAAACCCCTGAGGGATTCCTCTCACAGTCTCACAGGAGTATCCTCCCTCCGGCAGCAGGAAGGGCAGGTGGAGGTCGAGGCTCTCCTGCAGCTGGATGTCCTGTCCTTCGCTCCGAATCAGGTTATCTGCTGAGGCCTCGGCAGCTGTCACTACAGCATTGATCAAATCCTGCAGTGAGGACAGGCAGCGGATCACGCAGCTGAAATATTTCAGGAAAAGGTCGATGTGCTGTATAGAGTAGATTGCTATTAGTCATTATGTGGCAAGGCTTCAGGAAACGGATATCCAATCGGCTGGGACTCAAAATCTGGAAAAGGACCCTGATCTCAGACCTCAGTTGCAAATGAGTGCTGTTACCTTCAGGCAACTATAGTAATGGAGCAGGTATTGGTGCTAGTTATAAAGAACAGCAGCAATAATATAAGTTAAAGATTTATCAGTTACAGTTAATATAGTTAAAATACTGTATATTCAGTATTGCTTAGTTAAAATTAGTTTTTGGACAGATGTAATGCTTTGTTTTATATGCACTGTAAAAAAAAAATTATTTCTAATAATCTTGTAAGTCTTAGCTAAAACTATTCCTCTGTTCTGCTGCATGTCCGCCTCACGATGCTCAGTTCTTCTTCTCATGTACTGCCTACACCCAGACATTCTCAAGCCAACCAAGAGGCAAAACCTCTCTCGCACATCGCGAATCTGCTGCTCAGTCTCCTCCCAGTCAAACATGCTCAAAATACCTCACACATGAGGTGTTCAGTCTTTCCTAAGGAACCACTAACACAATCTAATATTAGATGCAGTAAATCATACCCTAGTTAACGTTACCATGGGGCGGTTTTTAGAGTGAACGTTTTAGAGGTGTTGATATAACTGTTGGACTTTTCGATGACTTAGTTTATACAAATGGAACAACGACACCACTGTGGAAGGACAAAAAAAAAACCCTGCAGTTCCTCAAATGTCCACTTGAGGCTGGCTTCCAAAAGCGAGTCCATTTTCATAGATTTCAGAAGCATTAAAAAGTTTGAATATATTCTGTTAGAAGAGTTTTCAGCTAATTCCCCAGTTTATGTTGTAAATCTTTGCCTCATTCAAAAGCACTTCTTTTTTATTTAATTGTTTTCTTTCTAATATTTACATTCCAGTTAAGACAACTTGAGGTTCAGTACTTCCCCAAGGATAATTTAGGATGCAAACTATCAACCTTCCCATTGGCAGATGACCTTCTCTACCTCCTGAGCTACAGCCGCCACACATTTTCAACTCACAGATTTTACTAAAGCTTTAAGTTGTGGATTATTAGGGGTGTGGTGGGTGCTTCCTGAGACTGCAAGGGGTTACTTCAGCCAATTCAAGACATTAAACTGGACTTTGCTGTGTTTGCACTGTTGGTGGCTTTTGACTTTTTGATTTAGGCGTACAACAAAAGCTATAGCCCTGTCCTCTGCCTTTGTTGTATGTTACTTAGCATTAATAAGCATTAATTGGTATCTCTCTGAGCTGTTACCTGATCGAGCATGATGGGACATGATGGATAGTCGGCGTAAACATTTGTTCTCAAACTCCCGAATAAAGTAATATGACAGCTCAATTTACTATTTCTTATATATTATTCATTATCATATTATTCACCATTAATTATTCACACAGATCTATACAGCGGCACTCCTTTTCTGTGGTGAAGCTTTTAATTCAGCAAGGCACACTAACCCTACGTTTATGCCAGCGTACTGTTTTCTCTGTCACGTGAAAATGTGTTTCACATAATTTGACTAACTGATCTTTAGAGTTGGACCTTTTCTTTCAAGGATTTACAAGCATGAGTGGAAGTGGAAGAGCAGACTGAAGGTACTCACAGGGGGGATGTGTGGCTCATTGGTTGCATAGAGGTAGCCAGCCAGCAGCATGTGCAGCTGCAGTGAGTTCAGCTTGAAACAGGTTGTCTGGATGTCCTTCGCATCCTGCATTGAGTACTTGTTCATGGTCAGGAGGGTGGTTGCCTAGAAACAGCCAGGCAATGCTATTTTAACGGCTTTAACCAAATGAAACGCGCCGTAAATTAAAGCCAATAATACATCTGTCGAAAGCTCTTCGTATTAGAAAAAATAAAACCTGGTTCAGGTTTAAATCATTTTTGAGGTAGAAATTTTTAGTTTTGGTAAAAAGTGCTACTGTTTTAACAGTATTAAAACAGAGAGTTGCATACCTGGATGATGTGGCCCAGGTGGCAGTCAGCTGCCAGCTCCAGGCCCTGTCTCTCTGCCCAGGCTTCGATGGTTGTGAGCCTCTGACGGAGAGCAGCTCCCCAGTAGTGGGAGTGCAGGCCTGGGGTGCTGGCTTCAGGGCTCATGAGCTGATTGAAAAGCCAGACGCTGATGTAGTGAAAGAGCTGAGAGAAGAGCTGGATGGTTAGGGCAGGGTTGACCTGACAACGGCGCAACAGAGACATGGTGTTCATCAAAGTGTTAAGCACCATTTCTGCAACAGGAAGACAGAAAATAGACCGTTTAGTAAAGTCAAGGATCCAAAAACAGTTCACTTAGTAAAATAAGTGAATTAAATATATGCTAATTTAATAACCAAACCTGCACCTATACCAGCTGGCAGGGAACCATATTGCTCAGGATCAATCAGAAAGGTTGGCAAATGTTTCCTCAGCTCATTCTGCAGACACTGTAGCAGACAACTGGAGTAAAAAGTATAACAATTAGACTTTGGGTGACACTATGCATAAGATTAGATCAAATCAGAGTAACATACATAAGATACAAAAATATAATGTAGTTGCGCATAAACATGCAAACAAGATTTTAAAGTTTTAAACAGCAGGTGGGCAGGGGCTATATTCCCTCTCACTGACATCATACAGAGCCAGGAGAAGAAAAAACTTTCAGAAACGTGTCCTTATACTTGTGTAACAGCAGATATAATGAAAAACACAGTAAGTCCTCTCTAAAGTTCTTGTTTTTACTTGTTTCACCACATATAAAAACACATCTTTAGATCATATTAAACAAAGTGAAAAAATTAAGAAGATGACATGTTCAAGTCAAACAGAAGGCTATGGCCTGATTGTGTCGTGTCTACCTGTAGGCTTTGTGCACCAGGTGGGACAGGTCCAGCTGGCTCTGCTGTGTCAGTGGGCTGAGGTCTTGGTCATGCTTGAGGAAGTTTAGCAGCTCAGAGGAGTTGGCCATCCAGAAGGCGAGAGCCCCTCCAATGGTCTGCTGCCTCTGGAAAGGTAAATGTAGCCCACATATGAGCATCGTGCAAACTTAAAGAACACCTGCAAACATAATTCTGAAGTGTCAGCGTCTGAAAGTCCACCTTGACTGTAGACATAATTTAAATTAAACAATAAAGTGACATTTCCTTGAAGTTAATATTTGCAAATGTCACAGAATCTGTCATACACTTGCCTGGATGACCTTCCCTGTCATCGACACCATTTTGTTACTGATCGAGGTTACACTGTCTGCGTGCTCTGAGGTTCGAGAGTCTTGACCGTACCGGCGTTGTAGAGCAAACCGGCACGCGGCGTAGAGGACGTATGCAGGCGAGAGCTTGAAGTGAACGGTGGAGCTATTGGTGTAATTTATAACTGCACACAGGAAGGGCTCTGCAACTAAATGTGTAAAAGACACCAGCAGGGGGCAGGAGGACATTATGAGAGAGTCTGCAAATGCCTTGTATCAAACTATAAAATGCTTATTTCATACTCACAGTTATCAGAGAACTGAACGCCAATTGGTAATCCAGCTTGATCTGAAAGTTCACAATTAGATTTGGATTTAGAATTTAAATATGCCAGACAGTGTCCAAGACATTTATGATCCACTCTGTAGTGTTAAGGTTACTCACCTGCAGCAGCCTGCCTCTGTGGTCTTTTCTTTTCTGTGCAAAATTTCTGTGCATCAATGTTAGACAAGCAAATGCTGTCATTGTTGAGTGAACTTTCAGCTGGCCTGGATAATAATTTAAAAGGAGAGGATGTTATTCTGATGGTTCGGTAGGTGTGACACTGGTAGTCTGGCAAATAAGAAGTAAAAACTGCGAACAATGAAACGTTTTACCCATTCTCATCCTCTGAAGCTTTGTCATCTGTGTTGCTGTTCCTCTCTTTCTTCTTTCCTTTTCTTGACAGCGTCCTCTTAAAGTTTTGTATGAAGCCTCCTTTCTCTTTCTCCTCGAACTTTTCCTTTATTGTTAAACACATAAAACGATGGCGCGGGTGTCAGACAGTACGTTACAGTTATAATTCAGGTTCGATGGGTGTTAGAGTTACCTCCACACTGTCCTTGTCTTTCTTGAGCACAAAGCGTCCTTCTCTGTTGGCTGAGTTCCAGTTTAATTGCACAACTAAAGGTCTCTCATTCAGATCCAGCTTGCGTTCTTCTTCCATACAAAACATAGAAAGCAGGAAGAGCTTAGTTACTGAATCATATAAGCGACTAGAGCACGTGGCTGTGCTTGATTACTCCTTTATATCTTGTTTTAAAAATATTAACATAATGATAAAACTGACATTTCAGTATTACCCACACATGCCACTATAAAAGCAAATAAGCAGCCAGAAACATGCAGTGTCGTCACCTGTTTTCTCTTGAGTTAATTGCTTACCCCTGTTGTTGTGGATTTCATACAGGGCATAACTAGTAGTCAGCATTTTCATGTCGGGCCTGAATTTCTCTGACAGCATGTCAATGATCTCACGAGTCACTGAGTTGCTGCAGACGCGCAGACACTTCGTGGCCACGTTGCCTTCAGCAGGGTCCTCGAAGTAGAAGCGCATCACGCCATGAAATTCCAGATTCTGCCAAGAAACGTGACGTTTTTAGAGTGTTTTGCGTGTTTGCCTTTCATATTACTGCAGTCGTGAAAGAACTAAGACGAAGTTTGAACCAGCAGCTTGAGTATATGCAGGGTAACCAGTCATACATGACAGCTTTGAACTGTGTCCTGTGTTTTCTGTTCATTAAATTTACCTTTTTTATTGCATTAAAAAAAAAACACGCTTTTCTATCCTTCTGTGTCCTTCCTTAACTGTGAAGGTGAATAGACTTTGAAAAGGAATGGACCAATTTAGTCTTTATAAAGAGCTGTTTTCTATTTAGGAATTTAAAAAGCTTTCAGAATGTCCCTGAGAACCGTTCCTGCTGCTCCTCATGTCTAAAACAAAACAAACGACCCCTTAAATCTGAAGCTAAAAACAGGATTCCAACTGAGAAAAAGTCTGTTTTCTAAGACTTGGAGCTTGGAGTTAAGAGAACATTTGAATTGTGATCAGCTGGTTATAGCCCCGCAGAGAGAAACAGGCAGTACAGCTTACGCTAAATGTAAGTTAAATGAGCAGAGCAAGATTTACAGTTTCTGCTGTCCTCTATACAGTTGTGCTCTGAAGTTTATGTACAATTAGTTTTATGGTAATTTTAGGCTTTTAATGATTTTACTGAGCTGTTGTTTTTTCAGGGCGGAATAATTATACAGTATACATCTTTAATGACCTTAAAAAACAAGAATTGGGTGCAAAGTTTTCATTTATTTTGGATTTTCTTTATACACTCACAAAAAATATTTTAATAAGTGATGCTGGAGTTTCCACAATGTCTTTTAAGTTGGCAAGGCCAAGGCCTGTTAACTTCTCATTAGTAATCATGATCAAGTACGACTGGTAGTTTTTCTTCGAAAAGCATTTGTTTGACAGCACTCAGTGGATTGACCAATACTCAGAACGATGGAAAAGTAGATATACACACCCTGTGAAGGTCTGTTAGAGCCTTTTTTAAAACAACTGCAGATTCCAAGATCATCATTTCAAGCAATTGTGTATATAAATACATGTTGTTAAGATGGAAGAAGACCCACGTATCCTGTGACTCCAGCCAACTGTAATTTCCATCACCAGTTAAACTTAATCAGATAAAAATAGACATTATAATTTCCCTAAGTGGTGTCTTCTGTTGTTTTCTAACCTCATAACAAACAAATATGTGACATTTATTTGGGGGGGAAAAGAAAATTATCATTTTACTGAAATTATGAAATTACTGTTACTAACAGCCTGAGGCCTTTCTTTGTGGAGTTTGCATGTTATTTTTGTGCCTGTGTAGGCTGGATACTCCAGTTTCCCTGGGGTACACCCTTTCTAGGGTGTACCCCACCTGCACCTGCCCAGTGACAGCTGGGATATGCTCCAGCCATGCCCCTCTGTGACCTCGAACTAAGTGATAATGAAAGTGAATAGAGGCTTCTGTATTTTTATATACTTTTGGGGTTTAGCCTTTAATTGATAGGACAGTGGAGAGAAGACAGGAAATTTGGGAGCAAGAGCAAGGAGAAGACACGCAATAAATGGCCCCAGGGCAGAGTCAGACCCAGGCTTCTACAGTAACTTTATGCAATATGATTAAAAGCAGAGACTCAACCCAGTGAGCTAAACAGGCCCTCGGAAGCTTCTGTATTTAAATGTTGGGGCTATTTTCAAACACAGACTTTCTGTGTGTTCTGCAATTTTGGCTACAGTAGCTCTTTTGCAGGATTAAACAACATCAGCCTACTTTTGCAGAGCTTTGGATCTGTTCACCCAGCTCTTATTCCTTTACCCAGTTGGTAGGCACTAAGCACTACCAACAAGACCCGTTGTTTTGGAGATGCAATTCTCTTGCCTTCACAGATTGTCTTATCAAAGTCCATCCTCACAGAGCCACTGGCTGCTAAAGTCTGGTCACCGCTCAGACATAGTGAAGCTCAGTGGGATGTTGCACACAAGTTCACTGGCTCAACCAGTAATTTATCAGTGAGAACCTTTTTTTGCAGAACCTCTACTATTCATTACATTTGTATTTATCTTCAGAGCTTCAACAGATAAAACTAAAAAATCAGTTAAGAGCACTTCCAATTAAAATTTCTGTAACCCTCCAGTGCAAGGAAAAGTCTCAGCCTGGCCACCTCAGTAAAAAGAATAACTACATACTAACTAAATAACTTCATATTTCAGTGGTTTGAAAACTGTGGCTGGTGGGTGAATATAATATAGCACACATATAAATAAACATTTTCCCTATTAACCACGAATATTTCAGTTATTTTACAACAGATAATTTTCCTGTTTTGGAACATAAAAAGTGAAACAGCAACAAGAATGTGCTAGTGGCAAAACATCTGATCAGACCAGAAATGTAAAGGCCAAAAGTACGCAGCTGATTCTTCTGTAATAATAACCAGTAATTTGATATAAATAAATTTGAAAAACTGAATATCTAAATACTTTCTATTGATCGGCTAACTGAATTGTTCATTAATCATTTTTAAATGAGCTTTTAAAGTAACATGTCTGTGTCTTATAATATCAAATAGCACCAATAATTAAAAGTAGAAAAACATTTTTATCTTTGAAACTACATCTAAAACTGTGGCACTGACAGAAAATACAGAAACCTTCACAAACACAGATATTTTGTGTTCCTCACCTCGTCGGGTTGGCTGATTTCAAACAAGTCCAGTCTGTTATTGTTCCACTGTCTGATGACTTTCCCTAACTTATCTTGTTCGTCCTCTTCGGGCATTTTTAACAACCAACCTCAAAGTTGTTTTCTAAATAACAGCAAAGCTCCTTCCTACAAAAACAGGCTGTTTCAGTAGGACTGCAGCTCTCATCGAATCTATTCCCCACTTACATTGTTCTCTGCAGTGAATTCTTAAACATAGTTGCCTACTTAATACTCGCATACTCATCCCCTCTTCAAGCCCCCTCACCGCTCTGCCCTCATTTAACAGGTCAGTGGATCTTTGTTATGTGAGAGACACAGTTTCCTAATCACACATTTGATACAAGAAAATAATTCCCACGTTTATCGGGCAGCACAGATTTAATCTATCATCTTCTCTTTTCATTATTTTCACCACTTTCAAACATAATTGTCTTTAAAGATTGTGTTTTGCTGAGAAAACATTTTTTCTCAGTCACCTCTTTTTTTTCTTTTTTTCTTTTTTCACAGCATTGTTTATGCTTGAGGGAATCCCATTTCTCACGCATGCCATTGATTTTCAGCACAATTTATAGTTACATGTCTTCCCATGTATGTGGGGCAGCTTTTGTTGGCTGCTCCAAAGCTTTCTGGGTAAACCTTCGGTGGAACAAAAGGCGTAACAAAACCATCCTCAATTATACATACAGTATTGATTTTTCTTTTTTAAATGAACAATCAAGCGTATTGTTGTCTGGATGATGGAATGTGCAGATTTCTCAGAGAAGCAGAAAAACAAAAAACTACATTAAAGTTTCTTCCATTATTGTCTGTTTGATGAACACATCGAAGCTCCAGCCCAGGAGAATAACTATATATATATATATATATATATATATATATATATATATATATATATATATATATATATATATATATAGTTGCGCATTAGCTGTCAAAATAAAAAATGCGCACAAGGGTTAGGGTTAAATTTAAAAACTGTACTTTTGAGTTAAAATATATATTTATAATTTTAATAAATGACAAATTAAAAAGGCATGAACATTTTTTTTGTATCGAAAAAACATCGAACCGTGACACCAAAGTATCGAACCGAACCGTGAATTTTGTGTATCGTTGCACCCCTAATATATATATATATATATATATATATATATATATATATATATATATATATATATATATATATATATATATATATATATATATATATATTTCATTTAAAAGCTTAGTTTATACAGTGTTTTATATATAAGGTTATATAAACATATAATGGTGTAATGGTGTGGAGAATGTTTTCTTGGCACACTTTGGTACCAACTGACCACGTTTAAATGCCATAGCCTTGGTATTGTTGCTGAACATGTCGATCCCTATATTACTACATTATACCAATCTTCTGATGACTAATTTGAACAGGATAACACTATCTCACAAAGCTCAATGCAGCTATATGTAGCTCTAATGACCAATCACATTGGAACAGGGTTACAGGCGGGTAAACAGTGCATGTGAAAGTAACAAAAGAAAGCTATTGCATCTGCATTTCAGAACCAGGTTCACTGAGTTGTGGTAGTGGGATGGATGTATAGATAAACCAATATAGAGCTGAATTGATGAAAGAGGTGTTTATTAAACACAATCAATAAAAGGAACAAAAATGATAGTACAACATAAGGGTCTTGTAGGGGCCAAAGTGTTTTATAAATGGCTACATGCTGGCAAAATTGCGTATTTGGTGTTTGGGTCTGTAACTCAAATACCTGAGGGTTTTTTTTTTAGTTTTAACACCCCTTTTATCTCAAGGAGACATAAAGGTGCTGATCCCTTATTCATTTGACTGTCAATAACACCTTGTGTGTTTCATCACTTCACAGTGTCTATATTTCTAGTTAACACTTCATATGAATGTAACACAAGTCTGCACAACCACGGCAGTTTTAAATAACTTTTCACTGGCTGTGAAGCTACTGTTCAGTGTATTGTAAACACAGGACATCTGCAGAAAAAAATCCACTAATGTTTTTCTCTGTGAAGCGTCAGACTTTCATCAAGCTGTTTCCCTCTGCATATTTCGATTTCTCTTTCTTCCTGTCAGAAAGCGCACACAAACAAAAATGAAGGACTTCGAACATGAATCTCTCTGCGGCAAATGCCTAATTGGAAAACTGGGCTTTTTAAGCACACTCTTGTCTCTTAGACATCAAACACTGATTTTCTTTCTGCTGTCTTCCTCCCTCCTCCAGTGTTTTTTTCAGCACATTTCTATTTCATGTTTTGAAATTTATTTTTCATTATCCTGAAACATTTCTGCAAATCAATTCTATGATCTCTGGCAGGGCAACTATAGACATCTCCTGTACACTGTACCACATCAACATCACACCTGAAACAAAGATAACATATGTAATATGCTAAATACTGTAAATTTTACTATATACAAAATAGTCGCAGGTAGATCAAAAACTTTAAATTAACTGTAAAGAACCAGAGGCAGCTCCAGCCACATACTGGCCAGTCTGTATAGCAGGAATGGGGCTACAATGGCTCCAGTGCCACTAGCTGATGAACACACTGACACACCCAGATTTCTGTGAGAAATTAAAACTGACAACAGGAAGTTAGAGCCACATTGGTCTGAAAAGTGAAGCCAATATAGAAGTGTTTTAAACCTGCTCTTTTTGTAATGGGCACCAGAGGGCGATATCGGTGGTTGAAAGGACTGGTAGACTTTTGCCTACAGAGATTTCACACATGATGCAAGTGCACATTGCTTTTGAGATGTCTCCAATAATGTGAATGTGATACAACCACTGGTTGGCGAGTGGTTCCTAGCAGTTGTTCACTGGGTGAAATCAGTTCAGCTCTAAAAGCTCCTATACTCCTATACTCTTTGTCTGTAAACTGTTAGCCGATAAACGTCTAGCTGCACAGTCAGATCCATCCTTCACTTGTCACCTTCAATTTCAAAACCAAAATGGCCATGGTGAAAGTGAGTATCTGAGGGAGCATCAAACCCTTGTTGACCAGCAGATAAAATATGAGCCCAATGGGAAGCTCCACCACAGCACAGAAAAAAATCCAAGAAGACATTGTTACGTGCTTGTAAACCTGGATCAAAGAATTATAGTATGGTACCATTGTGATGTATAAAAACATAAAATCCTTAATTGTAGTTTCAGACTGATTTACCAAGTATACATTAAAATTAGAGTGTTTTTTCTTATATTTGGTGTCCTGAACAAGTCCATAATTGACATAATTGGGTGTACTTCCTTCTTTTACTCCTAATGAATGATCTAAAAACATTTTAATAGACTGTTAAAATATTCCATTTGTAAATTGCATCTCCTATGTTAATAAGATTATACAGTTGTTCAAAAATGTTGTCATACCTCTGGTAGATCATGTGGTAAACATTTCCCATTGCATTTAGCATTGTTTGCAGCAACTTTCATGGCCTCCGTAGTTCTTTGTTGTGAAAACAACCAGTGTGGATCCTTTTAACAAACATAACACAACTTACTATTGGACTCAGCGTGAATATGAAGTGAAGATTAAGCATTGAATGTGTCACATTGAAGGAAAATTATATTCATACCAATGGTTTGAGATAAACAGGATGCAAAGAAGACTCATGGCCAGCTGCAGAGTCTTCCAGGAGGACAGGAAGTAAGCCAGACCAGCCAGGCAGGATAACCATGCCAATAGAGTAGGAAGTTCAAATCACCATGGCCACAAATTTCCTGTTGTTGGACCCAAAGAACTCAATCACTACGTAAAGAAAATAACATGTTTTAGCAGAACATTGAAAGCGGATCAGTCTAACACAACAAAGGAGACAATATGTGACAAAATATGCTAAATTAATCATCAAAGGGTAGATTTGATCTTTCGCAGCCAACAACCTAGTGTAAAAGATGGATAGATAGCTGCTAAGTCTAAGAATAGGGCTCCTTAAACCTCCATTCTATCTAGTGGCCAACAGGGGGTTCTCTAGTTAAAAAATAAAAGTATAAAAATGTAAAAGAAATCATTGTGTAGTTTTCACTTGATTTGATATGTCACTATTCATTTTGATTATGAGATTATAGTTGGAATCGCTAGTTTTAAGCCCTACTTAGTACAAAATCATGATCATTTTATAAATTATTTTCCAATTTAAAGTAAATCAGATGACAATCCAAGGAAAGATTTAGGCATTGCTACCCTGTAAGTTGCTACTTTATATCCTCAGTGATTTGATATCTTGTTTTAAAAGAGTGATGAAATGACTAAAATGCTAAACGAGCAATCAAAAAGGTCCATAAATCAGTCGGTGACGTCATCTAGGTCACAAAAGTTCCAATGAAAAATCCACATGCCAGGGAAACTTGATTCATGTCGGCGAGCCAGGATCTAAAAACTAGGTGGGAAGGAATTCCAAGAAACACAAAGATTAACACTGTTTTCCTTTGTGATTTCATGACTATAACAGTAAAATAAACCTAGTAAAAACCAAAGAACACAAACGAATCTGTGTGATGAGAATAGCAAGGGGGGCAATATTTGAAAGTTTAGATCCAGGAAAAGACTTCTTTTCACAACTGAAAATGGATTTCTTTAAAACTCTCATGGTAACATGGCTCACTTGTTTTATTTTTAGCTGCAGGACAGATTAGGTCATGTTCCAGAGTTACACAACATCACATGAATATTACATGTGATGCAATGAGTTTCTTCTCAAGTAGTCAAAACATGAATCAGTCTAATGCAAACGCAACCCATGAGCTCAATTACAACAGCTGTAAAATCAATTTAAAGATATATGGCATCATACTATAACATCATTGGAGAAATAGGAAAAAAATGACCATTTACCTTTAAAACAATAGTAGTGCGGTTAACACCCATCTGCTTTCGCACGCCACCGTCTGGGTTGCATTAGCAATCCGCTGCCAGTCAAGTTCATCATATTTCTTTTGGCTTTCGCTCCAGTCCACTGCAAATCTCTCACAACGGCTGAAAGATCCAGACTGTTCTGAGTGGGGAATGGTCACGTCCCGCACCTTGACATCACTCCATCCACATTCCTCCCAGAGGCCCTCAGATCCATGACTCCAGCACCAGTGATCCAGAGTGTGGCCTAAGAAAACAACTCCAACAAGTACAAAAGCGAAAACTATCAAGTGTGGCAATCTTCCTCTGGAATGGCCCAAAGTCTCATATCTGCATGATGAGTTTGTCCACGTTTGCCATCTCTGGTGATTAAGGACTGTCTTAAAATGATGGGTCTCTTAAGCAGTTCTAGTCTGAAGATGTCTAAGAAGAGTCTTGATCAAAGGCCTGCTTTTTTTTTATAACTCTTGAGTTTACTGCTCATCATTTCAAGGGTTTTGCGCAGGCTTATGTCATTAAACATGCAGCATTATGAAGCTTGATCCTGTGATTTATGTCTGCAGAGGTGCATTTTCTGCCTTCAGCCTTCATCTTGATTTTTATCGTTAAGATATATTTTTGAACTGCTCTTCTTCTGCTATTGCAAATTTGGCGAGAATTTTTCTTGCATCATTTTCTAATCATTGATTGAAACTCAGATATGAGAAGTAGCAGTTTTAACATCAGATTTTAAAGTTGAAAACAGTTATTGTTTCTGCAAAATGTATGCTTTTTAAGGTAAAATGCCATGTTTAAATGGACTTCATTTATACACCAGGTTTTATCACTTATCAAAGGACAAAAGAGGCTTCAGACCTTAGAATAGAGGCTGTGCTGCATCACCTCATTTTCGCAATGCTGTGTAAGCAATTGCTAACTGTGGAAACCCAACCATAAGTTGTAGTTTGTTATTATTACCTGATGTTGGACTTCAACCACTCAGCAGTTTGCACTTTTTGTTTCATGTGACAATGCATTACATGCAGTCAGTGGGTGACAGATGTGCACTTCGGACATGTTTAGGATGCATACTCTTACTGTGGAGCTGTAATTTAAAAGGGCTGTGTGTCGTTAAACACTTAGATGCCTTGACATATGTGCAAGTTACCCGTAGTGTTAATGCAATCCAAGAGTTCCAAGTGGAAAACTGGGACAGTGCAGTGATATTGTGTCTGTCATACGTTTTCATATTTAATCCATCCATCCATCCATTCGCTTCCGCTTATCCTTTTTCAGGGTCGCGGGGGGCGCTGGAGCCTATCCCAGCTGTCATAGGGCGAGAGGCGGGGTACACCCTGGACAGGTCGCCAGTCTGTCGCAGGGCCAACACACAGGGACAGACAACCATTCACACTCACATTCACACCTAGTGACAATTTTGATTATCCAATTAACCTATCCCCACAAGCTGCATGTCTTTGGACGGTGGGAGGAAGCCAGAGTACCCGGAGGGAACCCACGCAAACATTTAATGTACTTCCTATTTCATCATCTTATCTTTAAACTTTTAATCTGAATCTGGTCTCTTTGGCTGGTTTGCTGCTTGTGCCTCCATTACGTTTTGTAATTGATTGTGAATTCTGCTCTCTACCAGAAGGTCCTGAATGTCCAGTCATCAGTTTATACACTGAAGTTCAAGCTCACTTGATTCACTTAATACAGCAGGATATCTGAATGGCTAAAAAATACCAAAACTAAAATAAAGGCTTGGAGTGACCTTATCAAAATCCAAACTTAAATCTGATTAAGATGCTGTGGCATAACCTCAAAGAGGCCGTACATGCTTGAAAATCCTACAATGTGGCTGAATTAAAACAATTCTTCAAAGAGCAGCAGCCAAGATTCCTCCACAGCGATGTGAGAGACTCATTGCCAGTTCTTGCTAACGCTTGATTGCTGCCAAGGGTGGCACAATCAGTTATTAGGTTTAAGGGCAATTACTTTTTCACATGTAGATTTGGATAACTTTTTTCCCTTAATAAATAAAATAATTTTATTTGGGGTTATCTTTGGGTTATCTTTGTCCAGTACTGACATTTTTTTCATGATCTGAAAGATATACATATGACAAATAAGGAAAAAATGAAGAAATCTAAAAGGTGGAAAATACTTTTTCACAGCACTGTATAAAAAAAAAGTAATACCTTTAAAGCAGTTCTCACAAAATTATCGTTTCAAAGGTGGCTTAATAATCACATTTATCTTAACTTGATACAAAGAATGAATCAGCTGACATCATCTGTTTCTTTTTTCCTTTAATTAAGTCATGCCGTGCATGAAGGATTTTAATATTCACTGTGCAGATAAAATGTCCTCCACTGAGGGTCGGTCTATTGGACTCTGGCAGCGGTGAGAGAACAACACCCTTCCATGTTCGTCCAAAACAAAGTTGCCTCCCAGCTGGAACAAATGACAGTAACGAGAAATTATTCATAAATCTTAAAAGTCTTTCTTTGTGGTGAAAATTTAGTGAATTTCTCTATCACCTCTTAGAATTCATTAATACATAGATAGATGTGTTGCACAAAATAGTCATATTGAATTCTGATGACCTGAAACATGTCGTCTTGAATCCACGGAAGCTCTCGTGGAAACTCCATGTCGTTCGCTACATATTCAGAGTAGATCAGCATGTTACCGAAGTTTAACACTTTCTGCAGAGATGCTCCCAGACCAAATGCACTATACATCTGCAATACCAAACAATGAGTTAATTTATTTATTCATCAAAGACTGAAATGTGTATTGTCTGATGTTGACCCCTGACCTTTCTACTGGGATTCAGCAGCATGTCGTACTGACAGCCTGTTTGCTCTACCCAGTGTGATGCTCCCTCCTGACAGCCAAACGAAATGACCACCACTTGTACTGAGTGTGCATCCAGAGAACTCTGCAAAGTAACATTAGAGATAAAAGTATATGTAAGTTTTATATACTGTACTGGGGGATTTTAGAGATCAGCTGATTGTAGATATTTATGAGAATATCACACTGCATATACACCATGGTGCAGAAGTCTTGAGCCAACAGTTTACTGAAAAAAAGAAAACAGGAACACAGTGTATGGGGCAAAAACAGCATGTGTACTTTGAACTTAGGGCATTCAAAACTCTTCTTTGGATGTTGCTGCCTTTTGTTCCGTTCTCTGGTATCTTAACAGAGAATGGGGGGGGGGAAGCCTGATAGCCTTGAGGCTATTGTTGGGATTTTGGTGCTATATAAATAAAACTATTGAATTTGATTAAACTGAATGATCAAACACTGCTTCAATAATGAGTCCAGGATGTGGGGAGGCCAGTGTATGCCTAATTATGTTTCATTGTGTCTTTTTCTATCTATCAATGTTTACTTTTACTGCATTAACAGTGTTTTTGGGATCACTGTCAATCGGACGACTTTCAGATGGTATTATTGTGTGGTGTATCAACATCTGATGATACTTTTCTACATTCATAATACCATTTATTGACAAGAACCCCAACACCACTGATTGAAATGCAGCCCCATATCATGATAGAGTCATGTATTACGGATGACTGTAGATACTCACTACTTCCTCTTTAATGGTTTCCTCTACACACACTAATTACATTTAGACCCAAAACTTTTAAATTTGGGCTCAAGACCTGTTACCACTTTCTCCCTGTTTCCCTCCCTTAAAGACACACTGCACAGCATGTTGAGATATGCAAAGTTTTCACCTTATAACTCTTTGGTAATAATTTTTTTGGTTAAGCATTGTTATTAGGTGTGTGATGTTTACTTGATTCTTCTGCAGATCTTGAACGTGTAGACGGCAGAGCAGACAGGAGAACTGACGGATTAACACCAGCAATATCTTCTTACCTCTCCCAAGATATTTCTGCAGCGTTACTGTTCTGTCAAACACAAAGCCTCAGTAAAATATAAAGGTGCAAAGCAGACAGCACCAATGACGCATAAAAACTGGCAGATATATGAGGTTCATTGTTACGCTTTTTTAATAAGTGTGGAAGCATTAAAGACTTTCATCAAACCCACTCTCCAGTTCTGGCATCGATGAGCGGCGTATCTGGTGAAATGCATTTTGATTGATGATCGACATTGTGTATTTTAGGACTCAGTTGTAGCTCATCATCCAAACGCTGTAGAAAGGCATCCCACTGCACCTGCGGTACATTGGCTGCACTACGTAAAACGACCGTGGTGAGTATGCTTTTTAAAAATATTTTACATTTTGTATTAAAAGAACTCACTTCGAGCTCTTTAAAGTCCTGAAGAGCTTCTCTCAAAGCAGCACAGCTGGGAACATCATGCAGAATAGTTTTCAGGGGTCATGTCAGTTTATTAAGGCTGTGACTTACTGTACTATGTGAATCAGTGAGTGGATGCACAGCAATTGTGACAGCACAGGCTACAGCTGATTTGGCCTTTGTCATGTAATCTAGATGATAATACCTCGATACATTGTACAAGTTGAATTTTTGTGCTCTTACTTTGTATTTTTGCTCCAGAGATCCTCTGCATCCTTTTTTTGTTTAACAGACAGGCTGTGAAGCAGAAAAAATGGGCCTGAAATATAACACTTCATTACATATTTTAGCTAAAAATATTAAATATAATAAGGTTTAACAGAAGAGGCTGCTTAGTTAAACTGAAGGTGGGACTTTAGACCTGTTGTACAGAGTTGCACCGGCTTCAATCAGACCCAGCAGTGACTGTTTACGCTCTATGCGGATTTTCTGCCTGACGAATTCTTGGCACGAGCCTGTGCGTCACAAAGTGCATGAAGTTAGCAGCTAACCATCTGTTTCAGAGGATTCTTTATGTATAATGATTGATAGGACTTCTGCAACCCCTGCTCATGCTACGTCCATAAATTGTTTGACGACTGGTGTCTATTTTTATGTACACTTGTGTGACCTACCTTCCCTGCTTTCCTTCTCAGCAAGGTCCAGCAGAGCTTTTCCTTTTTCGACAAAAGATGAGAGAGCTTTTGCACAAGAAATTGCAGTTGAATCCGGTTGTTCTGCCATTTTTCTTTTAAACTCTCCAGCCTCTTATCGGGGACCGCAGTAACAACTGCCTCTGCTTTCTCTCAAAGTCCAGTCTGGCCAAGTTTAGAGCCAAAAGATTTTTGACTGAAGCTCAGTTTAAAGGGGAACGTCACTGATTTGTGACACAAGTGTTTGTTTGCAGGTTTTAAATGACTTATAACAAAACATTTAATCAAAACTGAAATAAAAGCCAAAAAAACAGAAAGGTGAAAGAAAGGAAATAAAATTCTAAAATAAAATACATTCTTTGACATCAAGCCCATTTTATCGTTTAGTTATGCTATAACTGTTCACTGATTTGGTACAGTATCACATTAGGATACTAATAATTGTGTTCACGGGTAATTGGACACTTTTTTTAATGAGCAGGTGAGATCCATTGTTCCATTATTCCATGACAAACTAAGCAGCTAAACGATCTGAAATTGAAGTGCTGAACATTTAGTAGACGTCTCAATATCCATAGTGATGTCAATTGAAGTGAAGGAGACAACATTAGCTGAAAACCAAAATAAACATTTCAGGGACAGAGAGAGAAAACGTAGGAGTGCCCAAATCAACAATCTGGTACAGAGAAGGAATGCAGTGACCAGCTCAGCAACACGAAAAGGTGTGAAAGACTATAAATGACAACTAAAAGTGATGATCACAGAATTATTTCCATGGTCACGAGTGTTCATGCCATCTAACCAAGTCATGTACACTCTCAAAGAGGTAGGTGTTTCATTTTAAAAGTCCACATTTAAGAGAAAGATTGTGTAGAGCAAGGTGCAAACCCAAGACCAGGAAGGACAGATTAAACTCGTGAGGAGCCTGAACAGTTCTGAAAAAATATATATATATATTTGGGCAGATGAAACTAATATTACCTTTTCACAAAAAGATGGGAAGAGAAAAGTGTGAAGAAGGACAAAAACA
This sequence comes from Rhamphochromis sp. 'chilingali', assembly GCF_963969265.1. Lineage (NCBI taxonomy): Eukaryota > Metazoa > Chordata > Actinopteri > Cichliformes > Cichlidae > Rhamphochromis > Rhamphochromis sp. 'chilingali'. The sequence continues at coordinate 19,775,471 of NC_137949.1, forward strand.
GCTCATGATCCAAAGAATATCACATTATCTGTCAAACATGGTAGAGTCAGTATTATGGTATGGTTCCCAATGGAACTAGCCACCTCTGTTTATTAACGATGTGACTGCTAATAGAAATAGTAGATAAATTATAAAGTGTAAAGGGCTGTCCAGACAGATTTTGCTAAACTAATCAGATACTGTTTCACAGGGCAAATGGATAATGACCCAAGAGAAACCCAAGAGTTTATCATGGCAAAGAAATGGGATGTTCTTCAATGCCCAGGCCAGTCATTTGATGTTGGCCCAATAGACCATGCTTTTTAATTACTGAAGACAAAAATGAAGCCAGAAACAAAATGCATCTGAATGTGTATGAAACAAAGGCCAGAAAAACTGATTATTTTGCTTACGTAATCAGTAATTAGTGAATTTGTAGTTAAATTCATTCAACTTTGGACTCAGTTTTTGTTTTCTTGTGAATTTCTGTTGTCTCTTAGCCCTTAGCTAGCCACCTTAATACTGAAAAAATACAATCTTGTTTGCTTATGTAACAGTTTCCATGCTCACTAGATCCTATCAGGTCCTAGACTGGGTAAAGCGCAGCGATATTGCAACACAAGTAATTAAAGCCAAGACTCTCTACAGAGTGATTCCACAACCAGTTTGTATTTGGATTTGTACTTTTAATATTGGACTTAAAACTTTCCTTTTTGATATACGATTAAAGTTACAGCTACTTTAGATGTGCCTGAACATTCGTTTAGATATGCTGCTATAGGCTGAGGCTGCTGGGAGGGGTCTCGTGGTATCGAACTGAGTCTTACAAAACTGTTACTGGAGAAAAAAATGGGTAGTTGGAAAAGCTCTGGTTTGTTAAACAAGTTCTTAATCTGTGTAGTTATAGGTGGAGATTTGCATACTAAAATAAACCCACTTTTAAATGTCTTTACACTAGGATCAGACACTCAACACAGATGTAGCATTTTTATTTTTATTGCTAAGAATCTCACATGATCATGGTTTCTTTTCACAGTGATTTCAACATTAATCAACTGACTCCATTTCCAAATCTCTCTGTTGTTGGTATCCATCTTCGTGGACTTCCTGGTGTTCGCTCTGCTCTATGTGGTTCTCCTCTGGCTCCTTGGTGGGTTCATGTGATTGACTTGTGCCTGTTTCTGTAGGGGCAATGTGAGAGATTGTGAAAGAACTGGCGACCTCTTTCAGAAGGGCTTGTTCAGCCTTCAGTGTAGCCAGTTCCTCGGTGAGCGGACTTGTGAGCGTTGGTGTCCCGGTAGGGGCAGGTGCTGCAGTATTCTGGATGGGCTGATTCTCATTTGGGTCTTCAGGTGTCTTCTCAGAGCCCCCCTTCTCTGATGGATCAGCAGACTTGTCCTCTGGTTGACTGCCAGCTCCATGCACCTTTGCATATAGACTCTTCCTTTCTTCCTGCAAAGCCCTGCACAGATTCTCAAGCTTCTGGTTTTTGATGGTGAGAAGCTCAAACTCCTTTTCCTTGATTGCTTTCTGTAAAAAATATTTTTAACATATTGTATAAAATTTCCTATGGTAAACTGAATTTTTTCCCTGGTGGGTCATATTTTTTTTTAAATCTATCTATGTATGAGGGTATTAATGAATTAAAACAACAACAAAAAATTCTTACATCTGCCACCATGTCAATAAGATTCTTATTGCAGCCATCGAAGCGAGTCTTCCATGACTGGCACTCTTTCTCCAGCTTTTTCATTTTCTTGGCCATCTGCACAACAACAACAAAAAAAATCATGTTATGCTGCAGACAATCAAAGTATCTTCTAAAAATAGCTGCAACTGAGCAAGTGTAGGATTATAAGGTTTGTCAGTTTTTGAAGTGTTACTGAAAGGCTCATGGGATTCTTTCCTCTCATTTGTATTTTTGTCATCTTTGTCATCATCTTTTTGCAGAAAAACTCAATAATTTAATCTCCTGAAGCAGACTTCAAATATTCTGTAAAACCAAACTTACTTTGTCCATGTCCTGTTTGAAGCTGCTGTAGACACTGGTACTCTTTGTTACCGTGCCCTGGAATTCATCAAACTTCTTGGAGTACATATCAAGCTGAGGAAGAATGGTAACAAAACATTATACTTTTCTCCAGGGAGGTAGAAAAATGATCCAATTTTGCCCATGATGCCCTGATACCATACCTGGGCCTTCATATCGATCTCTTGCTCCTTCATGACCTTCACTTGCAGTTTATATTCTGCTGCCTGTTTCAGCAGCTGTGTGATTTTGAAATGGTAAAGAAAAATGAGCATTAGGGGATTATTACAACAAATCTTTTATTAAAATGCACAACGAAAAAACGTACATGGTCTTTTTCCAGCTTATGCTTCTCCTCTGCTTCCTTCAGCAGCATGTTTGCCTGCGCGAGTTTGGTTTCCAGCAGCTTTTCTTTCAGGTCTCTGTGCTTGAAAACCTTTTCCAGGTTCTGGAAGACATTCAGGTGGATTTATGAGTCGTTTTCACAGAGAAAGCTGTTTCATTTCTCGCTCTGGGAGCCTTTGGCTACATAAAACTGAAATAGTGTAACTAATAAATGTAAGACCTGGGAGAAATCTGCAAATAATTCATTGGCACAGATGTGAGAAGGTTTACACAAGTACAGTTTATCCAGTTTTAATAATGCATGTAGACTGGGAGTACAAATTGGCTTTGCTGTTATGTTATGCGAGTGTCCGTGTGTGTTCACAGTGTAGCAGGATCCATACCGCCTCTCGCTGGTCGTATTGTGAAATGAGTCCCTTCAGTTTTTCTGCAAGAGCGCCGTTCTCCTGACACAGTTTGGTGTTGCGGCTGCTGTGTTCCTCAATTTGAGCCTGAATCTCACTGAGCGTGCCCTGGAAATGGGTGGTGATCTCTTTCCTCTTTAGGTCATCCTCTCTGCACCTCTGCAGGGTCTCCTCCTGCGATTCAAGCATGGGTGTTAGCTTTAAAACCTGCACTGCAAGATGGATATAAATGCTCAACCGTTTTGTTTGTCTTGTGCACCACCACTGACTTATATAATTTGCTATTGCTCCAGCTAGCAGCCATGCAGGAAGCTCATGAAGGAACTGTATCACTGTACAAGAGGAAGCATCCATGATGTTAAACTTATAAAAGAGAGAATGCAAACCCTTTAAACTGAACTGCAGTGTTGTCTGCACAGTTCTTATGATTGTTATAAAGGTGATAGTTGCTAAAGCATCAAAAAGCTCTGAAACTGAGCAGCTCACACCAAAACAATCTTGACTAAAACGTGCTACACTGCAAGCAAAAACATGCATATTTGATCAGGGATCATCGCTAAAGTTCTGCTGTTTTGAACAACACTTGGCTTCACAACAGGAGTTGTGAGGGTGGCAGTGGAATAGGTCAAACTTTGAGCTTTGACATGGCAGCAGATTTTCAGTGCCAGTGATGTCATATCCTGTAGAGCACAAAATATGCTGGGACCACCTGGCACCATAGCTCAACAGCAAATGGCGATTTCGGCATCTCTGATTAGACACTGTTCAAGCAGTGATGTCTGGAGTTGAGCTACCTTTAAAGTCTTGTTATGTCTTTGCAGCTCTCTGCAGAGCCCCTCCAGTTTGCTGCGAGCCAGCACTGCACGGCTGTGCTCGCCCTGCAGCTGGTCCTTCTCCTTCATCACTTGGAGAAGCTTCTTCTGGAGAACTTTCATCTGCTTCTGATCACTGCGATGCTCCTCCAGCTGCAAAAGCACACACACAGTGCCCCATAATAGTGATTATATCTTTTCTCTAGAAACAAACCATAGCTTTGATGAGAGCTACTATATATTTTCTTTTTTTGCTCTCTTCGCCTTTGTTTTATCCACTCACCAGCTCGGCATGCTTCTTGATGATGGCCTGCAGTTTCTCTTCCGGAGAATCGAGTTTGTTCAGACTTTGCATCAACAGCATAGCTTCCTTCCCTGAGCAGCCATACAGAATTTAACCTTAAAAATCAATCATTGCCATAAAGCCAGTTTTAAACAGACTGATACAGAAATTATTGTTGGATGATTTTCTGGGACTTCAAGAACTCTGCTGGTCCATCTTGTGAAAAATCATCTTGGCAGCTGAATGACACAAACTATAAAAGGCATTTGGAAATACTACTTTACCTCCCTCTCTGTTGCAGATGGATGCATTTACACGTGTTACGGCTCTGCTATCACACACCAATCACTTTCAGTACAACCTGGACTTTTGCTGACTTCACTGAATCAAACCCACCTCAGATAAAATCACTAAAACTGTTTTTTTGTTTGTTTTTTCAAAACCACACACAGCACCTAGATTTTTCAGCATCTTCTTCTCCATTTTCTGGTCCTTGCGGGTCTCTGCCTCTTTGACGGCTGTGACCTCCTCCGTGTCCTCTGGCTCAGCTGGAATCTTGGCAGCCTGGTAGGTGCTAATGATGTCCTCCAGCTGTTGGCCCAGGTCCTCTGTCAGGTCAATGTGGTGATCCTCGGCTGGCGATGCTTCAGGACTCGTGGGTGAGCGTTTACTCTCCTGACAAGCCTCCATTTTTCTGAGGTAGTTCCAAAAGGGAGATGGTTGGTTCTGTAATGGAATCCGTACATGTGTAAGAGGCTAAGGATTAGGTTTAAGATAGACTCATGTTTTCCTGTTTAGTGAAGTAGTAAACATGGAGAAAACCAAAGTCACGCTGAGTGTCCATTTTGGTCCTAGTTATTCCAGCTTTGCTATTTGAAGCTTAATTTTACTGATTAATCAATCAGAAATCTGATGAACTCAAATCAGATTTGAGAATTTCCAGCACAGACCTTCATCTCTGCAGAACTTTTTGTCATAGTAGAAAAAGCACAGGTCTTTACAATGATGTCATAATTGACTTTTTCATTCATGTTCTCCAGTACAGCAACACAGCGTTATGGTTAACCATTAAGAAAAGGAGAAGCAAGATAAATAATCACACCTGATTTTCATACAGAGACAGTAAGTAAATGTCTTTCAGTGAATTGGCTGACCCAACACATCAACAGATATTATTATTTTTTGTAAATAGACACACATAATTCTTTGGTAAAAGACTGTAAAAACTCTGTAACCCTGCTGTAAAGGCTCGGCAGAAAAATGGACTCAAACTTCAACACTACCATCAAGTTCTTTGGACATTGGCTGCTTTTTCGTTCATTGGGTTGTTTGTTAAGCAATTTAAAACTGACCCAAGAATCATTTAAGTATAAGAAAGACTCAAGGGGTGAACAAATGTGTTTACATATGCTGTAATAAACAACTTTGAACAGATCGATTTTAATTTGTATCTTCAGGCCCTTTGTTACTAGCACCCTGTCACAAAAACACATAATTTGTTCTCATTTCTTACGTCAAATCTATTTTTTTTAAAAAGCCAAAGATAACACAATAATTTGACAATAAGCTTTACACCAATAAGGTGATTGACAAAGAGCTGTTAGCTGAAAACATATCTCAGCATGCCGAGTAGTTTTTACTTAAAATTCTGAGTAAACTGGACAGGTGGAGGACAAAAGAAGTGCTAGGCCTACAAAAATATCTCCAGGAGAGTAATTTTCTTAGAAATAGGAAAACGTCCGGCAAAGACCTGACACAGGACCTGAGAGATGTATGTAGACCTTCATTTGATGCATTTGCATCCTTCAATGAGGATGGAGAAAAATTCCAGAGGAGTAGTTAAAGAAACTAAGAGTTCAGACTCCTGCTGAAGAATAATGGTACAAACGTTGTTTTTAATTCTTTGTTTCCGTGTATCTTGACACGTTTCAGTAAATCAACGCACTCGTTTTTTCCATTTTTTGCAAAACAAAGAAATGAATGGTGGCCCGAGTTTTTCTTGGTTTTGAGACCATCTTATATTTACTGTTAAGACAGGCAGCCATTTTTACGACAAAAACAATAATCACTTAAAGTAATACTAAAGCTCATTAGTGAATAATAAATATAATCCCCTATCGAGTCCTTGCGTTTCTCTTGCGTTGTACGGGCTTGCAGCCAGAGCCTGTTTATGTGCATAAAAATTAGTGCAGCCTTCACGCTGCCTGTGCTTTCACAAGCTGAGCACATGGCACCTGTTCCAGATCCACAGGCTATTTTAAGAACTTCTTAATATGGGCACGTTATTTATTTATTTCTTATCCACTCTTATTGATGTCAGTGGTTGTGCGCAGTAAAGTCTTGTTTTTCAACTATTAATATTCAATAAAAACACAAATGTTACATAAGCAACCCCCGTCGGCACGCAGTATATTTCTAGGAGGTTAAAGTTACCTTTAACACAGTGTATGTAACACTGTGGCTTTAGTGAGCCATTACTTTACTTTAACATAAATATTACTAAACGCATTCACAGACTAGACTAGCCTCACTGCCGTCAAGAGCTTCTCGCCTCTAACAAACTTGGCGAAGATTGCATCCATCAAATTCAGAGAGGCACTCATTAGTACGTTAAAGAAGACGTTTTGAAACACATCCCAAGCACAAGAGTTAACCTTTTAAACTATTAAAGCCTAAATATCCCTGAAGAAGCAGGGCAAGGAGCAAACAGGGTCTTACCAGGACCAAGGGCCAGAGGGAGAAAAGGAAGAGTGTCGAGGGGCTTGGACAGGCTGCCACCAGCTACAACAGCTGTGATAAGACCACCTCAAAATAAACCAGAGGAGCACAGCTCACTCTGAACAGAGAGAGGGAGTACAGAGATACTCCACAGCACACCTCTATTAAAAACAACCCACGGGCCTCCTCTGATTGTAATCTTAATGGGAATTTACCCCAAGAAGCACCTGTGTTCACGCTAACAATGTATGAATGCAATAAATCTTCTGGTAAAATCTTTAGCAGCCATTTTATGTGGTGTCTTTGAACCAATGCAGCACTCGTTTTATTTTAGGCAAGGTTGCTGTTAACAGCCATATAATTATTCTAACAAATGGGCCTGACAAGCCTGGTGACTGAGCAGGAGACAGGGGGGGAAAAAACCTTATGTGTCTCTGTGATTGGCCAGAATTAGAACAGACCTCCTCCCCCGACCCAGAGAAGAGTGGCCGAAAAAATGTGATTTTCTCATTTCCTTGCTTATACATGCTTCACACATGCAGTAAAGTGCACCGCAAATGCTGCTGATACACAACAAAGTGTGTGCGAATGTGGTTCAATATTAGTCACAAGGTGAGAGCTATTTTTGGAAGCGTTCATTTATTTTTCCTCTCCCGTGTTATGACTGCAGTAATAATTCTTCACCAGAGGACGTCACTGGTTGGAGATTCTCCAATTTTTCACTGTACCCTGAAGATAAAATGTGAGCGATTTCATCTGAAAACCTTCTCGTGCGAGCTCTAATTTAAACAGCGGTGAATAATGCAGGAGGAAAGGTACGGAAGCCGTGAAATAAGCTGCGACACACATTTTTGGGTTAGAATTATATTCTTTTAAAACAATTTTGAATTTAATCTGAAAAAGTAGAGCACCAAACAATAAATTCCTCATAGCATAAAAGAGGCACTCCGTCCTGACTAGCCAGATTTGATGCAAATAGCTAAACAACAGATTGGCTACTGAGGTTGTTTTTTCCCTCCTCGAAAAAATCTTAGCTTAGAGGTAAAATGATTTGTCCTCTGTGTGTTTTACAGGATTTCCATAGACATGAGAGGCACAATGCAGTTCAGTATATATGAATACACAATTTAAAAAAAAAAACACAAAACACAATCTGAATACATAATGTATGCTAAAGCAAATAAAAGGCTTCACTTTCCCTTCACATTTTATGAGCTATGTGCACAACAAATGAAAATACACAACCGTGAAATCAAAGCTACATACACCTTCAGAAAGGAAAACACAAAATTAAAGCAGTGCACCTATAAATCTTTTATGTAAACATGAGTGAACAAAGTGTTGTTGTGTTTTTAAATTTCGAAGTCTCAAAAACGGATAATCACTTAAAGATGTGAGTACATTTTTTTTTTTAAAAAGATGAGACACGCTGTGTTAGCAATCAGCCTCATTAAACCTCTGCCATTACATCAGCTGCAGACATTTTACCTCTTAAAGAGATATAAACAATCCACATAAAAAGTTTTCAGAATTCAACACTGCAAAAATAGTTTAAATCATAAAAATACACATATATATATATACAGAGAAGAAGTAATGCATTTGGTGAATGATTACTTACATTGTGAGCTGAAGCACAGTAATAGTCATGCTTATAACGTCATTACTTATATTGATTCATCCAGTTACACTTGAAATGCAAGAAAATGTACTATTGACTGATCATTGTAGCCCCTTGGATTTGTGTGCAACGTGTTTTACACAATGAGAAAAGAAAAAAAACAACTGGAATGTGTCAAAAATCACAAGAGAACAAACTGTGTTTTACTCCCCCATTTCCTCCACTGACCGAGTCAGTTAAAACATCAAAGGTAAAAGGATGAAAGTGCATCTTTAAAACTCATAAAATGCTCATGGTCATCTGTATAAGCAAGAAAAAAAACTGTAGAGACGACATGAGATCAAAAGCAATGCCAGCGTAGCTCACTGCATAACTGCATCACTGCTGCATAAGTACAGATATACCATATAAATAGTAGTCAAATATTTACCAGTATCAATAAGTGCTTACGTTCTAATATATAAATACATCTTACAGTATTCATAATTACATAATTACCTCCTCTATTGTTGTGCAATAGCAAATCCCATGCATTTTTACCAAGATAAAAACCACAACATTAAGAAAATTTGCAACATAGGAAACTTTTTTTTGTTTCTTTTAAGCTTGTTTCACATAAATAAAGCCGACGGGGCGAGAAAGAAAAAGCTGTCCTCTGAGCAAAATAAAGAGTACCTCGACTGCTTTCCGTAGTTCTCGCTCTGATAAAGAAATGAAGAAACGCAAAATAAAGGCACAGACCCTCGCTGCTTGATCAGAAGCACCAAACTGCACAAGAAGCGTCTACTTAAAATTTGGTCAGACTGTTTCATAATACACATACTTTTCCCCTTATAAATAGTCTTTATTTACTGCACTACTGCATCACACCTTGATATGATTACATAAACAACAGTCTATTTTCAAAGTACACACAGTAAAATACACTGTTTGTATGTATCTAAGAAGGAGTATATGTTAAGGACATTTGTACAGAATTCATAAATATAATTTATGTGCAATTGTACGCAAACTACTATGTCAGACAAAGGCATATTAGCAGAATATCTTTCCGTATTGCACCTGAACCCATTAACGCAAAAAACACCCTGCTGCTCGTCCAAGTTTTCCAAAAAGCCTCTGAAGAGAAGAGCTCATCAGATGCGGTGGCCTTCTTCTTCACTGAAAAGATATGACCTCCACTCATATTATCCACTTAAGAAGATGTCTCGGGTATGTGCAAGACCAGAGGAAGTGTTATTATATTGCCTCTAATGGGATAAAGATGAGGTCATGTGCCTAAAGGGCAGAAGGTGACAAGGTCGCAGGTGTAGCAGGGAGGTGTCTTTTCCTTGATCAACCCGAGAAAACAGACAATGACGGTTCTAATGAGGGTCTTCTGTGGTAATCTTCAGTGAGGCGATGGCTTTCAAGCAGGTCTGTACATTCTCCTCTTGTCCGCTGTCTCCGACTTCGGGGTCGAGGCTTTTCTCCTGAGTGGCCTCGTGGCAGGACAGCTGGCCGTGGCCTCTGATGTCCTCTCCTTCTGTCTCAGGACTGAGGACAGATCCCTCCCTGCTGCTGCAACATTGGCCTTCGCTGCTTTGGGGGCTTGGCGCCACAGAGGGGCTGACATCAGTGCTGGAGGAAGGCGGGGAGTGTAATATCTGGAGCCCGCCAACAGGAACAACGGGGAGCAAACTGTGGGCCTGCTGCTGGGAGTGAAGAGGGAGGTGGCTGAGGATGTTCTGATGATGAGAACTGGCAGCACCAGGCAGACTGGAAGCCAAGCTGCTCCTTTGGTCCTGGAACGACACATTGGCAGAATTAGCGGCAATTTCAGCATCGCCAAGATAATTTCTCATGTGAAAATATCTTAGTTAGAAATCATGAAGTAATGTTAATGTTGAAAAATGAAAGCACTCAGAGAAGAAAAAACTTCTCTGCCAACAGAATATTCTACTACTTGTTCTTTCAGTGCAAGAAAAAGAAAATGTATGTGTGCTTTTCTTTTAACTAGTGAAACACAAATAGCTAATTCCATGCTGAAATATACACTGGTTGCTAGGGAAAAATGTGTAATCTTTTTGAGTCTTGGTGAGTGGTTGCTGGCTGTCGCTAGGTGAAAACAGTCGCAAAAAAGGTGATGCACCAAAAACCTCCCTCCACTAGCAGATTGCTTTGGCAAAAGTTTGTATTTACAGTTTGAGTCACATTCTTCGCTGCTTCACTGCTTCTTGACAAGTTTTTTGAGAGTTTTGCACCTAAGTTGTCATCTTCCATGCTAATTATGCACAACCTGCTAACGCTAAAAGCAATCACAAGAAAGTTTGTGGCATAGCATCATAAGTTTCACACTAGCAACTGCCAGCAACCAGTCGCCAACCATTTGTGGGGTACACAGTTTTCTGAGGCAACTGGTCATTACCATTGGGTAATTGACTACCCTCTTGGCCTGGTTGAATCAGACTTTTGTAATCAACTTAAAAGCAACTGCCAGCAACGTTCAGCAACAGTTGGGGGATAGCCTGTGTGACTAGGGCATTAGGGGAGAATAGTCTTCACTATTGGTAACAAATGCTAAAGATCAGGGTGCGCTAACTGTAGCAAGTGTCTAATCTGCTGAAACACTAGTATCGACCATACAATGCCAGGTCATGATAGCACAACATTAGCTAGACAACAGTTGTGCTTTACAAGCTAAGTATTTACTGACTTGAAAATGACTAAATTAAGGCAAAAAAAAAAAAAACTGTCCCAAAAGAAAAAATGGCGATGGACTCGACACGCCACCTGCTAGCAAGAGTTAGCATGCTTGTTTGCTAAGCTATAATTTTAAACATAGTTACCATTTTAACTGTGCCTAGATTAATATCTTATGTTGTTTGAGTTAGATACACTAGTAGACAAGAATATAACATTTCTGAAAAATTTCTTAAATACAGTGTATGAAAATATTTTTGTTTTTACACCACACACGGTCCATCTACATGTACCCAGATTCATCAAAATTTAACAAAATAATTTTTAGATGCTGTTCTATACACTTGAACAGATTAACAATAAGTCCTTAAAAGCTCTTTGTTTGTGTTACACTTGAACTGGCTGCAGAACACGCTGTGCTACTTACCATCTCCATTTCAAAGGCTCCTTGGTACTGAGCCATCTCCATCTTTGCTTGGTGTCTGGTTTTGTCACCGCTGCCTTTATGTTGGTGTGAACCTCTGCGTGGTGAAACGGCTCTTAACACAACCCTCTGCCTGCCTCTGACTGAGGATTCCCGCTTTCCAGCAAGCTCTATGCCGGGAGACATGGGCCGTTCAATTGAGACCGGGGAGGGATGCTGGATGGGTGTGAAGCTAGGTGAACTGGGCCTCAATGAAGAGGTATCCCATCTGGGAGAGGAGCGACCACGTGGCGAAAGCTCCCTCCTTGGGGACGGGTAACGTAAACGTGAAGGGGAGGGCTCCCTGATGGGAGACTCCCAGCCAGGAGAGAGTAGACAAGATGAATAAGGGTCAAAAAGGAAGCTGCTGTGATCTGGAGACAGCATGGTCAGAGAGTCTTCATCCACGGATTTCTCTCTCTGGTCGTTTGCAAGAACAGGACGATGATCCAAGCTCGTACGTCTGCCGGAGGGTTGCTGACTGACATCAACTCCGGGCAGAGATGTGAGGGAGCAGCCGTGGATGGCAGCAGTGGCTGTAACTGACAGAGAGGTAACTCCACACGGCTGAGGACTCGTGCTTCTTGAATGTAACTTCGGAGTGGAATCACCCTCGTATTCATCGTCCTCATCGTCATCTTCATCGATTTCATCAGCTTCTTCATCCATGCCGTCGGAGTCCTCGGCGTCTGAGAACTGATGTTTGGTCGTCGCAGCCACCTCTGTCTTGGACTTTTGTTGCATGTCGTCCACTTGAAATGAGAAACACATTAGTTTATCTGGATTTGTTGCAGTGACAGCTGGGCATATCTACAACACTTACATACATCCCAGTCTTACCATGTTCCTGTATCTCTGTCTCATCCATCGTCACTGACACTCCCAGTTCAAGACACTTCTTCATGTGCGCTTTTGACTTCATGTGTTTAGTTAGGTTTCCTGCAGAAATAAGGCAAATTTGTTGAAATTAAACACAACAGAAACTGAACTTTCGTACATTTCAGATGCTTAAAAAAAAAGTTAATCTAACAGCTTTTTTTTATCACTGCTACAGCTACGATAACTCACTACTCTGTAAGAAAAAAAATGCTTACCTTTAGTTTTAAAAGCAAAGTTGCAAACCCTGCAGATATACGGCCGCACATCCGTATGGGTCCTGATATGTTTTTTCAGCATGCTTGGCTTCTTACAGCGAATACCACACTCCTCACATATGTATTTACCCCGGCCTCGACCTCTAACATATACATAGTCTTCATTGGATTTGTACCTGAAAGAGAGAGATTCATTTCTAATAAAGAAATGCAAAAAAAGCACAGTCGTAAACTGCAAAAAGAGCGTGGGCCAACAGATACTTCACATACTAGCACTCTAATATATCCGCTGCATATGCAGTCAGCAGAAGTGACGAGTGTAATGGTAAATAATATCTCGACTGACCCTCCTTCAAAGATCTTAATTCGTGTTGGCATAGTCTGGGTTGTGGCAGCCTCCCTCTCTTTCCACTCTTCCTTGGCAGTTTTCACTCTGCAGCTGATGTCTTTCACCTTCTTCCCGTAGGTGACGTCCACCTCTTTGGGCTCCGGTTTCCTCTGCAGCTGAATCAGATGAACAAACATTGTGTTAACATCCTTTTTAAGTGGACACCATATCGACAGTGCAACGCGATCCCACCAATATTGTATGTCACACATGGCATTGCACAGCATGTTTTGCAAACATGAACTATGCCACTGCTGGGGAAAATCCCAGCACAGGTAACTCTGATCTTAATGTTAAATTTATGCTTTTTATCCACTGAGCACAGTGGAGAAAAGTACCAAGATTTGGACTTAATAATGACCTTAATATAATTATAATATCTGGTATTTTTATCTTCAAGACATATTTTTTAAAATCAAGACCATTTGGTGATTCATAGTTAAATATCATTATCAGCACCAAGCAAATGCTCGTTCCAGGATCTTTCCAAGGAAACCTTCTGTCAGTTGATTAAAGTGTGCAGTTTGCCAAATTCTGGGTATTAAGGTCCTTAAAACTTTCTGCATTTTAAACAGTTATCTTCTCATAATTATTTCTGATTATATCAGTGATTACTGATATAAGAGGTACAATAAATAAGGCTTTAATTCAATATCTCAACAGGTGTTTAAAACACCAGTACGCCTTTGATAGAAAAGACAGGATTATTTTCTTACCTGTTCCATGGTCTGCCTCCACAGGATGAGTGATGAGACCAGTTTCCCAGTACCAGGCTGGCACATGGCAGCCATGGTGTATATAACCTTGTCTCCCCTCTGTCTGGACTGCAGCAAAGCCAGAGCAGAGTTGGTGCTCACTTCAAGAGGGTTCGGGTTATGGGAACTCACACGCCAGGTGGCGTACACAGATGAGAAAGGGGCGGTGCTGTGAGAGCAGCTCGGCGTGGTGTAATTGAGATAACACCAGCTCACACCTGTCGTCGTGCGAAGACTTGGAAACTGAGATAACAGTCCTGAATGCTCAGAGTCTGACATCAGGATGTCTTGACTGGTTACCAGCTGTGCCACTATATCCATCTGCACTCGTTTCTCCGTGCCAGCTTCTTTCACTTCACTGACTGATATCATGGCGTAAGGAGGCGAGCTTGCATCCAGGGAGCTGCTTTCCATAACTGACTCCGCGCCGTGGTCCGTGGCCTCGGCCTCTTTTTGCTGAAGTGTGATAAATTTACTCCTGCGTGAGTCATTCTGAGCATGAAGTGTTGGTGCACCCTGCATCCCTGACCTGTGCCCCTTCTCTTCACTCAAATTACATTTTCCCAACTCCACCGCACTCAGTTCCTCTACAATCTGCCCAAACATTCTCTCCTCTTTCACACGTTTTTGCTGCTTGACCTCCATGAATAGGTCCAGGCTGCTGGCAGGGGATAGCATCCGTTTGTTTGCGCCACCACTGGAGGCATTAGTGGTTGAGATAGTTCTGGAGGTCAGAGAGAGAGGGATGCCTGTCTTGAGCTTGGCTGAGGACAAATCAAGGGCCTCAACATTGAGGGTGTGTGTTGTAGGTGGTTTTGTATGAGCCGATATGTTATGAGAATCGAGATTCCCAGAAATTCTTGAAATCTGACTCTGAAGGGTGGACGTAGTGGAGCTAACACTGTCATAGTGATTGTCAAAAATCTGTGACACTGAGGTGTATGTGATACTACCGTAGGATGGAACATGAGTCTGAATTCTTACGGGAACCATCAGGCTCGGATGTGCAAGCTGAGGAAATGTACTCCCAGCTGAGAATATTGGCAAAGTCTGCGGCAGGATAGTGGCGGCAGTGAATGAAGGGGAGATGCTGCTGAGATACTGTGGAAACACTTGTGATGTTACTTCACTATCCATATTCAGTGACTCCTGTCGCACTAAGTTTCCCCTCCTTCTCTCCTTCACAGAGTTTATGTCCACGTGTCTAACTTTGGATGTTGGAGAAAGACTGCCATAGTCAAATGATATGCTGCGCAACTCTGGGAACTCCTTGCGCAAGTTACACGGCGCCTGCTCTGAGGAGGAGCGTCTCATTTCATGTTGTTGACGCTGGTTGAGCACTGAGAGGGAGTGCCCACTCCCTGGCACAGCTAACAACTCTAATGGTTTGCCAAATTCATCCTGCCTGGCGGGAGAGACTGACTTCAAGCTCTCTTCCCTGTCAAACGATAAGGTGGAGCTGTAAGATAAGTTGCTGTCTTGACTGGGGCTGCGGGACAGGCTAGTGCAGGCCGACTCAAAGCTAGATTCACCAGAGGAGTGCTCAATATCAGCTAAGCGTAGCCTTTTTTTCTTTGGAGGGAGTTTTTCTGGAGGGAATTGTGCTAAAGTTTCACTCCTTTGAGGCCACTGAAACTCCTCCACGTGCTTCTCTGGCTCTTTCACCTGCACCTCAGGAGCTTTTTCTGGACTATCAGGCTCTACTGTGACTCTAATTTCTGGGACTTGTATGTTAGACTGCCGCACGAGCTTGGGACCTAATTGAACCGACGCCCTTAATCTACTGTCACTTCGCTCCATCTCATATGATTCAGAGGCCTCCATAGCTTGATATTTGTAAGATTCTGAATGTTCAGAGTAAGGCCTGTTTATTGAGTTTGTGTGCTGGATAACTGAAATTACATTCCCTAAGTTTTTTCGAGCAGACACTTCAGGGCACACCGATATGTCCATGTCACACCTGTCCATCTGTGAATGGCCTTTCTGTAAAGCCATAATGCCCAGTGCGCCTTGTTTTACATCATAGTCCTTGCTTGAATCAAACATCTCCTCACACGGTTCATGATGGCCTTCATATTGACCCGACAAATCCTCCTCTTCCCTTTTTTCCTTCCGACGCTTGCGCGTTGCCAGTTCCATCGCATGCCTCTGATGGCTCATACTAGGCACCACAGAAGGGTAGCTTTCCATTTCCAGTCCTGAGGGTGAAATGCCACTCTCACTAATCTTTCCATGACTGTCAGTGTCAGTATGGCCATCTTGTGCGGATAGTTCGAAAGCGGCTTGCCGCCTGAGTCTCCTCATGCCGCCGGTGCTTGTTCTTTCATCAAACGAGTGACTGCCTCTGAGTGCTTGAGGCATAGTCAGACAGACTGCTGAGGATGTTGGCATTGAGTTGCTTCTAATCAGAGGCCCCACATCAGAGCTAGCATCTAATAGGGGTTCTTTTACCTCTTCCCTTGTGAACGATTTTGTGTTTATTTTGATTGACTCAACTGTGTCTTTTTCTTGCGTGAAAACACGGGAGACGCCTTTCTCTGAGCGTTTGCTGGTATATTCACTCGTGTCTGTGCTACAAACCGCAAAAGCTGTAGCCTGCTTAGGGCTTGGCCGATAACACTTTCCAAACATAATTTCTTGGTAGGACTTTGCGTTAGTGTTCGGAGGGCCAGTCTGGTGCTCAGCACTCTCAGAGCGAGAGAAGTACCCGGAGTCCGTGCTGCCCTTGCTAGACTGACTTGGGAGGGACAGATTGTGGTCAGAGTCACTGCTTCTTTTTTCAGACAGCCGGAGTGCCAGCCTCTGTTTGATTGTGCAAGATTGAATTGCACGACTAGCCTCGGCAGCAGCAGAAGGTGCATTGATTTCTTGGTGTTGGGATGAACCATCCTGAGCTGACATTGACGTGGCTCCCTTTTTCTGAGCAATGAGATTTAGTACTTTTACAGCAGTGTTATCTGATCCCTCCATTGGAGAGTCCAGCAGCAGCAGCGGGTCATTAAGAGTGTCCTCGTCCGTGTCTGTGCTTTGCTCAGCATCAGAGAATAGCTCTCCTTCCCCTTCAAAAGACCCTTGGTCTGTATTGGCATTGTACGAACCGAGTTCTGAGAATGGCACCGTTCCAGCTTTGACTGAGTGAGCATGAGACTTTCTGTGTTTGTACAAATTACTCTTGGTTTTGAAGGAGAACCCACAGGGAACACATGGGTAGGGTCGTTCCCCTGTGTGCGAGCGAATATGTTTCTTAAGCACGCTGGGTTTGGCACATGCCCTTCCGCAGTAATCGCAAACATACTTCCCAGGCTTTTGTGGTTTCTGTTCCACCTTGCACACCGTTTCTGTAAGTGGATCCATCCCTGAATTTGAACATTGTTGTTGGACTTCAGGTGAGCTGGGGGACTTCCTGTGAGATGTGGGTGCTGGGGACTGTGTAGAAGCTTTCTGTCTGCCACTAGAAAACTGCTTTGTGGACTGTAGTGGGTATGAGGATACCTCATAATCTGGATGGCTTGTGGACTGAGCTTGAGGGTGCTGATCTTCTAATTGCAGTGATTTCCCTGAGTCAGACATTTCTTTGAAACCACATGTATCTTTGCTCTGAGCTTCTTCTAGTTTTTGGTGCCACCCTTTGGCTTCCAATTCGACTGGTGGTCTCCGCCTACTCTGTGCAACCTCCGATGAGCATTTTTTCTGTGCAGCGTTTCTGTCCTGACCCTCAGTGGAGCTTTTTACCCCTGCAGTAGTTTCAAGTGACTCCATGAATCCAGTGTCACTTCCTTTGCGATCGATTTTCAAGGACAATAACTGTTATGTAACTTTAGTAATATTAACATACATGTGAATTGCAGGGAAGGGTCATCTGAAAGAAATAAGAAAGAGTCGTTAGGATGCAATAACATGAACTAGGACCACATAAATATGCACGAAGATTATCGTGACAAAATAAATGAGGCAGGAAAGTCTGTGTGTGTGTGTGTCTGCGCTTGAAATTGAGAGCTATTCAAGGCTGTTTCCCAAAAGTCCTCCTAATAAAACTGGAGTATAAAATTCATAATGAGCTCCATCACAGCAGGAATGGAAAAGCTGGGTCTCTTTACCAAGGTAAACCCTGGCACCTAATTTTCTGAAGCTCTGTGAATGTGCATATGAAGAGGTATTTAACTCTTTGCACCTTGAAAGCCTACTAGGAGTAACCCTCGAAGGTCCCTTCAGACCTGAGTGGTTTCTGTCATATTTCAGGCCTCCTTATGGAACAAAATCACTGGGTGAGTGAAAGTGGTCTCTGCCCATGTATCTACCAAACCACATATTTACTATTATATACTGAAGTGTCAAAACTGATCATTAAGGGCACAGGTGAGGTTGTCAAATGATGTCCTCATGGGGAAACAAGCCAGTACCGTAATGTGGAATGTCACTTTTATTCAAACATTTGTGCACCGGGTCACCATCACCCCATCCCGAGTTAGAGGTAGTGTTCAGCTTTTGATCAAATTTGAATCTTTTTGGAAAAATTTAAAAAATAACTGCAATGTATTAAAATTAATCTGAAAGGTAACATGATCTAGTTTGTAAAAATTAATCGATTTGTATGGCTCATAACACAAAGCTACATTGTATAGGTTGCCACTGGGTGTTACAACAGGTCAAAGGGAATTAATAAATTCAGTTTTAAACTCACTTGTTCAGCCGTGGTCGACATTATTGGCAATTATGGGAATAAAAACTAGACTGAACCGAAGAACAGAAGACAAGACTGTTATTGGAAGTAAGCATTTTTTGAAGTCTGGTATGTGTGCTGAAGCATGCCAGTCGATAGTCTTAAATCAATGGCAATGAAGTGTAATGAGTCCGCCCGCACCTTTAAAGCCTTTTATCTAAATCCAGTATCATTTCATATCACCTCCAGTGGGATTCAAGGCTTCCAACCTATCTGAGTCACTAGTGTCCGTCTCCACAGTGAGCCGCACAGGACCACACTCTTCACTGTAGGTAAACATGCAGGACTCAAGCGAGAAACATCATGATGCCTGTGGCTGAAGTGAACTGGTTACACTTTCACTTCATACCATGGGGATGGATGGCCATCTGAGGGCACGTCAGTTTCATCTTCTCAGTATCAAATGCTGTGTCCTCCCTAACGACGTTATGTAATTTTATCTGGTACAAACCCTCTGAGTTCCCTTTAATTAGGACATTCTTCGACTCTCACTCTCTTTCTCTCACTCCCTTTCTTTCTTTGTTAGCACACCACCACGCTGCTCAAGCATAAAAACCAGAGGATATGAATCCAAGGTGACTCTTGAGATGCCGAGAGACGC
The DNA here is from genome assembly GCF_963969265.1 of Rhamphochromis sp. 'chilingali'. Taxonomy (NCBI): domain Eukaryota; kingdom Metazoa; phylum Chordata; class Actinopteri; order Cichliformes; family Cichlidae; genus Rhamphochromis; species Rhamphochromis sp. 'chilingali'. The sequence goes on from NC_137949.1 coordinate 19,794,365, forward strand.
TCGAAAGCAGCGGTAAAGATGATAATCTACCTTTTGTGTTCTTATCCAAACGCCCATTCCCCTCTTTGAGCTCATCTTTGGGGTCTCTGCTGTCAGACAGATTTGAACGCTTCCTCCACATACAGGAAAAATAATGAAGGCATATGAAGGATGGTGAGGAGGGGAGGAGGTGAAGGGGCAGCTTTGGATTGGAATGATCCATGTTTCAACGGGGAGGTTTAGAGAGGTAAACTAAGCTGGAGGGTGCCTGGGGGTAACAAAAATTCAGAGGCCTGGTAGGGAGCTCCCTTTCAAGGTCGATCTGACCTCATTGCTTAGTTTCCATCCTCTGTGAGCCACCAGAGGAGGGAAGAGGGGAATATAGGTGCAGAGTGACAATGAGATAAGACCCTGGGAAACAATGCATACCTTTGAACTGAGCACGACAGGGAGGAAACAGAGCCATCACATTCAGAGTCTCATTGACAAGTCTCTGAGCGCATTCAGACTTTTCCAAAAAAAGAGTGGGCCAGCGCACCTTTGAAAGCCAAATTCCTCTCACTCCTGGCAACAAGCGCTAACCTAAACGAAAATATGTGACACAGCAGCAATGACGTGCAACAACAGGAGGCAGGTGGGTGGCAGTAGGTGTGCTTCGGGATGACTGTGGGCTGACTGTGGTACAGTATGTCCGCATGGATGGAGAAACGTCTCTGTGGAGACATTTATCTGAACCGCACATTCGCTGGGCACATCCCTTCACACACAAGGGAGCACGGTGAGCTACGGGAGAGCATCGTTATGCCGCTGCATTACATCATTAGGGGCTAAGTTGGCCATTAAAGGGAACGGGGCTTGAAGTCTCACGCTGACAACAAATCCATAAATATCATAAGGAGACGGTTGGCTTTAAAGTCCTCTACGACAGCATGCAGAATGAACCAGCAGCTCTCTCACTGTGATCGGAGTGACACACAGCACACACACAGCAGCTGGCATTCACATATCAAATATAATCCTCATACAAACCTGACATTTGAATAGTCCCCTGTCCCATATCGGCAGTCACATGTGACATTCCTCATACTGCATAGTCCGTCTCTCCATTCTCCTCATGTCCGGGTGGCGAAATATGAAAGAAACGAGCGAGGTAAAAGTCCCATCAGTCGCGAAGCTGCTGGCCGACTGGATGTACATTAGAAGATCTATTGATGCGAGCTAGTCACCAGAGAAAATACCCAAGCGTGACGTGCGGACCCAGGCACAAAAATAGCAAAGGGGCCCAGAGAGGGATACACAACAGCCCACGTTTAAGGGCGCTTTTCCTCTCCCTCTCCCTCTCGTCTCTCCGTGCGCTTCGCACACTCCGCACACAAAGTGGGGAGCGAGGCTGTCATGATCCAAAGAGCTAAAGCATCACCCATCCCTCACAGCTCAAATTCATTCAGGTACACATATTCATTAACTATTATTATCTATGTAAAATGCGTCGGACAGTCGGTAGGAAGAAATGCAAAAGCGCTCGGCTGAAAGACTCTAATCATATGGTGCAGCGAGCTCTGAATGTACATCTCCTACAGCGTGATCCTATTCAGCGTGTGCATACGGAGAGGAACTCAATGAATGTGGCTGGCTGCGAGGCTGCTGCAAAAATTAGACATGTTCTCTGAATTCTGAGACACCCACAAGCCCCGTTCAGAGCCAGTTCTTCCCGTCACGACAGGATTTGCTTTGTGAATGGAGAGAGTCGTGATGAGGGGTGTCATTAACGCGGCAAAAAAGGAAAAAAAAACTAGGACAATACTGCAGATTATGTGCAGCTGCGAACCTCATCTTGTGAATCACATGTGCGAGTTTAGTTGGTGCCATTTGGAGCCTTTGCATTAATGCATCAACTCTGCAGTGAATCTTAAAGACTTCCTCTGAGCAAGATTCAGTAAGAATTAGTGTCTCTTGGGCTGCATTGTTATAGTCTGAGCTTTAATTTTGCAAAACAAGAGAAGAAGGACTAATTGCTTAATTCTATTAACGTAGCAGTTACAACTACAGTTTAATGTATTTACTGTTTGCATGTAACCCTGTTACACATAAGCCTGTTGCTTATAATTAAATAATTGCCTGTGATGTTTCCTGATCAGGTTAGTCCACAAATTCCTGTAAACAAAGGGTTAAAGATTTGAAAATGACTCCAGTATTGGCATATAATGTTACTAGTCACCTTTTACATCCTTTTTTGCCTTATTGTTAGATAACAAAATGTGGCACATTGTACCCAGGTAACTACTGCTGTGTTACTTTGTACTTTCTCGTCTATTTTTAACATGTCTGATTGACTTTTGGAATCAAAATCATACATGAATATAGATTAAAACAGTGTCCTTTAAAACACATGACAAACATTTGAATTCGACTTGAATTTTACTGTGAAATTACCTTTGCATAGAGGCCGAACCATCTGATAAAATGTGTCATAACATTCGTTTGAAGCTGCAGGTTTTGCCATCAAGCACATCAAACGAGGTCTTTCCGTGCTTTTGAACTGATTTATGATCACCCCGCCTCAGCCATTTGTGTGAAAAATTTGGCCTTTCGACACAATATAATTTACAGAACTTCAGATACTACACCCCGCTTTGACCCACCTCCTCCTCCTCGTCCTCCTCGGTTTCACTCTTTGCTCTTGGGTGAGAACAACTGGAGGCTTCTATGAATAGGAGTCCTTGGCTTTGGGCTTGCACCAGCTGTGCTTGCTGTGGCTAAGACATGTTTCACAGAGGTCCTCCCCTTAATGCAAAGCTTACACAACAGAGCAATTTATGTAATGACTCGCTGTTGAATTTCACCTCACAGTTCAAAATCTTATCCAAATGGCAAGCATTTTATTTCTCTGCAAAACTGTAATGTCACAGAGCATTTCCTTCAGAAAAGCAGCAACTCGCTGTGCGCTAGAAAAGCAGTGAATGCAGAGTCTGTGTATTGACAGAGTCCCTCCACAGTATGGAATTGCAGAGAGCTATTATTAGATATAGCCTCTAACAAGCCAAAGATGAAGTTGAAGCTAACTAACTGCAGTGCAGCTGAGATCCATTATGCTGTATTCAGTATCTACAGGAGCGGCACTAAAATGGCTGATACTCAATGTGCAGTGAAGGTCAAGTCGTGAGCCTCTATAAATATAATGGTCTGTCCCTCAGGATGTTCCACACACTGCTTGGCATTTCCACCATCTAAAGCTACGCCGTGGCTCTACTGACCAGCTCAAATCTGCCACAAATCTGCATGTGATTGAATGCCACACATGCACCTGACTACTAGCGGGCCTTTAATTATATTAGTCCTAAATTAGAAGGGCAGGGAGGGGGGTTTATGAATGGAAGGAATGAGGTTTTCCTCTTGGCTCACTGTAGTGGCAGTCATATGGCAGCCTGAGATAAGGGGGGGGGGACTGAACCCAGCAGGTTGAACAAACACAACAACATTAAACTAAAAACCTTCTCACAGAAGCCATTCAGAAAACTTCAACCGATTCACTTTTTTCATCGGCCGTCGACCGCTCCTTTGTCCGTCTCTTCAAGTCAGCCTCTCGAGCAGGCATGCTTATGCCATTATCACAGCAGTACCTGAAAATAATCTAACATGATTGTGTGTTTCCATGGCAACCATGCCAACGTCTGTAACAGTTTCCCAGTTCCTGTCTACATATATAATTACTGCCTGCAGATTACAGAAGCAAGACTGCAGAAATGAGCCGGCAGTGTGTCGACCGCACAGCGAATCACGCAGTTTTCTGTGCTGATTGATAATAAAATGTACACGCAGTCCCAGTGAACATGAAAAATAATAGTTTGAGAAACGGCAAAGATTTGGCTTTGTTGAAGTCTTGCCTTTACTTCAAAGTAATATGCAAATTCATTGCTGCCGGAAATGGAAAACAAGTGGGAGAAAGTCAAGATGGCAAAGTACAGTAACACGTCTGTTTTCAGTTAACTGAGTGTCATTATTCAGTATTACAAGAAAAGTCCTTTTAATGTCTCTGACACCACTAACAACAAATAAGTCACATAAACCTAATGTACTATGCTCAAGTCAGTGCTCTACATCATTTTATTGCTGCTTTGCCTGGGATCATTGTTGAGTTTTTAGGACATGTGGCCTCACACTGGACTCCAGAATCCTTTGGGAGGAATTCAAGATCCACTAAATGACCACACAGTCTCAGAACCTGGGCTGCAAAACAAGCTCAAATCATCTCCTGTCACCACCATTTGTGCTTATATATTGTGTTTGATTTTCTCCAAACATGGCACCATGTGCATGCATTACAGCCAAACATCTCCACTTTGGTCTTGTATTTCCAAAGAAAACTGTTCAGGAGGTCTTGTGGTTTGTTCGTATCCAGTGTTGCAATCCTAAGGTGTGCTGCTTTGTTCTTTTTAGAGAGTAGAGGCTTTTTCTAACTGTGATGGCCTTTAACATGCTAACTGAGGCCTGTGGACTCTTTCTTTGTCACACTACTGTATAGGCAAATAAACTCTACAATATGCAGTCAAACAGAACAAATACATCATTTTAAACAAGTAAGTTCTGTTCCAACTGACCAAACCGAGAAAATAATCTGCACTGCAGTCCTGCCTTTAAATGTCTAAGTTAATTTTTTTGACATCTCAACATTTTTGCTACAAACTTTAAAGGTTTAAAGCCCGGGTTCTCCCAGAATGCAGAATATGTGTATTTCACTATTATTGAGCGTCTATCTGTGCACGCGTTTTGCATCCTTACATCTCTGTTTGTTGTGTTTAGGTGATCAGCTGCGATGTGCGCGTACCAGGCTGGGGATAGCCTGCTGAAATTAGGGTATGTGTGTGGGGTGGGGGGGTTGCACAGACGTGAGAAGAACCCCTTGCAAACCCCCCATCAGCACGTCATGGAACATTTGCAGAACAGGAACCTCCCACCTTAAAGGCGTGCAACAGAGAGCAGACACAACAGTGAGATCTGCCCTGCACCGGACTCTCTATCTCAGTTGACAAATACTCCTGCAGCTGCTGTGGTTTCAGTGCAGAAAAAGAGCAAAGACCAGCTTTGAAAGAAATTCTGCAGAGGCTTACCGGTCAGTGTGCAACATGAAAATAACTTCACCGCTGCTGCATTTTTCAGAGCCAGAAGAGGATGTGTTGTTTTCCCGGTTCATCTGTGCACAGCGGGGGTGCATAGATCTGTTTTGCACCGTCAGACTGCTTAAAATGTCCCAGGCGGCTAGGGCGTTACCCATGTTGACACAAGGGGGCGCCAAAGGGAGGCAACAAATGAGAACAAGTCAGTGTAATAAAGGTTGATTTTATTGAAACATTTATTAAAAATGAATCAAACCGATCAGTGCAACAGGCTTATCAAACTTCCCACAAAGCACATCTCAAAGAAAAGGTGCAATTCACAGTGTTTAATGTCACTGCTCCCAAAATTACAGAAAGTGGCCTGGGTTTCTGGGTGAGAAACTAAAGGAAAACCACGGTGTTCTGTGTAAAAATGTCAAGTAGGCCCAGCTGAAACTCTATCAAGATAGCAAGAAAAAAAAAGGCGTTACAAGTGAAAAGGGATTCATTAGGAACAATGAGTAAAGCAATATTGGCATTTACAGATAGGGAAAAGTTTACTAAATGGAATTGGAAACTGTGGTCAACACCGCACATTTGTTGACTCTGATGCTTGTGCATTAGTGCGATTTGTACGGCATAAACAGAGGAGGAACTCTTCCTCGGGCTACTGAGGATGTCAGTGCAGGGCATCGTCTCACCCCGCAGCAACAGTCGGTCAGCAATTACATGAAGAGGGATGTTACACTAGAGCTGCAGGGCATAGCCCCAGTATTACAAAGATGATTGCACATTTCAGAGCAAGGGGTGTTTCGAGACAATCTGTGGCAAGCTCTGAAAACTGCTGTTCACAAACGCTGTCCATCTAATCTGACCGAGCTGGAGCTGTTTGCAAATAAGAATGGGCAAGGATTTCAGTCTCTAGATGTGCAAAGCTGGTAGAGACATACCCTAAAAGACTGGCAGCTGGAATTGCAGCAAAAAGTGGTTCTACAAAGTATTGACTCAGGGGGCTGAATAATTACGCACACCCCACTTTGCAGTTATTTATTTGTAAAAAATGTTTGGAATCATGTATGATTTTCGTTCCACTTCTCACGTGTACACCACTTTGTATTAATCTTTCACGTGGAATTCCAATAAAATTGATTCACGTTTGTGGCTGTAATGTGACAAAATGTGGAAAAGTTCAAGGGGGCCGAATACTTTTGCAAGCCACTGTATAATCCTTCCTTTCTGCTCCATCAGTTCCTCTTCAAGTGATGTGATTTTCCTTTAAGTGGCACCAGTCAGCTTCAGTGTCCAGGCCCACTGGCATGGCATCTGGCTAAAGGAGAGCTGGGGCAGGTAAACCTGCAGCCCACTGGGCTTTACAGGCTCCCACTTCAGAGGGCCATAACCAAGAAGCACCACCTTTTTTGTTAAACAAAAGGAAGTTATGAATAAAGTTCAGATCTCACACAAGGTTCTGCATTTTATTGCCATGTACACTAATACCAGTTTAAATATAAGAAGCTGGCATCGCAACATTATTAGGTATTGAGTCAGTCTTACCTGAGTTTGCCCAGTAACCACTGGCTCATTCAGAATCACTGATCCATTATTTGGCCACTTGAGTAAGATGGAAAATATGTTTTTTTCCTGGGGTCTGAACGTGTACCTGTTGAAGATCAGACCCATTAATTACCTCTGATTTTATCAATCTATATATTTTTTTTCTATAACTTTCTATAGATAAATATCAATGTAGCCTTATAAAAAAAAAAAAAGTTGTGGACCCACCACAGATCTGGAGTGAGGCTGTCATTCTGAGCTCGCCATGCTGTCGTGTTATAGATGGCCTCCCCATTGACCTTCAGCCACTGACCAATCTGCCTCAGACGCTCCTCAAAGATCGGAGCGATTCTTCCATCGTGTGTGGGGCCGATATTCATCAGCAGGTTTCCTCCACAGGACACAGTCTCCACCAGTGTCTGAAACACACACACACGGACACACATTAAAGCGGACATGACTGGAAATTATTACAAGCGATTTTTGACACATAAACATGAACAAACAAAGCCACAAGAAGGGCTCCAGATCAGCGTTTGACCCTCGAGCCAAACGAACTTCAATCTAACGTGACTGCTCCCTTGTCTGGGTCTGGAGGCGTGTTTTAAAGTAAAACAAGGGGGGACTCCTAACATTTTAACCACAGAATGGCATCACTGCTCAGCTGGCTCACCTTGGCTTGCAGAGCGACCCTCGGGCTATAGTTTCTAACTTAATTCTCTAGTGCCGCTGACTCAGGTTGAACTCCCATATATTTATCTCTATCCCATTTTCTTTCCTCTTTAATGACACTCACTCATGTGATGATATTTTGTCATTCTTCTTGTTGATTTTTTTTTATTGATTTTACTGTTTTAATTATTTTATCTTTTTGTAAATTACACAGACAAGTCTTGCATTTTTGCATCTTTTTAACTTGTTGATTTAACTCTCGTGGGTTTACATTTTTAAGTGTAGTCATGGTATGTTTTTTGTAAGTGATGGCTGCTAGTAACAAAATGCCTAAAGATACAATTTAAAATCGCAGAGTCGTAGGAAATGTGTTGAAAAGAGTAAAGAAGCATTAGGTAAATTTCTCAATGACTCATTTAATCACAGTGAATCTGTTTTAGTTTAGAGGTGAATACGATTTTCAGCTCTCACCGACACAAGCTGATCGACGGTGAGGTAATCGCTGAGAGGAGCGTTACGTCTGTAACCCCAGGACTTTTTGTCAATGGTCATGCAGTTTTCCCATTTGTGCTTGAGCAGGTGTCCTGGCTGGTAGCGATCAGAACAGGTGTAATATCCACCGTGTGTGCAGATGGAGCCATAGCCCCACCGATCATTCGTCACCACCGTGTCACGTACTGGACTGTTGAGAAGATTTCAGTCAGCTCAGTTTTTATATCCATGATGGGAAAAAAGCTAAAAATAATGCACATTTTGCAAGTTTACCTGTCATTATAGAGCCAAGCTAAGAAACCAGTGCTGTTCCAGTACTTGTCAGGCGCGTCTCCATCTCCATCAGACCACAGCACCTCTGGTTTGTACTTGACAACAAGCTCGTAAAGCTCAGGCAGAGTTTTACTGGTAGGAAAGTAGTTTGTAGTGAAGACATTGGCAGCGTCCAGCTCAAAGAGCGGGTTAAACCATTCGAAGAGGGAGTGATACAACCCTACACGAATGTCCCCGTTATTGCGAAGAGCTGTCACCACTTCATCCACCAGGTCTCTCTTTGGTCCAATATCCACCGCATTCCAGTTCCAGGAGTTCTTTGAGCCCCAGAGTGTGAAACCTGAGAAATACACCAACAAAACAGAACATCTCTTGTGTGGTTGAAGGACAGTCATACATCGCTGACACCAATACTGACATCAGACTACTTCTTCAGAAAAAAAAAAGAACACTGTAGCTGGCATATATAAACACAGCGATGCACAAAAATGTGGTGTACCTTCATGGTGTTTTGTGGTCAGAACGATGTACTTTGCTCCCGATGAGGCGAAGATGTCGGTCCATTCTTTGGCATCAAAGAACTCAGCAGTGAACAGCGGTGCAAAGTCCTGATACTTGAAGTCTGGAGGATAATTCCTCTGCATGAAGTCCACATATGGCTTTTGCTTTTGGTTTTGCCAGTACCACCTGTGTAACAAATAAAATGTAAAATGTGTCATCACTGTAAAAACTTGTAAAACTTTTAAGCTGTACTGCCACTGTTGCCATGATGTAAAACATATGGGATCTCCGACAGGATAGATGGTGGGTTCCTGGATAAGTCCGAAGTCGGAATTTCCAATGAATGAGTTGTTCCCTAGATTTCACAGACCCTCTTGCCCTCACTGATTGTCTGCAAAAGTTTAAATGATCTGGTAATGTCAAAAGAAGAACTCACCAGAACCATTCGCTGCCAAAGCTCGGGACAGAAAAGACACCCCAGTGTATGAAGATGCCGAACTTTGCCTGGTCATACCATTCTGGCAGCGGTCTGGAGTCGATGGACTTCCAGTTGGGTTCGTATTTGGCATTATTGGCCCCGATCTGCAGGATCAATAAAAGCAAAGGAAAGACTGCTAAAGCTCCCATTTCAGTGTCGCACACAGATCCGACTTCACTCTTTAGACGTCATATGACTGTGAGTAAAGTTGCGGAACTGACACTGGCAGGAGAAAAACAAACAAGGAAGTGAAAACGGCTGGTTTAACCTGAAGAACCAGGTACGTTTGATTTCTTTCCGTTTACTTCCCGCCATAGTTCAACCAATAATTTCTAAGAGAGCACCGCCCTCTCGAGCTGCGCAGTGTCATCGATCTCGCGCACTGACGAGCCCACACGTGCACATGCGCAGTCGGATTTTATTGGAGGAAGCGGGTTTGTTTTGATTTTGAGGGCTAAACAACGTCCACATGCACGGCTACGTTGACTGCCACTGTCACATCTCTGCGGGGGATTTTGACAAGGTATTAACGCTTGTTTACGGACTGAAAATTAATTTTTTATCTTTAGCAACCTTAATTTAACCTTTCCACGTTTTTTTGGCCAGGATGTAGAAGAGGTGATCGAAAATTCAAAAAAGGTGAGATCCTCGTGAGTAAAAGCTGTAAGTTAGTCAGATATTTGTTGTTTTAAAGATAATTTCTGGTTGTTTTTACTCTTGTCCAGGCTGGCTTGTTGGCGTTATTAGCTGTGGCCGAGCATTCAAGGGAATTTGAGAAGATTATAGAGTTGTCACAGAGGTACCCAGCACTGTTTAAATGATGATGTATCTGTACTGTGTAGGTCGCGGTTTTGTAATTTCCTGCTGTAATTTTCTCCAGGTTTCCAGGTTTCATTTTCCCCTGCTTAGGAGTTCACCCTGTTCAAGAAGTATCCCCCGAGCAGCAGAGGGGTGCTTGCCTTCAGGTAGGATTGCTGCAGTTTAAAATCTTTTTCCACCCATGCTGTTAACATAAGCTAGTGGTGTCACAACTACCTCCGGAAAACAGAAATCTCCTTGGATTTGAGAATTTATAGTGCATCATATCATAGAAACGACACCAGTGAAGGTTACGAATGACCTTCTCATGGCCTCTGAGAGTGGACCCAGTCCTTGTGCCTGTCCTGGTACTCAGTGCAGCATTCAGTACCACTGATCGAAACATTTTACTTCAGAGATAAGAATACAGCTGTGGTCATTAAAGGAAATACACTGCCCAAGTTTAAATTGTATCTGTTTGTTCATGTAAACAGGGAGTCTTTACACGCAAACGTTAGTCATGGAGTTCCACAGAGTTCTGTGCTGGGACCAATACTTTTTACATTGTAAATGCTTCGCTTAGGCAGTTATATTAAAAAACGCTGCATGCTTTTTCATTATTTTGTAGCTGATACCCTGCTATATTTATCTATGAAGCCAGATGACAAAAATTAATTAGTTAAACTACAGGAATGATTTCAAGACATAAAGGCCTGAATGAGCTCTAATATCCTGCTTCTAAATTCAGATAAAACTGAGGTTATTATATTCAGCTGTAAAAATCAGAGAAACATGGGGTCTAACCAAATTCCTAGTATGGATAGAATTACTTTGGCCTCCAGTAGCACTACGAGGAATCTTGAAGTGCCTTACAAATATGTAAGATTGTTTCCTTTTATCTGTGTAGTGTCTAAAAGTAGGAACATCCTGTCTCAGAGTGATGCTGAAAAAATAGTTCATGACTTTATTACTGCAAGGGTGAACTATTGTAAGTTATTATCAGGCTGTTCTTGAACTTCCCTGAAAAGCCTTCATTTGATACAAAACACTGCAGCAAGAGTACTAATGGGGGATGAGAAAGATGGCTCATATTTCTTTATTCACCAGAAGGCCACAAACACAACAGCCAGCTGATCCGAACAGCCATGTAGAGCGTAAACAAGTATTGTTGTATTGTGGCTTTATGAAAATATAACATCCATCTAGCCACCCATCTTCATTTGCTTATCAAATTGAGGGTCACGATGTGCTGGACTGTATTCCAGCTATTTTAGGGTGAAAGGGATGGATGGGGTACACTCTGACAGGTCACCAGTGTGTCTCATTATTAGTGTTTCAGTCTGATCTTAAAAAAATCAATTGTGGTACTCAGTGGTGGAAAAAAACAGCAGCGCTTCTTTCCTGAAATAGTGTGGATGATTCATTCTTTCTGCAATTTTGCAGTAAAATGGTAAATGGCCTGTATTTGTATAGCGCTTTACTAGTCCCTAATCCACCCATTCACACACACTGGTGATGGCAAGCTACATTGTAGCCACAGCCACCCTGGGGCGCACTGACAGAGGCGAGGCTGCCAGACACTGGCACCACCGGGCCCTCTGACAGTTAATTTTCCTGTGTTTCTCTTCCTCCACCACAGCTGTAGTTTTCTCAGAAAACAGTAAAAACATTGTAATTTTGACTGCTTGTAAATTTAAAAAATTGGATGAGTTATTTCTGGTTTATGCAGTTAGATTCAGGAGTGTGTTCTGTGTGTTTTGCAGGATCTGGATGCTGCTTTGCCTATCATAGAGAAATACAAAGACCAACTTGTTGCCATTGGGGAGGTAAAGATTGAGCATCTTTGATTCACCTTCGTTGGTTTTCTTTATTAACTACAATGATATTACAGCTTGTTTGCCGTTGTAGGTTGGTTTGGATTTTACACCCCGATATGTCAGAAGCGACACCGATAAGGAGAATCAAAGGCTGGTCCTGATTCGTCAAGCACAGATAGCCAAGGAGCTGGACCTCCCGCTGTGAGTCTTGAGATATTTATTATTAAGGCTATTCTCTGAAATTCATGTGGTACATTTATTAGCATTTTTTTAAGCAAAGACTAATTAAGAGCTTTCCTGGGAGGTGTAGCAATATATACAGTACAAATATTAATGTGTATTGTTTTTGGGTTGGGGTTTTTTTTTGTTTTGTTTTTAATAGAAGAAGAGTCTTTCAGCCACTCCCTTATTCAGAAGGGGTCTGCACAGTAGATAGCTTTGCATATTTGATTTGGTAGATATTAATGCCAGATTCCCTTCGCAACACAACCCTAAAGGGATCTGTGTCACCTCTTGGTATCAAACCAGGGACGATCCATACATTCGGCAAATGTGTAAACTACAATTAAAGTGTAAAAACCTAAATAAGACAGAGAAGAACTCCATAAGAAAACAAACATTTACATTTGCAGAAATTAAAGCGATCAAAATCTAAGGTTTATGAGACAATGACCGACACAGTATATTACAGAATCCTTCTATAATACATTGTGTTTGTTTATTTGTTTTCTTTTTTTTTTGGCTTTAGAAATGTTCATTCAAGGTCTGCAGGAAGACCCACCATTCAGCTCCTGAAGGAGCAAGGTGAACACCTAAGTTTATTCTGTCTGTTTGCATGTGAGTGAACAGTTTTCTTGAGTGTATGAGAAATAAACTGCAGTTCCTCTGTATTGCCACTAGGTGTCAGAAAAGTCCTTCTTCATGCTTTTGATGGGAAACCGTCTGTTGCTATGGAGGGAGTGAAGGCCGGCTATTTCTTTTCTATCCCTCCATCCATAATAAGGAGTGAGCAGGTACAGCCGAGCATGCAGTCAGCTTATCTGTCATTCGTGTGTAAACAGACCAAACTAGTTTATTTAATTGACACAGGTAACAGTTGTATGTGAGTATTTACACTCCCCACACAGCACTGGCATGTTGACTTTGTTTTCATTGGTTGACTTTATCACATTGAGCATTAATGATTTATGGTGATCTGTGTGTGTATTTTCCACTAAGAAGCAGAAACTTGTGAAACAGCTGCCGTTAGAGAACATCTGTCTAGAAACTGATTCTCCAGCTCTCGGCCCAGAAAAACAGGTTGAGTATTTAAAAATGTCTTATATTATCTTTGTTTGGGAGGAGTAATTTAATATTTTCTTTATGTATTACAAAGAAAATTGTATAATAAATGTTCTAGTTTCTAGATAAGATAGATACGATACCTTTATTAGTCCCACAAGGGGAAATTTCATGAAATTTCCCCTTAATTACAACTAGTTTGTTTTAATTAATATAGTTGATAATATGATAACTATAAGAATCGATACAACAATTGTCCCTTGTCCTGACTGCAGGTGAGAAATGAGCCAAAAAACATTTGTGTCTCTGCCGAGTACATCAGTAAGATCAAAGGGGTGTCGCTGGAGAAGGTGATGGAGGTGACGACACAAAACGCTCTCCAACTCTTTCCGAAGCTGAAGGCTGCCATCAGACCTTGACGGAGAGCACAAAGAATATTTTATCTATCAAAAAATGCCTTGAAGGATTTGCCAAGGAAAAATTATATATATGATGGAAACAAAATGCCCTACGGTGTAAAAAGCAAAACAAAAACATGAGAAAATAAAGACAAGTTTACAAACTCGCATCCAAGTTGTGCTTTTTTTGTGCATTTGACACATCTGAAATTCCTGCCACTGACATCCTGCATGCCAGTTTTATATCCTAGCGTAAGCAGAGCAGTAGCAGTTATTTCCTTGATCACTTTTTCAAATTAAAAGGCAATTCATTGTAACTTCATGACAGCTGATGCTACCACACTCTGATGGCAAACTTCACAGCTGCATGGGGGTAGTGTTGCCTTCACGTGCACCTCATAATTTTCTGCATTTTCACTTTTGAGCTCTGAAGTTGCTTTTTTTTAAAACCAATTATGAAACTAAATTTCATTCTTGGTTTTTTTTTTTTTTTTACAAAAGAACAAATTGAACTCAGTGGTCAGTTTACACTAGTGGTACACTAAGCTAGTTTAATACCACAAGACTGTAATCAATTCTGCTTTCAGACTAAATAATAGAATTATGTCTGCTGCTTTTGTGTTTGCACATCTTAGATTTAGAAAATCAGTGAATTGATTTGATTTGTTTGAGTTGTGAGATAGATAAGATTCAGCTGAGTTGTACTGACATGCCATCTGGAGAAACTAGTTCAGGGCCATCTCTAGCAGATTAGACCTCTGTAATGGACTTTTGTCCAGTCTTTCTTTTTTTTTTTTTTTTTTTTTTTTTTTTTTTTTTTACTAAGTAATAAACAATATTGTGCAGCACGCAAGATAGACAGCGCACAGTGTGCTTTGAGGCAGCAGCCAAGAAAGCTTTAGTCCGCGTCTGTGAATACCCATGTGTGCATACCTGTGTGGATCAGCATGCTTGCATTCCAAAGGTTTCTCCATGTAATGATCTGCTAGGGAGTGTGGGGGGGCCTCAGCCCCGTCCTCCAGGGTGTGAAGCGGGTATGGAGGAGATCAAAACTCCAGACATCCAGAGGCCCCCAGAACACAAAAGACCATGGAAGACCAACAGAGGGGCAGCCGCGCCACTGTTCCAGTAAGAGCTGAGGAGAGTCCCAGATGAGGGCTCACTCAGCAGCCGCGGAGCAGAAGCCAGGGGGGGTTGCAGTGACGCGCCCGTGAGCTCCGCCGGCCCCCAGCTGCGCCTGAGTGACCGAGCTTGTCCAGTCTTTCTAAGACAGTGATAAAAAAAGCTTCAACTTATCCAGAACGCAGCTGCTAGAGTCTTAAAGACTAAAAGAGCTGAATGTAATCCAGCCAAGCAGTTCTCAGATTACTGCACAGGTTCATTTTGTCTGCCAGAGAATACATTCTAAAAATATTATTGCTTATTCATAAACTTTTACCCACAGTATATTGTAGATATGCTGATCTCAGACTGGCAGATTCTGAGTTACTCTAAAATGAAACTGAATACCTTTTAAGTAAAGTTTCTTTACCTTCTATCAAACTTTAAGAAAACATTGCATTGCATCATGATTAAATGATATAAAAAAAACATCCCTTTTGTCTATGTAGATATTAGAGGCATTTCCAGATTTTTTTTAAAAAGGGGGCGTGGTCACGGGGGACCACGAAGTGCAGAGGCAGATGTGCATTGTGTTTCCCTGTGTTCTGAAATACAATTTCAGGCTCATGTGCATATCATGTGTCCTATCACAGATTTTTTTGGGTAAAAAGTGGTGTTGGACAAGAATTTCGAGACACTTATTTTGGGAAAGTAGAAAAGGCATTTATACCTTTTCTACTTAAGCAGCTTAACTGCTGACAGGTTGTATATTTAAAATATATTTAAAGCATCTACAGTAAATGTACACATCATGTGGGATGAAACTTTTCAGAATCATATAACCAAGCATGATGTTATTGTATCATAATTATTGAC
This sequence comes from Rhamphochromis sp. 'chilingali', assembly GCF_963969265.1. Lineage (NCBI taxonomy): Eukaryota > Metazoa > Chordata > Actinopteri > Cichliformes > Cichlidae > Rhamphochromis > Rhamphochromis sp. 'chilingali'. The sequence goes on from NC_137949.1 coordinate 19,809,678, forward strand.
TTGTTTATATGTATATCTCTTTAATGTCAGGGGTGCTCCTACTTTTAATTGCTTATCTAATTCTCAGTAGCTCGATTAATAATAAAAGCTGCTTTCAGCTACTCCCTTTTTCCCAAGTGGCGCCACAACGGATTGCTCTGCATGTTTGATCTAGCTGTATTTCCCGCTGCATCCTCTTCCTATAGCAACTCCAAAGTGAATTATGCGTATTCTTGTTATTGAACTGGAAGTATTTCACTTGTTAGACGAATGTGTAAACCGCTAAGTGATCTACAATCCCCCCCCCCCCCCCCCCCCCACCTTCTAGACACACCCCTGCTTGTAAGCAAGGTTATCAGAGTTAACTAAAACTAAACAAAAAAATAAACCTAGACCTGGAAAACAAGTGTCAGCTGGCTAATTAAAAAAATTGACCTTTAAAAAAAAGAAAACTAACTGAAACAATTTTGTGAACTTTAAAAAGAAAGAAAGAAATTTATAAATATATCTAGTATTACAGTAGTACATTGTCTATTATTTTTCTCTGTTGTACTACTACTACTACTATTGTTGTTGTTGTTGTTGTTGTTCTTGTAAATTGTGGAAATTTCTGAGTAGCCTCTGGTACACCTTTGGGGCAAATACGGATCTACCTTATCTAAATAAATAAATAAATAACCATTTACTTTGAGCGTTGTACTACTTCTCGTGGCCACAGTAACCTTACATCGAACGTTAGAGAGCGCATGTCCAGCACATGGTCTAGCAGAAAGCCTTTTCCTCCATATGTGTCCTTTTTTTTCTTTCTTGCTAGTTGCTCTTGAACGCCTCACATGTTCGCATCTCGCACCGCCCCATTGGAGGACACGTCAATCGGTCGCGTGCTGACGTGTGAGGGGCGACTGACAGTTTGTCCAGCCAGTAAGGGTGTATGTTGATGTCTGGACCCCGCGGCTGAAGTTGCCTCATTGGCCCGTGTTTGTTAAACTTCCTCCGAGGGAGCCTCGGCCAGAATCGGCACGTACTCCAGCGCGTCGCCCGCCTTTTTCCTTCGTCCCGCTGGAGGTTTTTAAGGGAATTGTGTCGAGTTAAATCAAGGTGAACGTGGCTCATGCTACAGTAGCACAATGCTTGCTGGTGTGCACGCTCACTGAGCGGGGAGGACGTGTGTTGCGAGGTTTTTATTAGTGGTGAGTGGAAGTTGTTTCTTTGTCCATGCCTTTTGTCTCGGGTTTGTTTTGAAAGCTTCTCTTTGTGTTGTTGTTGTTGTTTTTGAGTTTTTTTTATTATTTTCCTTTCTTGTCCAGGCTGTTAGCAACGTCAATATCACACTTTTGCGTTGTTTTGCTTAAGCGTGCTATACGTGGTCTTGTTGTACTCTTCAAGTGTGAGAACATAAACGGATATTCACCCAGAAGAGCTACACCACTTCACACATCTCTGCATGACACCCCAACACCTGTTTCAAAGACCTTACTCCCCTGCAGGTTTCTAACAGTTGCAGCATGGCAGGCGACACCGTGGTCTGGAGGAGTCTTAAGTGGGTAAAGCAGGCGGCCCACAGAGCCCCACCAGGCGGCCTAACTGTCACCGGGAACCAGAGGCTGGTAAACTTTCATCACACCACTGGAACGGCAAGGGTGAGCAGTCAGCTGTGATTTGGGTGTTGTGCAGTTGTAGACTAGGATCAAGTTTCACATTGCATGCAGCGCAGATATCTTCTGTTTTTGCTTTTTGGTCACGATGACCTCATCAGCAGCAGTAGATCGAGGCTTCTGGAGGCAGGTAGTACAGAAGCAGAAGTGAGAGGGGATGGTTTGTGAAGCAGGCTGTGAAGGATACACATTTCCTAAAGCCTGATAGGGGTATTTAAAAAATAAAAAGAAAAAAAAAATAGTAGCCTGCCAAGTGTACTGCACTGCTTCTGTTATTTATTCGCTGTTGGGAATAAAGGTTCATAGTTAAAATTAAAGGATTTGTACTTTGGATATTTAATAATTAATCAATAATAGTCTCTTGGGACTAAAATAACAGCCTCTGAACTAAGCAGGTAGAAGCTGGATTTGTATACACCTGGTTTTAGTATTTATAACGCCTTACACCAGGGGTTCTCTTTTGCACCAAGCTGAAGGATCTGAAGGCGACTGCATGAACTTGTACTGTATTTTTGTAACCTGTTAATTGAGACCAAACACTGATGTTGTATCTAATAGCAGTTTACAGTGTATTTATTATAATACACTTTCATTAGTAACGCCTCTGCATGGGCCAATTTCTGTAAATGCCAGCCCATCTTCGGTTCCACTTTAATAGGAGTTTCATACAGAGCTCTGTGCATCAGGAGGAATACAGCTGTAATGTTTATTTTCTACTTTAACAGAACTAATTTGTTAGCAGGTTTTCCTGTAAGGGTTTTATGTGCTGTAGATACTACAAACCTGCAAACCTCACGGGTGGGAACAGCTCACATTACTCCAAAAGTAATGTTTTACACGTTATGAGTTATTGTTTCTTTTCTTATTTACTTGATGTAATGAGTAACATGTTATCCCACTCTTTATATTGCTTTTTCCACATGCATGTGCCCATTAAACACATCATCAACAACTTATATTGTATTGCATTGCATTGAACACTATTCATGATTAGAGATGCCCCGACTGCAGTTTGTCGGCTGGTCCCAGCATCTCTACTCATGATACAGTACTCTCACAATACCTTTACCTCGATAATAACAATATCATGATACAGCAATCCTGCTGAACTGATAAATGTGTATATTGCAAGGTGGTCACCTACAACACATCACTGCAACATCATATCACCATAGTATAATACCACTTAAAAGGGTAAAAACAGGAACTATGCTTTTATAAACAGCATTGCTGTGCCTGTGTGTATTGTCATTATTATTTAAGAATATTATAATATTTAAATTCACATTTGTTAGCTTTCTTGCCATTTTTCTGCTGCAAGATTCTTCTCTTCTTCCCTGAAGTTTAGTTATCATCTTTGTTTTAATAAAAATATTGATATTTGGCGCCAGCGTTTCGGTAACATATCACAAGAGAAAGCGAAAAAACATTTTGTCCCATCCTTACTTAACAGCTGCATAAATAAATGTTGCTGAATGTCATGTTTTGTTCTTTTAGGAGAACCAGAAAGATGTCTGCGTATACAGAGGCACAACATTTCACAGATACTCCACTATGGCTGCTTGCTTCAGTACAAGCTTAACAGGAAGTGCAAATGGGCATCAGAGGACCTGCAGTGGAAGATGTGATAAAGGTCTTAGGTACTACAAAGACTGGTCAAGTCGGCTGTTCTCTGGACATACGAGGCTCTTTAACCAGGACAACACCACAGTGGGGCGGCTGACATCGGAGGATATCGATAAAGCAAGGAGTAACAAGAAAAGGGACTTTAAGCAGCATACGCAAGTGGTATCTACTCTCTCTCTTTTTTCTGTAAATGAGTGTTTTAATGATAATGATAAATGCAAGTGTGTATTTCACAGCTGCAGTGAAGTGTTTACATTTTATTTCCTTTGATTTCAGCTTAGTGAAAAAGCTCGAGAGAAGAAGGTACCCGTCACACGGATAGGAAGGCTGGTAAACTTTGGAGGTAGGTGATTTCTTTACCATGGTATTTGTCACATTAAAACCTGAATTAAAAAATGTCTGTAAATCTCAAAACAAAGTGTGACTCTCAGTAAGGCATTTGACCCTGAGTTGCTCCACTGGGCAAGTACTGGACAACGCCAGCTTGTGTGGGAATACTGGGCTGCTGCCAGGTGCTGTCAAAGTGTGATCTGGATGAATGTGAAGCAGCAGCAGTGTTGAAAACCTATCACACTCCCCCCAAAAATGTGTTTTAAAATAATCAGTTGCAGCTCTTTAAACTGAGAGAACATCTGCAAAAATCGTTAACCAATTTAATGTTGAGCTCACTTTAATTTTTATATATTAAATGAGAATCTGACCTTTTTAAAAATCATGATCCTGGATGGAGTCTGTAACTAACGACTTTTTGCGATAGAAGTTCTGCAAACTAGTTCTGCAATTTGTGTTTGGCAGTGCTGGCACTTCCTCCAAGTCTAACTCAGCGAGACGTCAAAATGCACTTGAGTAGAAACTCCCTCACAAAGCCTGAACATGCCATTTATACAGACATCTGTTTTTTGTAAGTGGAATAGCCACTGTTGCTTGTATTCCTCATACTGTAAAGTGTTTGGGTATCAAAGTTTAATTTTGGATTTAGTGGAAAGAGTCTGACCTCATGACCTTGGTCAGCAGTTTTCAAGAGGTGGGGCGAGATTGTGGAAAATGCTGACGTGCTCCCTCACAAGACTTAAATTACAGAGTATCAGTAGCAGAAAAAACGTTACTGGAACTTGCCTGAGAATCCAGCTAATAGGAAAACGTGCAATCAACCATCAGCTACCTTCTCGTGGAAGTATCAAATGTTTCTCTCACTAATTCTTGGCCTCCATTTGTCCCTGAGCCTCCCTTGGTGCTGCTTTAAGAAATTATACCCAAGTCTGGTTGCTGATTGTTGTTATCACGTTCTTTTTTTTTTATGCAGTAGTTATCATATGCAGGTAGGTTGTTTGTAAGGGCAACACTGCTCTTGCAAGCAGTTACCAACACTGGTAATGTTAACTTCATCTTTGCAGCAGTTTATTCAGTGAATTGTTTGGTTTAAAAAAAAAAATCACTTCCTTTTGCAGGTCTGGCAGTTGGACTTGGCATCGGAGCAATCGCAGAAGTGGTCAAGAAGAGTTTAAAACCCAAAGAACGAGGTGACAGCAGGAGACTTTTGCTTTACGAGTCTGCTGAGATTGATCCTCATGTTTGGGCTTTGCTAATGATGCCAGGAAAGCTATAGCTGCTCCTCTAAACCTGCACAGCTGACCTGTCATTTAACTGAGACTGTTAAGATAAGCAATCGTGAGTAAACTACATACCTGCCGGTTTATCGTCAGAATGTCCAGGTAGTCTAATTTTGGATATTGGAGTTCAATATTTTTTTATGTGGAAGCAGAAAGCTTACGCAAGCACAGAATATCAGTGACTAGTTTAATGTTCGGGGAAATGCAGGACACTATTGTAATGTTTTGTTTGTAAATAAGGGGCTCTGAGATTTTGTACAGAAGAAACAATCAGCTATGTAACATCCCGCTAAAAACACTGGCATCAAAAAGCCTGATCCTACCAAAAAAAACTTCTGCATTTCACAAAAACATGGAAATAAAAATGGAAAGTCTGTGGATTTAAATTGATGTTAAAAAAATGTGTAATGTTGTGACTAAAAGTTAGAAAGCGATATTGTAGATGCTTCATTGGCTCTAGGTCAGGAGTCGAACTTAAGCAGATTAGTGGTATTGATTATGTTGCTTGCTTTGAGCAGCAGGTCACATTTCCTCTGGATGTAACCTTCCACTGAAGCTTGTGTTCAGTCGATCCACTCATCAGAATCTTGTTCAAGAAAATCATCTTGGAGACATTTTTCACCTCTTATAAATATAGCTGGGCCTCAGTGAGCTGTACACACAAAGCACGATCAAGCAGATTATCTTAAAGCTTTTAGTCTTTCCTCCCCACTCACCTGACCTGAACCCCACTAAACATCTAGGAAGTGGGGACACTTTAAGACAGAGAAAGCAAAATGTGCTGGGATAAAAAGGATTTGCACATTTTGGAATATAAGAAAAATGGTGGGATTTGTTGTGGATTGATGCATTTTTCAAAGACACGTGTTCCGTTGCGAGTTGTCTTGGCACATGTTATAAACAGTTTTTGTGTTTTCTAGGTAACAAAAAGGCCATAATGGATTCGAATGCTTTCCTCTCTGAAGCCAACGCTCAAAGAATTGTCCGGACGCTTTGCAAAGTTCGAGGTGCTGCTCTAAAAATTGGACAGATGCTCAGTATTCAAGGTGAGGTACAGATACACATACACCTGAGTGATGCACCTTAATGGATCTTAGCTGTTTTAATCACTGTAAACACAAGCAGAAGTTAATCTTTAGTGATACCGTATTAACTGATCTCGCGTGATACAAGGACATGAGGATCTGGACAAACTGCTGAGGCATATTATAAGCAGGAAACCCACATGTGTCTGTGTACAAATAAAGGTTCAACTTCCATCACAGACTAAACATGCCTACTGTCTGCTGAGATCACTTCACCAACTTTAAAATGTCATCCCCAAAAATAAACACCGGGCCAGCTGTACACAATACGTGCAATTCCCGTGGAGTTATTGTAGGTGGCAGAGTCTAGCCTGACTGTTGGCTTTAAAAAGCATGTTTACAGCGCAGACGTGTTTTTCAGCTCTGGCCTGTGCAGTCATGTATGATCCCTGCGATAAAATCCTTCAGCCAAGCATTTTTTGAAACATTAATCCTTGGCAAACTTTTAAAAGAAATCACAAGATTGTTCAACAACACTTGTTTTAAAGATGTTTGTAGAAGCTTTATTTTCCCTTATCCAAACTGACATGGTAGCCAGCCATGACACAGTTTCAGCGTTATCATCAGCTAACTTCGTTAACTTTATCTTAATACTGACCTTGAGGGGAAAAAGAAGCTGTTGACAAAACGGTGTCACTTCAAGGTCCGTTTAGTATCTCTTCAGCTTTCAAACGATCCTTATCTGCAAGGAGAGTAGAAGTGAAACCGTTTGTGATTATTAGCGTTATTAGTTTTCACGTTAAAAATACAGAACAACTATTTCCAGTTTTTCAGCAAGAGGATCTGTTGTTTTTCTTCCCATATGACAGTAAACTTATTTACATTTTGAATATATTATTAGATAATAAAATAATTTATAGGGAAACGCTTGTCTCTACTACAGTAAAGCTGCATTAAATGGTTATATTTATATTTTAAATGTATGTATTTTACAGCTTAATTTATGTGAAAGAGATTGATCTTAGTGATGGACCTATAGTGTTAAACCTAACTCGGCTATGGTCTGGACCCTGTTTTGGTTCATTCTCATCTCTCCTTTAAGGCACCATTTAAGCTGTAGTCTAACTTACTTCATGATACCAGCTAGCCAAATTTAAGCTTTGAGGTATTTTTTCATTTAAAAGCAAGGATTTAATTAAGACTATCGGTTTTGCACACTTGAAAACATACAGTACCAGAAGATTGTTTTTACTACTTCTTCATCATTTACCTGCTCCCATTAGGGGTCACCTCACTCTATCCCTGTCATCCTCCTTTGTGACACCAACTCTCTGCATGTCCCCCTTCACAACATCGATGAGTCATCTGTGATCTTCCTCTTTTCCCCCTCCTGGCAGCTCCATCCTTTATCCAGCATATCCACATCCTCTGCACATCTGCAAGTCTCACCCTGAGCATTTTCAATTCATTTTTAATCCTAAATTTCAGCTCTGCCTCCTGTCTTTTCAATAACACCTGGATTATTATTTTTTTTAAACTGTTCTTACCCTATAGGCATCATCATGTGTTTCATTCGCTCTGTACTTTTCGTTTTTGTTTGTCAGATGACGCCTTTATCAACCCTCAGCTGGCTAAAATCTTTGAGCGTGTTCGACAGAGTGCAGACTTCATGCCTACTAAGCAGATGATGGTACAGTATGGAGAACGCTGGCAAACTATACAAATAAAGTTACATTTCTCCAGTTAATTTTTTTCCTTTTTCTCTCTACAGAAAGTCATTTACAATGATCTCGGCCCAAACTGGAGGGACAAACTGGAATACTTCGAGGAGAGGCCATTCGCAGCCGCGTCCATTGGTCAAGTCCATTTAGCAAAAATGAAGGATGGCCGGGAGGTAGCCATGAAGATTCAGGTGAGAGAAGTGTTTGTGCTGAGATAAATGCAGATGTTAAGTGGGTCATAAGTCAGCAAATAGAATAAAATAACTCAATCAAATCTTTCCCTTCAGTACCCTGGAATAGCAAAGAGTATCGAGAGTGACGTGAATAATATCATGACTGCCCTGAGGTTAAGCAACGCACTGCCTGAAGGTATTTTTCTTATCATTTAGGGATAACAGCTGCTATTGTCTGATCTTTGTAAACCTGCAGCTCGACCGCAATGATTTTCAACCCCCCTCCATTTGACCTCTTTTTCCAGGTTTATTTCCTGAGCATCTCATTGAGGTCATGAGTCGAGAGCTGGCGCTGGAATGTGATTATATAAGGGAAGCAAATTGTGCCAGAAAATTTCAGTGAGTTGTTTGCATTTATTCTTACTAAATTGACTAAGCTTGGGTAGAGATGGACCGATCCGATATTATGTATCGGTATCGGTCCGATACTGACCTAAATTACTGGATCGGATATCGGAGAAAAATAAAAAATGTAATCCGATCCATTAAATATCACGAAAGCACCTCACAAAACTTGCAACACGCCGTAACTCACCTCAGAACGTTAGCACGTCGGAGCAGTATGCATCACGTGATAGAGAGGCTGTGGCATGCGGGACCTGTCGGTGGTCTGGATAGCATTTGGAGCTTCGCTAGCAACCCGGCATTTCATCTCCGACAAAGTTATCCCCGAGAGAAGTACAGCAAGTGTGTAAGTCCATCTCTGAATGTTTGTAAAGCATTCCTGCGTTAAGCTTAACAAACGACTGCCTCTCGCTCTCCGGCTGCTACTTCAATCATGAAACTGCTTAATGATCAGCTGATCGGCTTTTCTGTCGCGAGTCCGTGTCTCTTGTTTGCTTTTGGCCCACTTTGCACCAGAAAGAGGAAACCAGTGGATAAACAACAGCAGCACGTTTAAGCTCTATAAGCTGTTGTTAGAATGTATTTAATATTACTTTCTACTCGAGGATCTTTTTCTACGTAGCTGACGGCTGGTAACTGTGCAGGGGCGGATCTAGCAAAGTTTAGCCAGGGGGGCCGATAGGGCATTAACAGGGAAAAGGGGGCACAAAGACATACTTTTCTTTCTTATTCTCATTTAAAATGTCGAGCTTTTAATTATTTAATATTTATCTGAATCTTACACCCAAAGTTTTAATCTGATGTAAAATGTATAGAAGTCCATTATTGTATATAGTAACTGTTAAGTCTAATATACCCTAGTAAGCTATAGTACTTTTTCCTTTGGGAAGGTACCATCTGTGCAGTCTGCAATTTTGTTGAAGAAAGATGTTGAATCTATTTAATATTTCTTGAAAAAGAATTGATTTCTGTGTATTTTTTTTTTCACACTGCATCAAATTAAGGTTGATTACGTCGATTAAGCATCATGAGGTGGAGCGTGAGGGGTGGTTCCCTATTTTTTATTTATTTATTTTTGTTGTTGCTGGGAGTTGGAACCCTATTAGTTAGGTTGCTTAATATTTATGCTAAGTACTCTTTAAAATACCAGAATAGGGAGGATGGTGTAGGTTTAAGTTTATTAGATTGATCAGTATTGCTGAACTATGAAATATTTTTTTTTTGCATACAGGTATAACAGAATAGCTTTAGTGTAGTTGTTGTTTTAAACTTGAGTATGAACTTATACAAAATGCAGAAAGATATTTTAAAAACAGTTTTGTTGATTAAAAAACACTATATCGGATTCATATCGGTATCGGCAGATATCCAAATTTATGATATCGGTATCGGACATAAAAAAGTGGTATCGTGCCATCTCTAAGCTTGGGTAATATTTTATTTGTCTTTGCTAGAAGCGTGCTTTGCACCAGAACTTCCATCTAGCTACAGTTAGCCACAATCGCTACTTCTCACACAATACTGTTCAGATTTCAGTAAAACACAGTGATCACCTACTTGGTCTTCACTAAAACTGCTCAAGGTCACGATCACGTTTGTTGTTTTACGAGCAGTCACCTGTGAATTGTGATGACATGGTGAGACAGATGAGCTGCTGCATCATTGACAGTCTGGCTTGTGGCCTTTATCTGTTATTTTTTAATATTTTTGTATTATTTAGCAGTTTGTGTATAAATACATTGTTAGGTTTTAGATTTTGAGTTTTAAAAAATATTCCTCATATAGTCTGTGGCTTTTGCGTCAACTTCCCAGAATTCAGTTGTGTTCCCGCCTCCTTAGACATTCAGGTTGTTTCACCGTTGGTGCCTCTATTTTTGGTATTTTTGGCTATTTTAGCTACTGTACTGTATTTCTTATCCACAAGAAAATACTTTGTAGTGTTTTGAACCTTCTGATTTTGTTTAACGACATACAAACTTATTTTAACCTTTGGTCTCTGCCAGTTTTTCCTGGAAAGTCCTACCAGGCAACAACTTACAATAATAGCTGCTGCATAATGAATGATATACAGTATACACAAACATTACTGTTCCCATATAGTTCCCATAGTAACACCTTCACAGCTCTTGTTGTGTCACAATGAGTCCTAAAGATATTTTTGATTTGGGTTCATGCCCTTGACATTTTCAGCAGCAGGCGGCTTTGACAAAGGAGCCATTTGGCAACAAACAGCAACTAGTACTGTGCAAAAGCCTTGAGCCCCACCCCTCATTTCTTTCCATTTTGCTCACGAAATGAGTGCAGTATTTATTGAAACACGTTCCAACATAAATGGAAATGCATAAAAATAAAAAAATCTAACAAGCTTGAAATTCCATATTTGTTATGGCCATCATTATTCTTCAATACAGCCTGAACTCTCTTAGGCAAGCTTTCATATTATGTGTGTGTGTCTAGGTGTGCTTTTACTGTACCGACAGTGTGTTTGGCGTCATTATCATGCTGAAAAATGAAGCAACTGCCAATCAGATGTTTTTTCAGACGGTCTTGCATGGTGGCTCACATTCAGATAACTTTATTTATCCCACATTGGGCAATCCAGTTTGACAGTCCGCCATTGCAACAATACGGCAAAAATTAAAATCAACATCCAACAGTACTTTTCTGAATTTCCACTGGCTAAAATGCAGCACTCAATGAGATCTGTCGCCAGCAATTTTCAATCCAGTTCTTGTATAACTGTGTGTACCTCAGCCTGTCCTTAAAAACGGTTTCTTGACAGCCACCCTTCTGTTGGGATCGTTTCAGTTCTCCAGGTTTTCCAAAGAAAAAACTTTGAAAGCCCTTCAGAAAGGTCGGAGAATTATTGCTCAAGACCAGACAAAAACATCTGGCCCCTTGGAAGCAAAATGTAAAGAAATAGGTGGCTCAAGACATTTGCACTGTGCTGTAACAGAGCACCTGAAGGGCCAGATAAGGGTTATCTGCACGCTTCTTCTGACTTTGTTGCTGTGTGTTTGGTAGCGAGCTGCTGGAGGATCACCCCTTCTTCTGTGTGCCTGATGTGATAGACGAGCTAAGCAATAAGCAGGTTCTCACCACAACACTGGTGCCTGGTTTCCCGCTGGACAAGGCCACACATCTCCCTCAGGAACTCAGGAATGAGGTATGCCTTTAAGAGCTTCACTCTGCTCTGAACTCTACACTATTTACAGTATAGTTAACACCTGTGCTCTGCCAAGATGAGGTACATGCCACCTTAAAATAAAATAAAAAACCCTGAGACATGGCAGCATGTAGCAGAGATAACTATTTAAGTATCAGCACCCACTCATGTCACTTCCAGTTGTCTCTCCTTCTGCCAGATTTGTGAGCAGATCCTTATTTTATGCCTGAGGGAGCTTTTTGAGTTCAGATACATGCAAACCGATCCGAACTGGTCCAACTTCTTCTTTGATCCACAAACTCATAAGGTCAGTTTGCCCAAGTTATACCAGCGACACGCGTGGATTTAATCTTTCTCCTTTTCACTGATGCGTGTTTTCTGTTTTTTATGACTTCACGTCAGGTTGCGCTGCTGGATTTTGGAGCTACTCGAGGATTTAACAAGCATTTTACTGATACCTACATTGAGGTGAGAAGTGTTCTCATTGTTGTTGTACACTGTGTTGCCCCCACTGGCTATTATGCTACATGAATTTAAAAACAAAAAGATGCATACACCTGCCTGAGAATTTAGTTTATCTAGTTCTCAAACAGTGATGTGCAAATGTTATGTCATTTCTTTATAAATATTCTTCTAATGTTTCTTGAACATTGGCTGCTCCTTAACCCATTCTAGGTCCAGATAATTCTGGTCACATGAAGTACACTTAGATTATTACTTGTAATTACAACATTTTGTTTTGTATTTGGAAAATAGTGTTCATGAAGACTATCAAGAAACTAAACACACATACAAATATGAAAAAAGGATGTGAAAAACTTAGCACACTGCTTCGATTGACAGAATTAAGCAGGCAAGACTGCTAATGAAATGTGCTTGATTGAATGAACATCGGCAAGTGTGAGCACCTCTATAGAGAACAGAGGTTTTTGGAGTTTTCTGGTCTGGAGCATTTAGGCGTTTCCCTGTAAAGTCACCCAAAAAAACCCAATAGCTACATCTCACACTCTGCAGACCTCAGTTAACATGTTAAAGTCATTTTGACCGATGAGACGAAAGCACAGCTCCATGTTTGGAGAAAACCAAACACAGCATATCAGCACAAACACCTCGTATCAGCTGTGAAACACCGTGGTGGTGTAGGGGTGATGATTTGGTTTGGTTTGCAGCTAAATGCAATAGTACGATGATCCAAAGCACAGCAGCCAGTCTAGAACAAAATGGCTGAAAAAAGAGAAGAATCGAGGTGCAGCAAAAGCCCAATGTCCAGATCTCAAGCTGATTGAAATGCTGTGGTCCCAGAAACTGAATTGAAGCAACACTATAAAGAAGAGTGGGCCAAAGTCCTCCACAATGTTGTGAGAGACTCATAAAGCCGTGCAGAAAACGAGTTCTTCAGGTTAATGCTGCTAAAGGTGGTTCTACAAGCTGTTGAATCGTGGGACAGGACTGCAGTCCTTTTCAAGTTACTCTGTTTTTGTCATTTTGCTGTGAGAATATCTGTTAACCACACAGGTTAAGACAGATGATGTGCTTTATTGTTGTGCAGACAAGAATTTCAATAAGTTTCAGTTGAGAAATATCTTTTCGTCATGTGAAACCGTCTGGTGCGATTTCTCTCACTCAGATTATAAAAGCAGCTGCAGATCAGGACAGAGAAGGCGTCCTACTGAAATCCAGAGAAATGAAGTTCCTCACAGGATACGAGTCAAAGGTGAGAAACGGACATTGTAAATTTTACTAATGAACCGCACCACACTGTGATTCAGTTCAACAGTAGCTGTGAGTTTATGTTTATGATTTGTCTGTTGTTGTATTTTTGAATGTAGCGTGAAAGACATGAAAGGTTCATGCAGTCAAACAGCAATTTGACTGTGTTCAAAGTAAGATTGAGAGGAGCTTCTGAAATGCACCATATTTTTATTGAAAATGTTTTGAAATATTCAGTCACTCAAAGTATTTACTAGGTGTTCTTTAGCGACCTCTAGTGGCACCCAACAGGAACTACAACAGCACTCATATTTTGTGAACAGTCTGTTATGAGATGATAGTAAAAATGACTTAGAGTATATACTGTGGACAATTTCTTTTTTTTTTTTTTTTTTTTTTTTTTTTTTTTTTTTTTTGTTCTCTTTATTATATGGTGCCTGAAGATCACATTGCTCTCTCGTCTTACTACAGTTCTTGTGTGGGTTTAGTGTGTTCCAGTGTTGTTCAGTCTGTCTCTTCACATAACTCCACAGTTATTCCCTGAGGCTGAGAGCAGGCCTGTGTGTCTTTAATCACATTTGCAGCTCTTGTGGTAGAGGAAATATTTATTTATTGAGTCTGGCTGCATGTCCTCCTGCAAAATAAATATGGGACCAACGATGAATGAAGTGTTAGCTTTAGAAGTGCTGATGGAGGGGATTATTTCAGCTTGTTTCCAGTCTCTGTTGCAAGATGCTGGGTGCAGCGTCCTATTCAACACAAATAAAATTAATATTGATCTCTTCGTCTAAAAGCAGAGGAGCAGGTTTCTGTACATGCTGAACTTTTACTTGAAAGCCTCTTGATCATTTTTCTTGTCTTCTGCATTAAGGCGATGGAGAACGCCCACGTGGATGCGGTGATGATCCTCGGAGAGGCCTTCAACTCAGAAAAGCCCTTTGACTTTGGAATGCAGAGCACAACTGAGCGCATCCACAACCTCATCCCAGTGATGCTGAAAGAGCGTCTCACGCCACCGCCAGAGGAAACCTACTCCCTCCACAGAAAAATGGGCGGCTCCTTTCTCATTTGCTCGAAACTCAAAGCTAAAATCGCATGCAAGGACATGTTCCAGGAGGCCCACAGAAACTACTGGAAAGATGGAGACCCCAAGTCCGCACATTGAAGACTGCTTTTCCAGAAAGTGTGTTGAAACCAGGAATTTTTGTCATGGTGAACAATTCTTATCTGCAAATTTTTTTGTTACGTGATATACTAATAACTACCTAGATTTGTTGGGTTTTTTTTACTGTTTGTTAAACTAAACTGTTACAGTACATCCCAAAAAAAAAAAGAAAAACCTTAAAAAATGCATATCGGAATAATCTCTACCTATTAGGAATTTCATATCTATGTTTAACATTTCATTGCTTGCTTTGACCTGGTTTCAATCCAGACTAACTCTTACTATACCGTCCTTAATAATGTGCTAAGACTCTTTTGTATGTATTGTTTGAAAAAATTTGTACCTCATAATTATGTGCCTGTATGATCTGAGGGAGCGTCCTTCATTTGACCTGGATTGTCAGTTGAAATAAATTGAAACTGATGCTGCAAAAAACAAACCAAATCTGTTCTAGCGAGCACTGGAGAGCTATTGAGTGAAGCAAGGTGCAGACAGAAGTAAAGAAAAGGGTGGGGAAAAAAAAGAAGGTTCATATGAAAAAATATTTTAATTCACGAGAAAAAAATTCAAGTTTAGAATTTTATAACTGCAAAATGTCTTAGTGACAGACGTGTGTGTGATGAAAGGCGATTCAAACGTCACACAGCGGTGGTGTTGATACTGCAAATGTTACAAATCTGAAAGGGTGTTACTTCAAAAGCCAATTATTGTGCCAAGTGAATCCATTATGGTCTTATAGCTGAGGCAGGTGAGCAGTTTTTTAGTTGGCATAGAGAGTACACCATGTCTGTTCCGTTAATGTATCAGTGACCTTTAGTGTTGTGGGGAATATGGCCACTTTAGTTGGATCACTTGTGAGTGTTGTTGGCCAGGTGATGGCAATAACACTGCGGGGTGCTGAGCCACCCTTGATGTGATCGTTGTGTGGCTATAGCTCTCCATTTTGTGGTTGTTCACTAGTATGCTTGCTTTACTGAATTTTGTATATTACAGTAACTTTTTGTGGTATGAGGCCACTTGTAAGTGACCGTTTGTGTGGTGGAGACCACAGATCACTTGTGAATGTGATTATTCGTGGCTGCTCTCATTTTGTGTTGTAGTAGGTTGAATAATCCTTTTGGGTTTGACTGTTGTACTCATGTTGGTCACATGTTACTCTGTGCATTCAGTGTGGCAACTTTAAATCCTCATGCAGGGGCATCCATGCTTAAAGATACCAACTAAAGAAATGCGAGTATTTAGTTTTGTGTCAGGAGAGCAGGTGATAAAGTGCTCAAGTTTTGGCTTTGGCTTAATAAATTTAGGGGTCCTAGAGGAACCCTTTTGAGGGAGGTGGTGTTACGCTCCTCTGCAGCCCCTAATCTCAGTGTGTTCAGCTGTTGCTAATTGGCCACACCAATAAGGTGTAAATAAAAGCATACCTGAGGCAGGCTTTTCAGGAAGCTCACCAGTCTTTGCCTTTGTGGCACCAGCCATTTGAGCCAACCTGCGATGCTATTTTAAGCTAAAACCTCTTCTCACTTACACTCTGATATTCGCCTCCTTTTTTATGTTGCGGCCTCGAGCCGGGTCGTAACACCTCTTAAGTTTTCCAAAAAAACCCCGTCTTGATGATCCCCAAGACCTTAGGGAAAATATTCTGTGGAGTCATGAGACAGTTTGTGGATAGTTGGATTTCTGTTATTTCTGGTAGTGAAATCATAAAGCTAACATAGTATTCCATAAAATGAACATCAAATTAAATTAATTCGATTTATGCTGTGTTATCAGTGTTTGCAATGATAGCATGGCTGTGGTGTCATATCAATGTATGCTCTCGGTGTTTGCTGATATCAAACTGTGGTATGAGGACCACTGTTTGTAATCTTTGTAGTGATACTCAGAAGGTCTGGCTTATAAAGTCCTTATTTGTTTTATTTAGACCTGGTTTAATTCTGGCCGTTGCAAGGCCTGGGTCATGTGGCAGCCAACAACTTCTCCAGAGAGGCTGTCCTGGTGAGGGAGAAGTTCATGGCCCACTTCTCGGTGGAGGGAGCAGTGTCTTGACAACCAAAAGAATAGCCTATTTGAAGTCCCAGTGACTTCCCCACAACAGCTCTTTTAAGAGCCACCCACAAATCTCTAAATAGCGTTCCTGCCTTTTTAAAATTTTCTTAATAAATGGAGCTTGTCTCCAAAATAAACTAACCTCTCTTTATTCTCTTAAATAATTAGTCTTCACTATGTTCCTATATAGTAGTATATTTTTTATTGGCCAATATTAAAGTTATAATATTTATCATTATTAGTTATTACAGCAGTGGACTTGAACTCTGTGTCAAATACTGAGCTTCAGTAAAGATTCAAGTTGCAGTTATTTGTATTACCTATCACCTTATATCTTCACTCAAAGACAAGTATCTGCTGCTCTATTCCCATGTTGTTGCAGTATGTAGTGATGGGCAGATGAAGCTTCATGAAGCACTGAAGCTTTTCATCCAGTTGGTTCACCCCAGCGCAAAGCGTCTTGAAGCTTCATTTGCTCTAGTAGGACATCTACTGGACGTAAAAATATTAGTTGGCATGAATTTGAAGAGTGTGGCATTTTGCACACAGCCTGTAAATGTCAACAACAAAAGGAGTGTGTAAAACATGTATATTGTAGTGATGGCATTATACTGTGCATATTTATAAGCTTTACAAGCTGCATGTCTTCGGACGGTGTGAGGAAGCTGGAGTACCCGGAGGGAACCCACGCAAACACGGGGAGAACATGCAAACTCCACACAGAAAGACCCCAATGGTGGAATTGAACTCAGGACCTTCTTGCTGTGCGGCAACAGTGCTAACCACCGTGCCGCCTCAGTCCCAAATATGAAGCTGTTAAATGGGAGCACCCAGTGCCTTTACTTTTGCAGTCACCTGTTCAGTCAACTTTAAACCTCTACACTGCTGCCCGAAATCCTGCAGCTCTCCACTTGAATTGTGATGCTGGAAAAACCAAACTTGGAGCACAGGACCCTTGTTGCCTTCCTGAGGATGATCTGCGAATCAGCATCTTCCTCTGGAAAAAACAAACAAACAAATAAATACAGACAATGACATGATTTAATCATCAGTGCTCTTCTTCTACAACTTTGGCTCAACTCTTCCTCTTCATTTTATTG
The DNA here is from genome assembly GCF_963969265.1 of Rhamphochromis sp. 'chilingali'. Lineage (NCBI taxonomy): Eukaryota > Metazoa > Chordata > Actinopteri > Cichliformes > Cichlidae > Rhamphochromis > Rhamphochromis sp. 'chilingali'. Next base: position 19,827,059 of record NC_137949.1, read on the forward strand.
TGGATGCTAGAATTTTGCTTGTACTCAGAAGTTCATGGAAGTAAATAAAACTTCAGCCCAAAATGACAATATTTTACCTGTTTATCGTGTATGCTGAACTTGTGGGTTTTTTGTGTTCTATATAAATCAGATTATATTCATAGAGAGTTGGGGAATGGCTGCCGTGATTTCAACATCAGGGAAACCAAACAACCTCTGGTGAAGTGGATTGCGCAACGCAGAAGAGCTAACTCGCCAGGCCAGGACTCTGCAGACTCTTTACACCTACAGGCCAGTGGACACTCTTTGATGATGAGGATGTACACATCCTGGACGGGGAGGAACGCTGGTTGCAGCGCAGAGTCAAGGAGGCCACTTACGTGAAAAGGGAAAGACCATCTCTGAATCAAGGAGGGGGCCTAAGGGGCCATCTTTCGCCATCTTACAATGCTGTGATTGCAGCCATTCCCCAACTCTCTATGAATGGTACTCATGGCCATGGATCAGTGGTTGTTGATCAATGGTCATGAGAATTTGCATATTAATGATCAATGAACTGACCTCACAGCCCATTGTTCATTCAGTGGTGCTAGTTTCAGTCATTGGGCAAATGTACTGTTTATAAGATTGGGGAAACCTGCAGTCAGCTGAGACTGAAGAAGTCACTTAGATGAGCGACGAAACGTTTCTCCCACTGAAAACGCTACGTCCAGATGAACACAATCAACCTTTTGGGGGTTGTTTTGAGGTGTTTGTGTCCATATTCTTCATTACTTCCTGTGTTGTGGTTTGTTCAGATGCAACTTTGCAAACCTGTGCCGCCATGTTATATTTGCAGAGAAGTCATACTTAGTCTTTTTTTTTTAAACGTGCTACCAATGGACTTGAATATTTCACATGTTAACTAAGGCCTGTAGAATTTGAGAGTTAGATCTTGGGGGTTCTTTAGTTTAGTTTAGTTTTTAGTTTTTTTTAGTTTTCTGGGACCTTCCCTCCTAGAAAGAACTAGAATGCTCCAGAAAATTGCCAAAAACCTTTACTTCTATAGAGTTCATCAATGAATTAATCATTTGCTGATGATCATTTAATCACGTGCATCTGATTAGCAGCACCTGGCTGCTTCTTACCCTCCTAATTCTTGTGGAAGCAATAAGAACTTTCTTTTTCAGTTGACTGGCACCTTACATTACTGCTGTAATAGATCAATATTTGCCAAAGGGTTTTCCATCCTATTTACTTAGAATACAAACACTCTGATCAAACAATAAACAAATGTTTACAGGACCAGGATAAAAGGCGCAGGATGGGCGTGTGGTGTTTCATTTCTAATTAAACCTCCATAGTTTTAGCAGGGGCACCACCAAGGGAGGGGCAAGGGGGCAGTGGGCACTCCCAAAAATCTGCAGACAGATTTGCAATAGACTATTATGGATTTCCAAGTCTTATTTGATTTTTATATGTATCTATTTTCAGTGATATCAACTTCAAAAGCAGAAAATAACTAAAAAAAAAAATTCTGTTTTTTGCCATATTTTTCAAGTAACTTATATTTGGCAACAGCATAATAAAACTGGAAATTCTGTTTTTTACTGGGCTTTAGCGCAGGTTCTGCTTCCTCTCCACATAACAGTACCGTCTTCGCCTCTTACCTGTGGCAAGGTGCACGGAAAGCAGAGAATGAGTCGTGTTGAGGCTCCACATGTGTAAACTGTGAATGGCGGTGACTCCTCCTACAGACAGCAGCAGCTCTCTCACGGCACCGAAACTCACGTCCCGAGGAGCGCCTTCAGAAAATACACACGTTAAACTGTCGCTAAAATCTGAACGTCACCACAGGCGGAGGGAAGTGTGTTTACCTTCCAGCAGTATCCTGAAAACATCCTTTGTGACAGGAAGCGTTGTCCCAATAACGAGAAGAGAGAACAGGAAGGTGCAAATTGGATCTGCTACTTTATATTCAGGCTGTGAAGAAGACAGAAATATGATCAGAAACAATTGATGGAGTGATATTGAGTACTTGGAGAGTACAGTGCTGTATCAAGCCCATCCTGATTATTTTTGTTATTTAACTGTTATTTTTAATCTTACACTGACCCAGAAGTGGATGATGGTGGCAGCCAGCATGACACCGACACTCTGCACCAGATCTCCCACCACATGAACGAAAGCTGCCTTCACACTTGCATTACCGTGGCCGTTCCTCTGCCCATGCTTGTCCCTCTGGGTCAGGTTGGTGGCAAACCCATGGCTGTGGCCATGTGAGTTGCCAGGCTGATGCAAGATCAGGATCATCCTGGGTAAAACAAAGCATAGACATCATCACTCATCGCTGCTGACTGCCCCCCTAAACCAAGCAGAAATAATCCATAAAGTAAGCTCGGCACACTTACAGGACATTGACCCCCACAGCACAGCCTGATGTTATGAGCATGATCTCACTGTCGATCTCGTATTCCCCGTCGGAGATCCTCTGCACGGCTGATAAGACGAGCACTACTGTCACGGCCCAGATCGACACGACTGATAGAAACATGGCCAGAATCTCTGCGTGAAACAGTAACAGAGTCAGAAATGGCCCCGAAAATATGAAGGATATGAGTACGTGCAACTCATATGGACTAATGTGCACATAAATTCAATGGGCAGTTTGCTAGTATCGGGTTGGACGCCCTTTTGCTTTCAGAACTGCCTGAATTCTTCATGGTACAAATTTAACAATGAGCTGAAAGCTTTTGGTCCATATTCACATGATTATGGCACACAGTCCACATCCACCACATCCCTGCTCTACTGGATTGAGATCTATTTACTGTGGAGGACATTTGAGTACAGTGCACTTGCTGTCATGTTCGAGAAACCAGCTTGACATGATGTGAGCTTTGTTTGTTCTCCTGCAGGATGCTGCCATCAAAAGTGACATTTAAATGATGCTCAGTTAAGGGATCCAAAGTGTGCCAAGAAAATATCCCACCATAACATCAGCACCTCCACCAGCCTAAACTGTCGATACAAGGCAGGACAGATTCATTCTTTTGACTTGTTTATTCCAAATTCTGACCCTTCTATGTTGTACTGCTACTTCGGTTAATGAATCTTAACCTGTGTACCTAACAAAGTGGCTGGTGAGTGTATTCTTGAGAGCTACTCGTGAGAACCTTGTTCCTACCAGCTCGATACCATCCAAAAGTCATGGTTCCTGTCTGAGGCCTTGATGCGATCCACAGAGAGAAGATGCTGATTACAATGCTGACAAAATCAGTCAGAAGGTGAGCTGCGTCCGTCATGATGGCCAGACTGCCGGCGGCGTATCCACCTGCAGAGGAAACCGTATGTGTGTTTGGGCAGAGGAAGCCTGAGTGTGTCACTTTAAGATCAAGTTTGTATGGAGCGATTCAAACTCAGCAAGCTTTACATATTTATGCATGACACAGTAAAAAACGAATATAGGTAAACTTCATTTTTTTTGGCAGAATCAGAGTTGCTGGCATGGAAATTTGTGATGAGTCTTTTGTCTCACCAATGGCCTCTCCTGTCATGAACACAAGGCTGACGGCACATGCAGTGAAAAGCTTCTTTCTGGCCAAACATCTCGAGTCCCTTTCAGTCACCGACCTCCAATTGGCCTCTTGGCAGAGCCATTCGTGCTGCCACAGCCCCTCCACACTGAGGGTGTCTTCACTGAATTCTGAGTCTGAGCACTTTTTCTCTGGACCGCTCACCCTGACACAAGACGGAAGATCTACACTTAGGCTGGCTCAATGTGGAAGTCAACAGTTTTAAAGCCATCTGTGTTGAACTTTGGTGTTTCAGGAGGTCAAATGAAAAATGAAGACGTACCACACAAGAGGCTCCGAATGAGTCTCAATCAAATGTTGCTTCTCTGGATCTGTTGATGACTCCATATCCTCATGTTATTGACAGCTGAGACACTCCCGTATTTAAGGTTGACCTGGAGCTAGAGGGAAGCCTGGCAACTTACCACCTGCTCTAACCTACGCTATCTCTCAGGGGTGGAGCACTGCAGGAGCCAATGGCAGGTTACTGCGCCAACTCCAGTGAAATTATAAGACAACCGCATGACATTTTCTGAATTATTCAACTTTATTTCATGAAATGCTTTAGAAGAAACTCAAATTTACACCAACAGTTGGAAATCTGTCAAAGTGGACAGAACAAACTCAGCATGGAAATGTTTAGATAATGACATAAAATACACTTCTGTAAAATTATTCAAAAACTGCATTCAGGCACTTTTGCGTCAAGTATAATCATTGGCATACAAAAGTATACAAGCAGGCTTTTAAATACACCGCAGTCAAGGATCGTCAGAAAATCAGCATCCAAATTATTATTATTATTATAGCCAGATTTGTATAAAATGAAATCAAAATGAAGCACAACCTCAACATTTTTACCCCGAGAGAAAATAGAAAAATATCATTTAAACAAAAGAATCTTTACCTTAATACTCAATTTGTAATAAATCCTCTAATCATAAATATACATCTCTGACTTTACAAGACAATCACGACATACACAAAAAAGTCAAAATGGCAATAAATCAGAAAGCTGCGATCTTATTTTCTAAAGAAACAAACGATGGTTTTAGTGTCAAGTGTAGAAAAATTCACACAACTCTATTCACCTCCCTGCATATTTTTTTACTTATGTGCAATGACAAAAATGACCAACTGTACCTCTTCTGAAACACTGGCTCACTTTCCAGGAGTTAAAACAGATTATTGTCACTGTGCCTGTGTGTATAATTAAGTAAGCTTGAGCAGGAGCCAAAGGGACTTAAGCATAAAGGTTGAAAACATCAATCAACATGTCCAAAACATGTCTTTTGTTTAATCTTTGCACAAACAGAATAAACAGTGGTCCACTGGTCCAGCCGGTTCTTTGCTTCAGGTAGTGAGGGAGGAGGCGGCTTGGAAAAAGGTGTGCTCCCCCAGCTGGTCGGCGAGTGGTTCCTGGGGCTTGCTGGTTGTTGTTAGGTGAAATCACACACAAAGAGGGCGCTACAGCAGAAGCCTCCGTGTGATTTCTTTGGTTTCTACACATTGCTGCACTCGCCCTAAAGGGGTGTGCCAAATGTAACTCAATGGTGCGTTTAGACTAATTTCTAAACGTACCATTGAAGTAAATCCAATCTTTTTGTGTTAATTAAAAGCAGGTATATAAATCTGGTTTTACAATTATGGCATTTATAGGAAGACTCAAATCATTTTGGGGGGGTATTTGATCCATTTACAGATTTCAAGTGGACAAACACAAATGTGATCAACAGTCTTCATCCAACTCTCAGAATTAGGCGATTTAGTAATTCCTTAAAATCTCTGCAAGCATCACAAGACTAAACTTCAAAGAGTCATTTACAAGCTGGCAACTGAATGTGTCACATAAGGCAGCGCTAAAATTTTAAAACTAAACCTTTGTTTGATAAATCTGTGTGTGATCTGTGGCCACATCAGTAAACCGTTTAACAGAGTCTGTTTCTATGTGCAGTGCGACCGAACAAGCGTTTTTTGTTTTGTTTTTTTAAACTGCGAGGCAAAGTTAAGTCAAAATTTCAAGTCACCATCTCAAAATTTCCACTTGCCGGCTCACACGTCTGATTAGGTGAAACTTTAAGTGAGACTCGACTTGAGATCCTGAGTCATTGAGTCGAAATTTTGAGATCTGACACCAAAATTCTGATTTACGCTTGGCTTTTTTTTTTTCCCCCCTTTCCAGTGCTGGAAGCAAGCTTCCACAGAAACCCCTGAATCGGCATATTAAAAATAAAAATCTGAAAATTTCTGAATCTTGGGCCAAAACGTGCTCTGATCATGGCAGCTTCAGAATATTCCAAACATTCAATATGAATGTGTGAGTTTAAAGTGCACAGGAAAAAAATAATTATCCCCGAGCTCAGAGGCTTTGATCTGCATGGCTTTGTTATTAGTCTCTGCCCCAAATTCAGAAATTTAACATTTTAAAAGAATAAATACAAGACTGGATCAAAGAAAAAGCACATTTTAAAAAAAAATAACTATGGCACAATCAAATAAATTGCAGTTTGACTCATGTAAACAAACAAATCTCTGAGATGAAAACATTTTCTGCACTTCAGTGTTTGATACAGTCGTTCATTCTCCAGGTCCTGAGCCCCCCTTGGCTGCGTGAGTCTGAATCACAATCGGTGTGTTCTCCCCTGCAGAAGGTAACGAGAACAGGTGATGAACAGGTGTGTGGTGTGGGAGTGTTCTTAAATCAGACAAGCTATCAAAACCACTTACGTCTCACAGAAAATGAAACATGAAGGAAAGTACGTCTCGTCATTTAAAAATAAATACATAAATAATATTACTGCCTGGGTTCACTGCCTTAGTTTAGCATGTTAGCGCACAAAAGCAAGGTATTTGACCAGATGATGGCCCCAGAAAACAAGTTAAGTGAACACTATCGGTACCAAATTTCATGTCACTCCATATTTGTACAAATCTTTCAGCCAAAACTCCAGAACTATAAATCTGTACGAATTATTATGTGTCAAGATCAATCTGTGCAATCTGCTCATACATGCAAAAGGAGACTTCCCAAAGAGCTTAAAAAGAAAACCGCTACTATTACAGTTTGAGCCATGATCTTTTATAGCAGGGAATAAACCATATAAATAGTATAACGCCATAAAAACAAAACAAACATCCTTCCAAAATCCTTTAAGATAGAAACACTGAAAAACACTTAATGAAGCTTTTCTCATTAACAACAACAACAGAAAACATAAGCAGCACAAAAACCTTTAAATCAATTCTTTGCTGCAAGATCTAGCAGCAAGTTAAGCAGCACAGAGCAGCAGGAAGCCGGCAACAGGTGAATGTATTTGGAGGAGGAATAACACCTTACCTGAATGCATAGCGGCATTGCTAGAGTTCGGCTGAATAACTATTACGGGATGGTCTGCTGTAAAACAAAATTCAACACTGGGTAAATCAACACGGCTTCTTAACAACATCTCCTCGCTTGCTTTTGTCTCGGCTTGAAATGTACAAAGACGAGAGAATACAGAGATCAAGATCAGCGCAGAATTTAAAGGATTAGCATGACATTTTATTAGGCAACAGCACCAGCGAATTTAATAACTGCCACTCTACATGCAAGTCTCATGTATTAGAATAACAGTAATCTGACCTTCAGCACGTCTTAAAATGACAGAAATATAACCTCACTTGACCTATGACATGTGTCATTATTTATTTAACAGAAATAAGCCAGAATGCAGAAGCAGTGTTTAAAGTATACGAACAAACTTACAGCTTCGATTGCAATTAACAGCGTAACAAGCATTCAGGGGTTTGGGGGGGGGGGGTGTCAAAGGATCATCAATTACAGAGATCAAGATCAGGGCAGAATTTAAAGGATTAGAGTGACATTTTGTTAGGCAACAGAATCAGCATTAGTGATTTTCATTAATACGACTCTACATGCAGGTTTTGTCAGAGTAAAACAAAAACGATCTCCCCTTTAGCACGTCTGAAAATTAGACGGGGGGGGGGGGCTATTGGGTTTGCAAAATCGCATCTGAACAAACCACAAAACATCTGGAACAATGTCCACTAGACAGATGAGACCAAAGTGGAGACATCTGTCCACAATCCGCAGGACCACGTTTGGAGAAAAACCAAACACAGCACATCATCAAAAAGTCCTCGGTATGTGATAAGGGACATAAATCACTTTAAAAAAAAAAAAAAAACAACAACAAAAAAAGCTTTGGATTTCCCATGCGTCCTTCACATTAAGGATTTAATACATGGACAAAAAAAAATCTTCCACAGTGAATCACTGCTGTAAAATCTAGCAGGCGAGTCAAGCAGCGCAGAGCAGCAGGAAGCTGACAACAGGTGAACGTTACCTGAAGACGGAATAACACCTTACCTGAATGGCTAGCAGCATCGCTAGAGTTCGGCTGAATAACTATTACGGGATGGTCTGCTGTAAAACAAAATTCAACACACAGCTTCTTAACGACATCTCTTCACCTGCTTTGGTCTCGGCTTGAAATGTACAAAGACGACAGAGTTTAGAGGTGAAGTATCACCAGTTACACGGATCAAGATCAGGGCAAGATGTAATGGATTAGAGTGACATTTCATTAATTTCCACTCGACGCGCAGGTTTCATGAGGATAAAAGTAAAAAATATTTTGCCATTTAGCACGTCTTAAAATTAGATGGAGGTGGGGGGGATATTAAGGCTATTTCGATAAAAATGTAAAGTCCATCATTCTGCAATGAGAACGATTATTCACAAGTCGAAAGCATTCAAGACAGCTGCCAATCTTCCTAGCAAATTTACCCAGAGATCAGAAAAACGAAAAAAAAAAACTCCAAGAGGTCTGTATCTGAGATTCTTTAGGCTACAGTTATCATGTTAAATGTTAAAGTTCGAGAGAAAACAATTAAAAACAGACCAAACAAGTATGGCTTGTTTAATAAAGAAAAAAAAATTAAAAGTGACAGTATGGTTTAGGTTTGGAAAGTTGCATCTGAACAAAACCTTGAAGGGGTGATGATCTAGGCTCGTTTTGCAGCCATTGAGTCAAACATGAACTCCTTTGTATAGCAAATTATTCTAGAGTCAACTGTTAGGCCATGTGTCTGACAGCTAAAAGTTTGGCCCAAATTAGGTAATGAAATTGGACAATGATCGCAAGCACAGCAGCAAATACACACCAGCTAAAAAAAAAAAAAAAAAAAAAAAAAAAAAAAAAAAAAGAGAGAAAAAGTGCTGCAGAGGCCCAGTAAAAGTTCAGACCACAACCCAGTTAACATGCTCAGAGCTGTGCTTTGGTAAATACCCCCACACACCCCACTGAAAAGAAACAAATCAACGAGTTGCAATGGGACACCCAAAGTCACGATTAAAATGCTGCGGTGGGACCTTAAGAGAGCTGTGCATAAACAAATGCCTCCACTTCAATGAACCAAAGCAACGTTATAAAGAAGAGTGGGCCAAAGTCCCTGCATCCCTGTGAAACACTGATGAAGTCATCCATCCATCAGTGGTTCTTCAAGCTACTGAGTCATGGGGTGTACTTCGTTTACCCACACACTGCTTCTGCATTTTAGCTTAGTGTATATTAAAGAAACAATGGCAGTGTAATATGTCATCAGCTGTTGTTCATCTGAGATGTTTACTTCATTTTTATAGACTATTTTCTAAACATGCCCTATACTGAATGAAGATGTACCCCCCTTCTTGGCAAAGTTAACTTCCTGCTGGATTTACTGCACATGCACAGTTAAGATCAAGATTACCGGCAGGGTTACAACTGCTCAGCATAAAGTAACACCCGTGTTATCAGTACAGCAAAACTGGGCAGTAAACACTTCAAGAGGCTGTCGACTGTATCTAAGAGAACCCAGTTAACGCCTTCCTGTGCAGGCTTTCCACAGGAAAACACATAATTAACTATATCTGTGAAAAAAAGGCAGATTAAGCTGTGAAAACTAATATTTCCATATCATTAATCCTAGATTTCTAGAGGAAACATTTTCATTTTAAAAATGCTGACAATCAGAAACTGGACACTACACCATTTGGGTTTCCAACTCCAGCTCTTTGTTTCTATGCAAGCTGCTGCCTTGCTCAACTGTATACATTCTTAAGTGAATATAAAACAGTTCCTCACCTGCATCTTGTTCTCTAATCTGAGCCTCCAGGTCCTCAGGGTCCATGTAGACGAAATTGTCCTCTTCATCTTGTGGTTTGCACTTTCCGCAGCAGCAACAGCAGCAGAGGCAACAGCAGCAGCAGGTGAAAATAGTGCAGCACACAAACAGGGTCTAAAAGAAAACCAATGTGAGTATTAGGAGAGTTTTTGGACACTTTGCAGCATGCTCTGGTCACATTTTGGCATTTAAATTTCTGCATAATTCACCTACTACCAGAACAAACAACTTCATGTTCTGTTTTCACCTTTAAAACTACATCCCCTTGCCTCTCACCTTGAACCAGCACTTGGACATGAGAAAGTAATATTTGACTCCCTCCTCCCCAAACTGCTCGGCCACCGAGAGGCCCATGGATCCATATTGGTCGTAGATACCACGCTTGTCCAGATCAGTGAGGATGGAGTGGGCATTATTGATCTCCTTGAACTTCTCAGCTGCTTCGGGGTTGTCTGGGTTCTTATCAGGGTGATACCTTAATGCCATTTTCCTGGTCAAAAGAGAAATTAAAACATATACAAACAAGTGAGGGTTTAAAAAAGTCGGTGCTTTTCTTTGAAATTTTGCTGCGACGTTTCAAAGCGGCAGAAAGAAATGAGGCAGGTCAAATCTTCTTGCGTTTCACGCATGCACAGTACTGGAACGTAAGCGTTTTCGGCCGTTTCAATGTGGATGCACAACTCTGTGAAAATTACTAAATATGCTAGAAGAGACACGGAGCGTTTTCAAACGAAAATGCAGTTTTCAAATCTATCCGGTCTAGTGTGGATGTAGCCTAAGATTTCACTAATGTCGCCATAAATCTCTGAAACAATGATGTTACTCTCACTAGTTAATTGTGCTATTGTAAGAACAGCACAATTAACAAGCGAGAGTAACATTTTATTTATTAGTTCTTGTAGCTCAGAACTGAAAGAGATAGTCACACCTGTAGGCTCTTTTCAATTCGTCAGGAGACGCTCCCTTCTCCACTCCCAGCAACTTGTACAAACTCTCTCCTGCTGTTGACATTTTCCTCTGTGGTCTGTTTGGATCCTCCATGTTTCAGGATGTGTTTTCTGTGACATAAAAAATGTAAACAATTCCACCCTTTTCTGACAGGCACAATGCAGACAGATCAGGAAAGTAACTTCAAGGGCTCAAAAGTTTAGTTGAAATAAAGAAGTTTGAGGGGAAAAAAGAACATATCTGGAAGTTCTGATGGACAGCACGCTCACCAAGGACATCATTCAGTATATCATTAATCTGCATTGAAGTAGGCGCATTACTTGCACACATTTGTACAATTAACCTAATTTAGCCTAACCTGCACGTCTTTGGACTGTGGGTGAAAGCTGGGGTTCTCTGGGATAATCCTACATGCAAATCCCACATACAGTCATATATCCAAATAAAGCTCAAAACAGAAAGTAGGATCAAGTTTAAATACAAAAGTTCCTCATACCAGCAGTTAGGTAAAGTGCTTTAACACGTGTAATTACACTGGTTTACAACTCTTGTTTATTGCTAATAAACCTAAATAGGCCTATTTGCTGGGGATGTTTGTTTTCCTTAAAAGGACATCATACTCCTTCACATTTACCTTTTCACTTAAAAAGGTCAGCCAGTCTCTTTCAAGAACAACAAATGCATTTCAGCACTCCTTAACTTACATGTTGTAGAGCTGTTATGTTATAGTTGTGGCAAATTCTGCTACCCTACTGGCTAAATTTGTCTTGAATTTGACATTTGTAACGTCAACAAAACTTGTTACCTTGATAAATAAAGGACATAGGCGGCACTTTACCCAAACACTGACTGCAGCTTCTAACTTGTGACAGAAATGTTACTTCTGGTTCAAAATGGCTTGATATTCATGAGAGATGTTTGACCGATTATAAGTCAACAATTCATTCACATGAATCAGCTTTTAACACGACTGGCTGCATAACTACAGCTCACTCATAAAAACATTAGTTTAGCTCTTACATTCAACTTGTTTTGCTTTATTTCACGTGAACACCTGCGGGTTCAGACTGCTAGCTGACGCAGATACGTTTAGCAGGGCGGCTTGAGGAACATGCTCACTCTTACTTACCAGATAAATAAAGATATTCTCTGTTTTCCGTCGAATCATAGAGTCCGAATGTTGTCCGTTGACTAATTTAATATTTATTCATTAAAATAACTCAGTTACACGACCTTTTTATGTTAACTTTGCCTCCTCGGGACCTGGAGGGAAGTTGTGAAAGGAGCCGCAACACAGAAGCCGGAAGTTTGAGAACATTTTTTTTTTTTTCAATTTAAAGAACTTTATTTAAACAAGTACACAACCAATCAGCATCGTCTAGAGAGTCGTCTCTAAATCCTTTCCGATTTTTTTTTTAAAATTTATTAATATAAGATTCAGCTCACATAAAATTTGAAGACCTTGACAGTTATTATAGTTTGCTATTTTCTATTTATTTTTATTTATTTATTTATTATTTATTCGATTTTTTTCTTTCCAATACAGTTTCAAATGACGTTTTATTCTTATAATTATAGCGAGGTAGAGAAGTGTGTGAGGGTGGTGCACGGAATGTATGATAACACTGAGGTAGTAGTGATAGATGTGTTGAAAGTGGGCGTGGGATTGCATCAAGAAACATCTCACCCCTTCTAGTTTGGATCTGTGATCTGATGAGGTCAGCCAGGAATCTTCATGGAGTATATAATGTTTGCAAACAACATTGTGATCTTTAGTGAAAGTAGGGAGCAGATGAAGAAGAGTTAAGAAAGGTGGCGATATGCCCTGGAGAGACGAGGATTAAAAAGGAGAAAAAGTGGAAGACCACAGAGGAGGTACGTGGATGTACTGTGGGAGGATATGCAGAGGGTTGGTGTGGCAGATGAGAATAGATAGGGTGAGATGAAGGGAGATGATCTGCTGTGGTGACCTCTGAGGATTATTATCAGGGGCGAAATTTAGGAAAATCAAAACAGGTATTGTTACAGTACAAATGTCAGCTGACTCACAATCATGTAGACAGACATCCCAAGTCTCAATAAGCAAATGCAACAAAATTTAATCAGGCAGGCTGTGATAAAAAAAAAAAAGTATCTAAACTGCCAAAGATTAAAACTTATAACATTTACTATCTATGTATTTCTAGTTTTGTGAGTTAGTTTTCCTTTTTTCCCAAATTAGCTTTTTAGTTAACTATTGTAAACATTGATCATGCATTGAAATGCACATTTCTGTCATTTCTATGCTGCTAGTAGAAAATTGTGAGTAATACCACCACAGGAGAAAACTCACCTCAATGAATAGGGGATAGAAAAAGAACAGTAACACGGGACGTAATCGTAACAATACTAGAACAGAAAATGAAAAACAGTGATTTGGTCTATTTTATTAGTAAATTATGAATATTCCTAACAAAAGAAAAGTTTTACAATGACAGTGGGTTTCAGTATTTTGGGAAATTTCAAAGCCAGTGCGTTTCTATTACAGTATGAATTCATCACTGTGTTTGCTCAATCTGTGGAATCACATTGATGACAATCTTCCCCATGTTTCTGTTAGCTTCCATGTGCTTATGAGCCTCTGCAATGTCATCCAGGCTAAATGTGCGGTCAATCACTGGCCTCAGGGTGGCAGGCTGGTCTGAGAAATATGGCAACACCCTGCCTGTAAAAGCTTTCACCAGGTCAGCTTTGTACTGTGAAAGGAAAATGCAAAGTACATATCAGGTCCAGTTGCAAACATATATATTACAAGAGATGTCTGAAAAGTAACCCAAGCAAGTTGCCTCATTTTGGCAAACCAGACCCAGGAGAGGAAAGCGACACTGACATGAGTCAGCGCAGAGATGACGAAACACAGCTGTTGTGTCACTTCTGTTTTCAATTCTTACCTGCAGGCTGCGAGAGCGGAGGAGACTAGTGAGCAAGTGGCCTCGCTTGGACAGCAGTTTGCCCAGCAGATCTCCCTCTACCGCCCTCCCTCCCATGGTGCCGTACAGCACCCACCTGCCATCGATGGCCAAAGAGCTCACATTTGACTCCCAGTTGCGCCCACCAATGCAATCAAGGATCACATTTGCTCCCTTGCCTGTGAAATTAGAGATTTTACAATTACAGGTAACTGCCCTTCTCCAATACAATCACGTTCTTGATTCAAAATAGCTCCAAACCAGAGATGCTAATCTTATTTTACATCATGGCCCACCACAGCCCACTTTGACTCCATGTTTAGTGTGAAAGTTTAGGAGTAAACTAATGCTGTGGTCTATACTGAATAAAGCCTTTAACTCAGTTTATTTGCATATCATATCCTCTTATGCAGATTTATTATTTCGGTGACCTTTTCCACCCATTGTGTTCAAATATATTCAAAATTATTTCAGTGTTTTGTGGTGTAGGTTAGCTAGGCTAAACAAGACCAATGAAGACTACATTTCTGCAGTGGAGAGTGAAAATACAGGAACTATTCTATCCTTCCGCTGTTTTTAATGCTACTTTACTACATTAGTGCAGTATGAATGACCATGTGGGAGGTTTGTATCAGTAGGAAAAGTTGTAAATGTAATCAAAATACACCGAGAACTCCAATCTTTATGCCCTCCTTTACATTTTCCAGTGGGCCTGATTGGACTCTTTGGCAGGCCAATTCTCCCCCCCGGTCTTATGCTTGACCCCTCTTCTAAACAAATACACTGTGACAGATTGAATAAAAAAATTTTTTGAACTAAAATGACAAAACAACTAATTTTTCTTTTATCCTTGAAAATGAAATCATGTGTTTTGACTTGGTTCTTAAGTATTGACGGAGGATTTTTTTGGAGTTGGTTACCAAAGCTCTTTGATGTGCATTTATTAGAAAGCTACAGAAGAGCTATGTAGCATTAAGCTCTGATTGCTACAGTGGTTGGAAACATTTAACTCTAATATAATGCCTGTGAAACAAAGACAAAACATTTGATAGCAATCTGAAGTATGCAAAAACAATGCTATCATTAGGAATTATCAGCAGAGACACTGCACCGTCGCCTGCAGCAAAATTAAATGCACGTTGATTTCCATAATTCACCTCCAGTGAAGTCATGCACTCCCTGTGCAAAGCTCTCCTCTTTGTAGTTGAATCCAACTACAGCGCCCAGTTTCTCAGCCAGCTTCAATTTTTCTGGGCTCCCGGCAGTGACAACCGGCACACCCCGAAACAGACGAACAAGCTGAACGGCCGCTGTTCCGACTCCGCTGCCTCCAGCGTGAACCAGCACCACCTCACCCTCTTTCACCTGAGCTGGAGCAGAGAAGACCGATGGCAAGTATAGAATTTGAACCAAATCTGACTTTGGCCTCTTGTTAATTAAAAAAAGTCAAATAGAAATAAATGTGACTCATTTAATAACTCAGTTGTCTAATCTTTATCCAAAAAACATATGAATATGAAGAAAAACAAAGAGACACAGAAATGTTTGCTATACCAACAAAATCCAGCAGTTGGAAAGCAGTGAGCCAGGCCTCTGGGATTGCAGCAGCCTGACACATTGTGAGATTAGAGGGAACGGGCATGAGAAGCTCCTCGGGCACAGAAACATATTCTGCATATCCTCCTCCACAGAGCAAAGCCATGACCCGGTCATCTGGTTTCCATTGCTTTTTCACCCCTGGACCCAGGGTGTGGATAGTACCAGCTACCTCCAGGCCTATGATGTCACTCTCACCAGCAGGAGGAGGGTACAGGCCTCGTCTCTGTGGAAAACACAAGATAATTATTTTCAGGCCTGTTTTATGCAAATTTAGATATAATTCAGAATACAGTGAGTCAAAGAAGACTGAAAGCAGGTTATGAGATTTACAGGAGATAATAGCACTGTGTTATGCTCTTTTGGCTACAATAATAATCTACCTGTAACAGGTCTGCTCTGTTGAGGGCAGCTGCATGAACTTTAATCAGGACTTCTCCTGCTTTGGGATTAGGTCTGGGAACAGACTGCAGCAGCAAATTCTCCGGTCCTCCGGGTACATCAACACACACTGCCCGCATCATCTTGGCAACACTAACGTAATGCTTGGACCACACCTTGAAAACAAAAGTAGAGTAGGCCTACATTTTTCTTTCTGGCCTGCAAGTAGTGCAACAAGAAAAACTGCAGCATGTAAAACTGAAGCAACTTTATGTAGGCTTTAATTTAGTGCTTAAACACTTACCGTGTGGCACGTATTTCTGAGTAAAAATCTTCCAGGTTGCAGGATTGGATGCATTAGATAACCTCTGCAGGGGCAATTGCTATTTGAGTGGAAAACAAAAGAGGAAATTAAGCTGTTAAAGCACAAGTTACAAGTTACAGAACATAAAGTATGTCATAATTTCTAATAATAACAACAAAGCAGAATTTTATAAAATGAGTGTTATTTGTTGATATCTGCATTTCCATAGATTTGTTTAGGTGCTCCATATTTAAAACAGCAATGTGCTTCAGCTCCTGTCTGGTGTAAAACCTTAAGAGTAAATTAATGTTGTGGTTTATACTAAATAAAGCCTCCAACTTGGTTTATTTGCATATAATATCTTTTGCGGATTGATTATCTCAGTGATCTTCTCCACCCAGTGTGCCCAAATGTATTAAAAAATGCCTCAGTGTTTAGTGGTTTAGGTTATCTGGCTATGGATTGTTGCCGTTAATTGTTTTAAATAATATCCAAGCATAAACCTCTGTGAGATCAAAATTAACTGTTCGTATTTGGTAACAGCCAACTCATCTGCAGTTATTTATGCCAAAGTCAGCACCTGAAGTAGCAGAAACAGTTAGACTCTCCGGTTAACACAGTTTTACATCTCTAAACAATTACATGGGACCAAAACCGTTTAAACCGCAAAGTTTGAAAATGCTGAATACAAGCCAGGAACTCAAGGGTTGAAGACATATCAGAACTATTTAGCAGAACAAAGGGAAAAAACATGGAGAAGAGACCGTGAAAAAGCGGAAAAGAGAAACCCCTTATTGTAAACGTATGCGTTTTTCTGCTTTTACATTATACTGTAATCTCCCCCTTTCCGTAATGCGCATGCGCAACATTCTCTCGCGCTTTAGACGGCTGTATTTTACATTATGTCCGAATCATTATCTGTTTCATTAAATAATGTAAATCGACAAACCTGATTGATTACGCTGTTTGACCTGAGCGACTAAAACCAGCGAAGCAGCAGTGAAGATAAGCAGCTGAAAACGAGCGAACAGCTCTCCTGCAAATGTAAATGAAGCCAAATCACTGCAGAGAATAAACTTACCAAGCAGCGATGTCAACAGCTGATCAACTTTGGAGTAACTGTGTGACATTTTGGGAAGTTTTGTTGTGCCATCTTCAAGCCTGGTTTTCAGTTTTGGCGCAGGAGGGCCAAACTCCAGAGGGGCTGGCTTTGCTTGTTAAAGGTATACTGCAATTTTACACCATTTTTTGTAAATATGATCAGGACACTTCGTATTATTTTCATTTATATAATAACTTAATATATGCAGTTAATATTTTATGGGGAACAGAGACAAATAAAAGTAAACTGAGAAATCTAACAAACTAGAGTCATGTTTTTGTAATATTTATTCAACTTTTTCGTTTTCTGCCTGCTGTAGCACAGCGATTTTCTCGTAAGCATAGTTTGCCTTATGTTCATGTTAATGTGGATCTGATGATATAAATGAGTCTACTAAAAAGTAGATTGAAAACACCCACAAGAAGATGACAAATCCCAAATCAATCAATCAAAGGAAAAAACCCCTCTAAAGACTCAGAGTTTACTGTGAAATAAGATGCTAAAAAACTTAAAGTAATGATAAAAAAAAAATGTTTTTGCTTAAAATGGCTGAAGGAGTTAATAGATGATCAAAATATTAGGAAAACCCGATCAATAAATATAGAAAGCTAGTGGAGATCATGACCAATATATATTTATTTTATGGCTCAACCCAGAGTACTCCTAGTGTCAGTCCCAAGCCCAGTTAAATAGTGAGGGTTTCACCGGGAAGCGAATTCAGCATTAAATCTTTGCCAAATGAATAACTGGCAGGAGGGTTAGTGGATACATCCGGCCGAAGATAACATTGAGCTGCCAGGCAGGAGGGTCAGAGGAAGACCAGGTAAGATTCACAGATATAGTGAAAGAGGAGATGAGAAAGAAGGTTGGAGAAGGATGACACGTTTGCAGATGATCCAATGGCTAAAGTAACAACTGAAGACTTGTGTCAAAGCAAATCTTTCTCAGTCAGAATAGCGAGGATTCATGAGCTCAGTGTTTCTAAAACCACCACATCTTTAATTACCAATATTTATATAAAAGCAACAGTTTAGGATATTCGAATAACAGTCTCTGATTGTATTTATTTGCACAGCATTTACAGTAAAACAAATGGTTACTCATAATGTAATTTTCTCCCAAAATGTACATTTACAATTCATTTTTTTATCATAACCCCAAATAGTGAATTATATGAAGCAGGAGGGCGAAAACTGCACAAAATCGAAGTATTTTTCACAGTCACAGTGTAACGTGCAAGAAGCCCTGCTACTGTGCTGAAACTGAATCTCTAAGGAATGCGCTGATGAACAATTACTGCACACTTGCAAATCACTAACAAAACCTCCATTAGACATGCTTTACAATAGGCTATTATATTACAGATGGTGAGACTGCCATGAGACCAAACACACCTGTACGACTGCGCTCAGAGTAGTGCACAAAAATCAGGTAATAAAACTGATATTTTTGGTTTTAATCTAAAAAACAAAAAAGCTCAGAAAATGCTTTCCTCCCCCTAGTTCTTGGACATAATGGATCACATCTACAGAAGACCTGAACTACAAAGAGTGTTAAGAGTGCTAAACCAAAAGGAGGACCGAGATCTGCAACGTAAGCTAATCATGTTGGATAAACAGCACCGATACACCCAGAAAATGCTTCAACAGCGAAGGGACAAACTGATAAATGAAGCAAGACGGATGGTGATGGTACAAGTCTGTGAACCAAAAGCTACAGTCAGCATCGCTATGAAAGAAATCGCCGAGTATGAAAGAAATGCAGACGCAAACTTCTCCAGGGCGATATACACATCTGCTGGACGATTGCGTCCTAGCAAATCCAGCTATGAAGGATCTAAACTCGTGGAACAGGGTCGATCCATATCAGCACCACCACCATCGACTAAATCTACAAGCTCTGTGAGACACAAAGGGAAAGTGCAGAGCAACTTGTCACTTATGCAGATGAAACAGATTGCAACGATTGACTCAATATCAGAAAAAGAGCTGGCCAGGCAACAGCAGAAAGCCCAAGAGGAAATGGAAAGGCTGAGACTGCTTCAGAGAGAAATGTTACACAAGAAGGTGATGGAATTTATAGAGAAGCTGAAAGATAAAAAAGACGTGGAGGTTATTACGAAACTTTCGTAGAGGAATTTGAAAGTTTGGGCACTTTTACACAACTCAATATCTTAAAAACGAAACTATTTCTTATTAGTTGTTTGATGTGAAACAAACTCCTTGATTATGCTGAAACTGAATCTCTAAGGAATGTGCTGCTGAAAAATTACTGCACTTACCGACAACCGCTTGCACTAGACACGCTTTACAATGGGCTATTGTATTACATGTGCTGAGACTGCCATGGCAACAAGCATACCTGTATGACTGTACTCAGCGCAACAGTGTGCAAAATAATAAAAAAAATAAAATAAAATTGATGTTTTTCCTTTCTTTATTAGAAAGAGGGACAATACATATTATTGAACATTTTAACAAATGTAACTATGCCAGATTATAGCCTAATTTCCATCTGTAGACCCTCTGGCAGGTTGACGTTACACACAAGTTAATAGCAACATCAGAGACAGTATTTACAGACCATGTATATAGAGACAGGGACAAAAAAAACAGCGATCGCATCACAAATATGACTTTTATTGCCTGAATTTTAAGACTTTTTGCTTGAACATTTGGAAACTTCACTTTCTTACAATTTAATACCTTAAAAACAAAAATGAAAAATGAGTAAGTACATTACTCTTTTAGCAAAATGCAACAGCAAAACTCATTTAATACATATTAGTGAATAAATTAAGCAATGCTTCCCATTTTCTTCATGGTTATTAAAGCTTTGTGCACAGGAGTCTCCATAAGTAAGGTGCAGTTTTTCTTCCACTGTGGAGAATCGGGAAGCTGTTTGTCTGCAACAAACAAAAGGAAATCAACATTAAACAACATTACCAAATTTAAGTTTTATGGGTGTCTTTAACAACAACATCACATGTTTGTAAACAGACTTTCTACATCTATTAAATGGACAAAAGTATCGGGTCGCATTACAGCAAAAGTCTGCTCAGCCACTGAAACAGTCCTGTCACTTCATGAACCGTTTGTGGCTGACCTCTTGTGGCTCCTGAACACTTCCACTTTTAATATACTTGAAGCTGATGGTTGAATATCTAGGATTTCACAAGCTTCCTTTTTGCAATTCAGTGACCGCTTTACAATGACCATTACTTCCACAAATGTTCGTAAAAGCATGTTGCATCATACGCCTGTGGGAATGGGACTGAGTTTGCATTTAAAACAAAAATGAATGTGAAACTCCTACCTTCACTTTCCAGATGGACTCGTGTGGGGAGACATCTGGTGTGGTCCGTGTAGTCCAGTGTGCAGAGCACAGCTGTCTTTTCTCTCGGCACAGTGAATAACAGCACCAGTAGTGAACATAAAACATTACTCTCCATCACCTCAACAGACTTATGTTTCTCCTATAAACAAAAAGCAAAACAGGGTCAATTTGATATTGTTTTAAAACAAATAGCAATGAATACAAAACGGTTTTGTGCTTTAAAGGCCATAAATAGTTTGTGCTTAACATTAATGGGTTCTTGGCTTTCAAAATTTACGAATGGAACAAAACTCCACGGTTTCTACTGTTCACCAACAAAACTACAGGTTTCATAAAAAGAACTGTGCAACTGTTTAGGGTACTTTTGATTGTTATATTCTTATTCATAATTTAATCAAAGTGTAAATTAATTCTGTAGTAGAACAAGCCCAAACGTCCAGCCAGAGATATGTTTAAAAAAAAAAAAATCTTCAGCCACCTAAACATGGAGTCCTGCAACAGATGGCTTTGCCCTCCCAGAATGCTGACATGATGGAGTCAACATCAGCTACTGAGGGATATGGTGAAATATAATTTAAAAAAGTGAAATCTGGCACCTTAACAAGCTTCAGCTGCTGCTTGCGACCAGCAAAGGCGTTGAGATGTTTGCTGAGGGTATCCAGAAACACCCTCAGGTCTGTCTGCATGTTGTTCTGCTCAGCAAGGTTGTTTAGGGGAATAAAGGGAGGGATGTTGTGGCGACTAATCTTTACAGTTGGCTTCAGATCAATCTCCAGGTTAAAGGTGTCTAAGAAGATGTCCTCATAGGCCGTTGCGATAGATACGCACGCTCCTTTCCCCTTGCGAGTCTTTATGATGTCATACCCACCTGATGATATCAGCAAATAAAACAGAGCAGGAAAAAAGAGAGGATTAAAACAGACCAATAAAGATCTGAAATATGAGACACACTGGAAAAAGTCAGTGAAAACATCTCCAGGTGACACTGAACCAGAGGAAATAATACTGCAGTTAGGCTGATACCAATGAGGTGATGAGCATGTAGAAGATCTTTCAGCTGAGTGTGTCTGGCCATGAGCCGCAAAAGTTTTGAGTTCTCCGACTCTTCCTCCATGTTCTCCTCTTCTTCATCTGCACACTGTTTGTCCATAGCCAACCTCAGTTTCTGGAGGTCCTGTAACAGGGAAGTGCAACCAGCATGTGAAAGTGATGTAACGTTTCAGACCCAGTTCAAATGTGAGCATCATATTAACATGAAATCAGTTGGTTTATCACTGCTTTCTCACACCTAAGTAAACAATCAGGATCGGAATCCCAATCAAAAATACTATTATATGCCTGTCAAACAGTGGTTCATCTCTCGAGTTGTGTACCTTCTTTATGCTTGAATGATTTATAGATCGGTGTTAAATGGCTTAACAAAGAAATACAATATTCTTCTGAAAATGGTCAGGTAAGGATGAGTACTCTACTGTAGTATATAAGTAAAACACTAACATAAACTACTATATCTTGATAAATATTTCAATGTAATCGTACTATAAACTGTATATTTTATGAATATAAATACGGCTTATAATTTTATAAATTTATCACGTGTTTTGCGTAAATATTTGTCCGCTAAGTTAGCTTCTACCATCATGAGCCCCCAAACCTGGTGCGTCTGTATCTGTGCCTTCAGCTGCTCTCTCTGGGTCTTCAGTGCTTCAACTTTAGCCTTCAGCTCCATCACACGACTGTGCTGCTGAAGCTGAGTTTTACGACTCCTGGCTTTAACTTCCAGCAGACTCAGGTGACTCAAAACACCTGAGGATAAAGCACACATTTACTAACTTCTAAAGGACACAAACGAATGTTTTACTGTTGGGCTAATAGACATTAGCTCATAGCATTAGCAGGCTAACGAACTTTGCATCACAACAATGTTCTTTATAAGCTAGCTTGCGGTGTCGCTAAGCTAGTTAAAAGCTCTCGCTCCGAGGTACCTTTCGCAGGTGCTCCCTCCATGTTTCCCGAGTCTTTTTCTTTATTTTTCTGTACGTACTTGATCCGATGTAAACATCCACTCCTCTTGCAAGTTTTTGATTTTGGCGGCTGTTGCGTCACCACACCGCCCACTTCTTCAACCCCGGAAGAAAATTAAAAACAGTTTGCGATCACATGGAGCAATGGAGCGACAGATTAGCATGGTAAGTGTGTTCAAGTCCTTTTTTCAACATAGCATAAGTTTAAACACACAAGACACACGTTTATTTGAAAATACAACCCTTGATTTTCATAAAGTCGTGATTTCATTCATGGAAATACCTTCCTCATCAAGCTTTAACTAACGCAGTGCTCTTGAACGTCTCAGTGAAAGGCATGGTGACGGTTACACTCACCCGGATACCCACAGTGCTGCCCTGTAAAGGTAACCCTGCTCAATGCTGTTGTACCTGTTCTGTCTCCGCTAGCACACTGTTTCCTCTCACACACCATGCTGTCTTGATTAGGGCCATTTCCTTCATACCCAGTCAAGTTATGCAGATAACGTTACAGACGGTCACGGGACAGTTATTTATAACTAAAATATCAAAGCTACAGCAACAGTGTCTCCAAGTCAAATTAAAGTCACTTTTAAAATCCTGCATCATGCTTTGCTATAGTACAACGAGGCTTTTGTGACCTTGTATTTTGTGCACCTCCTTAGTGGGGTTTGAGGCAAAATGATCAATTAATTGATCAGCAGAGATTTTTACAGTATATTAATACCTAATCTGGCTCCCGGCCAGATGAAAGGATTTCAACCTTCAGTCTGTTTTAATGTGGAAGGAAATCAAAACAAGATACATGAGGATGCCACCCTGGACTCTTGAGTGACACCTATTTGTAATGCAAAAACCCCCAAAATGTTTTGAAAACAATCTTCTAGGTAATTTTTCTTGATTTAGTTAAGCAGTCAATTTAAAAATACTGCAATTTATAGTACATTCCACTGAAATATTTTTTATTGGCTGTATATTCTGATAGGAAAACACGTTTTAAAATGACCTTTTAACCCCTCTTCGCCACAGCTGGAAGCGCTTGTTTAAACGTTTGATGTCATTGACCTTGAAAACTCACAGTGACTGGTTCCTGCTGTAGCTCAGGAGCAAGGAACCTCCCCCTTTCCAAAACAGCTGACATTATTTTTGGATCAGCACAAGCAGGGAAAAGTTGACATAGTGAGAGGTTACGTGACTTCAGTTTGTCTGCTTTACATTGCACAGATTGGTGATATTCTCATGTAGCAGTGGTGCTTTGATGCAAGCATTACAGTTTAGTGACAGCAGACTCAGTGCTGAATCTGTTTGTCTGAGCAGGAGCACAAATGTCTAAGAAAAGCACAAGGAAATCAGCTGTGTGCAGATGTGTTTCTTCTCCAACTTTTGCAAAGTTGTTGTTGTTTTTTTAAATTTTATAAGCAGAAAAGGGCTGAATAGAATAATATTACATAATATAAATAATAACTCTGGATATCTGAGCAGATCACCTCACATGCAAATGATAAATAGACAGGTTCTTAAATAGCACTTTTCTAATCTGAGCACTCACTCATTCACACCCTTTCATACAAGCACTTTTTAATGCTTAAATGCTTTCTGTCTGACATTTATACTCGAATGGATGTATCAGAGAGCAACTTGAGTTTAGTATCTTGCCCAGGATTCAAAGCACCAACCTTTAACAGCCAGCCCACATGCATATTTATTCAGCTTTTTTTGTTTCCTTCAAGGTTTTTGGACTGTTATGACTGATGGGTGTGAACAAGGACGTTTCCTATTTTTCTGACCGTGTGTGTGAAGAAGCACACAATCTTCTCAAACTGCAGCCAGGAGACAATCAAGATGGACCCGTCCGACCAGAAGTTCTTCACGGTTATAGACTATGTGATATTTGCCGTCTTACTCGCTGCCTCTATGGGCATCGGGCTGTACTACGCTCTGTCTGGTGGGCGTCAGCGCACGACTCAAGAGTTCTTAATGGCAGACAGAAGCATGGGCTGCCTCCCCGTTTCCCTCTCGCTCATTGCCTCGTTCCAGTCGGCCGTGGCTATCATTGGCGTACCAGCAGAGATCTACACGCACGGCACTCAGTACTGGTTCATCGGCTGCGCCTACATCCTGGGCCTCTTCATTCCAGCTCACATTTTCATTCCAGTGTTTTACAGACTGCGCGTCTCAAGCGCTTACCAGGTTTGCCGAAGCATTTTCATTTTTCACCAGTACTCATTTAAAGCAAGCTTATCTTTAGATTTCTTATGCTGCTTTGTTTCACAGTATCTTGAGCTGCGCTTCAGCAAAGCAGTACGCATATGTGGAACTTTCACCTTCATCTTTCAAATGGTGAGTGCAGCACTGCAGTGCAATAACACAGGATGTGCTGATGCAAGGTTTTTTCCCAATATTTGATATTCAAATACCACAGCTACAAATATAACATAACTGCTGTCTTTCTCACAGGAGTAAAATATAAATAACCTCCCTTGTGTAACCTATTAAGAATTTTTTTTAAATGTAACATAACATTTTATAATAATCGGATTCTGTAGGGATGGTGCCAAAAAATAAGTTTAGGCTTACAGTTTGTTTTTTTTTTTAATTTTTTAAATTTACAACTGGTAAAAATAAAGACAGAATAAGTGTAAATGACAGGGTTAGAGAAGGTGGACAAGTTTAATGGAACTGGAGATGGTAGAGTTGAAGATGTTAATATTTTCACTGAGAGGGGCCAAAATTGGCAAGATTAGAAATAACTACATCAGAGGGACAGGTTAGATTGAGCAGTTTGGAGACAAAGTTAAGATAAGGCTGAGATGGTTTGGACGTGTGCAGAGAAGCGATATATGCTGGACAAAAGATGTTGATGGTGGAGCTGCCAGGCAGGAAGAAAGGAGGAAGACCACAGAAAAGATTATGGATGTACTGAAGGAGGACATACACAGGGTTGGTGTGACAGAGGAGGATGTTAGAGATAGTGTGAGATGGAGGCAGATGATCCACTGTGGCGACCTTTAAAGAGAGCAGGCAGGAGAAGAGGAAGACTGATACCCAGTAGCTATGTCATGTTGTACCAGCTCTAGTTTTATTTTAAGCAGATATAATAAAGCGGTGTAAATATTCTTTTTTTTTACTCTCAGCTATAAGGATAATAAACTTAATGTCACTTTGCACATTTAGTGGACCGCTTTAGTGCATTCAATAATATAAAGGCCTTAAAGTTCAAAGGTTTTTCTGTGAAGCTGACATTTTCTTTTTGCCCGACTGCAGGTTATCTATATGGGAGTTTGTGTGTATACTCCTGCCTTTGCACTAAATGCAGGTAAGAAGAGGTCATTTATTTATTTATTTATTTATTTTTTACTTTCTCATTGAACTTAACTAAATAATTCTTGTAGTTCAGTGGGTTGCTCTCTGTCTCTGTTTTTGCAGTCACTGGGTTTGAACTATGGGGAACAGTGCTGGCCACTGGACTCGTGTGCACATTGTACACAACACTGGTGAGTTACATCACAGGCTCAGTTTGAATCAGCCATCTACAAGGGCTTTGAATAAATTGAGAGTGATTTTATTGAGCTTAACCTGATAGGAATGACTTGCTCTTCTGTCAACACTGCCTTTGCTACTCTATAAAAATAACTTGCAAGAACTGACAAAAAACCTGCAAAAAATACCCATAAATATTTTTTAGTAGGGTCTTTATTTTTGAGTAGCAGTTGAATACTTCTTGATTCACATATGTAGCCTTTTAATGCTTTCGGTGCCTTTTTGTCTCAGGGTGGTTTGAAGGCCGTCATCTGGACAGACGTCTTTCAGACTGTTGTGATGTTTGCAGGGCAGCTGGCTGTCATTGTGGTGGGAGTGCAGAAGACTGGAGGAGTGGCTGATGTTTGGAGGAAAGTCTGGGAGGGAAACCGCATCTCTGGCCTCGAGTGCGTTTGAAGTTTGCTTAATGGAAACGACTCTATATGAATATGTGAAATATGCAGGCAAGGGGCATGATATTTGATACTGAAAGCTTTCTGGGGTGTACAACACTGAGCACACATTAGTTGCATGCAGATGAAGATGGGGGGGGGAAAATAAAATACACGGCATATATATCCAGATGATAGTCAAATACATCGCACACTCCAATAAAGCTGTCATTATTTTTCGTACCGGCAACCACACGAAACTTCCTTCTTTCTAACAGTCTTTCAAACAGCTGCAGAATTAAAGCACTCTGAAATCTAATGCTTTGTTTTGTTGTAGCTCGTACATTTAAAAACCACAGTGCGGTTTTTCTGGTGAGAAATTAGGCTTGCATTTGGTTATTAAAATTTATCTGCATTCTAAACAATGACTGGCAGATGGAAACCAATATCACCTGGCTCCATGGGAGCTGTAAAAATGTGTCTGTTGGCACCTGAGGCTACTTCAGCAAAGTAGCGGTTGAATTTACATGGATGCGGAAAATCTGAAAAAATGTTTGCAGACTGTCTTACAAACGAAAAACAATCCTTCACCTATCCTACAAGTTAAATGCAGGTTATAGTACTGCAGGTGGCATTAAAACCTCCACTTATTTAGTAGAGGGAGGAAAAAAAAAAAAATCAAATCTAGCTTGAATGTGTTTCTCTTCAATATTTAGTACTTGCAAATCTTTGTTTCTGCAGTTTTAAGAAAGGTTTTGTCGGCTATTGCTTTTTTTATTAAATTAACCCAGGACTGTATTCTTCAAATAGTATATTTGGAATCATTACCTGCTGCTGCAAGTTTACTCTACATGGAGGCTTGTTGGAAAGAGCTCCGGTCCATGCATTTGATTTCATAAGATATAGTCTTTAAACCGCATCTCTCTCTCTCTTTCTCTCGCCTGTGATACAGTCTAAACCCAGATCCGACAGAGAGACACACCTTCTGGACTCTTGGGGTCGGTGGGGTCTTCCTCATGCTGTCCCTGTATGGTGTGAACCAGGCTCAGGTCCAAAGATACCTCAGCTCACGCACAGAGAAAGAGGCTGTCAGGTAAGCAGTGGCTTTGATATTAAAGCAAAGATTCTTGTGAATTCATACTGATAATATGTTCTACAGTTATTCATGACACAACAGAGATGGAAGGAGACGGTAGATGAGCCTCTCAATATTTTATTTCAAGCTAGCTTGTATGTATTCATGTGCTTTATTAAATCCCGTGGCTGTTAGATTAGCTATATGTGTTAGCCACTCTGCTCTGCAAGTTTAAAGGAGGGTGCTCCAAAAAAACATGAAAAAAACATCTGCAAAAAGGATGAGTGAAATAAAAAGAAAATGACAAGAAGCTGACTTCAAAGTTAGCACCTTATTATGTTCCCAACCTCCTGCAGGTCTTGCTACATGGTTTTTCCCTCCCTGCAGCTGGCTCTGGCTCTAAGTTGTGTGATGGGGCTGGTCATGTTTGCACGTTACTGTGGAGAGGACCACTCTGACAAGCTGGCCAGTTCTTCACGGGATGCAGTGAGTTGCACTGTGCTGTGTAATGTTTTTAGTGTTCCCATCCATCCATCCATCCATCCATCCATCCATCCATCCATCCAGGATGAATATTGCATAACTGTCATACTCTTCTCTGGAGTAAACAAAATCTGAAGTGAAATATGAAGGATGATCAAAAATATTCGTGCCGAATTAAACAAAGTACCCCTGAGAGCACAAAAAAACCCAGCATTGGTATTTGCATATTTTATAGTGATACCTTTCATTACATTCGACTCATGTCTCTCTAGTGTGTTTTGGACATCAGAGATGATACAATATGTGTTTTGTTCCTGGCAAATTGTACATTTATGCAAATCGAACTGAAGGTACCAGGAAGATATGTTTATAGTTTGTTTCCCACAGATGGTGATATATTTTGTGATGGATATGCTGCACGGTCTGCCTGGGCTGCCTGGACTCTTCATTGCTTGTTTATTCAGTGCAGCCCTCAGGTACGGGACTTTCCACAGTTTCTGCAGAGACAGAATAATTTTTACTACCAATCCTCTTTCCACAGTATTTCATCCCTCAGCTTTAGGCTTGTCATGATACCTGCATTATCTACTCATCGTCACGTATGGACACATTTTCAATAATTGTCCATGACCCCAACGTTGCATGATGTTTACATGCATCTTTGTTAAAATAGGAAACATTTTAACTCACATTTCCAAAAGGAAAACAGGTTTTTCACTCTCATTAAAAGTGAAGAGACAAAAAAAAAAAATTCTTTTTTTTTTTTTTTTTTTTTTTTTGCTGTAATTTGTGGCTGTGCTGATCTTTGTGATGCAGTTTCACTGTCAGTGGGGCACAGGTACTGCTCCTACACACACACAGAGTGAACCTGGGGGGTGTACTACGAACCAAGATTAATGGATTAGTGTGCTATGCTGAGTCTAAAGTCATACATTACAGTGTGAATAACCTGCTGCATTTGTAGGCTATTTGTCATGAAGAATACCATAAAGGTGGCCCTCTTTTCAGGTTAGATCACCATAGCAATTTCTGCTGAACAGCTAACCTGGGCTGGAACAGGTTATGTTCACAATTGGAAGTGACTCATTTTCACTATTTCTATTATTTACAGAATCTTTAAGTGTTGTACAGATTCACTGCTTAAGGAACCAGTTTTACCTGTAGAGATGTAGCTTAGTAACGCCACCAGTTTAAGCCCAGCTATAAAGTTACAGCAGCACAAACCGTTGCTATAATTTTACAGCTGCTAGTCTCATTGCCACTGGAATTTACATTTATGAAGTTGGTGATACAGAAAATATGTAAATGTTTGTGTTTCATTTGTAGGTCATTTTATCTACAGATGTGACTTTTAGTGACTTTTACTTTGATCTTGTGACAAACTCTCCTGGTGTCCATTTTACTGACTCAGAACTGAACACACTGCATAATTTTGATCTTTTAAATGCAAGTTTGAAAGTTTCAGAGCTCTAACGCGCAGATGTCACATATTTGTGTCTATCTCTGATAGGAATTGTAGGTTTTCTCAAGCGAGTAAACATAAAGAGAACCTGACTGTTTATGTGGAGCTTGCTTTATAGCTCTGTTGTGGAGTTGAAACACTGTTCCATTCTCTTTATCTCTTGAAGATAATTAATAGGAGAATTTCCTCAAATTCGTTACCAAAGTTCACCTGGACTCAAAGATAAGACTTGGTACAGACCTATAATACAAGGTGGTAACTGCGGTTGTTTATCTTTTACATCAACTCTTATTGCTGTAATGATTTAGTAACTAGAATCCAAGAGGTGAAACATGCCTTTAATTTGCATTTTAAAGTTACACGCCCTTTTTCCCTTTTCTTGTTTAGCACCATATCGTCGGCCTTCAACTCATTAGCTACTGTAACAATGGAAGACCTCATCAAACCGCAATATCCTGCCATGACTGAGGCGAGAGCAACCCTGCTGTCCAAAGTTTTAGGTCTGCTCTCTGAAGCTTTAAATGTTGCAATTTGTGAATTAAAGCAGTGAATTGAAAATGATGCTTTGACCCTAAAGTTTATACTTGTGTCTCCTTAATAAGCTATGTCCTATGGACTGCTCTGCCTGGCCATGGCATATCTCACTCACCTCATGGGTGATTCGGTTTTACAGGTAAGCTCGCACCGGTTATAACTTTATAATCAACATACTTCTATGTTTGGACCGATTGTTTATCATATTTAACGTTAGGTGGCTTTGAAAATCTTCGGCATGGTTGGTGGTCCTATTCTTGGTCTGTTTTGTCTCGGGATGTTCTTCCCGTGGGCCAACTCCATCGTAAGTTGACTTCTAACGTAAATTCACAATAATGCTGTTTATTTATTTATTAACTTATTTTGGTAATTGTTTCCAGGGAGCTCTGGTAGGTCTGTGTGCAGGACTGGTTGTGGCTTTCTGGCTCGGCATTGGAAGCATCCTCAATCGTAGCACAAGACCACTACCACTCGAATGCGGCACCAATGCGACTATTGCTATTCAGACAGCGTTCAACAATACCACTCTGAGGTACAGATCACTCCGGCTGCACACTGTGACCTCTCCTCATTGATCATCTCCTTAAGCATCTCTTTGTTCTTCAGCCAACCGTCTGGACTCAAGAGATTTTACTCCCTGTCCTACATGTGGTACAGTGGCTTTAACTGCACTACAGTCATTTTAATAGGCCTGATTATCAGCTTTCTCACAGGTAGGTGAGTTCTTATGCATATCTTTATTGTCCATAACTTTTCTTTATAAAATTTTTATTAGAAATTCTTAATTATGTTTCTTAGGCCCAACAAAGGAAGAAGATGTGATGCCAGGAACACTCTATCCCCTGTTAGGAAAACTTTTTTGTTTTCTACCTGAACACCTGAAGAAGAAGCTCTGCTGTGTGACTCCACTGGGACAAACAGTGAGTGAAAGGATCGATTTAATAGCAAAGAACCTTGCAACATTTATATATGATGTATTTGCAGTAGAATAATAGTAAAGCATTAAGTAAAGATGGTGGTACAACTGTGTAACCCCGGTGAGACAGAGATGATGTTTTGAAATGTTTACTAGAATTTGGAAGCGCGGGACTTTTTTCAAGAGCCTCTTTTCAGGATCATGATTTGCAGGCGGCTAAAGTGGGATTTGGCAGCTTGGGCGTAGTGGTGCAGCATGGGAAACTAAATCACTTTAAATAAATCAGAATAATTTGTTTTGCTCTTTCTGCCCTTTTTAGCCAACCGAATTCTGCATGATATTAGTAACTGTTACACAAGCTTTATAACTAATTTCCAACACCTAAACCTTTCCAATAAGAAAGGTACAATTCAGTGAATCTAATCAGCATCGTCACTTTGAATATACATTCGTGTCAGCTACCTAGATGTAAACAGTCCAGCACTGTAAACTTTAACACATTACTCCAAACTAACCAGTTTAGCCTGTCCTAAATTTCCTGATATTTTCATCCAGTCTTTGTATAACACAGAATTAGTGTACTTCAGTTCATTGTGCAAGAAATTGTAATTCAGCAACACATCATTTATTTATAAATATCTGACTCAAATTTTTTTAAAGTTAATTACAACATTATATATATACACTTTAAAATTCCAAGCATGTAAATTTCACTTTCTAAGCAGTGCTCGCCTTTGAAAATAATCATCCTTCCTTTCTTGTCCTGTCTTTCTTGCATCTTTTTCCATCTCTGATAGTGCCACATATTAACATTTTATTCTAACCCTGTAAAATACAGAAAGTGTCCACATACAAACTTCACATCTGCATCATGAACCCATTGCAGAGTTGAAAGCGAAAAAGGATGAGTTTGCAGTGCTTGCAGGCCATGGATGTAATTATTTTCTTATTATTGAGCAAATATCTATATGCCGTCACTAGAAGCAATGCCAGGCTGCAGTACATGAAAAATTAACTCATCCAGTAGTGATATGTATGAACCTGCGGATTAGATTTATTTATTAACTGACTGCTAATCACCAGGATTAACACTGCAAATTGCAGATTGTTCAGTCGTGCAAATTTAAAAGTAATTTTTATTGAGCTGACCTGACAGGTTGATGAAGGCTATTGCAAAATGTAGGTGCTACAACCTGAAAAGCCTCTGGTTTTAAAGTAAGAATTGGAACAGTTAGACTAATCAGATAATCAGAGAGACTCTAATGAAGAATATTTCAGTCTTGTGTAAGGAATCCTCATATCAGTCAGGGCTACGTAAGAAACTCATAGTTCTTTTTAGACTAAAACTGAAAGAGGTGCATTCACCTATTTCCAAGGACTTAAAAGGATTCAGGACTGGGTGACTTCCTTCATCTTTATTATAAGTAATTTATCCTAACTGATTCGTCAAAGGTTGTATTCTTGCAGGAGTAAAAATCTGGTCTCAGAGACATTTTTTTATTATGTTGGAGATGGTGGGAGGGATTATCTGTAAACATCTTCAGGCACCACTGAATATAATGCTGCTTCCCTAAATATAAATACATACTAAATATTATGTATGCTTGCTTGCATTTCGTTCGTATTTACTCTGCATCATTTAGAGTCAAAATTCAGAAGTTGGCAGCAGTCAGTCATTCTAACAGTTTATGGAAATGTGTAGCACAAAATACAGCAGTAGCAGTATGTGAAGCATCCCTGGTTTGATCCCCTTTGGGGCTTTATCAGAAAGGATCTCTGGCATAAAATACCAAATTGAACATGTAAAGCTACCTTCTGTGGAGACCCCTTGTGAATAAGAGAGTGTCTACCAGTAGCATTTAGCATAATGTCAGCATGCTAACTAACATGGTTTTTATAATCAAAATGATCACTGTTAAATATTTGCTGCTTTTTCACAGGTATGAATATTTGATAAAATCAGTTTCCTTATGTGTGTTTTTATCTTTTTAAATTAAAAAAATATCTACATATAGCTTGCAGCGCCGCAGAGGCAACCTTCACAACACAAAGAAGGTAATGGACTGGCATTCCCACAAGAAGATAGATCATCACTGGAAGAGAGGGAAAATTTTCTTCCCGAGACTTTCGTAGAGTATGAAACCGCAGTGTGACGTCGACGTCTGTCACAAGAGGCTCTATTCAGCTCCCTCTAAAAATTTACATGTAGAAGTTGTGAATATCGTCCACATTAGATTGATGCCTGCAGCATTCAAAGCTACAAATTTTTCAACATTTAACATCAGAATTTTTTGTTTGTTTGCTTTTCTATTTATGTCAAAAGACTCAGCTGAACCTGTCAGTGTCTGAGTCAGTTATGTCTTACTTACATACTCTACTCTACTCAGCTTTA
The DNA here is from genome assembly GCF_963969265.1 of Rhamphochromis sp. 'chilingali'. NCBI lineage: Eukaryota > Metazoa > Chordata > Actinopteri > Cichliformes > Cichlidae > Rhamphochromis > Rhamphochromis sp. 'chilingali'. Next base: position 19,860,169 of record NC_137949.1, read on the forward strand.
TGTGAATGCAGCTGACAAATTGACCTTGTACTAGGCCCTGAGGCAGCTCCTCGGTTAAACATCCGTTTTAGCTTTTCTTCCATTAAGCAGGTTTATTCGGATTGAGGGCCCCTCGCAAACAGCAGAGCCAAAGCTGAGTCCCTGAGATGATTATCTTAGGAATATCCACTCTCACCTTGACATAAATGAGCAAAGACTATAGAGGCAACTTTCACACCTAAACTTTGCACATATGCCAACCTCATTATATTTTGGCCATGTTAAATTTGAGCATCTCCTATTGAAACAGTATAAAAAACTGCAGCAAGTAGGGTGAAGAATAACAGACTCACTTCAGATTGTTAGCTGCTTTCTGGAAGGTTTTTCCTGAGTACATGTTAAAAAGCTGAACTATGCTGATATATGTCAAAATTGATACGTTGGGAGCTTGACATAAGAGGAAAAGAAGTAAACATATTTTATGGTGATATTTTCTTTGTACTTGATGACTGTTTAGCATTACTGTGGCTGTTTTAAAAATGGTCCTGTGAAAAGATACAGCCTTGTCTGTTAAGAATGTTTGATTATTACTTGACCGAAAAAGTACAAAACTTTCTAAAGAGAATTAAAGATTTTATAGTTACGTTGTTGTCTTTTGTGTTGTTTTCATTAGTTTTTGTAGTTTTATGTTTTGACTTTTTTATTCATTTTTTTTGTCTGTAGTTTTGAATAGATTTGTTTCTGTAAGTTTTAAGAAAATGTTTAAAGTTTAGTTTTTTATATTATTGAAATTGTTTATTTGATTTTTATCCTCTAATACTGGGGTAATTTCACATCTTTAAGAAGTTTAGAGTAAATATTAAAGTAAACACAACACTTTGTAAAAGGAATTGACCCAGAGCTACACAATCATCTCAGTCTCAGTGTTAGGAAGCGCAAATGATTCCTTATGTTTGACATGTTCAAAAAGTCAGTGAAACTGGTCGATATGACTGAAACTAGCACCACTGAATGAACAATGTCATCCCACTGTTCATTCAGTGGTGCTAGTTTCAGTCGTTATGCAACGTACTGTTTATAAGATTGGGGAAACCTGCAGTCAGCTGAGGCTGAAGAAGTCATTTGGATGAGTGACGAAACGTTTCTCCCACTGAAAACGCTACGACATCCAGATGAACAGAATCAACCTTTTGGGTTTTGTTTTGTTTTCCTAAGTTTTTATTTTATTTTTGCAGTTGCAAATTTCAGCGGGCCTGTACAAGTTTCACACATGAAGATCAGTATAATGTAGCTGGAGGACTGTTTTTAAATTGTATTTAATTCGAAAACAGTTGATTACTTTTGTTAAACTTCCTGAATTAAAGTTGGAAGTCGACACTTCAATTGCATATTGATTGTTTGATTTAAAATCCACTGGGGTGGTGTATAGAGGCAAAATGACAAAAATTGAGTCCCTGTCCAAATTTACAACTAGTGCTATTTATAATTAGCTTGCATTAAAAATACAGGCTTGGTGTTTAAATGATTAGACATTTTTCAAACTTACTCAAACATCGTACTGAGTTAGTTGTATTAATATAATATCGTACTTTCCTTAAAGCAATTTGATTTTTTTCTTAACTTGCCTGTACCGTACAATGTATATAATAAGTAACTGGACAGAAAAACACCAACAGTATTAGGATTTAAATATATGAGCTATTTTCCAGCTAGTTACATCATTAAAATGTTGTTAATATAAAGATCTACATTCCAATCATGTATTCAAGTCACAAAATATTATCATTTATGCTTTTAGACACTTTTTACTCTTGTACATTTTGAATGCGCTATTTTTTTTTTTTTTCAACTTAGTCTCCCTTCATGCACATGTTTTCGGTTGTGGCTGGTTAGATTTAGACTTCTCTGCAACATTCAAACTAAAAGAAATGTTTTGCATGTTCACATCAAGTTTGGGAGAAAGCAGCTTTTATTCTGGATGTCCTTTTTTTTTTTTTTTTTTTAAGATAAACAAGGAAGTTTGCCAATACTATCTTTTTTCTTTTAACCAACTGATAAGTCATCGGTTTAAATAATATCCAGATTGTTAAGATGATGAATGAAAATATTATTTTAGAAATATATTATTACACTACTACTACTACAGTGTTATCAGAATAGGAACGACTGAAAGCTAAAAGTAATTTTTTTTTTTTCATTCATTCTGTTTAATAAGTAATTTTCATCAAACATGAGTTATTTGTATGTAACACATTCATCCACTTTTCAGGGTCGTGGGGAGCACTGTAGCCTATCCCAGCTGTATTAGGGGGAGAGGCAGGGTACACCCTGGACAGGTCGCCAGTCTGTTGCAGGGCTAACACATAGACAGAGACAACCAATCGCACTCACATTAACTCCCGTATTCACACCTATGGGCAATTTAGTGTTTCCAATTAAACTAACCCCACCTGCATGTCTTTGGGAGGAAGCCGAAGTACCGCAGAGAACCCACTCAAACACCACACAGAAAGACCCCGGCCTGATGGTGGAATTGAACTCAGTTGAACTCCTCTATATTAAATCACCTGTGAAAATATAATTGAATGCGATGTCAAGTCACTGCATATGTTTAATCTAAAAATCAAATTTGAGGCTAATTATTTAAAAACAAATAATAAGAGTTAGATGCCATAACTCTCCAAATAGATTTTGTGTAATATGTGTTTAGCGGTGAACTCTTTATCAGTTCACCCTGCCTAGAAAGAGTTGTCAGTTGCTCCTAAATCTCATTTGACTAAACATTTGTATTCGTAATATACTTAGAGCAAATGAGTTCTTTATTTTAAGGTCAGACCACTAATGATTATCCAAAAGGGACCCATAAAAGTTCTGCATTACAAAGCTTCTCTATACACTCGGTCCTCGACACATGGTTTGTATTATAAGGTCTGTTAGCACATAAAGGTTATGTAAAAACTGTAAAGGGTAAATATAGATACTTGGTATAGAGGTGATTTGCCATTGCAGTCATGTGAAAAGAGTTTGCTTTAAGATATATGCAGTACTCACTGGTCTTCAATGATAAGGTGGTGTACAACAAATTCAGAAGGAAAATTAACAATTCAATCAATTATTCAACACATAATACATGCAATAATACATTAAGAAGGGATTGGACCGTTAATTTACTAAAATGTACTTAAGATCATCAGTTTACGCTCAAAGATGTTTTTACTTTGAGAGTTGAGATTTGTGTCAAATAAGGACATATCACTGGTAAACAGGAGATGGCAACCAACCTGATATTGACATATAAGGACCTGTGGAGGAGTTCAAAGTTCAAACAAAAAGAATTTAAGGGGAAAAATCATTAGGGTGAAACATTAATGTGTAATAAAATGAATGGCTATCTACTGGCTAGTTGCTACATGCAACTAAGTAAATGCAACAGTTTATCTCCTATAAATCCAGCTTTTATCCTTTGTGTATTTTCCCAGTCCAAGACGAAATACTCCAAGAAACCCAAACAAATTCCCACTTATAGTCAAAAGCATGTATATAAACCTCACATTAACACATGCTTAAGTTACTCTGAAGCACCAAGTTGAACACTGAATAAACAATATAATACTGTTTGAAGGCAAACATCAGTGATATAAAAACTCTCCTTTTCATATATGACATCATAAAAACTATGCCTCATATCTAATAAATAAACTTCACTTTTGCTGTAGTGTGGAGTTATTTAGGTGACACTGCACTTTCTGTACACATAGTTTCAAAAATGAAAACCATATTACACACAAACACCATTCAGTCTCTGTTTTTGATAGTCAAATTAGTGGTACATGACAGCCTTTTTACTTTGCATGTCTATCTGCAGTAACCTCTACAGGTCATCTACTGCTGTCACGTTAAAAAATACTTCAGTCTTCTGTTGACCATTTCCTTGTGAGCAGCAGTAGGGATACCTGGTGCACCTTCATCATTTTGGGGCTCTAATGGGTCCTTCTACCATCCTGTACACCAGGTTAGTAAAAATTTAAGTATTTATGATTTTCCTCAATGTGACCATTTAAAAATAATTTGGCTGAAAATAGTGTTTTTAAGAAACTTGGAATTTCTTAAATATGTATTTGAAATTTGATCCTGAATTGTGGATGGCTATGGCTCAAGAGGTATTAGAATTTTGGAAGTATGAACCCTGGCAGTCAGTATAAGACGGGCACCTCAATTTCAACTTATTTTATATTTCTTTTGTGTAATACATCAGGATTTTTATATGTTAGAGTAATTTGTATTAGAGCTAGCTTTTAATATATTGTATTTTTTAATGTTGGTAATTTTCACTACTGTCCTTGCTGTCTTGGAGCAATTGTGACCACAAAGTTTCCTCTGGGATAAGTTAAGTATTCTGATTCTGACTCTGCTTCACTCTGCATGCAAAAATGGCCTCTCTCTTTCCTTTATTAATGAGCTCTATCATCTCTTTAATCATATCGCCATTTTAAGCTTTGCAAAGGCAGATTTTTTTTGCTGGTGTTGCATGGAAGTGCAACATTTTAATTATAGTATTTATAATTAATAAATGCTATTGTTTGCCAAATGCTTTTTAAAAATATCATTTATTTTTCCAAAAACAGGATGTGGACCTTTTTATTTCTTTACATCTTGGGCATAAATTTCTGCCAGGTTTGTTGATTACATCAATTAAACATTTTGATCTTAAATATCAACTGTATCATGAAATAAAAAAAAAAATGGAAACACTTTTCTTTCACAGGCTGATAACTCAACCCAAATGCTTTATGCCAAACTGATAATAGACAAAAGTGCAATTGCAAATATCACGAGCATACTGAAGAATTTTACGTGTAACAATACATTTGTTGAAGCACCTGTAATGACAACAGGTAAACTAATTTCCAATCTTCCACATACACCATGCTGTGATTTCTGAAGAAAATACTTTTATAACCTCTAACTCTAACCCTGCATAACTCTTGTCCTTATAAGTGTGCACAAATGGTACAGGCGGGAAGGTATGTCACTGCAACCCAGACCACAGATGGAGCGATACTTTCTGTCAGTCTAATCCAAAATGTTGCGGCAATGAAACATGCACTTTGAATAGTGCAGACGCAAAGTGTGTCCTAAGCACCACAGGTATTTATATATATTATATATATATATATATATATATATATATATATATATATATATACTGACATTTTCTTGCTCACAGTTACCATTACAGGATCTTTGAAAATTGCACAGGCAAACAAATATGAAAAGTGTCTGAAAGGCACAGGAACCACGGACTATAAAGACTGCAGAAATGACTTGATGAAACAGGTAATAAACAGTCATTTAAAAAATATATAATGTCTTTATCACCGCAATAATAAATAAAGAATACTATTATTAACTCTTTTTTCCATCCTTTGTTACCTCTTAGATGAAAACAGCGTACAGCACTCTGAGGGGATTTGACTTTTTAAACATTACAGGATTCAGGTATATTCGTGCAATCACAAATTAAATGTTTTATTAAATTTATTTTAGATATGTGACTAAAATCTGTCTTTGTTTTTTATTGAAGGCTCGGAAGCCTCTTCATAGATTTTACAATGAGCGTCGCTTCCACTGTCAATTCACAAACTCTGATTAACATTTCAGAAGCCATCAGCCGAAATCTGTCAGCCTCGCTTGATATGGAGACTGCAGGTAATGTAAACTACCTGTGGAGGGCGCAGTTAATTCCAACCTGGACGGAAGGTTTTTTTTTCTTAAATTTTATATAAATTCTGTTAGATTGTGTTTTAGATATCATTTTAGCGCTCCTTGAGTATCATTCTCCACCAACATATCAGACTGAAATATCTCGACAGCTACTGGAGGGACTACCATGAAATTTTATGCATATTATAAATACGTTTTTCACTGTGTAAATTGTTATTAACGCTCTTATTTAAAGGAACAGTTCAGCTAAATAACCTTTCAATCGTTGACAAATTGCTGCCCGCTAAAATCCCAATTTTATTTCTTTGTTTCTATTATAAAATGATAACCTGAGGTCAACAATGCTTTGGATGCAGTCATATTACTCTGATAAAGATCAAGAAAATATGAGTGAGAGACAAAAATCTCTCTGAACCTCATGCATCTTGTTTTAGTTTATAATAATGTGCTCTAAAGGTGGTGTTGTAAAGGCTCTTTTAGCACATTCACTTCACCGGATGCACCTTTTTTCTTTTCCTCACCTTTGATTGGGTGTGGCGCTTTCCATTAATTGCACTCACTTGTCACCCGTTATATAAGGACTGCACTCACCTACAGCTCACTCTTTCTTCACTCCCACATGGGGCGGCAGCTGAGAGATAGCAGTCCATGTGTGTCTTTCCTTTGCTCATTATTCAATAAAACAAAAAACCTGCAAGTGAGTACTGACTGTTCAGTCTCATCCTGGCCGGATGAGCCCGTGATGGTAACTATCTCCAACCTCCTCTGGACCTTCCTCTAAAACAGATGGTTTATCTGCAGCTGCAGTGCTATTCAACCTATGGTGTTCATGGAACTGTAAAGGTTTTCAAGTTTCAATGACTGGCCGCAAGGTGGCAGTATTTCCATATGCCATACCATCTAGATGTATGTGGTTTCCATGGCAACTGATTATCATTTGTTTGTTCTCTGTAGGTGTTGTCCGCTTAATAATGCCAGGCAAGATGCCGGTCTCTTATGGGGACACTAACAAAATCATCACTTGCATAGCAACGGAGGACCTTGGAACTACACCACAGTGGAGTATAACAAACATCAATGGGCAATATGACATAACTAATGGAACAGTTTCAACTGTCACAACATTATCAAAAACAGAGAGTCAAATCCAGCTTAATAAAGTGACAGAACTCTGGAAAGGTATGTTTGTTTGTATGTATGTGAGACTTTTATATAATTAGTGTAAACCCAGAAAAAAACTAAATAAATTGTACAATACATGTTTAAGCAATTAAAAAATAAAGAAATAAAGATTTTTCTTTACATCTCGACTGTGATACAAATTAAAACTTGTATATGCAATTTGATATTTCTTTCTTTCTTTTTTTTCTTTATGTCAGAATGTTAAATAAATATTTCATTCACTTTTTTTCTGGGAATGTTTCAGGCTTTAAATGGTTAACTAGTTTGGCACTATGAGCTGAAAAACTCAGTATCACTATCTGGATTAAATCTAATTCCTACTTGTACCAGCTTTAACCACGTTTTTTTTTTCTAGGAACATACTTGTGTCTCTACCAACAAACCAAAAAGTTTGGCAATGACAGTACAATCAACATATTACACAAAGGCAGTGATGTACTGGATGTAGCTCTATTGCCAGACATTGCTGTTTTCACTGTGCCATCATTTCCACGCTGCAAAACTAAAACTGATGTTCTCCAAGTAGCAGCCCAGTGTGAGATAAATAATAGCACTGAACCTTATACTGTCTCATGGAATGGTGACGGCCTCAAAGATTATTCAGCAACTTCGGGTATGGATATTTCCTTTCCTTTCCTTTTCTTTTCTTTTCTTTTCTTATTTGCCAAATAATTTTATTTCAAAATAGTTATTTTGCAAGAACTGTTATGAAAATCCATGACATGAATGTATCATTCTTGCAGCTGACAAAACACAAATTTATTCGGCTCAAAAAATTATCGACTGTGGTGTAAACAACAACAATCAAACTACAGCAACGTGTATATTTAAAAACAGAAAAGAGCAAAATAAAAGTGCTTCGGTGCCCTTCAACATCATTGGCGGTAAGTTATTGTATTTTGTAATAAGAATTAAACACATAGCTTAAAAAAAAAATCTTACAACAAAGTTCTTGTCTTTGGCAGAAATAAATGAATTTTTTTTTAAATCTGATTTAGTTTTATTCAAAAAGTGCCACTTCACTAAAGTTGTCTGAAGTTGCTGATATTTTAAGATAAACCAACTAAAATATTTATAAATAATTACTTACTTTAATGAGGACAGTCAAAAGATTTGCCATTTTAAATGCCCAAAAATGTATTCATAATTAATTACAATTAAATTAAAAGAAATAGAAATAAAAAGAAGTGATATTTGTAGCCGTATGGCTCAGTGTTTTGAGTTTTTTGGTATTTTGATATTCATTGTTTATGTTTGGCTGTCATTTATTTGTCCAAAGCTCATTTTAGGTTGCCATGTTAGTTATTTTGTTGATTAAGTTCCCCTTGTGTTTTAACCCCTGTGTTAAGTGTCACTCGTCGCCCTTCAGGTGCTTACTTATGTCCTTGCCTCATCTCCAGTATCCCTTTTCCCTCTGTATGTTTCTACAGTGTTCATTCTCCACGTCAGTCCACCATGTCCACGCCGTTGTCTGTCTTGTGTTTCATGTTGTTTAGCTCATGTCATGTCTGCGTCTTATTATGTTTCCTGTTTTACTTTGAAGGGTACTTTTGTTCATTGTTTTAGTTTTACTTCCACTGTGGCATCATTATGTTCATTCTAGTCAGCTGTTCCCTCATATTTTTCTACTCCTGATCACCCGTTGAGTGTATTTAATCCGTGTGTTTCCGTTTAGTCATCGTCAGGTCATCTGTTATACTTCCCCCATGTCATGTCAGGGTTTCTGGTGTTTTGCATGATTGTGTTCAGGGCATGTTCATTGTTTTAACTCTTGGTTTTTCCTCACAGTTTCTATCATGCTCACTATCATGTTCAGGTCAGGTATCACAGTTTTGTCATAGTTTCATAGTTCATTCTTAGTTGCCAGTCTCGCCCAGTTTAGGTTTAGTTGTAGTTCTTGCCACTGTTGATAATGTCTTGTTGCATGTTCCTGGTTTTCATCAGCCACAATAAACAGCTCGCTTATAGTTTACCACAGTTTTGTCCTCCTCCGTGTCCTGCTTTTGGGTCTACTTCCTAATCACCGGCGTACCCTGCCATGAGTAAGTTTGGGAGTAAGTCAGTAAGTTTGAGCACCTCTGTAAAAGCAGATCAGTTTGCTGATCTGGAGCATTCAGTAGTGTGTTAACACATAAGAAAGACACCAACAATGATCTTACAGGAACAACTGTTACTCACCATCCTGGGTGGGGTTCTAAGACCAAACAAGTGAACGTCCATCATTCAGCAATCTGAAATATTACTCACAAGTGGAAGATGTTCAAGACAGCCGTAAATCTTCTCAGGAGTGCACATCCTAGCAACCCAAGGTCAGACTGTGCAGACAAATTACATAAAAACCCAAGAGCTACATCTCAGACGCAGTTAGCATGTTAAATGTTAATGTTAAACACAATATAATTACAAAAAGGCAGAATGAGTGTTACTTGTTTGGAAGGGCTGTCAGGAGTCAACTCTTCTCTTTAAAAACAAATTGACAGCATGGCTTAGGTTTGCAAAGTTGCATCTGAACAAACCACAGGACTTCTGGAACACTGTCCTTTGAAAAGACAGGACCAACGTGGAGAGGTTTGTCCACAATAAAGGTTGTTCTACAAGCTACTGAATCATGGGGTGTACTTAATGAGGGTGGACACAGTGCTTCTGCATGTAACTTAAATTTTGTTACATAAATAATGACACCGAATATAAATGTATTAAAAATGTTGTGTATCTGAGGTTGTAGTTAAATAGTTTGTGAATCTGTTAAGGTCCAGAGGATTTATTTTATATTGTTGTGATATATAAAACCTTTGAAGTGAAAGAGGGTGCACTTTCTTTTTACCATGACAGTAGTAGTTTGTAATAATAGATATAGTAATAGTGATATGTACAGTGTAAAATAAAATGGGGTAAAGTATTAAATTGCTTCTTATACTTATTATATAAAAAATAGGAGAGTGTTTTAGAATCATGAATGAATGCAGGCTATATTGATTACTTCAAAGATGAGAGAGTGTTTCTGGAGAGACCAAATTTTTATGAGACATTATAGGATATAATTTCTGCAACAGAAATTGATTTGAACTCACCATTCTCTAAATTAACTTTTGATATTGTCTTAGTTAATGTATGAAAGTTTCTTCGCCAAAACAGAAGGTGACCTGTACTGTCGGGCTCAAGGTGTATGGGGAGACACCAAAGCTGGTTTCACTTCAGTCTTAAAATGCACAAACTCTGCTGGGCAAAGAACAAGGAAATGCAAGTAAGAATCCAACTGCTGATCATATTTATTATGTAATAATGTATCAGTTATTTGTTTGACTATTTTTATTTATTTTTTTGTATTGAAATGGCTCCAAGAGTCCACCAACAATGATTGTTTGCATTTGTGACTGGGAACATCATTTGACCAGTTCATAAGTGAACATTTATTTGTGACACTTAAGATATTAAGATATTCAATATTAAAATTCATATTTTCAGCTTAAATGAACAATGGGAAGATGAGGTGTCAGGATGTGTGAACTCAGACCTCTACAACGTACTGCAAAATGCAAAAGTAAGTAAGCTTAGTTTCATAATTTATGTTAAGAAATTGTTTCCATATGATGGGAAAGTAACTTAATAATCTCAAACTTAATATAGCAACAAATTCTCCAATTGTAACGAGATTTTTACGCAACAGAAAAATGGAAAGTTGTTCATCTTTTTGTCAAACTCACTGTAGCTGATACAATTAGGCTTGACTAATTCATATGTGCTCTTGTTACAGATTTCTGACACTGGACTTGGGGCATTAGATAAAAATGCAGAAACAATATTTTCTAACCTTAACAATGTCACTCAAAATTCAGTGCGTATTAACACTTTTGCTAATGTGAAAGCATCAGTTGATGTACTCAGCACCATGAGTGACAAACTGAAAGTAGTAGACAATGTAACCACAACTAAAGTAAGTATCAAAGAAGCTTTATTTTTATTATTATTTAAATTCTTTAACAAATATTAAAATGAATAAGTATAAATACTTGTACGTAAAGTTGGAATCTTTAAGAGTTACAAGGAAACAAATTTCCAATCTATTTATTCACTTTTTTGAATACATTAACAGTTTTACTATTTACAATTAGTTCATTGCTAATGCAAATCAAGAATTTCCTGCTGCTGTTACTTCATATTAAAAGAGTTCAAGTGCTGAATAACCCTGTCCCTTTTATTGTGAAGAAGCCACAGGAAGCCACACGTCACCACCTTAGCCATTGTTCAATTCAATTCAAATCAATTCTATTAATATAGCGCCAAATCACAACAACAGTTACCTCAAGTTATTCGTTTTGACAGTGGTTTACTCAAAGAAATCGAGGGTCAATCAATGACCAACTAGGGAAGCAGTTAAGAAGCTGCATGTGTTAAACTTTGACTAGTTCAGTCTTTTACGATTCATTTTAAGCATCGTAGTTATACCACCCTCAAAACTTTGTTGTTCTTTTCAGAATTTCCTGGCCTCATCTAGTAATCTGTTGGATGGGTCTCTTGAAAACTCATGGAGCAAACCGGATCCTGAAAGTAACAAGAGCCTGGCTGAGAAATATCTGCAGTCAGTTGAGGATTTAATTGCGATATCAAGCATAAGTAATGATTCTGATCATAAAAATATACATATAGACACATGCAGTGGAAAAACATGCATCAATACGGTGTTCAATGCCAAAGTCACTGTTAGAAGCTCAGGAAATGGCACTGTAAAAACAGCTGGATTCAAATACCTGCAGGACTATTTGCCCAATACAACACAAACATTTAACATCAACAGCATTGTTGTGTCAACAACCACTCAACGGGGAAAAGACCTTGAGATTACACTAAAGTTCCCATTGCTCATAGAAAGGCCTCGCCATGTTGAACTGCAATGTGTCTCATGGAACTACAACCAGAGCAAATGGACAGATGAAGGATGTAAATGGGGGGGCGCTTCTAAACCTGACGAGTGCACTTGCAATCATCTGACTTCATTTGCCATTCTGATGTCTCGGTATCCCATTGAAATCCCTTACATGACCGAGATAACGTACGCTGGACTTTCTGCATCAGTGGTGTCACTCGTTATCAGCCTCCTGATAGAACTGATCGTCTGGAGCAAAGTAGTCAAGACAAATACTCTACACTTGCGCCACACCGCCCACGTGAACATTTCTCTTTGTTTGCTGGTGGCAGATTGCTGTTTTCTGGCATCTTCTCAACCAGAGATCATTTCAGAAATCTGGTGTAGAATTGCAGCTCTTCTGAAGCATTTCTGCTACCTGGCCATGTTCTTTTGGATGTTGAGCCTGAGCACCATGCTCCTTCATCAGGCAGTTTTTCTCTTTCACAAAGTGGGCAAGAAAACCTATCTGAGGTTCTCGTTGATCCTGGGCTACGTTTGTCCTTTTCTCATTGTTTTCATCACATTTCTCACCAACAACGGCGGCGCTCAAGACGCGTATTTCAGTTTGGAAACATGTTGGCTGGTTTATTCTGGACTTCTGAAAGGAACCATCTATACATTCATTCTCCCAGTTGGTATAATTGTTTTCATCAACTTGTTTGCCATGATAGTGGTAATCATGAAGCTTTTAGACCATAAGATCACAGAAAAGTCTCATGAGAAAGAAATACAGGCTGCCAAAACTGTCCTGAGATCAGTTATTCTTCTGACTCCAATCTTTGGTTTGCCATGGATTTTTGGATTTGCAACATTTATTATGGACCTCACAGCTGGAGCTGTGACTTTAGCTGTGAACTACGCTTTTGTTGTGCTCAATGCATTCCAGGTATGGTCACAATTATTAAACTGATCAGACTCAATATCTGTTCTGCTAAAAGCATTACTTTTTTTAAAAAATGCTTGTTTTTCATTTCTAGGGTTTGTTTATTTTGTTGACCACGTGCCTGGGGGACAGAATGGTAAAGTCATTTACTTCTAGAGATAAGAGGCCTACCTAGTTTAGTTAGGATTAGTTAGATGCTGCTGTATCACTGTGATAATATTCGAATATATTTAAAGTTTGAAGCCAATGGCATGATCTAAAATCCACAGCTGAATCGATGTCATTATTGTTGTAGTTGTTCTCAGGTTTATTCTGTGTTATTTCAATTATTGTAATGAAATTATTATCAACAATCATCAAAAATATCCTTGGAAATCTTTTCATCAAATGTTTTTATTCTGATTTTCACAGACCCGTGAAGCACTGCTGAATTCTTTCAGGAAAAAAGTAAGTGAACCACAGCTTGTTCGTAAATAACCGTGGTAACTCATAATGAATGACGCACATCTGTTTCCTCTGTTCTGCAGGCTCCACCAACCATCAGCGAAAGCTCCACAAAGTTGGAAACAACAACTAAAAAGTCCTAAACAACACCTGCACACATGTATACTCACAAAACACTACATTTAAATCAAATATATTCGATTCATGAGCTACATTTACTCTTTGATGTGACTGTTTCTTTGTTGTTTATTTTGAGTAATACAAGTCAGAAATTGTCATAATTGTTATATGCATATCTGTGTTTCTTTGTTCAATATACATATTCATATGAAATGTGATTTAATAATACTGTACATTGCATGTTTTAAATATGTTTTAAATAGCACTTAGCAGTAAAGAGCTGAAGAAAAACTCTCAGCTGAAAGGATAGAAGAAAACCTGCGTGAGGATTTTATTTCTGTAAATGGGATTTGGGCTCACATCTTGCTTCAGTTTTTAAGTTTTCTTTGTCCCGTTCTGCCCACTCCTCATCTGTGTCATCCACTGAAACCCCTTCACGGGCTGCTTGTGTACAATAAACATGTCACCCTGTCTCTTCTCTGTAACACACAAAAACAAGAATGTATACTCGTCATGTATAAAGATTATACTCTTGGTTATTGTTAATAAAATTACAAGAATCTGAGGTGTGAACTGGGCTTTATGTCATACTGCTCCAACTGCTTTGTAGTCCTTGCCATGCCGATCCTGCGCCCTCTGACGGCGTCCTTGCTTGTGTGGCCTTGCAGATGAAATACAAACCTCGGCCATATCGTTAGCAGCAGTTCTCCACTGTAATCAGTGCACTTGGTAACTAACTGTGTTAAAATTTAGTAGCCTGAAAAATAGGCTCTGGATCTTTCACTTTTCCAGGATAGAGTAACCTGTAATAACCCTTTGAGAGATTTTATAATAATACACAGGCTTTTACCTTGTTTACTCATCCAATTAATCTACTGCGAGCTAATGATGATTTCTAATACTGAACTTGTGACTAAGAGGAGGATGGGCACATTCAGGGTGGAAGAAGCACACTGAAAATAGGGATTGGCCAGCTCTTGGGTTTATGTAAGCATCTTGCATGTATTCAACACAACTGCTTCATGCTTTAAAGTTAAGTGTAACTATATAGTGTAGAAACTACATGATATGCAGAGAGGGTATATTAAGTTGTTCATATCATGTTCGAGTGAAGTAAGTCAATAATATAGCAATGTTAAATCTCGCAACACTGCATGTGATTTCATCTCGACGGCTTCGGATCATGGTTTGAGGAAGGCATCCATCTCAGTCAAGTCGAGCAGCCGCCTGTCCTTCTTTCGGTGTATATGTACCCTGCCTCTTAAATCTATCACTTCAGGGTTATGCCCCAGCACCCCCGCAACTCTGATAAAGATAGGAGGATGGCTTCATTTAATGATCACTGATGGGCAGTTCCAGCTCAATGTCATTATATTATTCAATTATAATAGAACTCGATTCACATTTTAAAATAAACCTTACTTACTAGGCCTCTTCAGTTAATCCTCAGTTTGGGTGTTTACTGCTTTAAGCAAGTTTTCTTCTGACTGGAGACCCCCCCCCCCCCCAAACAGCAGGTGAGTGAGTCAACTGCATATAGTTAGAGCTGAGTCCTTGAGTGATTATTTTATTAATATCTGCCTTCACCTTGACACCACAGAGCAAATAGAAGGACAAAAGCACCCTCCCAAAAACAAACTCATGAACTGGTTGTTTTCAAGCTGTCTGACACTTAAGCATTTGGATCATAAAAATTACCTGCACATTTGCTGACCTCATTATTTTAAACTTTGGCCATGTTAAATAGAGCAACATGTATTCTAACATTATAAAACACCTAATTTAAATGGTTAGTTCCTTCCTTGAAGGTTTCTCCAGGTGAACTATGCTAATATAAAAGTGATATTCAGGAGCTTTGACATTGGAAGAAAAGTAATAATATTTTATGGTGATATTTTCTCTGTACTTGATGATTTTTTTAGTACTAGTTTGGTTGTAAAAAATGTCCTTTGAGAAGATATTGCCTTGACTTTTAAGAATGTATGTTTATTACTTCACTGATAATGTCAGGTTTGTCCCTTGGATGTTTGTCCTGAGTTCCTAAAGGCTCTGGATGTTGGTGGGCTGTCTTGGTTGACACACCTCTGCAACATGGTGTGGAGATGATACAGGGCGGCAAGGCTGGGAATCAGTTTGGCTCAGTGAAATGAGTAACTGCCTTTAGAACAGAAGGGCCAGGTTCGAATCCTGCTCAAGGCAAGGCTGGACTGGGACAAAAAATCGGCCCGGGCATTTTGACTAGAGACCGGCCCACCAGGATAAAGATTGAAAATGTGACGTCATTCAGGGGTAAAACCGCAAAGGATTCTGGGAACTTGTGGCAAGAGGTACTAGCGCACGCAGGCTTTCAATTGAACTCAGTTACACAGCGATAAAAAGAAACCCAAAAAATGGCAAGAAGCTGTTGTATTATTAACTGCAATAGCCGGTCGCATGACAGCCACGGGAAGCCGACGGGTAAAGAGATCGTTTTTTTTTTATCGGATTAAGTCGTTGAAGAGAAATTTTTTAAGCCATGTTTCCGAAGTAAGAGCCGACGGATGGTCTGGATATACCAAATATAACGTCTCAGAACACTCCAGCTCACAGGTTAGTCTGCTCCAAGCATTCCCACAAAGGTCAGAGTTTTGTAGTAGTTAATACGTCATTTTTCTTAACATAATAGTTGGGTTGCGGTCACGTGGTTCTGATGACGTGCGGAGGCAGCGCGATTTTTGAGTGGAGGGCGGAAGTAAACATGGAGGACACTGTGGAGAGTCAGGAGAGCAGCTATTGTGCAACTTTAGACCCCGTTTCTCGGGAGAGATATAAACAGATAGTTAAAAAATATATCGGACGTGATCCGTATTCTTTGAAAATGTCCGAATACACCACAGAAGTAAAGGATTTGCCTACTATCGAGGCTGTGGATATCACCAACTACTTGGTCCTCCAGACTTCTTACTACACTAGGCAGCAAATGAAAGCTTTCAAGAGTCTGGAGGCGTACAATTTTTTTGTCAGCGGGTGGGTCCACAACCTTGGAACAAAACGTCTCCGTGATGGATACAGTTTGGTGTTTGCAAGGGTGAGTGTTTGTTCTTATATTGCTTTATCGTAAACACGCTAACAGTTAGCGGTAGCGGCTTTAACGTCAACAAACATGCCACATCCTTAGGACTTCGTTAGAGTGACAGTTGTTTGTTTCAAGGTAAACCATTCTCAGCGGTCTAACGAGACACCTCTGAAGACTTGGGTAATTGCAAAGGAGGATGGAGAAGTGATTGCAGCTCATTGCAATTGTATGGCAGGGTTAGTAGCCTGTTCTCCACTGTCACTAGGCTCAAATCCGGGCTCTCAGCCGTCTGTTGCATATCCAAAATCGCCTCTGCACATCGATGCTGTTCTGCCTTAAGCTTCATTCTTTTCTCTCGTTTGAGAACTGATTCCGATCTGGGTTTTCGTTCGTAGCCGAGATTGACCGTCGGAGCCCAGTCCTCCGACTCTTCGTCATCCAAAGCACTTGGGCAGCCTATAGTCCCAATCAAGTCAATATTAGACTACTAACTTAAAAGCACTAAGTAAACGAGAATTTAACGACAACCTAATGCTAATAAGTTCGTTTGCAAACATAACATTACCTCTGACGAAGTGGTCGCTGCAGACACGGGCATTGGCAGACTCTGCTCCTCCCGACTGTAAACGTAAATTTAAAATCCATTTTTTCCTACGTTTTTCGGTTAGAATTTTCCATTTTTCTCCTCTTCGTTGGGCTATTTTTGGTACCCTAAAATACCGTTTATCAGTTTCTCTGGTCGACCTACTGGAGCATCCGTAAACACAACAGGACATAGGCATTTTGCGTACTGTCTGTCTGTGATTTTGCGCTTATCTTTTTCACTTCCGACCGCCAGTCAAATTTCGCGCTTTACGTCGACGTCACATCTACGTCAAATGAAACCTAGCTATTGGTGATATAGGTTACAAGCAAGTCTGGCGCCGAACAGAAATTGTTGCGCTATGCTCCTTTGTTTATTGTGTTTATTGTGCATAAATAGTGAATTGTCCTGACACAATATTGCGTTTCGCTTCTGTTATTACCATGGTACATTGACAAAAACATATACTTTTATTCACAGGATAAAACAGTTGTTTTGTATCACTAATTGTCCAGTACGATTACAGCATACAATATTATTGTCACTGCTACATTTCTGTGATGCTACCAGAAATTATTTCCACTACTAATTAATTACCGTTGAGCTCAAAGGTTATATTAATAAACGGTTAACGAATGTGTATCTATGACGACGATTTGTGAGACTGGTAAACTTACCTTTGTTCGTACGATGGTCTTTCGTTCTACACGGTGCGTTTCAAGGTCCTGTACCCATCCGTCGGTAAACTGTACCTGGGCTTGTTGCAGTGACCTGAAGTTACTAAACTTCATGAGTGTATGCACTCACTCCAAGAACCGTATAATTATAAATATGAGCGTGGTGAAAGTTGGGCAGCACGCTGTTACGACTGTGGCCGTAACTGTGTGGGGATTTGAGTGTCTAGGTGCTCCTCCGGGTATGTTACGATTTGGCGTTGGTAATGTGTTGTTTTTGCGTGACTGTTATGTGTTTCCTACTTTACTTTGAAAGTCTGTGTCATCTTAGTGTGTTCAGTTTACGTTTCCTTGTCTCGTCAGTTCTAATTTGCCCCGGCTGTGTTTCCCTCCTGTGGTCCATTCCCTGATTGCTCCTTCTATGTATTTAAGCCCTGTGTTTCTGTATGTCATGGTCGCGATCTTCTTCCCCCCCGTTGTAAATGGTTTGGCGCCTTGTGTTGTGATGTAAATAAATTCGTTTTGAGACACTTTTTGGGATATTGGTGGAGAGCCTTAGTGTTTTTCTTCGTAGTTTTGTTTTCCTTATCTTTGTTTTTCTACGTTGCACCCCGGTTGCCTAGGCCGGGGTGTAACATATGGGGGCTCGTCCGGGATCACTGTGGGGTCCGAGGACCGCTTCAGCCTCCGTCTGTCTTCGCTGGAGGGTCCGTGGGACCGCTCCAGCCTTCATCCGCCTTCGCTGGAGTGTCCGAGGGACCGCTCCAGCCTTCATCAGCTTCGTTTGTCTTCGCTGGAGGATCCGAGGGACCGCTCCAGCCTTCTGCAGCTGGTGGGCTGCTCGTTTGTCTTCGCTGGAGGATCCGAGGGACCGCTCCAGCCTTCGTTTGTCTTCGCTGGAGGATCCGAGGGACCGCTCCGGCCTTCGTTTGTCTTCGCTGGAGGGTCCGAGGGACCGCCTCAGCCTTCGTCGTCTGCTGGAGGGTCAGGGGGACCGCTCCAGCCTCCATCAGTTTCATCTGCCTCCGCTGGAGGGTCCGTGGGACCGCTTCAGTTTTCATTTGCCTTCGCTGGGGGGTCCGAAGGGCCGCCTCAGCCTTCGTCGTCTGCTGGAGGGTCCGTGGGACCGCTCCAGCCTTCATCCACCTTCGCTGGAGGATCCGAGGGACCGCCCCAGCCTTCGTCGTCTGCTGGAGGGTCCGTGGGACCGCTCCAGCCTTCATCCGTCTTCGCTGGGGGGTCCGAGGGGCCGCCTCAGCCTTCGTCGTCTGCTGGAGGGTCCGTGGGACCGCTCCAGCCTTCATCCACCTTCGCTGGAGGATCCGAGGGACCGCCCCAGCCTTCGTCGTCTGCTGGAGGGTCCGTGGGACCGCTCCAGCCTTCATCCGTCTTCGCTGGAGTGTCCGAGGGCCCGCTCCGGTTTTCAGTTTCCACTGGAGGACCCGTCCAGTCGTCAGCGTCGCCTGCGGGACGGTGGCCGGTGCCGTATGGGCTGGACATGGAACTTTTCATTTTTTTCGTTGGGGTTGTATGTTTTAAATGTTTGTTTTTTTTGGGTGGGGGGTATGTTAGGTCTATGCTGGGTCAAGTGTGCTGCCTGTGCAGGTGTTTACCGGTCACAACCCACTGGTGTTCCTTTCCCGAATGTGCAACTCCAATCAAAGACTTATGCGCTGGTCCTTGTTGTTGCAAGATTTTAACTTGGAGATCAGCTACAAGAAAGGGAAGGTTAACGTATTGGCTGACACCCTGTCTAGAGCACTGTCTCCTTGAATTAAACATTTTGGGGTTAATGTTAATTCTTGGGTAAGGGGGTGTTACGACTGTGGCCGTAACTGTGTGGGGATTTGAGTGTCTAGGTGCTCCTCCGGGTATGTTACGATTTGGCGTTGGTAATGTGTTGTTTTTGCGTGACTGTTATGTGTTTCCTACTTTACTTTGAAAGTCTGTGTCATCTTAGTGTGTTCAGTTTACGTTTCCTTGTCTCGTCAGTTCTAATTTGCCCCGGCTGTGTTTCCCTCCTGTGGTCCATTCCCTGATTGCTCCTTCTATGTATTTAAGCCCTGTGTTTCTGTATGTCATGGTCGCGATCTTCTTCCCCCCCGTTGTAAATGGTTTGGCGCCTTGTGTTGTGATGTAAATAAATATCATATTTTGCTTTAAAGAAAATAGTGGTCGATACTTTCGTTTTGGGATGATTTTTGTGGAAACCCGTATTAGTTTATTCTCGTGTGTTTTTTTTCCTTATTTTTATTTTTCTACGTTGCACCCCGGTTGCCTAGGCCGGGGTGTAACATATCCCGGACGAGCCCCCATATGTTACACCCCGGCCTAGGCAACCGGGGTGCAACGCAGGAAAATAAAAATAAGGAAAATAAAAATAAGGAAAAAAAACACACGAGAATAAACTAATACGGGTTTCCACAAAAATCATCCCAAAACGAAAGTATCGACCACTATTTTCTTTAAAGCAAAATATGATATTTATTTACATCACAACACAAGGCGCCAAACCATTTACAACGGGGGGGAAGAAGATCGCGACCATGACATACAGAAACACAGGGCTTAAATACATAGAAGGAGCAATCAGGGAATGGACCACAGGAGGGAAACACAGCCGGGGCAAATTAGAACTGACGAGACAAGGAAACGTAAACTGAACACACTAAGATGACACAGACTTTCAAAGTAAAGTAGGAAACACATAACAGTCACGCAAAAACAACACATTACCAACGCCAAATCGTAACATACCCGGAGGAGCACCTAGACACTCAAATCCCCACACAGTTACGGCCACAGTCGTAACAACGCTAACGTCTTTTGTCCACTCTGTGTACTCGTAAGGGTCTAACCCTTTCACTCCTTTGATTTTTTCCTCGTATCTTTTCTTTGTCTTTTCGTCGAATCTGTCTTTGTACGGACCGGCATTGTTCTCCTTTTGTTTTTGTACATTCCTTTTTGTGCGTCAAAGAAAAAACAAGAAGGCATTGGAACCGGAGAATGAACGTTTTGCAGTGCTGCAAATGCTTGCATTTGATGCGGTACTTGGATTGTTTTGCCACGAGTTCCCGGCATGCAATGCGTGAAAATCACGTGATTGCTAAACAAGGGAGAGGGTGCATCCGGCCTCCTCGGCTGTAATTAGTCCAGCCCAGAGTCGATCATGACCAATTGGCCAATCCAACACCTTTCATTATATATACCCTTCCTAAAAAAAAAAAAAAATCCATCGGCCCATAAAAACAAAAAATCGCCAGCGGCCCACCGGGCAATTGCCCGGTATGCCCGATGGCCAGTCCAGCTATGCCCGGTCTCATGGCACCAATCAAAGTGGCAGAAGTTGCATTTAAGCAATCCAAGAGTGTTTGTGCATGATTATGTTGGCATTTAGGGTTTAAGGGTTGCTGGCTTTAACAACGGAAAATGTGAAGCATGAGAGGGCTGAGGACAACAAGCTTGCTCAGCACAATTGCCACAATTAGGCTACGTCCCTTTCCACACACACACACACACACACACACACACACACACACACACACACACACACACACACACACACACACACACACACACACACACAAATAAAACACACACCCTTGGGTGGCTGCTGAAACAACTAGACAAGGCTATTCATACATGCAGTAAAAAGGCCTGACACACCTGGAGCCGGTGATGTGAGAACTGAGTGGAATTATGAAAATTAAATTGTTATATAAACATGTTTTTTTTCCGCTTGGCATATACACATGAGGCCTGGTAACACTATTTGTGCAAGACATCCAGGGAAACTTGTTTTCATACTCCAGGGCCAGCATTGCTTGCGAGTTTGATTTATTCCCATCTACTTGGTTGGTTTAACATTTATTTAATCACCATAGTAATGATCCTGAAATAATTTCCCCAAACACACACACACACACAAAGCACAACATACTCTTCAAGTTTGAAATTCCTAGCATCGAGCTAAGACCAGACATCCCAACAGAGCAAAGCAGAGTGAACAGGTCAAGCATGTCGAGGCTAAACAATGAGCTTAAGTGGTGTGTGTTTGTGTTAAGAGACAGAAAGAGGAGGAATGAAAGGGGTAATAGTAACGATTTCAGTGCAGGTCCTGATTTAGAAAACTCAATGAGTAACTTGCCAAGATTAAACATGTCAAGAAGTTAAGAAACTGATTTAATTTCTTTACCTTGCAATTTCAGAAACCAGTTTCTCAGCGTTTCACTGACTTCTACTGAAATCCATTTGCATCATTGTGAAATTTGGACCAAAATATTCATTCTAAGGGCAGAAAAAGAAAGCAGCGAGGGAAGATAATAAACATAAAATCAATACACAGGATACATTTGTTGTATCAGAAATGTGACAAAAGCTCCTGGAAAAACACAATTGACTATAGAAGGCTTAATAGGGCTTTGGAGTTGACGTCACGCCGCAATGCATTATGGGAGCGCAGCGCCATTTTCGGGGTCTACGAATCAAACCAAACACACTGTGTTGGAACGACGACTACAAGAAAGATGCTTAAAAGCAGCTCAAAAGAGAATGAACTGTATAGAGACCGATTTCATTCAGAGGCGAAGCAGCGGTACTTGCAGAAAATAGCGTGCATTGGAAATGTGGACCCGTATGAAATACGGCCGTGGAGTAGAAACCCTGAAGACCAACCGCTACTGACACCGCGGTAAAGTGAGCCGTCATTTGTGAGCCGCGGTCAAGCCAGCCGCCTCCTATCCGCCGCATAAATTTCCTTGCGCTTTTACACCAGTCTTTACGGTAGCGCCTTTTCGCTTTACGTACCGATTGAAAGCCTATACCCGCGCACACGTGCACGCGCGCGAACAGTCGCACGCGCATGCGCGAGCACTAATTACAATGTAACAGCCCGATACAGTCAATACAATTATGGAAATGTCAGAAATTCATTAAAAACCATCCTGAGTAGTTGAGGTCCAACTTTCAACACATCCCCCCTCTGGGACACCTACTGTACCTGTGTGCCAAGTTTCATCCAGATTTACTGTAGAATTCCTCAGAAATTAAAGTGTACTTGTATTCAATGCAATACAGCCAATACACTACAATTATGTCAATTTTCAAAAATTCATGAAAAACCATCCTGAGTAGTTGATGTCCAACTTTCAACAGATTCCTTCTCTAGGACACCTACTGTACCTGTATGCCAAGTTTCAGCCAGATTTACTGTAGAATTCCTCTGAAATTAATGGAAACATTTATTCAATCTAATACAGTCAGTACAATAGAATTATGTCAATTTTCAAAAATTCATTAAAAATCATCCTGAGTAGTTGATGTCCAACTTTCAACAGATTCCTTCTCTGGGACACCTACTGTACCTGTGTGCCAAGTTTCAGCCAGATTTACTATAGAATTCCTCTGAAATTAATGGAAACATTTATTCAATCTAATACAGTCAGTACTAGGGCTGGGCCATATTATACCGTTCACGGTAATACCGGTATAATGTTAGGTAACGATAGGAAAATGAAATATCGCGATAGAATGGGAGTAAAACGCGCATGCGCAGTGCCTTTGTTTTCATACGCACATGGCCGATTGTTGAGTGAAACAGATGAACCAGAATTGGTTTGTAAAAATGGTGCAACTTCCGTGATGTGGAACTGGTTTGGTGTTTGTCCGTCAGATACACAACAAAGCACATTTTTTTGCAGAACATGCAAGCGGCCGTTGTTATTGTCGTATTTGTCGGACTAAGATGCTCTTAAATCTGGGAGTAATCTGGGTCCTAAACTCCGTATCATTCAGGTCAAACAACACTGCAGCATCACTGAGCGTTAAAAACTGTCTAAATTCTTTCATCTTTAATAAAACGATCAGCATTGCTGCTTTACCAGGTGTAACTATAAAGTTTAACTTCCAGGCATCCATGAAAACAAAAGTTATTACATTTAACGGAGTTAGAAGTTAGCAGGAAGCTAGCGGAAGTTAGCTCGCTAGTTTCGCTAGTTACCTAAGCATGATATAGCATGTTCTGACTGAGAGATTTCTGAAAAAAATCAAACGTACAGCTCTGCTATCACTTCCAACATAAATGAAGACAGGAAACTAAACAGCAGTGACGTTTGTAGGGTTACTGAAGTTGGGCTAGCTGGTATATAATGATGTGCTACGTGATCGCTAGCGACACAGCTATGTTAGCATAACATAAACAGTGAAGCTGGAGGACGAACACTAACACTTTTCCACTTATAAAAGTTAACGTGAAGGTTCTTCATGGTTAGAAACAAATGCAATCGCATGGCAGGATGCTGTAAACGGACCAAACTTCAGTCAGGAGAACAACTGAGATAATCCATCCACAATACGAGGTTAGTCATTAATATACTGCAACAACATGGGAATAGAGCAGCTGCCAGAGAATTCAACATTAATGAATCAATGGTACAGAAGTGGAGGAAGCAAGAAGAATGAGTTTAATAAAGTTTGATTTATCTGACTGCTTTGTTTCGCTTAATGTGCCTTATAATCCCGTGCACCTTATGGTCCGAAAAATGCGTACTGCACACTGCAGTTTAATGTTGCAAAGCACCTCTTTTTAACTTCAGTGGATATTATACATGGTTATGCTCAGGATATGTCAGCCCATTTCTACTGGAAATGCCTTTTGGTTAAACTTTCAGCAAGGAATTTGCATTTGCACTGTTACATTTTTATAAAGCTTTAATGTACATAAAAACCAGCTTCTTGTTTAAGTGAAAATAAATGGAAGGTTGTCTTTTTGCGCTAGTAATGTTGTGGAGTTGTATTTTGTCTCGCATCAATTATATCGTCGGTTATATCGTTATCGCAAATTTTCAAATATATATCGTGATAAATATTTTTGGCCATATCGCCCTGCTCTAGTCAGTACAATAGAATTATGTCAATTTTCAAAAATTCATTAAAAATCATCCTGAGTAGTTGATGTCCAACTTTCAACACATCCCTCCTCTGGGACACCTACTGTACCTGTGTGCCAGGTTTCAGCCAGATTTACTGTAGAATTCCTCAGAAATTAAAGGAAACTTGTATTCAATGCAATACAGCCAATACACTACAATTATGGCAATTTTCAAAAATTCATTAAAAATCGTCCTGAGTAGTTGATGTCCAACTTTCAACAGATTCCTTCTCTAGGACACCTACTGTACCTGTGTGCCAGGTTTCATCCAGATTTACTGTAGAATTCCTCTGAAATTAATGGAAACATTTATTCAATCTAATACAGTCAGTACAATAGAATTATGTCAATTTTCAAAAATTCATTAAAAATCATCCTGAGTAGTTGATGTCCAACTTTCAACAGATTCCTTCTCTGGGACACCTACTGTACCTGTGTGCCAGGTTTCATCCAGATTTACTGTAGAATTCCTCAGAAATT
The DNA here is from genome assembly GCF_963969265.1 of Rhamphochromis sp. 'chilingali'. NCBI lineage: Eukaryota > Metazoa > Chordata > Actinopteri > Cichliformes > Cichlidae > Rhamphochromis > Rhamphochromis sp. 'chilingali'. Next base: position 19,885,127 of record NC_137949.1, read on the forward strand.
AAAGGAAACTTGTGTTCAATGCAATACAGCCAATACACTACAATTATGTCAATTTTCAAAAATTCATGAAAAATCATCCTGAGTAGTTGATGTGCAACTTTCAACACATCCCCCCTCTGGGACACCTACTGTACCTGTGTGCCAGGTTTCATCCAGATTTACTGTAGAATTCCTCAGAAATTAATGGAAACATTTATTCAATCTAATACAGTCAGTACAATAGAATTATGTCAATTTTCAAAAATTCATTAAAAATCATCCTGAGTAGTTGATGTCCAACTTTCAACAGATTCCTTCTCTGGGACACCTACTGTACCTGTGTGCCAGGTTTCATCCAGATTTACTGTAGAATTCCTCAGAAATTAAAGGAAACTTGTGTTCAATGCAATACAGCCAATACACTACAATTATGTCAATTTTCAAAAATTCATTAAAAATCATCCTGAGTAGTTGATGTGCAACTTTCAACACATCCCCCCTCTGGGACACCTACTGTACCTGTGTGCCAAGCTTCAGCCAGATTTACTGTAGAATTCCTCAGAAATTAATGGAAACATTTATTCAATCTAATACAGTCAGTACAATAGAATTATGTCAATTTTCGAAAATTCATTAAAAATCATCCTGAGTAGTTGATGTCCAACTTTCAACACATCCCCCCTCTGGGACACCTACTGTACCTGTGTACCAGGTTTCATCCAGATTTACTGTAGAATTCCTCAGAAATTAAAGGAAACTTGTGTTCAATGCAATACAGCCAATACACTACAATTATGTCAATTTTCAAAAATTCATGAAAAATCATCCTGAGTAGTTGATGTCCAACTTTCAACAGATTCCTTCTCTAGGACACCTACTGTACCTGTGTGCCAAGTTTCATCCAGATTTACTGTAGAATTCCTCAGAAATTAAAGGGTACTTGTATCCAATGCAGTCGGCCAATACAGTAGAATTATGTCAATTTTCGAAAATTCATTAAAAATCATCCTGAGTAGTTGATGTCCAACTTTCAACACATCCCCCCTCTGGGACACCTACTGTACCTGTGTGCCAGGTTTCAGCCAGATTTACTGTAGAATTCCTCAGAAATTAAAGGGTACTTGTATTCAATGCAATACAGCCAATACACTACAATTATGTCAATTTTCAAAAATTCATTAAAAATCATCCTGAGTAGTTGATGTCCAACTTTCAACACATCCCCCCTCTGGGACACCTACTGTACCTGTGTGCCAAGTTTCAGCCAGATTTACTGTAGAATTCCTCTGAAATTAATGGAAACATTTATTCAATCTAATACAGTCAGTACAATAGAATTATGTCAATTTTCAAAAATTCATTAAAAATCATACATAATAGTTGATGTCCAACTTTCAACACTTTCTTACTCTGGGCGTCCTACCGTACCTCTGGGCCAAGTTACATCTCAATTCACTGTAATCTTTATCAAAACTTGAAAGAACAATTACATGTCAATGCTGGATGTGTGTCCTTTCAAAGTGACACTAAATAACAGAACTCAGGCACTTAGTGCAGCTGCCGTACCCTACTGTGATGCAGCAAGTTAGTAGGCTCTCAATGGGCGAGTGAGCTGTAGTCCACAAAGAGCATTCTGGCGTAGCTCTGCCGCTGTTCTAGGTGACTCAGCACCGAGTGGAGGGTGATGGCATCTTCTGTGAATCTGTTTGCACGGTATGCAAACTGGTGGTGGTCGAATTCTGGGGGGAGGTAATCCTTGGTGGTGCTGAAGGACTAGTCTCTCAAAGCATTTCATGATTACCGGTGTGAGGGCCACAGGGCAATAATAGTTCAGGCTGGTGATGGGAGACTTCTTTGGCACTGGGATGATTGTGGCTGATTTTAGACAGGATGGGATGGCTGCTTCATCTAGTGAGAGGTTGAAGATTCTGGTGGAGATGAGGGTGAGCTGGTGGGCACATGGTCTTAGCACTTTACCACGTATTCCGTCTGGACGCCTTCCTGGGGTTCACTGCTAGGAACACACATCTGACATCGTGCTCCGTTACAGTGAATGGAGCGGTGCAGGAACCAGGTGAGGATGAGGATGGGAGCAGGGCTGAGGCAGATGAATGCTGCTGTTGTGGTGTTTCAAAGCGGGCGAAGAAGCTGTTTATTTCCTCTGCTATCTGCACACTCAGGTTTTCTGTTTTCACAGTTCTGCCTCTGTGGTTTATGATGTCTATTATTCCATGCCACACCTCTCGTGTGTTGTTGCTGGACAGGTGGGACCCCTTTTCAGGTCAGCTCGAGCAGACCTGTACAGAGATCTGTCAACAGACCTACAGGGAGTGCAGAATTATTAGGCAAGTTGTATTTTTGAGGAATAATTTTATTATTGAACAACAACCATGTTCTCAATGAACCCAAAAAACTCATTTATATCAAAGATGAATGTTTTTGGAAGTAGTTTTTAGTTTGTTTTTAGTTTTAGCTATTTTAGGGGGATATCTGTGTGTGCAGGTGACTATTACTGTGCATAATTATTAGGCAACTTAACAAAAAACAGATATATACCCATTTCAATTATTTTTTTTACCAGTGACACCAATATAACATCTCCACATTCACAAATATACATTTCTGACATTCAAAAACAAATCAGCGACCAATATAGCCACCTTTCTTTGCAAGGACACTCAAAAGCCTGCCATCCATGGATTCTGTCAGTGTTTTGATCTGTTCACCATCAACATTGTGTGCAGCAGCAACCACAGCCTCCCAGACACTGTTCAGAGAGGTGTACTGTTTTGATGATGATACCAGCCCAAACCAGTACTCCACCTTTCCGGCGTCTGAGTGGGACTGGAGCTCTCTGCCCTTTACCAATCCAGCCACGGGCCCATCCATCTGGCCCATCAAGACTCACTCTCATTACATCAGTCCATAAAACCTTAGAAAAATCAGTCTTGAGATATTTCTTGGCCCAGTCTTGACGTTTCAGCTTGTGTGTCTTGTTCAGTGGTGGTTGTCTTTCAGCCTTTCTTACCTTGGCCATGTCTCTGAGTATTGCACACCTTGTGCTTTTGGGCACTCCAGTGATGTTGCAGCTCTGAAATATGGCCAAACTGGTGGCAAGTGGCATCTTGGCAGCTGCACGCTTGACTTTTCTCAGTTCATGGGCAGTTATTTTGTGCCTTGGTTTTTCCACACGCTTCTTGCGACCCTGTTGACTATTTTGAATGAAACGCTTGATTGTTCGATGATCACGCTTCAGAAGCTTTGCAATTTTGAGACTGCTGCATCCCTCTGCAAGATATCTCACTATTTTTGACTTTTCTGAGCCTGTCAAGTCCTTCTTTTGACCCATTTTGCCAAAGGAAAGGACGTTGCCTAATAATTATGCACACCTGATATAGGGTGTTGATGTCATTAGACCACACCCCTTCTCATTTTTTGAGATGCACATCACCTAATATGCTTAATTGGTAGTAGGCTTTTGAGCCTATACAGCTTGGAGTAAGACACCATGCATGAAGAGGATGATGTGGACAAAATACTCATTTGCCTAATAATTCTGCACTCCCTGTAAAGTCAGCATTGTGGGGTTTGAGGAGTGTGCAGACGTCGCTGGTCATCCGGTGTTTTTGGTTTGGGAAAACCCGAATGCTTTTGTCCACAGTCACATTTGCAATACAGAACTTGATATAGTCCAGTACTGATCCTGTGAAAGTTTATAATGCAATATATTATACTTTACCAATGTAATGCTGCATGCCAAATCAATTTTGAAAATATCTGTGAATTTTGTATTGAAAAATGCAGGTATCTTTCAGGTTTATTTTTATGGTAAATGGCCTGTATTTATATAGCGCTTTACTAGTCCCTAAGGACCCCAAAGCGCTTTACACGTCCAGTCATCCACCCATTCACACACAGGTGATGGCAGCTACATTGTAGCCACAGCCACCCTGGGGCGCACTGACAGAGGCGAGGCTGCCGGACACTGGCGCCACCGGGCCCTCTGACCACCACCAGTAGGCAACGGGTGAAGTGTCTTGCCCAAGGACACAACTACCGAGACTGTCCGAGGCGGGGCTCGAACCGGCAACCTTCCAATTACAAGGCGAACTCCCAACTCTTGAGCCACGATCGCCCCGTTTATGTTATCAAAAATGTATTAAAAGTATAAGCATGAAAAATTACAAGAGTGCAATAAAAAATATAACCAAACAAGCTTAATTTACAGTTTGAAATACAGAAGATAATGAAAATATATAAATAACTACCTATTAATCCCCATATCCAAGTATCTTGACGTGTAAAAACAAATTACATTCTTTCCTCAGTTTCTATTAATAAGACTTAAATTTACATGAAATTATTCAAAATTATATACATTATTCATAATGTGACAAAGAATTCAGAAACAACATGGAGAATGTCTTGATGCATGCTCAATCATCCAGGTAATTAAATCCCTAAAGGTTGATTCTGTTCATCTGGACGTAGCGTTTTCAATGGGAGAAAAGTTTTGTCACTCATCCAAGTGACTTCTGCAGTCTCAGCTGACTGCAGGTTTCCCTAATCTTATAATAATAATAATAATAATAATAATGAATTCCATTTATATAGTGCTTTTCGAGACCCTCAGAGCGCTTTACAAATCCACTATTCATTTACACACGGGTGGAGGCAGCTACAGTTGTAGCCACAGCTGCCCTGGGGCAGACTGACAGAAGTGAGGCTGCCATATCGCGCCATCGGCCCCTGTGGCCAACACCAGTAGGTTTTAGATGAAGTGTCTTGCCCAAGGACACAACGACCGAGACTGTGGGAGCCGGGGCTCAAACCGGCAACCTTCCAATTACAAGACGAATTGCCAACTCTCATTATGCAATATACTGTTTAAAAGAAAAAACTTTTTTTTTGCCTTGACAACATACATTCATCTTCATTTCAAATAAGTAGTTCTTTTTCACACAGAGAGCAATACCATTCTCCAGCCTCTGCTGTCCAAAACTACTCTGTATTCATCTGGAGGCACTGTGTGTGAAACCACTTTAAATAGCTCTCATGCAGGAACAAAGCAATTGTATAAAATGAAGTGAGGGAATGGAGCTATAAATAGATTAATATAGATATATGAAAATAAACTTATATATAGACATAGGAGCACAAGTTTTAACATTAATGTTTCTGGGATATAATAAACAATATAAGCATACAGGTGTCTAAGCAAACATTGTGGCATACAAAGTGATAGTGCAGTGAGTCATGTTTATTCCTGTTCAGTATGTGTCTGACACAAGTGGATGAATTTAAAAGTCTGACAGCAGCAGCAACAACAGACTATGCCTTCCTAATGACTTTCTATCTGTTTACATCTTTTTCTTTGATGCCTGTATCCCAGCTTGAAGAGTCTTGGACCCTTTTTCTAGTCAGTGGGTGTGTGGGCAGACAACTCTGGCTTGTCACCGAGTTGGATTTCCTGGTATTTGTAAGATGGCACTATCTACAAATCAGGACACATTAACTATGATATTAAAAAATGACATGATGACATAGTTCTTGGTCAGTTTAACAAGCATTTCTCAGTTTTGTTCTTTATAGTTCTGTTCATCATATCATTGCTTGTGAGTCCTGGATTATTTGATGATATGTTTACATTATGTATTCTTTTGTTTTCAGTTCCATGTTGCTTTTAAGTGTAGTTCTTCTTCAGCGTTCCACAAGTGGATGGAACACTCTAGTGTTAAAGCCAGTCTTGTCTTCATGTCTGTTTATGCTTTTGTCTGTGTCAAGCTCGTGTGTCTTAGTCTGTGTTTTAGTTTGGTGGCCTCTTGTCTCTTTCTTGTGTTGAGTCTTACTTCCACTGTCTTCTTATTCCCAATGTATCCCTGCTGTGTTACACAGCCGTCTCCAATTCCCCTAATCGGCATCCTATTTATACATTTTGCCAATCTCCCGGTCTGAAGTACATTATTCTATTCTATTCTATTCTATTCTATTCTATTCTATTCTATTTATACAGCACCAAATCGCAACAACAGTCACCTAAAGACACTTTATGTTGCTGGGTAAAAACGCAACAATAATACAAAGAAAACCCCAACAATTTAAGTACCCCATATGAGCTAACATTTAGTGTGAGTGGGAAGGAAAAACTCCATTTGAAGAGGTAGAAACATCTGGCAGAAACAGGCTCAAGGAGAGACACCCATAGGACAACATATACACTGTGCAAGAGATACATACTAACTAATGATTAAATGCAGAGAGGTGTATAAACACAGAACGAGCAAAGAAGGAAAAAATTCATACATGATGGGAAGTCAGCAAGAGCCTAGGCTTATTGCAGCACAAATAAGGGAAGATTCAGGGTCACCTGATCCACTATAACTGTATTATTTGTCAAAACTGAGGGTTTTAATGCTAATCTCAAAAGCAGAGACGGGTGTTTGTCTTCTGAATTAATTTAGAATAGAATAGAATAGAATTCAACTTTATTGTCATTGCACATGTCACAGGTACAAGGCAACGAAATGCAGTTTGCATCCATCAAGAAGTATATATTGTAATAGATGTATTACAATATATATTAGCAATAATATAGGTATGTAAGTATATTACAGAAATGGGTCTATTATGGTATGTTACAATGTACACAGTATGAAGTAAGTTATGAATATGCTATAACTATAAGTATGTACAGGCTGTAGTGAGTACAAGCTATGAACAGGATATAAATATGAAAAACTATACAGAATATTAAATAAAAAAAACTATACAGAAGTATGAGATATACAGCTATACAGAAATGTGAACTATGCAGGTTATAAACCGTTGCAGAATTAAAAATTATCGTTTTGTACAGAATGATGTGAGCTGCATCCACAGAAGAGAGGTCTAAGAGATGAAGACTCTGATTCCTGTTCAACATTAAAATTCTATACAAACCAAAAGTACACCTAATATTCTAAAATTAAAATCTGGATTTCAAAGCTAGTCAGTGAAGACAAGCAAATATGCTGTCTCTTTATAGTCCCTGTCATGACTCTCTCCGCAGCACTTTTGATCCATCAATATTAAACAATTATTGATGCATCGGATTGAGATGAAACCTAGCCCACAGGTACAGTAGGTGTTCCAGAAGAGAAATGTGTTGAAAGTTGGACATCAACTACTCAGGATGATTTTTAATGAATTTTCAAAAATTGACATAATTCTACTGTATTGGCCGACTGCATTGGATACAAGTACCCTTTAATTTCTGAGGAATTCTACAGTAAATCTGGATGAAACTTGGCACACAGGTACAGTAGGTGTCCCAGAGGGGGGATGTGTTGAAAGTTGGACATCAACTACTCAGGATGATTTTTCATGAATTTTTGAAAATTGACATAATTGTAGTGTATTGGCTGTATTGCATTGAACACAAGTTTCCTTTAATTTCTGAGGAATTCTACAGTAAATCTGGATGAAACTTGGCACACAGGTACAGTAGGTGTCCCAGAGGGGGGATGTGTTGAAAGTTGGACATCAACTACTCAGGATGATTTTTCATGAATTTTTGAAAATTGACATAATTGTAGTGTATTGGCTGTATTGCATTGAACACAAGTTTCCTTTAATTTCTGAGGAATTCTACAGTAAATCTGGATGAAACTTGGCACACAGGTACAGTAGGTGTCCCAGAGAAGGAATCTGTTGAAAGTTGGACATCAACTACTCAGGATGATTTTTAATGAATTTTTGAAAATTGACATAATTCTATTGTACTGACTGTATTAGATTGAATAAATGTTTCCATTAATTTCAGAGGAATTCTACAGTAAATCTGGATGAAACCTGGTACACAGGTACAGTAGGTATCCCAGAGGGGGGGATGTGTTGAAAGTTGGACATCAACTACTCAGGATGATTTTTAATGAATTTTTGAAAATTGCCATAATTGTAGTGTATTGGCTGTATTGCATTGAACACAAGTTTCCTTTAATTTCTGAGGAATTCTACAGTAAATCTGGATGAAACCTGGTACACAGGTACAGTAGGTGTCCCAGAGAAGGAATCTGTTGAAAGTTGGACATCAACTACTCAGGATGATTTTTAATGAATTTTTGAAAATTGACATAATTCTATTGTACTGACTGTATTACATTGAATAAATGTTTCCATTAATTTCAGAGGAATTCTACAGTAAATCTGGATGAAACCTGGCACACAGGTACAGTAGGTGTCCCAGAGGGGGGATGTGTTGAAAGTTGCACATCAACTACTCAGGATGATTTTTAATGAATTTTCGAAAATTGACATAATTCTACTGTATTGGCCGACTGCATTGGATACAAGTACCCTTTAATTTCTGAGGAATTCTACAGTAAATCTGGATGAAACTTGGCACACAGGTACAGTAGGTGTCCTAGAGAAGGAATCTGTTGAAAGTTGGACATCAACTACTCAGGATGATTTTTCATGAATTTTTGAAAATTGACATAATTGTAGTGTATTGGCTGTATTGCATTGAACACAAGTTTCCTTTAATTTCTGAGGAATTCTACAGTAAATCTGGATGAAACCTGGCACACAGGTACAGTAGGTGTCCCAGAGAAGGAATCTGTTGAAAGTTGGACATCAACTACTCAGGATGATTTTTAATGAATTTTTGAAAATTGACATAATTCTATTGTACTGACTGTATTGCATTGAATACAAGTACACTTTAATTTCTGAGGAATTCTACAGTAAATCTGGCTGAAACCTGGCACACAGGTACAGTAGGTGTCCCAGAGGGGGGATGTGTTGAAAGTTGGACATCAACTACTCAGGATGATTTTTAATGAATTTTCGAAAATTGACATAATTCTACTGTATTGGCCGACTGCATTGGATACAAGTACCCTTTAATTTCTGAGGAATTCTACAGTAAATCTGGCTGAAACCTGGCACACAGGTACAGTAGGTGTCCCAGAGGAGGGATGTGTTGAAAGTTGGACCTCAACTACTCAGGATGACTTTTAATGAATTTTTGAAATAAACATAATTGTAGTGCATTGACTGTATTGCACTGAATATGAGTTTACTGTGATTTCTGAGTAATATTACAGTAAATCTGGGTAAAACCTGGCCCAGAGGTAAAGTAGGTGTCCGAGAAGAGGATTGTGTTGAAAGCTTGGCATCAACTTTTAAGAACGATTTTTAATGAATTTTTGAATATGCAACCAGACTGTCACGATGGCTGTATTGGGCTGTTCCATTGTAATTTGTGTGCGTGCGTGTGACTGTTCACGCGCGTGCACGTGTGCGCGAGTCTAGGCTTTCAATCAGGATATAAAGCGAAAAGGCGCTACCGTAAAGACTGGTGTAAATGCGCAAGGAAATTTATGCGGCGGATAGGAGGCGGCTGGCTTGACCGCGGCTCACAAATGACGGCTCACATATTTTCGTACCTTATCTGTGGAATCAGCGCGTACAAGTCGTCATTCAAGCAAAGGTAAGTCAGCTCGAGTACTGCGAGTGAAATGCGTTTGATTTCCTTGCAAACATTCAGATTAGTGCAGCATAAATTCATTCATGAGGGGAAATTACAGTGAGAACATGTGGAGGCTGTTAGGTGGATAACATAGCGAGTTCAGTGCATTGATGTGACATTCTCCTGAAGGATTGTTATTCTTTATGGTTAAAGAAATTGCACTAATTTATTCATATTTATTATAAATAATCCTAATTAAACATCTTGCTTCCATGTTTGTATCTTGTGTCACTAAAAATACAATTTATTTTAATTTTATATATTGATCAATGACCTGCAGAATCTCCTTATCATATTAAGGGATTCATAATTGTCACTTTATGCTTTCTCCATCTCTAAAGTGATGACATCCTTGCATTACCGGTACATACTTTAGGTTCATTTTCTGCAGGCAGATTTACAGTATAACATGCAGCGTTCTATAGATGGACACATAAAGAAATGAAAAATTACATGTATGTGCTAACTTTCTAAACACTTTGTTACATTTATGATAAAGTAGATAAAACACATTTCACCAAGCATTTCACTACATATCGTACTGTGTATGACTGTGTACGTGACAAATAAAATTTGAATTTGAACATTTACGTCGGCCTTGGCTCATAGTTCTTGTCTTTAAATGAACTTTGTCTGTGTGTGTTTCAGGTCCTGCACTCTCAAAGACTGAATGAACCAGCATTGCAGCCATGGGTCACTGTGAGCATCACAGGGAAGGTTGAAGCCGCCCACTGCACCTGTATGGCCGGAGTCGCAGAGACCTGCAGCCATGTTGCTGCTCTTCTGTTTAATGTAGAAGCAACAGTGTTGATCCGTGGCACAAGGACTGTTACAGATGAACCTGCATACTGGGTTTTGCTGGGTAATATGACCAAGATACAGCCAGAGGTTGGCCATAAGATAGACTTCTCCTCTTCAGCTGCCCAAAAAAAGGCTCTTGATCAAAACCTAAACAGACCATCTGTAGTGACAGGTAAAAGGAGCTGTCCTCAAAACAGAAAAATCCCACCTGCTTTGGAGGAGTTGTCACTGCTATTGGATACTTTGCTGGAACACAGTAAAGCTGTGGGTTGTGGGAATGACCCATAATGTTTTATCTAGGAGTCTAGATTTATGCCTGTAGTGCACTGCCGTGTAAATAATTTGCATTTACTGAATATATACTGACTGAGTCCCACTGTTCAAAAGTTGAATAAAGAAACAAACTAATTTTTGCCTCTTTTTTTTTTTTTATTGAAACCACCTTATAGAACATCACATCAGTTACAATGTAGAATCCATGTCATTTATAGTTTACAAATGACAAAATGTTTACACAAAATCATGAGTGTTTACATGACATCACCCACTACTAACATTATTTACTGTATCTTTTGAAAAAATACAGCAATTTTAACAGCACAAGACTTAAGAATATTTAACAGGAGCAGGTTTCATTCTTCCCTGGTTTTATTATCACACTGTTCACCAAAACGCAGCAAACCTTCACCATCTTATCCAGAAGGGTCCCCTCTTCACCCTCACATGGAAGAAGTAATCTGATTGGCATGGTGGTATGTTTGCAGCAGGTCCCTTGTGTAGCGCTGGAACCCAGTCACGATGTTTCATCCATTTCATAGGCTGGTTTGCTGCAATAATGCCAAATAATTAGCAACTCTATAAATAGAAGCTGGGAGGAAGCTGGTGGCTGCCTTGTTTAGCAATCACGTGATTTTCGCGCATTGCATGCCGGGAACTCGTGGCAAAACAATCCAAGTACCGCATCAAATGCAAGCATTTGCAGCACCGCAAAACGTTCATTCTCCGGTTCCAATGCCTTCTTGTTTTTTCTTTGACGCACAAAAAGGAATGTACAAAAACAAAAGGAGAACAATGCCGGTCCGTACAAAGACAGATTCGACGAAAAGACAAAGAAAAGATACGAGGAAAAAATCAAAGGAGTGAAAGGGTTAGACCCTTACGAGTACACAGAGTGGACAAAAGACGTTAGCGTGCTGCCCAACTTTCACCACGCTCATATTTATAATTATACGGTTCTTGGAGTGAGTGCATACACTCATGAAGTTCAGTAACTTCAGGTCACTGCAACAAGCCCAGGTACAGTTTACCGACGGATGGGTACAGGACCTTGAAACGCACCGTGTAGAACGAAAGACCATCGTACGAACAAAGGTAAGTTTACCAGTCTCACAAATCGTCGTCATAAATACACATTCGTTAACCGTTTATTAATATAACCTTTGAGCTCAATGGTAATTAATTAGTAGTGGAAATAATTTCTGGTAGCATTACAGAAATGTAGCAGTGACAATAATATTGTATGCTGTAATCGTACTGGACAATTAGTGATACAAAACAACTGTTTTATCCTGTGAATAAAAGTATATGTTTTTGTCAATGTACCATGGTAATAACAGAAGCGAAACGCAATATTGTGTCAGGACAATTCACTATTTATGCACAATAAACACAATAAACAAAGGAGCATAGCGCAACAATTTCTGTTCGGCGCCAGACTTGCTTGTAACCTATATCACCAATTATGTTAAGAAAAATGACGTATTAACTACTACAAAACTCTGACCTTTGTGGGAATGCTTGGAGCAGACTAACCTGTGAGCTGGAGTGTTCTGAGACGTTATATTTGGTATATCCAGACCATCCGTCGGCTCTTACTTCGGAAACATGGCTTAAAAAATTTCTCTTCAACGACTTAATCCGATAAAAAAAAAAACGATCTCTTTACCCGTCGGCTTCCCGTGGCTGTCATGCGGCCGGCTATTGCAGTTAATAATACAACAGCTTCTTGCCATTTTTTGGGTTTCTTTTTATCGCTGTGTAACTGAGTTCAATTGAAAGCCTGCGTGCGCTAGTACCTCTTGCCACAAGTTCCCAGAATCCTTTGCGGTTTTACCCCTGAATGACGTCACATTTTCAATCTTTATCCTGGTGGGCCGGTCTCTAGTCAAAATGCCCGGGCCGATTTTTTGTCCCAGTCCAGCCTTGCCACCGGGCAAATGCCCGGTATGCCAGTCCAGCTATGCGGGGCGGTCCCTCTGGATTGGCAGACCGGGGTCCAATCTTTAAGAAGTGCAACTGGAGGTTGTGCTTCAACTACAGGGAGATCACACTCCATAGCCTCCCCAGGAAGGTCTATGCCAGGGTGCTGGAAAGGAGAGTTGACCCTTTAGTCAAACCTCAGATACAGGAGGAACAATGTGGTTTTCATCCACCAGGGCTGCCCTTTGATTCTGTTTATAAATTTTATGTGCAGAATTTCATCTGTGCTTTTTTCAGATGATGTGGTTCTGTCGGCTTTATCGGGTGGTGGCCTCTGGCTCTCACTGTAGTGGTTTGCATCCGAGTGTGAAGTGGAGGGAATGAGAATCAACACGAATGTGAGTGAGAATGAGAATCAAATTTGAGGTCTTAGCTGGAAAATGGTAGAGTGCTTACTGTGGGTCAGGACCAAATTGCTGCCCCAAGTGGAGGAGTTCAGCACCTCCCTTAGATACAGGGTGAGGAGTTCAGTAATTAGAGATGCGTAAAGTTTTTATTTAAAAAATAAAATAAAATAAGAGTTAGATACCTGACTCTCCAAATACATTTCCTGTAATGTGGGTACAATTCACATATTCCTACCAGCGTATGAACAGTCAGTTCCTGATACATATAATTTGACTGAAGATTTGTATGCTTGGAGTGAATAAGTTCCTTGTTTTAAGCTCAGGCCTCTAATGATTGTGCAAATTGGACCCAAAAACTAGGAGCCCTGCATTACAGAGCTCTGGGTCCTCAACAAAAAGGTTATATAATAATGTAAATAATGTAAAAATAAATATAGATGCTTGGTAGTGTGCTGATTTGCCACTAAAGTAACATCAAAAGTACATCCCCGTGAAACATTAAATTGGCTAGTTTCTACGTGTGGCTAACCATAGGCCACATTTTATCTCCTGCTAAATTTTCAGACAAACTCTTGTAATTCACCGTTTATCATTTGTATATTCTCCCAGTCCACGATGAAATACTCCAAGAAATCCAAAAGAATTTCCTACATACAGTCAAAAGCATGTAAACAAACATCACATTAACACACGCCTACACTAGTGTGAAGCAGCAAGTTGGATGTTGAATAAATATAATACAGGTTATCGAGGGATTGCATGCCAATCCCAACTGAAGGCAAACGTGACAGATGTAAAAAAATAAAGTGGTTTTCATATATTAAATCATAAAAAATTATTTCATATATGAAAATGTCAACGTTATCAATCCCTTATCAACAAACAGTATATCAAAGACATTAGATTCATGGAAATTATACATTTTATGCATAGATAAGAGCATTCTATCAGAACGCTAAGCAAACAGCACAAAGCAAAGATGAAAACTAGAACAGACTTTAAAGTGAGCATGCCATTGCATGTTTTTCTGTGCGCATAATTTCGAAGTGAAAATATATGCTAATACTATGGACACCAACATCATTCATTCTATTTTTGAAAGTCAAATTAGTCCTTCATAAGTCTTTTTAATTTGCATATGTATCTGCAGTAACCTCTTACAGTAACTCATCATATACTCCTATTACTAGACACCAGGTTTTAGTCTTCTGCCGACCTTGTAAGTTGCTGTAGGGAGAGCTCCATCAGTTGATAGTTCATCATTTCTGAGCACCGATGGGTCCGTCTACCATCTTGTACAGCAGGTTAGTGACGCTTTCACAAAAATGTTTGGATATGTGTGTAAAGTATCATTTAAAACGAATTGAAAATAGTGTTTTGAAACTTGGGATTGTTTTTTTGTTTTTTTGTTGTTGTTTTTTTTCTTTTCTTTTGCCTGTCCCGTTTGGCTCTTTTGCCATCAGAATTATTGTCTAAAGGCAAAGAAAGATGCCCAACAGATTTACTTTACCAAATTGACCATCCCAGCCTTGCCATAATGGTCCATTTGTGTCACCTTTTATTGTTTATTTTATTTTCACTTGCTGAATACGGGACAGACTTGACTGGGGGAAAGAAGGGGAGAAAGAAAGAGAAACAGCTGAGAAGAGGGACGGGGGAAAAGGGCAAAAAAACAAAAACCAACAGAATGGGCAGAAAAAGAAAAAGAAAATGCATCTATCGATCACCTGGATCACCTGTTGAGAAAGAAAAAAGAAAACAAGCAGAAGAGAACAAGAGTAATAGAATAAACAACATCACAATGATATATGGGAATATGACAGTAAATACTAAATGTTAAACATTATTGTGCAGCACATAAGATCAACAGAACACAGTGTGCTTTGAGGTAGGAGCCAAAAAGGGTGTAGTTTGTGGGTGTGATCACCCGTGTGTACACCTGTGAGCATGGACGCGCTTGTTTTTTTTTAAAAGGTTCCTTCATGTAATGATCTGCTAGAGGGTGTGGGGGGGCCACAGCCCCGTCCTCCAGGGCATGAAGCAGGTATGGAGGAGATCAAAACTCCAGACATCCAGAGGCCCCCAGAACACAAGAGACCAAGGAAGACCAACAGATGGGCAGCCGCGCCACTGTCCCAGAAAGAGCTGAGGAGAGTCCCAGATGAGGGCTCACTCAGCAGCCGCGGAGCAGAAGCCAGGGGGGGTTGCAGTGACGCGCCCGTGAGCTCCGCCGGAATTGTTTGTAAATGTATTTGAAGTTTGATGCTGATTTGTGGGTATGATTTCTGGCTGTCGGTCTGATAAGCGCCTCAGTGTCAGCTTTAAATGTAATTTTTTTTGTGTAATATATCAGGATATTTATATTAGAGCATTTTTACACTATTAATATTGGCAGTTTTCGATCATGTCCTTACTATCTTGGAGAAACTGAGACTGCAAAACTTCCTCTGGGATTAATAAAGTTTTCAGATTCTGAATCGCTTGGTTTGCTTGAGTATAAATGATATAACCTAAAACATAAAAAAATCTAAAACCTTTTTAAAAAATATTTTTAACCCTCTCCAGGCAGGCGTTGCCGATTTGCAACGGTTAAAAACTAACAACCTGATTACCCCACATACATTTTTTTTTTTTACTCAGAAGTACCACTGCAGGACTTGGTTGTCCATTAGCAACTAAAACTTAATTTGAGCCTGAGAGGGTTAAAGAAGGCTGTGCCGCATCACCTTTTTTGCTTTTGTGGTCCACATGTTTGCAGTGTGTGAAAGATTTGGACATTGGACAGGCCAGTTTAGGAGCCATACTGTACACGACCACATAAAATATGGTCTGACATGGTCTTGCTGTAATGAGTCTTTCAGAAGTGTTCTTGAGCCCAAGCAGTGATTTCCATACATAGTATTATATCACATCTCTTTTTAAATTGGATTGCACAGTGATGGAGTGGTTAGCTCTGTTAATTAAAAGCATGAAGGTCCTGGGTTTTAAGTCACCAGCCTGTTGGAGCTTTCTGCCTGGAGTTTGCGTGAGTTCCCCGTGATGCCGTGAGTTGCCACAGGGTGCGCCACACCCTACATTCAAAAGACAGCCAAGTTAGGTTAACATACTCTAAACTGGAGGGAGGTGTGAATGTGGGCATGAATAGTTCCTCTGTGTGATAGCCTGGCAGGATGGATGGAACGGTTTGTAATTCCAGGCTCAACAGTAATGGCCGTTCTATATTAGAGTTCAGCTTTGTCTCTTGTGTGTGGATTTGTTTTTACTATTTAATGTCTATCATACAACATAGAATCTACATTTCTTTTTCATTCTTAGAGTATTTTGTAGCTTGCTGCGGATATATTTTTCTCCCCAAAAAAGGTGTTTATGTTGTACTTGAACTATATTTAGTCAAATGATTACCAATCATTGCACCGCCTTTTTACACATCATCCAATTTTTTGGGAACTTACTTGTTTACAGAGCTAGTGCTGTAATACAAGCTAGACACACACTTTATCAGATACACCTGCACAGTTTAACTGTTCTTTCGAGATAAGCGGATTTCTTTGTACTGCATCATATTCAAATGTGTTTTTTTTCCTCTCTCATGTGTGCAAAACGGGAAAGATAAAGCGACAGAAAATCTTTTTCATGCATCACCTTCATTTGTTTTGAAGCGGAACATTTTAATTATAGCATGCTGTGTACTCCAAATGCTTTTTAAAAATATCATTTATTTTTCCCAAAACAGGATGTGGACCTTTTTATTTCTTTACATCTTGGGCATAAACTTCTGTCAGGTTTGTTGATTACACACAATTACACATTTTGATCTTAAAGTTCAACTGTATCATGAAATTTAAAAAAAAAAAGAAGAAAAAAATGGAATCACTTTTCTTTCACAGGCTGATAATTCAACACAAATGCTTTATGCCAAACTGATAATAGACAAAAGTGCAATTGCAAATATCACGAGCATACTGAAGAATTTTACGTGTAACAATACATTTGTTGTAGCACCTGTAATGACAACAGGTAAACTAATTTCCAATCTTCCACATCATGCTGTGATTTATGAAGAAAATACTTATATAACCTCTAGCTCTAACCCTGAATAACTCTTGTCCTCATAAGTGTGCACAAATGGTACCGGCAGCAAAGAATGTGAATGCAAACCAGACCACAGATGGAGCGATACTTTCTGTCAGTCTAATCCAAAATGTTGTGGCAATGCAACATGCACTTTGGATAAAAGTGCAGATGCAAAATGTGTCCTAAACACCACAGGTATTAAGTCAATTTAACTGTTTTTGCACATCTGGTTATTTGTGAGCATCAAGGTTAAAAGCATCCCCCAAAATGACATTTTCTTGCTCACAGTTACCATCACAGGGTCTCTTAGACTGCAGGGGTCTACATATACAGATTGTTTGGAAGATATAACAAACCCTAAATATGCAAAATGCAGTTATGGGTTGTTGACAAAGGTAATAATGTTTTTCTCAAAATGCATTTAAGTGTATACAGCATAATTTTTAACCTTGAAAATAGAAATTACTGTTATTCACTTTATTTCCATCCTTTGTTACCTCTTAGATGAAAACAGTGTACAGCACTCTGTGGGGATTTGACTTTTTAAACATTACAAGATTCAGGTATATTCGTGCAATTACAAATAAAATATTATGTTTTTACATTTATCTAATAAAAATGTAAAATCACTCTTTTTTTTTGTTTGTTTGAAGGATTGGTAGCGTCATTGCAGACTTTAAAATAATCATCGCCTCCAGCATCGATTCACAAGCTCTGATAAGTAATTCAGTAAAGATTGGCCAAAGTCTGTCCGCCTCACTTATTATGGAGACTTCAGGTAATGTAATCTTGCTGCAGAGGGGTGCATTGTACTGTATGCAAGAAATTCTTTCCAACATGTGAGTTTAAAAATTCTGTAAATTCTGTTCTCTTCTTAGTTCTCCATGATCATCATTTTCTGTCCACCAAAAAAAAAAAAAAAACCCAAAGTGAAATCAGATTTGTTATGGATGCAATCATTACTCTGATGAAGATAAAATGAAAGTCACAGATCTTTATGCATCTAGTTTTAGTTTATAATAATTTTAAGATTTATTCTGTTGCTCCAAAACAGTACCTTCAATCTGCGGTGTTCACAGCACTGGATAGGTTTTTAAGTTTCAGGGACTGAAATTTCATTATTATTATTTTTTCCTCCACAGGTCTTGTCAACTTAAAGATGCCACCAATGCCTGTGCCTTATGGTGCCACCAACCAAGTGATCAGATGCACAACCAAAGAGGACCTGAAAATTTACCCACAATGGAGTATAATAAATAGCAAAGGGCAATATGACATAACTACTGGAACAGTTTCAACAGTTTATACATCATCACGAACTAACAGTATAGTCAACCTCAGTAACGTCACAGAACTCTGGAATGGTATGTATGAATGTTCCATTATATTATTATTGGTACTGTTAATAATTAAAGATGATACAATGATGGCAAAACAGAAGAAATGCACTTTTAACACACATGTGAAAGCCCCCCCCCCCAACCACCCCTCTATGGACCAGAAACAAACAGAATGAAAAGAATCAAAATCTGCTGGCTTTAACCCCACTTGTGTTTGCTTCTTAGGACAGTTCTCATGTATCTATCACCAAACGGGTAATTGCACCACATCAGGCTGTACAGTCAACATGTTACACAAAGCCAGTGCTCAACTGGATGTAGCACTATTACCGGACATTGACGTCTTCACGGAGCCATCATTTCCACGCTGTAAAACCGAAAATGATATTCTCCAAGCAAAAGCCAAATGTGAGATAAGCAATAGTACTGAACCTTATAATGTCACATGGGATGGAGGTCTCAAAGGCCAATTAGAAACTAAGAGTAAGTAATTTATTTGGTCTCATTTAATTTCAATTAAAATATTTATTATGCAAAATTGTTCTGAAAATACATGACATGAATATTCAATTCTTGCAGGCGGCAACATACTAGTTTATACAACTAGTAAAATAATCATCTGTGCTCATAGCACAAGTGTAGATACAACAGTGTGTACATTTACCAACAGACTTGGGAATGTAAGACAGGCTACAGTGCGCTTCAATATCATTTCCGGTATGTCTTTGTATTTTGCAATGGGAATTATTGAAGGCATAATTACCCACAAATGATCCCACAATGAAGTAAAAAAAAAAAGAACTAAGTAACTATAAAACTTTCAACAAACAAATGAATCTGATTTCATTCATTTGTGCCAGTTCACAACAACAGGTTCTGATATTTTAACATAAACTGCCTGAAACATTTTTAAATGATTACTTACCTTAAAGACAACAGTCAAATGAATCATTTTAAATGCCCCAAAACGATTCCTAATTCATTTCAAGAAAAATAAAAGATATACAAGTTTAAAAAGAAGTCACATATGTATCTTTAAGACACACATATGTTATTATGGGTTTTGTTTATATTTGTATTTTGTATAGATTAACAGGCTGTCAGTAAGTGTGAGCGCCTCAATAAAAGCAGATGTTTTGTCACTTTGCTGGTCTGGAGAATTCAGTAATGTGTTAATGCAAAAAAAAAAGAAGCAAAAAGACATCAACAACTGTTACTCCCCATCTTGGGCTGGGTGATAAGGCCATTTACAAACAATTTTAGAAGTCAATCTTAGACTCTATGAGCCTCAGTTAGCATGTTAAATGTTGAAGTTAATCAGAATACAATTGGAAAAAGAAGAATAAGTATGGCTTGTTTTGTAAAGGCTGTCAGGAGTGATCTTCGTCTCTAAAAAATGAACATGGCAGCACAGCTTAGGTTTGAAAAACTGCAACTGAACAAACTACAAGACTTCAGGAACAATGTCCTTTGAAAGGTCAAGACCAGAGGGGAGAAGTTCTGGCAAAAAACAAACACAGCATATCATCACAAACAGCTCATGCCAACTGTCAGCACAATGAAGGGTTGATGTCCAGGTCCTGTGATGGGACAGGACCTGGGCACCTTTCAGTCACTGAGTCAACCATGAACGAATCTGTACTGTATTAGTTTCTAGAGTTGCATGTGAGGCCATTTGTTTATCTGAGGTTGCAATTATATAATTTCAGAACTTTCTATAGTCCAGACAAGTTTTTTAAATTACATCCTGATATATAAAACCTTGCAATTGAAAGAGGGTGCATGATATTAGTGTATAATAATATAGTAATTGTGACATACTGAATTATACTACATTGTAAAATACATTTGGGTAAAATCTGGCAAGGATTGTGCAGTCATGACTAAATTCTGGAAATACTTATTACTTCATTGAAGGATCAAATATTTATATATTTGTATGCTTTACAGGAAAAAAATTTTGTGACAAATTCAGTTTTAACAGTTTTAGAATATTGTCTTTGTAACTATATGAAATTTTCTTCCCTAAAACAGTAAATGATAAGTACTGTCCAGCTGAAGGTGACTGGGAAGCCACAAAAGCTACTTTTACTGCAGTTTTAAAATGCAAAAACTCTGCTGGGCAAAGAACAAGGATATGCGAGTAAGAATATAACCAATCATGTGTAGTATGTAATAATGTAAATAATAATAATAAATTATTTTTATTTATTTATTTGGATTAAAAGTTCTGTTTCTTTTACTGTCCAAAAACTATAATTGTTTGCATTTTGATTAAGAAAATTATTTAAGCAGTATATATATTAGAATTTATGTGTAACATTTAATTTTTTTAATTAATATTTTCAGCTTGAAGGGGATATGGAGAAAGGAAGAATCAAGATGTGTGAACTTCGACCTCAACAATATACTGCAAAATGCAGTGGTAAGCCTAAATTTTATAACTGAGGTTATCATCTTGTCACTTTTTATTTTTTTATTTTGTTTTTTACACATGAAAGGAAAGTAATCGTATTAATATAAAGCAACAAATTATCCAACTGTTTTGCTATTTTTACAGGACAGGAAAATGGAAAGTACTCTAGTGTTTTTGTTAAAGTCGCTGACACAGTTACATCTGACACAGTTAAGCTTGCCTAATACATATGTGCTCTTGTTACAGATTTCTGGCACTGGACTTGGGGCATTAGAAAAAAATGCAGAGTCAATATTTTTTAGTCTTACCAATGCCACTCAAAATCCACAGACTATTAACACGTTTCCCAATTTGAATGCATCAGTTCAAGTGATCAGCACCATGTCTATCATTCTGACAAACCATGGTGTAAATGACACAACCACAAGTAACGTAAGCACCAAAGAATATCTTTGTTATTACTATTTAAAAACATTTAAAACATTAAGATCGATAAGTATAAATACTTGTATTTAAAGTTACAAACCTTAAGAGTTACAATGAAACAAATCTCCAGTATTGGTCAATGTATTTATTGCTATTTACATACATTAGTAGTACAGTATCACTATTTAACTTTTACACCAAGTTCATTGCTCATTTAAACCATATACCATAAAACAGCTGCTGACGAGTGACAACTAACTCATTTTTTATGATTAATCTTTAATGGGAACATCACAGCTATATGAGCTGCAAACCTTTGTCTTTCTTTTCAGAATTTCCTGGCCTCATCTAGTAATCTGCTGGATGGGTCTCTTGGAAACTCGTGGAATAATCCGAATCCTGAAAGCAACAAAACCCTGGCTGAGAAATATCTGCAGTCAGTAGAGGATTTAATTGCGATATCAAACATAAGTAATGATTCAAATCTAACTAACTTGCATGTACAGACATGCAGCGGAGATGAATGCACCAATACGGTGTTCAATGCCACAGTCACTGTTAAAAACTCAGGAAATGGCATCGTAAAAACAGCTGGATTCAAATACCTGCAGGACTATTTGCCCAATACAACACATACATTTAACATCAACAGCATTGTTGTGTCAACAACCACTCAACGGGGAAAAGAAAACCTTGAGATTACACTAAAGTTCCCATTGCTCATAGAAAGGCCTCGCCATTTTGAACTACAATGTGTCTCATGGAACTACAACCAGAGCAAATGGACAGATGAAGGATGTAAATGGGGGGGCGCTTCTAAACCTGACGAGTGCACTTGCAATCATCTGACTTCATTTGCCATTCTGATGTCTCGGTATCCCATTGAAATCCCTTACATGACCGAGATAACGTACGCTGGACTTTCTGCATCAGTGGTGTCACTCGTTATCAGCCTCCTGATAGAACTGATCGTCTGGAGCAAAGTAGTCAAGACAAATACTCTACACTTGCGCCACACCGCCCACGTGAACATTTCTCTTTGTTTGCTGGTGGCAGATTGCTGTTTTCTGGCATCTTCTCAACCAGAGATCATTTCAGAAATCTGGTGTAGAATTGCAGCTCTTCTGAAGCATTTCTGCTACCTGGCCATGTTCTTTTGGATGTTGAGCCTGAGCACCATGCTCCTTCATCAGGCAGTTTTTCTCTTTCACAAAGTGGGCAAGAAAACCTATCTGAGGTTCTCGTTGATCCTGGGCTACGTTTGTCCTTTTCTCATTGTTTTCATCACATTTCTCACCAACAACGGCGGCGCTCCAGGCACGTATTTCAGTTTGGAAACATGTTGGCTGGTTTATTCTGGACTTCTGAAAGGAACCATCTATACATTCATTCTCCCAGTTGGTATAATTGTTTTCATCAACTTGTTTGCCATGATAGTGGTAATCATGAAGCTTCTGGACCATAGGAGCAGAGAAAAGTCTCATGAGAAAGAAATACAGGCTGCCAAAACTGTCCTGAGATCAGTTATTCTTCTGACTCCAATCTTTGGTTTGCCATGGATTTTTGGATTTGCAACATTTAGTCTGGACCTCACAGCTGGAGCTGTGACTTTAGCTGTGAACTACGCTTTTGTTGTGCTCAATGCATTCCAGGTATGGTCACAATTATTAAACTGATCAGACTCAATATCTGTTCTGCTAAAAGTATTACTGTTTTTTTTTAAATGCTTGTTTTTCTTTTCTAGGGTTTGTTTATTTTGTTGACCACGTGCCTGGGGGACAGAATGGTAAAGTCATTTACTTCTAGAGATAAGAGGCCTACCTAGTTTTAGTTAGATGCTGCTGTATCACTGTGATAACATTTGAATATATTTAAAGTTTGAAGCCAATGGCAGGAACGCATGATGTAAAATCCACAGCTGAATCAATGTCATTATTGTTGTAGTTGTTCTCAGGTTTATTCTGTGTTATTTCAATTATTTTAATGAAATTATTATCAACAGTCATCAAAAATATCCTTGAAAATGTTTTCATCAAATGTTTTTATTCTGATTTTCACAGACCCATGAAGCACTGCTGAATTCTTTCAGGAAAAAAGTAAGTGAACCACAGCTTGTTCGTAAATAACCGTGGTAACTCATAATGAATGACGCACATCTGTTTCCTCTGTTCTGCAGGCTCCACCAACCATCAGCGAAAGCTCCACAAATTTGGAAACAACAACTAAAAAGTCCTAAACAACACCTGCACACATGTATACTCACAAAACACTACATTTAAATCAAATATATTCGATTCATGAGCTACATTTACTCTTTGATGTGACTGTTTCTTTGTTGTTTATTTTGTTTTACTTGCAGTAATACAAATCAGAAGTTTTAATAATTATTACACTTATCTGTCTTTCTTTGTTCAATATACATATTCATATGAAATGTGATTTAATAATACTGTACATTGCATGTTTTAAATAGCACTTAGCAGTGAAGAGCTGAAGGAAAACTCTCAGCTGAAAGGATAGAAGAAAACCTGCGTGAGGATTTTATTTCTGTAAATGGGATTTGGGCTCACATCTTGCTTCAGTTTTTAAGTTTTCTTTGTCCCGTTCTGCCCACTCCTCATCTGTGTCATCCACTGAAACCCCTTCTCGCGCTGATAGCTTGCGATAAACCTCGCACTCTATCTCTGCTCTGTAACACACAAAACAAGACCATATATTAATCATGTACAAGCATTATATTATATATAGTTTATTGTTATTAAAATTACAACAATTTGAGAACCGGGCTTCATGTCATACTTTTTAAGGAATCTAACACAGTCTTGGTGTCCGTATATCTCGGCTATACGCGCTGGCTTGTCTCCACAGCAGTCCTCCTTATCAATAGGTGCATGGAGTGAGTGCAGCAACCGCAGCACTGCCAGCCGACCAGACTCTGCAGCAAAA
Organism: Rhamphochromis sp. 'chilingali'; assembly: GCF_963969265.1. Lineage (NCBI taxonomy): Eukaryota > Metazoa > Chordata > Actinopteri > Cichliformes > Cichlidae > Rhamphochromis > Rhamphochromis sp. 'chilingali'. Next base: position 19,909,226 of record NC_137949.1, read on the forward strand.
TGGGCAGGGGTCCACCCATACTCTGTCCTCAGGCATGGTCTGGCTCCATGCTTTATAAGTATCCTCACCATTTCTGTGTGTCCTATGGAAAGATATAATTAGTTTGTGAGCAAGTTAAGAATACTTATTTTGATGAATTAGGGCTATTGGGGAAATTAAACAATATTGTGCAGAGTGTTTTATAAACGTTTTCAGGGACCCTCCTTAAGGTTTTGGCTCACTCATTTCTCTCCCTGTAAAAAACAGCAGCTGGACCTTTAGCTAGGAGCATGCCTGACACACAAAAAGCCACTCTTTTCATGCGTCTCCTCTCCTGTAGAGCTGATGAAGTACAGATTTTTCTCTAAAAATGTAGGGAGAAAAAGTAAAAAGGTAGTCATAAATACTCAAGTAAAGTGCAGAGAACGGAAAATTCTATTTAAGTACAGTAACAAAGTATATTTACTCCAGCAGTGTGGAGAATCTCACAATGGCTTCACCCAAAACCTTTGCTAATAATGGCCCACACCCTTTTTCAAGGTGTGAAAAAGGGTGTGGGCCATAGCAGAGGTTTTGGGTGAAACCATTGTGAGACCTTGCCTCGCCCTAAATAGCCAGAAAACCTGAAAAGAGACCTCTCTATGTTTGAAATCTTGGGAGATGTTGTCTTTGTCTATTGTGTGTGTGTGAAAAAGCCACCTTTCATCAATAGTGGGTCAATGACCCTCTTAAGGGACAACTCACACTTGGGACTCTCCACCATTTGGTCTTAGAACTGAACAAGCTTCTCGGATGAGAGGCGAAACATCTTCAAGAAAAGTCCAGTCACGTTTTTTCCTTGATTCCTCTAAAAAAAAGGGTCAGGTACAAGGACCGGACTGAAAATGAGTAAAAAAGCAGGCCAAGCATGTCCAAATAATGTTGAAAGACTGGAAAACTATTGCTGAGGTCAAGGTAGTGGTTTCGGTAAAAATTTACGAACAAGTCTGGCACCTTGGAAGCAAAATATAAAGAAATGAGGTGTAGTGCAAGGCTTTTGTACAGTGCCGCACATGCCTAAAAGTACTGCGTTTCTGCAATCTGATTGGCTCATTAGAAATGACAATAAACGAGATGTTGAAAAGGTGTACCTAAAAAATTGGCTATAGTGTGTAATCACAGTTTTAACATACAAGCACAAAAAAGACATTGTTGAATATTTAGAGACTGGTCTGGACGCAGCAACTCAAAACTCTGATTCTTAGCAAACTACAAGGTTGGCCTGTAGCTCCCATGTTGGCTCACATTTTGTTTTTTGTCTCAGATGGCCTGACTCAGCAGCTGAGGGTAAATGCAGTTTCTGAATTTGCCTTTGCCCAACAAGTGCAGGAATGGCTCCTATATGCTCCAGATCAGATGGGTGGTGCAGGACACCCAATATCCAGCCCCATTCCAGAGTAAATTAGAATCAATGAATTCAAAATAATACACTGAACAAAAAAAAAAGTTTTTATATAATAAACTGTTCTTAATTGATGCAAAGATAAAACGTAATGCTTAATAATATTGGGATATTATTATGGACATGTTAAATTGTAACATAATGTTTAACAGATAATGGTTATCCTGTTTTTAGATCATACACAACTGTCTTATGCACAGGTTTAAATGCTGATGATAATTTGCAGTGGTTTAGTATTAGTCCTGTTGATTTTTAAAGGATTATTTCATTGTTGCTTCACTATTAACGGAGCATGCAAAAGTGATGGAAAAATCAACATCAGAATTCAACACTGATTCACTTTTAACAGAGGGTGAAAAATTGATATAAAATAAATGTTCAACATCAATGTTGAACTTTAAAATGTATTTTATCCGACTCTGATATTGTTTCAATATTAATGTAGTTTAAAAATTTGATGTAATGTCAGATTTCAAAGTTGAATCAATAGAATTGAGGAAAGGGCTTTTTTTTGTCAAGCTTTTACAGAAAAATCGTCATCTTTATGGCTATTAAAGGAGAAACTGTTTCCAAAGTATTTTTTAATGAATGCTGTCTACTGTATTAAATATTTAGTGAAAAGGCAGCTCTAACAAATATTCATGAATTCCGACTTTGTGCCTAAATCGTTTTTACGCACGGTATAAAGCGCAGTTTAGTGTACTGACACTAACATTTATGTTGCATAAACAGCGTACACGTGGTCTAACCACATTTTTCATTTTCCAGCGAATGCGAACAGGTAATTTGAGCCCAAGACTTGCGCAGTCACCAGGGGACACGGATACGCCTCATTTTCACGTATTTAACGAACTACCTTTAGCCGCTGCCCAGTGGAGAGGTGTCTTGCTGTACCAGTCGATGTCTTTCTGGTTGGGATTGCACTTATTTTCCCTCAGAAGCTCCTCAACTTGATCACAGTCGCCTGCTGCTGCAGCTTGGTGCAACTCTGACATTTTAACCTAGCAACAGTGGATCCTAGCAACGGATCAACACTAGATGGCTCCTAACCTGAAGGTAAAAACGCGGAAAGGAAACCAGGGCGTGTCTAGATCGTTATCAATAATAATAATATATTAATAAAAATATATTATTATTATTCAAAAACAGCAAGGACGCGATTTAAGTAAGGCTAGCCTGTCTTAGGAAGTGAAAACTCATTTTATGTGCTATAACAAGTAAAAAAAAGGTAACACAATCCACATTGTGTCTGTTTTTAGTGTGGAAATAAATCAGGCTAACATTTTAAGTGTCCTGTGCTTCACAGATATAGCCAGATTCTTAATTAATTGCTTTATTAGTTACAACATTATTTTATTCACATTCATGACTCTATACTGGTTTTCCACATCTGCTGACAAACAATTCCCAGATCTAATGGGCCTACATGAAGCACATTTATTACCCCAGTACATTTTTTCTTGACTTTAGTCATTTTGAACCTGCCACACATGTATCCCTTCCAGAGATGGGCAGTAACGAGTTACTGTAATCTGATTACTTTTTTCAAGTAACGAGTAAAGTAAGGGATTACTATTGCAAAAACGGTAATTAGATTACCGTTACTTTCCCGTAGGAACGCTGCGTTACTGCATTACTAAAACCCTGATTTTCTTGCAAGTGTAAAACTTCTTTTTACAGTGAAAAAAACCACCTAAACTTCCAAGCAAGCACCGGGAGTGCGCTACCACGTAATGGGAAACTCACGGATTCTTCCACTGACCGCTGCGGCTCACCTGCACCGGGGCAAACCTCTGCCTACGCCACTCCTGCTTTACAGGTGAAAATAGAGCAACAGGACCGCTAGTCTTTGATGTTATTTATTTTCTGCTGTGTTTTACTTGCATCTATTTGAAAGACTGAGTGTAAACACAAAAAAATAAAAAATAAATTATGTGCTGGAATGTGCAGAAAATAGGTTTAAATGTTAAACAAATTTCTTCCAGTCAGAGAATGGTGCATATAATTTAATTTTTGCTTGATGCATAAAGTTAAAAGATTAAAACTAATAAAACAAGTTTTAAAAAAAGACTTTTCCATTTGATTACCTTTTGTATGATGGATTATGCAGAAAAAGTGGGCTGAAAGATCTATTGCTTTATTACCTATTCAGGTTGTAAATCGTGTTTTTAAAAAGTAACTAAGTAATTAATTACTTTTGAAAATAAGTAATCAGTAAAGTAACGGGAATACTTTTGGGGGGAAGTAATCAGTAATTAGTTACTGATTACTTTTTTCAAGTAACTTGACCAACACTGATCCCTTCATCTAGATTCAAGACTTTGAAGACATGCTCTCTACTTTTAAGATTACGCTTAAATCTTTCCTTTCTGATAAAGCTTATAGTTAGGGCTGGTTCAGCCTGAACATCTCGCCATTAAAGGCTCGGGCTTGTGGAGGGGCTTCCTAAATGCACCGAGCATTTCTTCCCCAGGTGTTTATACACCACTGCAGCATGTCATTAATGTTAATTTTCATGCCACAGTCGATTTTTGTCTCATCTCTCTGTGTGTGCCCTTTTTCTCTTTCCTTTCTGCCCCAGACAGTTGCAGCAGATGGCTTCCCCCTCCCTGAGCCTGGTTCTGCTCAACGTTTCTTCCCATTAGAAGTTTCTAAACTGTAAGGAGTTTTTTTTTCAATCTCAAAAATTACTTAGATAATACCCCATGAGCCAGCACTGATAGTTTGAGTTTTCCACTCAGAGATTCTACGTTAAGACATAAAGTGCCTTAAAGTGACCGTTGTTTCATAAATGAAATGCCAAATAAATATCCATAGAAAAAAAAATAATAATTAAACAGCACCAATTGTTAATGCTCAAATCTTTATTATAAGCAAATGCAAGTCATTTTGGATCAAAAGTGAAAACTGCTCTAGGAATCAAACCATCTTTAAGGATTGTCAAAAAACAAAAATATGACTCTGTACGCGTTTCTAGAGACTTGACCTGGTAAAGAATATTATAACCTGTTATAACAATAAATCCAAACAAATCTAAAAGCTATAAAAGCTAAGACTAAATCCCTTTTATTTATACATTCATCTTGATGATTTGGTTGTAGAGATTTATTCCAAGTCTGCATTACTGTTCTTTTAATCAGAGTACAAATGCTAAGCAGCTGCAAATCTGCCAGCCAATGCAGTTTGCAAAACTATCTGTTCAAATGTTTAGAAACCATGAAAATAAATAAACAAACCAGTTTTAATCTATGTAAACACTTTATTGGGACAAATATAAAAATAAAAAATGTAATAAGACAAATTGTTACTTCATATTGAAACAACGTATCAGACACATTTTGGCTCCCCAGAGCTGGAAGAAACAAAGAAAGATTTTTTTTAGTGCTGTCATTAATTCTCCATTTCTGGAAATTTACTTTTGATAGATAATTCATCTGTGAGTTGCTATTAATAATACATAAAAAAAAAGAAGCATTTATCAAAAAGAGACCTTTATGTATTAAACGTACCGCTTGCCGTATCACTTGACAGCTTTTAAGCCTCGTCAATCTCGTCCTTGGCACTGGTTTCATCCTTGTATACTGAAAAAAAAAAAAAAAAAAGTCAAGATAAACTAAACTAGCAAAGGACCTTTCAGTCATTTCAGTAACACTAACTAGCAGTCTACTAACCTGATTCCACACTTTCTGCCAAGGCACCATCTCTGGCCACTCCTTTCCAGTATTTGTGCATTTGTTTGTTCACATTCACTCCCTCACACTCAATTTTAACGTGATACTGAGGAACAGTGATGTCCGAGTGGTCTCCGATGCTGATTACTGTCAGTCTGAGTGGTTTATTAATCACAAGGTTGAAAAAGTCATCATAAACTGTGTCATCCCAAGACTCCTCAGACTCCTTAAATCCATTTAAGCAGCACAAAAAGGCCTGAGGAGCCTTCTCCAACAGAGTCTGAGGCAGTGATCTTATATCACCGATGTCAACTTGAGACTCATTTCCATAGTCAATGAACACAACATGCAGTGAAGTTTCAGCGTTCTCAATAACCTGGGCTCTGTACCATTGGTTGTCATCGGAATACAGAGCGAGGCATGGACTGCCTGGACCAGGAGTCTCAGGGAACAGTTTCTGCTGTGCCTCTCCTGCTTCCTGAGCAAGCTGCGACACTTTGCAGAGGTCCTCTGTGTTGGCATATTGACACCAGAAGAAATGTGGTCCCACAATACAAGATGCATATACCATCTCTGTATCGTTGGGGGAAAGTCGCGGCTCTTTGTACATGCATTTAAAAACATTTTCTTCTGCAACGCAAATTTGTTTCACATCAGGTTCAGTCTGACCACCCTGTGGGAGGTTTTCTGTTTGATGGCTTTCAGCATCAACACATTCTTCTGTAACCGGATTCCAGTATTTCTGCATTAGTGTGTTCACAGCCACTCCTTCACACTCAATTTCAACATGATACTGAGGAACACCAACCTCTGAGTGGTTTCCTATGCTGATTACTCTGAGATTAAGTGGTTTATTAATCAAAAGAGTGTAAAAGTCATCGTAAACTGAGTCATTCCAGGAGCCCTCGGACTCCTTAAATCCATTTAAGCAGCACAAAAAGGCCTGAGGAGCCTTTTCCAGCAGAGGCTGGGATAATGATCTGATGTTCCTGATGTCAATCTCGGACTCGCTTCCATAGTCAATGAACAAAACATGCAGTGTGCTGTCCGCTTTCTCAATTACTTGGGCTCTGTACCATTGGTTGTCACTGGAATATAGAGCGAGGCATGGACTCCCTGGATGGGGAGTCTCATGGAGCATCGTGTCCTTCTGTGCCTCTCCTGCTTCCTGAACAAGCTGTGACACTTCACGGAGACCTTCTGTGTTGGCATACTGGCACCAGAAGTAAAAGGGATCCCCAATGCAAGAAGCATATACAGTCTCTGCATCGATTTGGGAAAGCTGTGGCTCTTTGTACATGCAAAGATTGTCATTTCCTTTGGGAGCATCAAAATGAGTTGTGTTGTTCTCAGTTTGAATGCCTTGGGAGAAACTTTCTGCTTGATCAGTCTGGTTCTCTGAATTTTCTCCTGACAGTGATTTCCTGTTTTCCTTCACTAAGCTACTGATGAACATCTTAACACATTCAATATTCACTGCATATTGAGGAACCGCCATCTCTGAATACTTTTCCTTATTAATGACTGTCAATTTGAGCGGCTTATCAACCACAAGATTGTAGAAGTCATCATACACGTCATCGTCCCAGGAGCCTTCACACTCAAAGCCATCTAGAAAGCAAAGAAATGCCTGAGGAGGAATCTCCAGCAGATGCTGGGGTATTGACCTCACATCTTTAATGCTAACTTCAGACTCATTTCCATAGTCAATAAATAGAACATCGAGAGTACTGTTAGTCTTTTGAATTACTTGAGCTCTGTACCACTGGTTGTCACTGGAAAAGAGAGCAAGGCATGGACTTCCAGGCACCAGTACCTCAGGAAAAACTGCGTCTTGAATTTGCCCAGTTTCCTGAGCAAGCTTTGATATCATGTTGAGATCTTCAGTGTTGTACTGACACCAGAAATAATGTGGTCCAACAATGCAGGAAGCGTACACGTCCTCAATCCGTTTTTGAGAAATATTTGGCCAATTGTACATGCAGATGGTCAAGTTTTTCTCAAGGCAAGAATTGGAGTGCTGTGTGTCTGAGTCACTGTGGCAAATCTGAGCAGAAGTCTCTGCCACAGTTTTGTCTTCAAGAGTGACAAGCATTATGGGTTTTGTTCCTTCATCCAAAACCGTTGCATGCTCAATCCGTGGTGAAGCGACATTAGCTGTGGTTTTTGAACTCCTCTTTAAATCATCTGCAGCAGACATCCTATCGTTACCATGGACTCCATTTTGTCCTGCTGTCTCCACCAATACTGATTCTTGTGCTGAACAGCCTTTGTTCAAGCTGTTAAAGTGGTGCTGGTCAGTCTGCTGATTGACATCGGTCATTTTGTTTTGTTTAGTTTTAGCCATCCTCTCTCTGACTTTCATATTCACACTCACTGAGCCATCATACAGTTCAACAATTAGCTTTCCATTTTCCACTTTTGCCACGGAAATGGTGAAACTACGGCCAACAGCACGATCTGCAAACCACTGGTTGACCTCCTGGGGTAATTCTGCAGGGACATCAAACAGTCCGAGGGGAATAGCTTGCACTGGACATGACCTGGCCACGCTCGCTTCAGTGGGAAAGGGACAGATATCAGTTTCACTGACTACAAGAGTATCCCCATAGTCCACAAAGTGCACTTTGTGCTTTGGAGTTATTTCTACTACTTGACCTCTGTTCCACTCATTATCAGTGTACCTTGCAAAGCACAAGCTACTGAGTCCAAGAGTCTGATCTGAGCGCTGTGGCTCACTAAGGAGTTGTGCAACACTTTCCATCAATTTGTCAAACAATTTAGCATTCCTGTCCAGTTGGCAGTAGAAGTGATTGACAGTCTCTGAAGACGTTATCCACACATTTTCTTTACCACCCACCTCAATATTATATGTGGAGTAATTGTACACATCAGATGTGACTTGTGGAGGAGATTGCAGATGTGCCTCAGACTGTGCACATTTCTTATCCAGAAGCTCGCGTGCACTACCAGATGCAGTCTGAATGTCTACCATATTAAGCAGCAGACCTTCTTCATCAGATTCCACTGCCTTTACAACGCATTTCAAACTACTGTCTGTCGACGCACTTAAATCCACAAACTTGTGAAACTCTGCTAAGGCATCGCTATTCCAAGTAGTGGTAACGGGATAAGTAGGACTCTTCAGACTGAATAAGCAACATGGGAAAGCCTGAGTACTTAGCCGCAAGAAAGCTGGATCAATGGGGTGCACATCTTGCAGAGGGACCTTTTGAATTTGACCATAGTCTATAAATCTCACGTCTACAACAGGTGAATTGCTATTAGCAACGATCCTTGCTCTGTACCACATGTTATCATCTGGATTACGGGCAACGCAGATGGACTGAATAAGTGGCTGAGAGCGGGCGGATGAATAGTGATTTTGCAGATCTTGCATAAGGCATCTGAGGGAGTCGTCATCTTCTGTTATTTGACACCAGAACTTCTGTAGGCTTTCAATGCAAGACACCTTTACAGTGACACTACTTCCTACAGTGAATGCACTGTCATGACAAGCACTTTGCAACTCAGAGCAGAAACTTGATGCAGTATTCCCATTGCAATCTACTGCAGGTTCAGAGCTTGCTTTCATATAAATGTCACCGTTACAAGAAGGAGATGCACACTCTTGTCCACCATTGACCGTTTTGTTTTTGGAGCTTGGCGCAGTTCCCTCCGGTATACCATCAGGAATGACATGGACTTTGTTCTGTAAATTCATGCATTGTTCATCTTCAAGTAAACTGAGAATGGATGAGTTAAGAGATTCATTCTGGACAATTAAATCCTGCTCAAGCTTAGAGAGGGGAATAAAGTCTGCCTTCTCCAGAAAAGAACTGTTGACACAGGTAGCATTAGCTGCATAGAGTGTAACATTATAGACATCTTGAGTCGCATCATAGTGGTCAAACGTCACCACCACAGTCTTGTTCAGCAGGAGTGATTTCAACAAATCTGTCTGCACTGCAGTCCACTCTCTGCCATTTTCTTTTATTCCATTTAGAGAACAACGATATGTGATAACTGGCATTCTCAGGAATTTGCCAGCCAGTGGCCTGATGTCTTCAACAGGCACCAAGTCATTTTTTCCTTCATCCACATGAAAAACTTTTACAGCACCATCACAGGTCTCAATGTTTTGCTTTAGTAATGAGCGGTACCATCTGCCATCTGTCCCTTTAGCAGCACATGGATCCCCACAGCTCTGCGGAAGTTCCTCTCCAAAACTAGAGCTCTCTTCATAGTGTTGATGGATCTGTTCAGACAATATCTTCACTGCTTTTGAAAGAATAACAAGCTGGCAAAAAACATTTTCTGGATCAATTACCTCAGTCACATAAACTGTTTCCAAAATGTCAGTAAGCAGCTCTGGGTAAAAGTATTGGTTATGTTTAGCAAATTGGCTGCTAACATTCAGGCTCTGTTCCTGTGTTACATCAAAGGCCTCAGAAGACTCATCATTGGGCAAATTTAGACATTTCAGTACAATATTTTTAAATTCCTCCACTGGGATCTTCTTTGCAACTCTAGACTTGCACATGTGCTTCGAAACAACTGGTATGTCAAGGAGAATTGTCCTATCCGGCATCAGTACATATTGAACGAGTCCCCTAAACTTCTTCCCAGGCAGAGACATCAAAAACTTTGTAGCTCTATGAGGGAAATTTTTCTCAAGGGACAAGATATTTGCAAGTATGCAACATTCGATTTCAGGAGGCAGGAGAAAGCTGTCATTTTGAGCCCATGCTAAAACTGCACTTGTGGCAATGTGGGGCTGCCCCTGATCAATTAGAAAAAGACTGTATGTTTGACTTTCAATCAATACGATCCGAGCTCTGTGCCAGGTTTCGTTGATGCAGACCAGACAGAGATCCCCTGGTTTCCCTTCTAATCCAGAAAACTTCCTGTGAGGAGTCTGAATTTCCTCTCTCATCTGCTCGTAAATGTGTTTCTTCTCATCATCCATGTTTACCCATAATTCCACAAGACCACAGTTGGGTTTCAGGTTCACCCTGGTGATGAGAACAGAGATTTCTGTTCCTGGTGCTGGAAGCCCGGGAATTGAACACATCGTGAAGCTTAGACATCAAATATATCTGCAAAATAGTAAAGACAAATGTGTTACGACTTAAGAAAAAAAAAAAAAAAACTTCAGTCCATTATTTTTTTTAAAGGCACTTAAATTGTACTAAACTGTAGTGTGGCCTAGGTTACTACCACTCTGCATTTAATGATAGCAGCCCCTCCCCGAGCCTGGTTATGGTGGAAGGTTCTTCTTCCCATTGTTGCCAAGTGCTTGTTCACAGGCAGTCATCTGATTGTTGGGGTTTTCTCTGTATTATTGTAGGATCTTAAACTTCCAATATAAATAACTGAAAAGGCGATGCTATTGTGAGTTCAACAGCATACAGATTTGAATTATATTCAGTTTTATACAAATAAGACTGAACTGACTTCACAACTGCTGCAACGCCATGTACTGTGGGATCGATATAGTTCCTTATTTTTAAAATGCAACTTTTACATTTTGATGATGGTGCATGCATTTTTGTGTTATAGTCATCTATGTCAGAACTGTTAGCAGAGAAACAAAGTAACACTTTGCATAATTTCCATGAGATAGCAATTTTTGTTATTTTCTAACCATTAACCAACCAAAACGTATATAATCTGAACTGACTTTGCAGTAATTTCTAATGTAACTGGAAAAGTTGTTAAACACACCAGATGATTATTTGGCCACATGTGCATTCAACTATTTTACTTATGCATTTATCTCATTGCTTATTCTTATAAGAAGAGGATTATTATTCAGGTCTGTATGTCTTGGGCTGCAGAGGAGTCTCAGGTTTCTTAAAAACATTCACTTGTTGGACTGTTTAACCGCTCACTTAACTGACAACAGCAGATGAACAAAAACAAATATGATGATAGAGAGAAACAAATTTGTGCCATTTAAACCACTCAAAAAAAAAAAAAATGCAGCAGCTGTTTGAGTTCTTTTTGACCTACTGTGATCTACTAACAACTAATGTGCAATTTAATCTAACTTCAATCAGGCCACAGAATTGCAGTGAGACTGGTGGTGTTCATTTACAAAACAAACAAGCTATATGGTAAATGGCCTGTATTTATATAGAGCTTTACTTAGTCCCTAAGGACCCCAAAGTGCTTTAAACAACCAGTCATCCACCCATTCGCACACACATTCACACACTGGTGATGGCAAGCTACATTGTAGCCACAGCCACCCTGGGGCGCACTGACAGAGGTGAGGCTGCCGAACACTGGCGCCACCAGTCATACACAGGACTTAATGACCCATCTCATTATTAGCACATTAAAAACTACACATAAAGACAGCTCAGGCAGCCTGATGAGGAGAGACACAATCAGGATCAGGTGAGAAAGCAGATCATTTAAATTTCACAACACTGGCATTCGGTGCCATCTACTGTCCATCTGCAGAACATGCCAACATTTTTAAAAGATATAACTTTAAGTTTATTCAGGTGAAAGATGTCTATCCAGGTATGCTTTTCCTGCACTGGCACTGTGTTTGGGGTCATTGTCATGCTTAAAAATAAAGCTGCTGCCAATCAGACGCAGATGGTGTTGTATTGTGGATCAAAATCTGATGCTAAGAGACCACCAGCACCACTGGCTGAAATGCAGCTTTAACATGTTTTACAGATGGCTGTAGACACTCACTGTTGTACCTCTCTCTCTGGACCTCCTTTGTACAACCACTGGAACCAAAAATGTCAAACTTGGATTCCTCACTCTTTTCTTAAAGCTTAGATGTGTAACCTTCACTGTTTGTCTGCTGTTGATAGTTTTAGGCCTGAAACGTTTTTGGCCACCACAAACATCTTTTAACAAATACTGCAGACTTTGCATAGATATGCTAAGTTTTCGGGGAATAGGTCTTTGGGAATCACCTTGTTGGTGCAAAAATAAACAGTCTACTAGCCTCAAGTGCCTAAAGATACAATTCAGTATTGGTTATTTACTAAGCTGTCTATGATGTGTCACCAACACTGATTCAAAGCTTGAGTTACGGGACTATTTTTAATGCTTGAATGACTCATAGATCAAGAAAAAAAGAAAAGAAAACATGAGGTGACCAAAGAAAACGTTTGAAAAATCTTCAGAAAGTCTGAAGATAAATTGCTCAGGTCTGTTTTTTTTTTCCTGGCGTATTGCAAGCAAAATAAAATTAAGGGTAGTTTAAGACTTTTGTCACCAAAAGTGCCCGTCGCTTCACAGTTTAGTTTGCGTTCTTTTTCACATGTGTTACACGGATCTTCAACTTAATTTTTTTTTCTCACCACGTCTGCTGCAGGCAACACGTCTCATCTTGTTCCTGTCGTTAAACTGAACTGGGATCCGGTAGGAGGAGGACATGGGGGCGTGCACTCACGCCTTTTAAAGGCTTCGATGAGCCATGACACAAAATCCTCCCGGAGATCAATGTGTTTGCATTTTTGTTGTTGTTTTCTTTTCGTTTTTTTAATAAAATAAAATAAAATATAGAGTCTAACTCCACATGCAGCACCATTTAAAGCCCCGGTCCCTCCCTCCACTTCCTCTCTCACTCCCCCGGCTTTTCTATTTTCAGCCAAAACAAAAACAAAACGGGAAAAACTGTTACATTTGTTTTGAACGCGCGCGCGCGCGCGCGCACACACACACGGCCACGCACGCACACAGGTGGGTGCCGAGCAATGATGCCGAGCCAATCACGCTGCACGCTTCGTGTTCCGTGTTTAGAACCGAAATCACACCCACAACTGTCACGGCAGCGGCTCGTTTTCCACGCAGTCACACCGTACGACCAGGAAGTCGTAAAGCGACGCACACTCTTCCCGTGATCATAATATTTTTGAAGGCTTCCCACGAGATCGAGCGATGGTAGGCGACTTCTAACAAGGTGCTATATTGTTCGTGATCCACGAGAGCTGAGCTCTAGCGGAGGTCTGCAGGGGGGTTGTGAGACAAAGAGCTGGACTTTGGTGTGCACTTTTGGAAACTGTTTTCTCACTGAGCTCAGAGGCTCTTACATGTTGGTGCAGCTGGCATAGCAGATCCAGCTCATTGTGACCTATAGATGCAGCGTAGCTCGGCTTGCTGGTGCCTGTAGTTATGTAGAGTTGCATGTGGAAGCAAAACGCTTAGCTACATGTTGCACTGCTGATCATCTATTTGTATCGCCGCTGAATCTGCTAGTTTAGGTGGCGGCTTCCTGACTTCAAGTCAAAATGCATATTTCTTTATTTTTACATGCTGACTCTATGAGAAATTAGTTTTCACCACTGTGTAAGCTTCCCTATACATTTTTGGTGCCGTCTCCAAACTGCTGCATGTCTCGCTGACATATTTACACTTCTGATTGCAAATTTAAACAAGGAACTACTACTAATACTGATGGCTTATTTAGGGCTTTTGCAGGTGGACACACTTATTAATAGAAGCATTCAAATCTGCCCAGTTTAATAGATTAAGACTGAACGAGAAAAGTTGTTCTGGTTGTGCATTAGTAGAATTAAAAACTTATCAGTTTGCAAAATGAGTGAAAGTTTCATTTAAGCTGACAGTGCTGAGCTATAGGGGGAGTTAAAAAATAATGGTATCTCATTTGCTTTGTCATGTTAACTCTGTTGACAGTGACTTGTTCCAAAATGAGTAAGAGAAAAGGCAAAGTGATCACTGAAGCAACAACTTTCAAGAGCCGCAAAGTCGCAGCTGCGAGTATCGAAAATACGCCAGATGATGCAAACCCAAGTCATCAGGGGATCTGTTCCAAGGCCTTCGCTCAGTTTTCTACAGTGAGTATTTCGCCCCAACATTAAAACCCACACAAAGTTTTGTCTTTGCTCCTCCCGGCTCGTTAAAGGTTAAATATCGTTTTCTGCTTGTGTTCTTAGGGTGACATTGGACTCATTGAAAGCATCACTGTGAAGAATTTCATGTGCCATCATTCTTTTGGTCCGTTCCAGTTTGGGCCAAACGTGAATTTCATAGTTGGCCACAATGGAAGTAAGAGCTTTCCCTTCACTTGATTGTACCTGGATGTTGTCATGTCTGACATGTGATTTTAATTGGGTATAGCTTTCTTTTCCCTATAGAAACACTTGCTGGCCACTTTATTAGCTACAGCATGCTAGTTTGGGGTTGGACCTTCTCTCACCTTTGGTCCATGTTGACATGATAGCACAGTTGCTGCAGGTCCATGATATGAATCTCTCATTACACCACATTCCAAAGGTGCTTTTGGATTGTACAAGCTATTTGAGTACCTCGAACTCACCGTCATGTTCAAGAAACCCAACTGAGAGGATTTGGGATTTTTGTCATCCTGTGTTATCTTGCTGGAAGCAGCTTTTTGAAGATGAGTACACTGTGGTCATACAAGGATCGGCATGGTTAGCGACAAAACTCGGGTTGCCTGAGGTGTTTAAACAATGCTCAGTTAAGCAAAGTGTGCCAAAAAAAGTAGTCCCCACAACATTACACCACCAAGAGCCTGAATTCAAATTTTGATGCTACCATCCAGCCTTGGTTTCCTGTTCTCAGCTGACCCAGTCTGGTCTTCTGCTACTGTAAGTTACAAGACTTGCTATGCTCTGCATTTAGAGATGAGTTTCTGCACGCCGTGGTTGTAACAAGTGGTTATTTGAGTTATTGTTGCCTTAAGCAGTGCAGTTATTCTTCTCTGACCTCTGACATCAACGCGAGAACTGCCGCTCGCTCGATATTTCTCTAGTAAACTCTAGAGATGATTGTGTGGGGAAAGTCCCAGTAGATGAACAGCTTCTCAAATACTCACATCAACAACCACGTTACATTCATGTTGCACTTAAATCACCTTTCTTCCCCACTCTGATGCTTGGTTTGAAATTCAGCAGATCATCTCGACCATCTCTGCATTGCGTTAATGATGAACAGTCGTACTTAAATCGAGAGTTTGTTTTTAAAATGATATAACAGACTTCTAATATATCAGGAAGGAATGGCATCTTTAGACTTCAGGCCTAAATCCAGAACAAAACCTTGTCACCCTTTGTGGATCAACAATACAGAGTGAATGAACAACACCCAATTTTGTTATCTACAGAAGAACATTTGATCCATCCCTCTCCAGCTTTGTTATTTTGTCACTTAACGCCACACAAACTCCCCTGTAAAACATTTTAAACATTTAGATTTCTTTCACTGGAAAAAATACTTTGCAGGATTCACAAGATTATCATTTATTGCTCACTTGGCTGAATCATTTTAGGTGAAGTATCAGCTTATGTAAGGAACTGTTTAATGCTGAGCTCACTGAAAATTTGTTTATTCAAAGATGGCTCCCTGATTTCTTTTTTTTTCTTTTTTTTCAGTTGATGCATCATTTACAATCATTTGCATAGTTTTCTAGCACTGCCGAGCACCGCATGTCTGTAAGATGCTTTACATGCACCGATTTAATTTGTTGTCTTGTAACTGCTTTATCCCTCAGGTGGAAAAAGCGCTATCCTGACCGCTTTGATTGTAGGCCTCGGGGGAAAGGCCACTGTGACGAACAGAGGAATGTCACTGAAAGACTTTGTGAAGACCAATGAAAAGTAAGTAATAGATCCTAATATCGTCCCTCAGTAATAAATTGTGTGTCTTTATTTTAGTGTTAAAAATGCTTCAGATTTCTTTACTAGCACGTCACTAAAACAATGTTAAAAATACACTCTGGTTTCTAGTACTGCAGATATAACAGTAAAGCTGAGAAACAGAGGGCCAGATGCTTACAAAAAGGATGTTTACGGCGACAGTATCACCATTGAACATCGGCTCTCGAGTGATGGATGCCGGACCTGCAGGCTGAAAAGCAAATCAGGTGACTTTCCACAGATGCTGTGACTGGAAAACTTTCTGTGAGTCGGTCCAAGTCTTGTGAAACCTTCTGGAAATCTTAGATTAACCAGACACAGTTGGGAGTGGAGACCAAACACTTCAGCCACACTGTCACCTCCTAATGCTGTATACATTCTTTACTCTCAGTCTGGAATTTTCTCTATAAACTTGTATATATTTTATTTGCATGGCACTGCTTTCAGCCGCTGGTTTTCCTATGTTGTAAATGTCATTTTATAAATAAAAGGAACTTAAATTGCATGTGCCAGTATGCATGTTCACTCTTGTACCTGACCATTTTCAGAAGAATGTTCTTCTGTATGTTAAGCCACTAACATTATTATAACACTATTATTACATTCTCACACAAAATCACAGAATTTATTCACATTTCTTCTGTTGAATCTACCCAAAAATTTACCAAAGTAACCAAGTTTAACAGGCATAAATTAGTATTTATGCACCAACAAGATTCACAAAGAGCTATTAGCTAAAAACCTGTCACAGTGAAGTGAGTGTAGACAGTGAGTGTCTACAGCCTGGAAAACACACTGGAGGCTCCGTCGTGTTTTGGGCTAGATATCGGCCAGTGGTGTAGGAGATCTTGTCCAAATTTAAGGAATTATGAACACAGTACAGTACCATCTTATTATTTTCCAATGAGTGGCATGTAACCTCTTTTAAAGGGCAACAGAGGTTCAAACCACTTTACTTGCATTTTATCTCTTTTAGGACATCTCGTCTCAAACAAAAAGGAGGAATTAACGGGCATTTTGGACCACTTTAACATCCAGGTACTTGCTACTTTTTAAATTTTTTTCCTGTAGATGCCCCGAGGTTGTACTGCTTCCTGCACAATCATACACATTAAAGGACTTAACAGGATATTTGCTTGTGTATTCCAGCTGGATAACCCAGTATCCATTCTCAGCCAAGAAATGAGCAAGCAGTTCCTGCATTCAAAAAGTGAAACAGACAAGTATAAGGTAGCGTAACGCCACGTTCGCTAAAAGCGTTAAGATTTAAAGGTTACACCTGCAATGAAGCTCACTTTGATAAGTGCTTTCTTTTCTGCTTTTTTTCGTTTGTAGTTCTTCATGAAAGCAACTCTGCTCGAGCAGATGAAGAGAGATTACATCCACATTAAACACACTAAAATGGTCACGCGGGAGCAGGTTGAGAGGCAAGAGGAGGTACGGCATTCCTCACACAAACCGCTGAACGTTGATGTTGCACATCAAGCGAGATTATAAAGCAAATACACGTTGGAGAAATGTTATTTACATTGTTTATTTTTGGTTAAACACTGACAGTTTTAAAAGCATCTACTTCTTTGGGGTTTCTCTTGATTTTCTGCCTTTTATTTGGGAACCCTAATTGTATCCAGTTGCAGCTTATATGTTTATCTATGAGTAGCGTTTGATTTTTACATAAATCAAACATATTTTAAAATGCTTTTGTGTCCAGTGTCTCAAGGACCTGAAGCAAGAGTTCCTGCAGAAGAAGGAACGATATGAAAATGTTGCATCCTTCAGTGACATGAAGGTTGTTTTAGAGAATCTGAAGAAGGCGATGGTATGGTGTTTGGTAAGACTTGATCTTGAGGCTTGAACGCAACATTTGCTGGTTGGATAGAGCTTGCAATTTTTAATAAATGTGTTGTTTTTTTTAACTCTTTCAGGTGAGTGAGAAGGAGCAGCTCTTAAAGCAGTTGAAGGAAGACATTGAAAAGGAAGAAAATAATTACAAACCCAAGGATAACCTTCAGCTCTGTCAGGTGAGTCACAAGTGTTTCTTTTCTGTTAAATATACAACCCTATTTATAAATGTCAGACCACTTCAGACCTTCATCTCTGCATAAACTCAAAGTCCTTCCTTCACATAATGCATGGTTGTGTTTACAGTAGATATCCTGAGGTTGTGGGGTGGAGTGGCTCTATCCTGCTGGTAATTATTTTCAGGCATTGTCTTTAAAAACCTGTTTCTGTCTCTCTCATCTTCAGACGAAGATCATACAGCTAGAGAAGAAGCTTCAATGCATCAAAAGCAAAATTGACACTCTGAGAGAAGAGCAAGAGTCTCTATCAGAGGACAATGTTAAGTTGAAAGAAGAAATGAAGATCATTAGCAAAGCACACAAGGACCAGGAGGTAGTCGCTGACAAACGGCGCTGTGTTAATCTGCACATTTATTTATTTACTGTATGCATAGAGAAATATTTGAAGTCATGTTAATGTCACAATCTTTTCCAATAGGTCGTTTATTTTCGAGCTCTAAACAAGCTGAAACAGTCGGAACAAGAGCAAAACCTTCTCCAGGAGAAGCTTAACAAGGCAAAAGCAAGGTAGGGGAGTAAGAGTTCATGTTAATACAGCTGATGTATTTGTTTTCAATATTTTTTTTTTTACTCTGTTTCAGTAAGAGTCTGAACAGTGAGGGAGACTCGGAATACACGAAACGGCAGAAGAGTTTAAGTAATCTGAAAGAGCAGCTTGCAGAGCTCGAGAATAAGTGCACGCACCTGAATCAAGACATCAAGAACAAACATCAGGCGCTTCTCAAAGGGAAGGAAGAACTGGACAAGCTGAGGTATAACAAAGTAAATCAGCTCTGGTGTAAACATATTGTCAGGGAAGTGAAAGTTTATGATCTTGCTCTCTTTGTATTTACCAGACTGGAGGAAAGGAACGTACAGGCTTCATATGAGTCCAAACTAAAGAGGAAGAATCAGCTGCTCGCCAGTCGATCGAACAAACTAAAGCGCTTTGGAGACCAGGTGCCTGACATGATGAGTGCAATTAGCGAGGCTTATGCCACGGGACGCTTCCTCAAGAGACCTGTTGGTCCAATAGGTAACACTCATTTTTAGGTTTTTGTTTTTTTTTTGGATAAAAATATTTTCAGACTTGTTTTTTTTTACTTTTCAGTTCAATACGATCTGCTTGTTAACGTTCTTGATGAGAAGATTGATAAAACTCTAATGTTTGCATACTAAATTAAAAACAAGCGCCAATAACCAGTTTGACTAGAACAGAGACTGAAAACTGGAAACAGGAAGAAGTGAGTCATCTGTCAGCTATCACATCTAAAGCTCTCTGATCAAGAAAACGTGCCCTGTTAGCGTCATTGCCTCACAGCAACGAGGTCCTGCATTCCTTAGACAACTTGTAGCGAGGTAGAGCCATTCACTAGTAGTCATAATACAGTGCAGGGGTCGTTTTTCTGTGCTTGAAAGCATGACTGAAGAAAAGTCATGGATAGTGTGCTCGATTATCTCTGTATGGCAAGTCACAAGCACACAACAGTGGCAGTACAGATAACAAGTTGGAAACTCTGACTTCAGACTTTAAATGGAGCACATCACAAAGACAGGGAGTTGCCCCACATGGTTTAAGAAGCATCTTATTTTCCTTGACATCAAATGTGAAACGAGTCCTGCTTCTCTCTTCTTCACAAGTGTTGACATTTTGTTGCTTTTTCATGAGAAACTGAGAGCGCGAGAACTTGTATGTTTCCCCTGGGCAGATCAAATCTGACCTAACTGCACAAGGAGATTACTTCTGATTGGATCACTCCCCAACTTGTCCCACCTTTCTGAACAACTTAGTTTGTTCTGATTGATCCGTCCATTTTCATCTCATTTTATTGGCGGACAAAAGCGTCAATACATTTCATCATAGTTTTTCACTATCGTGCATTGGTTTTTGTCATGTTTTCATCTTGACGCTAACTAAGCTAACGAGTTTCTAGCTGCAGCTGCGTATTTACTGTACAGACATATGTCTAATGTTCTTTTCTTTCACGCAAAAAAGCAAACGCTGTACCTTTTTTTTATTTTTTTTTATAAACATCTTTAACATTTAAATAATTCAAAGCTTTCTACTTTTGATATATTGAAGCTGACAGTCTGTGTTTATTCCCAGGGGCATGTATCAGTTTAAAGGATCCCTCGTTAGCTGTGGCTGTGGAGTGCTGTCTGCGGAGCTTCGTGAAGGCGTTCTGTTGCGACAACTACAAAGACGAGGCGGTCCTCCAGGAGCTGATGACTCGCTTTTATCCAAAGGGCAACAGGCCACAGATTATCGTCAGCCCCTTCTCTGATAAACCGTACAACATTCATGGAAGGTCGGCATTATGTGAGATTTTCTTTTCTTTTTCTTATTACGTTTTTCTGAAACTTTTGTTTTTTTTTAAGCATGTTTTGTTTTCACTCTGTGCTGTTTCACAGGAAAGCATATCATCCGGAGTACCCATCGGTAATGGACATAATCACAGCAACAAGCCCAGTGATTATCAACTGTCTGATTGATATGCGAGGGATAGAATCAATCCTTATAATCAAAGTAAGTGTCTTACTAAGACCTGCTTATGCCTGGATATTGCCTAGAGTGGTGCTTTAGGATTGATGTTGCATTTTGTTGTTGTTGTTTGATCTCAGGAAAAAGATAAAGCGAGGAGGGTCATGCAGCACTGCCGTCCACCTAAAAACTGCCGTGAAGCCTTCACTGTTGAGGGGGATCAGGTGTATCCAAACCGTTATTACACGTCTGATTTCAGCATGGCAAGATATCTCGGTGGGGACATTGAGACTGAAATAAGGTAACCACTGGAAACTATTCAAGGTTTGAGTGACTGTCTTTCACATTTACACCCAGTTGAATGCTCAAACTGGATCTTTATGTCACATGGAAATGACAGCAGTATAAATTGTGCCTGAGTACAGTCCCCCCCCCCCCCCCCCCAAAAAAAAAAAAAAACAAACAAACAAAAACAAACCCAATTTCATGTGACTTCATAGATGTGGTATGTTATGTTTGTGGTATCCTGTCTGTTCCAGTATGCTGGACTCAGACCTGGAGAATTACCAGGCTCAGCTGTCCAGGTTTCAGCTCCAAGTAAACTCTGTCACCGAAGACATTGTGAATATGGAGAGCAATCTTAACAACACCATCCTGACCATGAAGACAACACTGGTCAGTAAAAAGATACACCTGAAGCTGTTTGGGTTTCCTTTCATTTTCTGCATTTGCAGTCTGTCTCCTCTTTTTGTGGTTTCTGGCTTCCAATTAAAGCAGAAAGCTAAAGAGCTGACAAGTGAATTCAGTGTTTGGGCTGAATATGTTGATTACTGATTTTCTGGAGTCAAATGTGAACCAAAGCATATTTTTAAAGGGGTTATATGCTAAAAAAAAAGTAGTTTCTTAGTGTTCCAGCCTCAGTAGCTTTGACACAGTAACATCTGCTGTAATATTTACACCTCTGATGAAATCTCACAAGTGTTAGCTTTATTTTGATGCCAGGATTGTTTACACAGAGTTTGTAATTGCTGAGAAATACAATATTCAGTTTGGGCATGTCATTTTCGAGCAAGAAGCTCAGAAAGCCCCTGGAGGCATGAACAGGTAAAAAGATTGTGGCTATTTACTCCCCTCACTAAAAATCAAGTTAGCATCCCTTTCAGTTTTACAGTGATTTACTAATGTACCTTGCTAACCAAGATAGTTGCTCAGTGTTAGCATTGAGCGTGTTTAGTATAAAAAAAACAAAACCTCAAGATGGTGACAACAGAAAAACCAGTCTTGCAAACAGTAATCCATAAGTTACTATGTATCCATCTTTTATGTAAAGTCTATGTTCCAGTTGCTGTTTAATGCTGGCAAATCAGTGCTGAAAGATGTGATTAATGTGATTTTTAATTAACATTAGATAACATTTATTTTCTCTTCGTTGCAGGCTTCTGTGAATCATGTCAAAGCAGCAATAACTGATCTCGTGACTGCTAGTGAGGAGCAAATTAATGACATCAGCTCACTGGTGATACTTCAGTTTTTATTTTTATCTGTTGCGTAATAAACTAAATGCTGCCATGAATTATGCAGGTTAAGTGTTTCTGAATGTTTTAAACTGTGCAGGAAGAAGTTGCCCAAGAGAATCAGCAGAAAATCGAGGCAGAGAAGCAAAGTGTTCAAGAAGCAAAGGCAGAACTCGACAAGCAGCGAAAAATGGCCGAAGACTCAGATTCCAAGTACTCATCTGTCAGAGACCGGATTGATCAGATTCTAGAGGAAATAGAGCCCCTTAAGGTGCAGTAGAGGTTTTACAGTTTCAGGTCTACAACTTGTTGTTTTGTGCAGGTTTCCAAACCTTTGTGCTCTTGATCTACAGGATGAACAGCTGAAACTGGAGACGGAGTGTGCCAAGCATGAACGAAACCTGAAAATCTTAGAAAACAAAGTGAAGGCTCATGACGACAACATTGAAGGCATGAAAAATGAACTTGCCCAAAGAGAAGAGGAGCTACAGGTAGGAAGTTGTTTTTTTTTTCAGCATGATACGGTGTAGTTAAGCTGTAGTTTAGCTATTCACGCCAGCCGGTATTCGGTGAATTCAATCAAAGAAAGTAAGCAGAAGTCTCGTGATGTTACGACAGGAATACGTGGCAAAGGCTATAGAGATCAGTCCGGAACGGCAGCACGTGGTCGGCAACACCAAGAGCATCGACACAGAAATCACTCGACTGAATAAGAAGATCAAAGTGTATGAAAGCGACCACGGCGAGCAGCAGCAGGTGGTCAGGTGAGAAACTGAAGGCTTTCAGCAACAGAGGCAGAAATTATTTTAACAGTTAAAACTCAAATATTTATTGAGCTAATTCATCAATCATGTTAGTGCATGTGTAAACTGTATGTATAAAACTGGTGGAATGTAGGTAATCTAATCAGGTACTGTACCTGTGTACAGACTTAAGGTACTTATAATATATATTAATCCCAGTTTCCCCCTAGACCTAAACTGGCACCCCACTCAGCCAAGGATTTTCACCTGAGCTGACTTGTTTTATTAGCTAACCTAAATAGACTCTTAGGCATGGTTAAAGTAGACCAGAACCATCCAGAACGATGGTCCAGGAACTTTAATTGAGCCAGCATATCCTCTCAGCACCACCTTTTTTCCTTCTCATCGGTGTGATGCCTTCATGCTGCAGATGTCAATAAAGTTGTTGTTACTGCAATTGAGTATTTAGCTGCCTGCTCTGTCTGTGCTTACTTGTATTTGTTCAGGATATAAACAGAGTAGCATTTATCGCTGTTGACATTCAAATGTTTCAAACAGCACGAGAAATAAAGACGCTGCGTCTCCCAGGGAGAAAAGAAACATTCACGTGTGAAAATTTTACTGAATAGAAATGAGAGATGATGAAAGATGTAAGGAAGACGCAAGATTAATTACGTTTAATACATCATTTCAGGTTAGTTTGCAGCAGTGTGGTGAAGTTTACAGTAAAGCAGCAATGTTGGAGCAGTGCACAGCAGCCTGTGTTGTTCATGGTCAATGTCCGGTTACATCCAGAGTAGCAGACATCAAATTTAAGCTGCTCTGTTATCTTGTTGAATTCAGATAAATCCAAAAAGAGCAGCAATGGCACATGTTAGCTGATCACAGCCGTATGCAAAGAAAACAAATCTATTGGAGCTCAAAGTACAAGTTTTTATCTTATTTTTAAGCGTTTTTTCTTCGCAGTGCTACACCTGA
The DNA here is from genome assembly GCF_963969265.1 of Rhamphochromis sp. 'chilingali'. NCBI lineage: Eukaryota > Metazoa > Chordata > Actinopteri > Cichliformes > Cichlidae > Rhamphochromis > Rhamphochromis sp. 'chilingali'. The sequence goes on from NC_137949.1 coordinate 19,932,746, forward strand.
CAAATCCACTTTAACCCCTTTTTACACATAAAACAACAGCTGAAAACAACCCAGACGTATGAAACAGGCAACTGTTATGATTTGCTATTGTTTTCCTTGCCCTTATGCTTCTGCTAATCAAAGATGACTATCATAGATTGCTACATATGAGTCGGGTTGTTGAAGTAAACAATAGACTCCTCGGTCGCCTGCATGCGCTCTCGACCTCCGGTGTTAAAGACCGTAGGCGCACCACCACAGACGCATCGACGAAATAACTCTGCATTAATCGGGTGCAACGTTACATTGAATAATTATTGTTATCTAATAATTGTTGTCACCACACTTAAAGGTGGTGTCTTACTTTAGATCGAACAGTGTTTTTGTATTCACTATCTTGCCTTTATTTACATATTTATAGAGGGTGCAGTGTTAGAAGCACTTCTGAATGTGTCATGGGTGTTAATTGTTTTATTGACACCTATGACAAGTGGAACGCTATTGGCATCGAAAACCTAGACCTGGTGGAACTTAGCTGTTGTACTGGATAAAGGAATATATTGGTTTTTTGTAATCAAAATCAACCTTATCATATAGATAATATTTTAGAAAGCTCTGTCTCAACCGGCTGCAACAGTTAAATCCTTCTCAGACACTTATGCATCAGTAAAAATATTAATTTAATTATGTATAGTAGTATTACCCTTATAGGACTCATTAGCAAAGTTGATGTGCAGAGCTGTAGCAACTATAGAGATATAAACTTCAAGTAGGAGTAACGGATGGATTCAAGGTGGGGGTTGACAGATGAGACCGGGCAGAAGTCTCTGTGGACTATGATGATAGCAGATGACACTGATCTATAGAGTAAGGAGCAGGAGGAAGAGATCCTGGAAAAGTGGAGGTGTGCTCTGGAGAGAAGAGGAATGGAAGTAAGGAAGCAAGACAGAATACATGTGTGTGTGTGTGTGAATGAAATGGTGATGACGCTGGGAGTAAAGGTAGTGAAGGTGGATCTGTTTAAATACCTCGAGATCATCCAAAGCAATGTTTAGTGCACAAACAAGGTAAAGAGGAAAGTGCAGACACAGTGGAGTGGGTGGAGATGAGTGTCAGGGGTGATTTGTGACAGAAGGATGGCAGCAATGGTGAAAGGGAGTGTTTACAGGAGGCCTGCGATCTAGTTTGGAGGGGGTTGCACTATTCAAATGACGGGCGGCAGAGCTGAAAGATGTTAAGATCTTTAATGGGAGCGATCAGGAAAGTTGGAGAGGCAAAGCTGACATGTTTTGGACATTTAAAATTGAAGTGTTTAAAGGTAGAATTTACTCACACAGCAAACATGACTCATACAGATTTAAAAGCTAACTTAGTTTGCTGTAGACCAACTGTATTTTTTCAAAAACTTATTTACTTAAAGGCTTCTTCAAAGACATCTTCCATCTTTATTCTAACCTATCATTTTCCCTGGATTTCATCTCCCAAGAAATAAAAAAGGTGCTCCTGCTCACTAAGTTTCAGCTCATCTCCTTCGGACTGTCTCTTCCCCTGTACGGATTAATCAGATCTGCCTGCTGGCCATCACTAAATCATCTCCTGCCCTCATTTTACATGTGCACACTGAAAGCTGAATTGAGAAGAATTTAGGCTATGCCAATTTCTTCCCTCTGACCTCATTAGGGAGTACGCCGAGGCCCTCGCTCTCTACAGAGAGAAAACCAACCAAGTAAGAGATTTGCGGAGGTTCATCGATCGTCTGGATAACATCATGTCAGACAGGCAGAACAGATACAAAATAATGCGTAGGTAAGTAACGATCTTGCACGGTAGAAAAATATAATATAAGGATTCATTGACGTGGGAAAAATTGTACTTTTGGCTAAAACTTTTCTTCTTCTCTTTTTCCTGAAGGTCCCTGTCTGTCAGATGTAAGTTATACTTCAATAACTTCCTAATAAAGATGAACTGCTGTGGATCTATGATTTTTGACCACAACAACGAGACGCTCTCTATCATGGTACGTGCTTATCTCTCTAGTTTGCCAGAAAAGTTTGTTACATTACAGCAAACCAGGAGCACAGTTAATATAAGTAACACTCAAGTTTGTTGGCACTGAAGGTAAAGCCTCCAGGCAGGGAGGAGGATGGTGTGAGTGACATGAGGTCGCTGTCCGGTGGTGAGCGCTCCTTCTCCACTGTTTGTTTCATGCTCTCACTGTGGGAGATCACCGAGTCACCCTTCAGATGCCTCGACGAGTTTGACGTCTACATGGTGAGTGCACAGAAAACACATTAGTCGCACGTAACCAGTAGAAAATGCTTACGGGATTTGGCTTTTACTCACTTGAGTTAACAGTTCCCTTTCTTTTGCTGCGGCAGGATATGCACAATCGAAGAATCTGTCTGGATCTGCTTCTGGAGTTGTCAGAGCGGCAGCATCTTCGACAATTTATCTTCATTACACCTCTGAACACCAGGTAATGTATTTGTGTGATGTTAGCCTTGATATCCTTTGACGTTTTCTCTGTGGAGGCTGATGTGCGCAAGCAGACCAATTGTAGATTTTTGTTGTTGTTATTGTTCCTGAAATCATTTTATGTCAGTTTGTCAGGTAAGTATTTTTGATTTCACTGTTTTTCAAGATCCTATATTCTTCTTTTTAAACCTCCCGCTATCCATCTTTACCTTTTAATCTCTAAAAATGACCTGTGCTGTGTGAAAAATGATTGACAACTGATCAAAAGGTTCGTATTTTTCAGCAATCTACCCAAGTCGGACCTCATCAAAATCCACCAGCTGCGGGCTCCAGAAAGACACCGGGGTCAAACAGAAGATGAAGATGTTTAAACTGAGCTTCAGTGACATCAGTGGATGAATGTTAATGGGCATTACTGTATACAGTTAGAAAAAAACATTTATGAACCCTTTTGAATTACCAGGATGTCTTCATTTAATTGCTCTAAATGTGGTGTGAGCTTCACCTAAGTCCCCAGTGGTATGCTGGCTAGAGTAAACAGGCTATCTCAAGAGCTGTTTACTTTAGCCGGAAAGAGTACGTGTGCTTTTGAATTTATTTTGTGACTTGTAGATCCTCCTCGGGTAGCAACAACTCCCATCAGACACTTCCTGTAGCTGGTCTTGAAACTTGTAGAGTGATGAGGCATTTTGGACCCCTGCTTCCTACAAAATAGTTTCAGTGCATTAACATTTATGGATAAGGCGCAACATCTCACTTGGATTAAGACAGAGACTCTGCCTTTATCATTACAAAACCCAGTTTTCTTTATCAGCTGTTCTGTTGTTGGCTTGCTTAGAAGTGCTTGATACGGCGCCAGGCTCTGAGGTATCAAAGCAACATCAGTCCATGGTTTTAAAATTAGATCAATAGCAACATATGATATATTACACCGTGCCATTATTCATTTAAGAAAAATGCAGCGCCCGCAGGTCGGCCGCTACATTTCAACCGCAAGACCTACGTGCGCCTGCTCGCCTAATAGCTGAAGCAGCACCCTTCAGGTCTGGACTTTGACTGAGTCATTGCAACACCTTGATATTTTTTTTCTTTTTCAGCCATCTGGTGTAGATTTGCTGCTGTGCTTGGGATCATTGTCCTATTTTATGGCCCAGTTTAGGCCAAGCTGTCGGACAGATGCCCTCACATTTGACTCTAGAATACTTTGGAATACAGAGGAGTTTGTGGTCGACGCTGTGGCTGCAAAGCAAGCCCAGGTTATCACCCCTCCGCCACCATGTTTGACATTGTGCTGATATACTGTGTTTGCTTTACACTAAACGTGGCGCAATGCATTATGGGCAGACATCTCCGTTTTCGTCTTTCAAAGGCATTTCGTCAGATCCATCTTTTTGAACCCAAGCCGTACTGCCATGTTGTTTATAGAGAGAAAGGCTTTCTCCTGGCAACAATTTGAAACAAACCATACTTGTTCAGGCTTTTTCTAATTGTGCTGTCATGAACTTTAACTTTTAACACGCTAACTGAAGCCCGTAGAGTCTGAGATGTAGCTCCTTTTTACACTTGCTCTGAGCAACGCTCAACGCTCTGGCTCCGGGGTGAATTAAGCACCTTGATCAACCGTTGTTGCGATTTGGCACTACATAAATAAAATTGAATTGAATTTGCTGGGAAGTCCACTACTAGCAAGACTAAGCACTGTGTAAAATGTTTTCCACATTAATCTTTGTCGTTACAGCACGGTGTCCTTCAAGTTGTTTGGAAATGGCCTCGTAACCTTTTCCAGGTGACCAGCAACAACCGCTTTTCTAAGACAGCTGCTGATATCTGTGCTCGTTGGCATTGTTTTAACTGCTCCAGACCTCCAAACTAATAAAACGTCTGCTTTTATAGAGGTGCTCACAATTGCTGATGATCATTTAGTCAAGTGCATTTGATTAGCAGCACCTGGCTCGTACCCACCCCCTGAATTCCATTGGAAACATTAAGGGTGTACTTAGATTGCGTTTTGGTTTAATTATTAATGGCAAAGTGTAATATGTCATGTTTTGTAGGTCAGATTAGGTTGTATTTACCTGATTTTAAAGACTTGCTAAAGCCACAACTACTTTGTGTCCTGATAATAAAACCTTAAAACTGACAGACAAACATCCAGGTGATCGTTTGCAAGCTTGAAATGTACCAGAGTATGTTTGTGTGGAGTGTTTTTTGTTTCTTTTGTTGCACTGATCTCCATGAAGGCTCACACAAACCAATCTTTCTTGAGATTCTTCTTTCTTTTCTTTCATTTCTATGAACAATCTGTAATTTTTACAGCTGTGTCCAAGCAGCTGTTGTTGCTCATGTGAAGGCTCGTTTTTAGCCTACGAGCGCTTTGAGCGATTGCTCAGTGTGTTCACTAAAGGCTGTTTTTATAATTAGTTTTGTGTTTCTCTATTATCGTTACTTAGATGAAGATCACGCCACGTTTTTAACGAGGACTAAATGAAGCCGTAGTTGCAGCTGTATGTCAGTATTACTGTGTGTTTTCGGAGAACTTTTTATTTTATGTAATGTTTTTATCATTTTATGGCAAATGAATGCAGGCTTTTAAAACAACACAGGAGGTTGTGTGCCAAAAATCATGCACTGTACAAAGTTAATGTTTTGTCCATAATAGATAAGATGTCTGAGTGTAATTTTAATGTTTTAATGAAACACCGAGTGGCTGATGATGATTTCCTCTGTTCATTATTTGACTTTACATACACGTTCTCAGATTTAGTCATTAACGTGAAAAATTTCACAGATCTACCAGAAGTGTCCTGCACTATTAACGTTTTCTAGCAGCTTTTATTCCAGTTTTCAAGAGCTAATGCCTGTGTTCAAGCTGCCACGTAAAGATGGAATCCAGCCACGGTATCTTCTTTAAAATTGTCATCAACATCTGGCAGGGCTGCATCCGGTCGCTGTTCTTCTTTCAGGTTGCCCTTGATTACATCATGTGGCAAGCAGTAACACACATCAGAGGTGGCATCCGCTGGAGTGATGGGCAAACACAACATCACAGATGATTACAGTGTAGTTGAAACACAGCGGCTTAGATAGAAGAAAAACCCAAGAAAGTCAGCGCTGGGGAGAAACCGTTCAGGTCTAATGCTTGTGCACAAATGTTTAGACATCAAAGAAGACTAAAAATACATGAAAGAGATGAGCCCCTCTTGTCCACTTGGATTCTTTATGAGGGAAATGTTTTGATCCCGTCCAGTGAAAGACCTTAGACAGTCAAAGGAGCTTGCAAAGAAAAGCGTCTGGACTTCTTTAAGTTGCTTGAAGACATTTCACCTCTCATCCGAGAAGCTTCTTCAGTTCTAAGGTCAAATGGTGGGGAGTCCCAGATTTAAAACCTAGTGGGAGTAACCCCCCACAGAGGGACAAAAGGACCCCTTGATGATCCTCTAATCGCCTGAGCCAAGGTGTGAAACTGGGTGTGGGTCCCAATCAGCCAGAGTTTCGCATGGGCTCATTGTGAAACCTGGCCCCACCCTATCATGTGATTTCCTGAGGTCAGATGGCCCAGGATGTGAGTGGGCGTTAAGGCGTCTGGGGAGGGAACTCAAAACTTGATTATAGATGGCAGACAGTTGGTGTCGTAAACCACCGCCTCTGTTCAAAGATGGTCGCTCACAGTGGACATAGATGGCTTCTTTCACTCCTCTTTCAAACCATCTGTCCTCTCTGTCCAAAATGTGAACATTGGCATCCTCGAAAGAGTGTCCTTTATCCTTAAGATGCAGATGGACTGCTGAGTCTTGTCCCGTGGAGGTGACTCTTCTGTGTTGTGCCATGCGCTTGTGAAGTGGCTGTTTGGTCTCTCCAATGTAGAGGTCTGGGCATTCCTCGCTGCACTGTACAGCATACACCACGTTGTTAAGTTTGTGTTTAGGAGTTTTGACAAAACTCAGGAATTAGCATGATAAGGTGGGGCCAGGTTTCACAATGAGCTCACCCGAAACCCTGGCTTCACACCTTGGCTCAGGCGATTAGAGGATCATCAGGGGGTCCTTTTGTCTGTGGGGGGATACTCCCACTAGGTTTTAAATCTGGGACTCCCCACCATTTGACCTTAGAACTGAAGAAGCTTCTCGGATGAGAGGTGAAACGTCTTCAAGCAACTTAAAGAAGTCCAGACGCTTTTCTTTGTAAGCTCCTTTGACTACGATGACCTGGATGACTGAGAACCTTCACAGACACAAAGACCTTAGACAGAAATTTTGATGATTGAGTTTTCTTGAAAGCCAACACAATGGAGAAACAATTTGGCTTATGCGACTGAAATAAGAAGTTTGTCTTTGTTTGCAGAAACTGAGATGAAGGCAGTGAAATGACAGACCAGTTGGACAGCCATGTGTCATTTGTGGGTGTTCCACCTCTCATCCAAGAGACTTCTTCAGTTCTAAAAATAAAAGAGTCCCAGATATTTTACTCTTAGTGGTTGGTTGTCCCCTCCCAGGTGGTTGTGAGGGTCATCAACCCACTATCGATCATGTGAGTCATCACATGAACAAAGGTGTATTTAAAAAAAAAGTATGGGTCATTACCAACACTGGGGGTTAATGGTGAAACCACCTTGTAACCTTGCCCCACTGCATCATGTGACTTATTGGGATCACATGAGGCCAGGTGTGAGTTGGGATTGAAGCACTCGGGAAGGGATCTCATGACGGCATTGCAGGTGGTTGATAGCTGGTGTTGTAAGCCACCACCTCTGTTCAGTGATGGTCGTTCACAGGGGGCTTAGATGCTCTTGGTCCACAATGTGAACACTGGCATCATCAAGAAAGTTCCAGTGCAGATGCATAGCTGAGTCTTGTCCTGTAAAGGTGGGTCTTCTGTGTTGTGTTGGGTTAATGGAGTGCCTGTTTGGTTTCTCCTTTGTGGAGGTCCAAGCATTTGTCACTGCAGAGCATACTCTGTCCTGTTTAGCTTGTGTTTTAGAGTTTTGTCCCATGGATGAATCAATTTTGTCTGAGGGTCTTGCTGGGTCTGCTGGTGTCTGACCTTCTTTCGTGTACATATTTGCTGATTTAATGGAGGCCCAGTTGCGATAACCATGTTTTATTAAGAGCTTTCTTTAAGTGTGTGTTCCTTTTCTTTCCCTTTTTCCTTAGAGGAAATATTTTCTGCCTGGTGTTGTAGGCTCCTTATCACCTCAACGTTGTGTTTCACAGGGTGGTGGGAGTCAGAGAGTAGGTACTGGTCTGTATGTGTGTGGACTTCCAACCCAACAACACAGTCAAGGATCCTGCTGTCCTCCCTGGTGAACATTTGTTTTAAGCCACTTGAGTGAATTTGTTTGGTGGAGGCCTCTACTTCCTGGGTTAAAAACTGGTTGTTTCAGGTAGTGGATGAATTATAGTGTGGATTATTTTGAACTGTGAATCGTGAAGACAAATAGGGAGCTGGAAAAGAGTATAACGTTTAGGGTAAAAGAGAGGTAGTATCAGGTACTTGCTTTTATTCTGATATAGATTTTCTTCTATATTGCTGGATAGTTTTTGATGAAAAATCAAATTGTGATGTCATTTTTCTGTTTTTACGGGGCTGACAAGAGTAGTGTTAAAGTGCTGCATAAATAAGCAGTACTGGAAAGGGTTGTAGTACTATTATACTCGTGGTGATACCCATACTGAGCTACTAAGTCCCAAAGTGGGTGGTGTGTCCAGTGGGAAGCTCTTTTTATCCTTTTGTAAAGATACGATTTAAATTTACCTCACCAATGTGATACCTTGAGACTTTTAGTCAATCAACCCAGCTCTTTACTCAGTTTGCAAATATTGCCACAATATTAGTGCTCTTTTTTTAGCTACTTGTTGTCACTGTTCCTGTTTTCTTTATCAAAAGTCTTCATTGATTATCTTGCGGTAGTTGTTAATAGTCATTTTTGTGGATAATTGAAAGCACTGTCACAAATAAAACTGTAATTCTGAGCAGGTTTTATGCGGATCATATGATTTATGCACACAAGGCTGTCCATCCATTCATCCCTTTGTCCATCCATACAGAGCACTGTGTTCAGAGATGATTTTATTTTGTGCCCATTAAGTCCACCTGGCAGCCCGTGCCTTTTGAAAAAAGCCTGTTCATGGTTTATTTGTTTTAATCACTACAGAATTATTTTTGGGTGCAACACATGCCACATGTATAAAAGAATACAGTCACTTGTATTATGCTTTTTCATATTTGATATAAACATTTACTAGACAAAGAATCTGACATGGTGACTGGCCTGAAATTTATAAATTATATAGACACTGATAATGTAATGCTTGATTTGAGACAGAACAATGACAAGCTTCTGCACCTTCCACTACTATAAGTGGACTACAAGCAGACACTCAGTCCTTGCTTGCATAGCCTGGAAATGGGGAAGCAAAACCGCTGAACGAGAATTTCTGCAATAGTTTCAACCTTCGCCAACTCGTTGCTGTCTCGCTCTGAAACGCTCTCTCAAAAGCTTTATCGAGCACCTCTCTCGAGGGTCCTGCATCTTTAATGACTGCGGCGAACGGAATAGATTAGAAGATGAGACCTTTCGATAAAAAGTTTCTCCTTACAAAAAAGTTTTATACGAAGGAATGCAGTGTGTTCGGTAAACATATATGTAAGGCTTTTTCCCTCCTTTTGCTGCACTGGAAAGTGGAGCCCCTCTCACGAGGGCCCTAGCTTTAAGAGTGAGCTCCCAGCAATAAGGTCAAAAGCCAAGACTATTAATTTTGCAGTGCTCTTCATTTCTGTAAACAAGTTGATATGTACTGAGTAAAGTTTAGTTACTTTAACGTTAACTCGAGTAAACCATAAATCAAAGAAGAAGCCTAAAAAGAAGCCAATCTGGGATCGCCGTGGGGAATAATGCGCCTAATGCTGTAAGTCTGGCCTCGTCTCTAGATTAAGCGGCAGCAGTACAATAATAACATTAAGGGACGCATGTTGCATAAATATATTTCTGCTCATTCTGTAAGTCACTTAAGCAAAATATAATATGTTCACGTGAAAGCTCTTCCTTGGAGATTAGCCCTCAACTGCAACCCAAAAACCTTTCGAAAAGTGTCACACATACACGTGTATCGAATGGAAGGAAGCATGCTCCCACATTACAGGAGGTGAACTAATGGTCTAATGAGTCACATACTGTACATCCCATGCAACAATACTAAATGAATTTAGAGTGACGGTTTCTCTTTTCATAACCACCTAAAGATGAAAAAGGTAAGAGATTTTTTTTTGACACATAATATATGCATGCAAAGAACCTACTCTTCTTGGTTCCACTGTGTGAAAACATCTGGAACAGACAGGAGCCTTTCTACCCTCCAAGAGCTCAATAAGTCTGTACAGTAGAGACAGTTACAATTATCATAGGAATTATTATTTAGTTACTATCATGTAAAGCGTACAGTAGTTGCAGCAGTGAACACTGGGGATCCTAAATACTGCAGAAACATAATTTAATGCAGTGCTCCACTGATATACAAGCTAAGGTTGAATGAGAATGTAGAGGAGTTACTGTGCACAAATCACATTGGCATGTTGTCAGATAGAAATGTATGATATCTTATAGCTATGTTCAAAATTATTCAGCATTTGACATTCTCATGCATACAACCACAAGAAGCGAGTCCATTGAAAAATAGTCCAAGCATTGTTTTTTGTTATTTTTTTTCCTGTGGAAATGGCAGAGAACCTAATGAGACATTAAAACGTGTGCTGCTGTCCAGAGTGTGTGGATACAGACAGGAAGAGGAGGGAGCAGCGACGGCTCACTTCTGCATGTCACACTGCAACAGGAGCACGATGGACGGGTCGCTCTTTGCCGCCTCTTTGAACTCCTCCAGCGAGATCTGGTCGTCGTTGTTTTTATCCATTTTACTGAAGATCTTGTCCACCCTCTGCTCTGGTGTCAAACCGTCCTCGTTCATTTTCATCATGATCACCGTGCCCACCATTTTGTAGATAGCCTGTGGGCGAGGTGTGGCGAGAAATTAGCTGAGAACTGTGGTTTGCTGTGCAAGAATAAAAGATGAATGGATGGATGAAGCAGTGAATAAACAGATAAAAGTCAAATGTTGAAATAATATCATTTTTGTGGAGATTCATGATTAAATTGCTGAAATGGCTACAAGTAAACAACAACAAGCTACATACAATTATTAAGCAAAAGTAATCCGTGGATGGAAATAGTACCAGTGGTTGAATAATGTATGCATGCTGCTATTTTCTGTCAGCAGGCTGAAATTTGGTTGCACACAGAAGACCAAGAACTCTGAATATTTCATTAATATATATCAAATGTGCAGGAAACACTGGGCCTTTACTGATTTATTGAATTATTTCAAAAGCAGTGTTGCACAACAGTGCAAACAAGAGTCGAGTTGGAAAATCCTTTGTAAAAGTGTGAAAATCATTTTGACTTTTTATTTAAGTAAAAGTTATAATTCTACTCGAGTACCCAATAAGTGTGACAGAGTTTTACCAAAAAAAACACCAAAAGAACAGATTTTTTCATTATTATTGTTCAATTTAAGAATAAACCCAAATCTTCAGATTAAACTTGAAATGCTATTTTTGAGAATCATGTCGAAATATTAGCTAAAGTTGAAATGTGGACTTGATGAGTTGACACAACAACTTCATCAGCGTTCTGATTGTGTTTTGTGATCATCCATTGCCAGCTATTTCATTTTGCACAAATGAAGCCAACCCCTCGAAGTTTGTGTTTTTTCCTTCTGAACAGATGCAGCTTTTTGCACCATCTCTTCAACATCATTGCACTTATCACCACATCGTGTTTATGTAATAAAAGAGAAATAATTTCCTTGTTATTAAAACCAACTCTTAAATACACTTGCGCTAACTCTACGCAAGCTATTTTGTAGAGGGCAAAGCAGCCATGGCATTTGTCTGACTTGAAACAACAACATTTCAGCTTTAGTCTCAATATGAACAATATTAATATAAAAATATATTTGCCTTTTCTTTCTTAATGTGGCCCTAATACTCCTTTATGCAGTAGTGCACAAGTCGTGTGTCCAAATATATATCGAATGGCACTTTTGGAATAACATATATTCCAAAGTGCCTCAAGAGTTCGCCATGTAATCGGAAGGTTGCCGGTTCGAGCCCCGGCTTGGACAGTCTCGGTCATTGTGTCCTTGGACAAGACACTTCACCCGTTGCCTACTGGTGGTGGTCAGAGGGCCCGGTGGCGCCAGTGTCCGGCAGCCTCGCCTCTGTCAGTGCGACCCAGGGTGGCTATGGCTACAATGTAGCTTGCCATCACCAGTGTGTGAATGTGTGGATGACTGGATATGTAAAGTGCTTTGGGGTCCTTAGGGACTAGTAAAGCGCTATACAAATACAGACCATTTACCATTTTACCATTTCATTGGATCATCGCAGGTGTCCATGATGTTAAATACTTAAATATTGTTGGGTAGCTCTATAATAACAATAATAACAGCCACATGGGTCAGTTGTAGTCCTGTGTTTAAGCATAATAATTCTTTTTTGAGTGCAATAGTATGATGCCAATGTATTTGTTTATTCTTCAAACTGTTTGGCTGCTTTTGGGTTTGCTAAAGAAAAGTTTTATAAAGACCCAAACTGTGATTTGAACACAGTTACAATGCTCAAATCTCCAAAAGTCAAAATTACTGGAAAAACAAAAACAAAAACAGCTAATTCCCACATTTAACAAGCTGAAATCTGGGCTCTTTGCTCTGAGGTGATTTATTTGAAAACCATAAGTCAATTATGTGAAAAATAACTTCTTACTAATGTTAAAAACTCTCAGGTCATAAAATAATGGGGTTTTGTCTGACTGTTTTTGCACTGTTGCACACTTCAGAGCATATTGACAGTCTCAGTAGGGGCTGTCAATATGCTCTGATATCACTGACACATATCGGATTTATTTTATAGATTGTGTTTCCACAAATAGCCAAATGCAATTCAATACAACTGCAGTTTTGCCATTACGAAACTGTATCTGTACTCAAGGCTCTGCAGGTGTGTGGGAGACTGATAACACCAAAAACCAATGGAGAAAAAAAACCCTCAGAGCCAGTCTCCTGATGAGCAAAAGCTTAATGACTCCATAATCCCTCACCTCGATTATCTCCAGCATTTCCACTCTGGTTATTTTGCCATCACCATCCAGGTCATACATGTTGAAGGCCCAGTTGAGTTTCTGCTCAAAGCTGCCACGGGATGTGATGGACAGAGCGCAGATGAACTCTCGGAAATCAATGGTCCCGTCTCCGTTTTTGTCAAAGGTTCTGAAGGCGTGTTGTGCAAATTTTGACGCATCACCGTAAGGGAAGAACTGCACAAAACAGTAGAGAGAGGTCAACTGGTGCCTTATTGTTACAGGATAAGCACAGCTTTTTAAAAGGGAAAATAAGTCCTCTACTGCTGCATGATTAGTTTGTACAACAAATAACTCCAACAGATGCAAAAGAGGCAGTTGATAAAGAAGAGCGGGAGCTTCTGGACACAAACCTTCACATAAAGCTGCTGGAACTCATCCAGATTCAGCCTGCCACTGGGGCAGTCCTTCAGGAAGCCTTTGTACCACTGCTTCAGCTCATGTTCATTAAACTCTGTGTTCTTCACCAGATCCTCCATCACCTCAGGAGTCAGCTTGCTGTTCTGCTTACCCATGTTTCCTGTGGTGCAAGAACACGTGAATAATGCATTTGCTTTTGCTTCGGCTCGAAAATATTTGTCAGATTCCCACTTCGAAAAAATGAGCACAGAGTGTAAAAAATGTGCTCTTTTTCTTCTGGGATGGCAGCAAATATTGCCCCAGTGCTTATGTTCTATTTCGGTCCCTTCAGCCTGTTTGTGCCAGCCAGTGGCCTGGGTAGCACTGACCTGGATCAACACCATCAGAGCAGATCCAGTTCATCAAATGTTCGATCGCTGCTATCAAGTTTCCACTGCAAACGCTGTCCTATAACCTGACAATGACAACAAAGGCTGTGCTTGCTTGTAAAAGAGAGGCTGCTGCAGTAAGTCCACAGACACGAGTAAGAGCAGCGTGCAGGAGCACACAGCACTGGATCAATGGAAAACACATGAGTGGCCTGCATGTAATCCAGTGTTTAAAGAAGCCGTGGGAAAGCTGCACAACAATCAGCCTGGGTTAGTTTGTTATCTTTGACAACTTAAGCCAACCACACCAGGGCAGTCCATCAGAAGCCCCACATTCATTAATTATTTACTCATCATGTGGCGAATGACATAAGTGGCCAAGGATGCGTCAACTTCCATTGCATAATTGAACAAATGAGAGAGCAGAATATTATTTGTATTCCAAATACAGGCCGTTGTGGGAGTGTCCACAACTTGAGACCAACATATGGTCCACATCTCTGCAGCATGACAGCAGGCTGGACAGCTCCACCACAGGCAGCACTGCATTGGCTTGGGCCTTCCACAACAAACGGCAGAAATGTGCGCTACAGCCCAAATCACTGCAAACCACAGCTTTTAACGTCCATCCCCTGCATGTCATAGAACCAAGCTTGGCGAGCGTGATTAGTAATTACAGTAACAGATGTTGGGTATTATCTCTAAAATAGGCTACAGCGAATGACCTTGAGGAGCAACATTTTGCAGGAAGATGACAAAACTGTTTCACGGAGCGTTGAGCTGAGAGAAACGGCTCGACGCGCTGCAACTGCGGCGTTTAATAGAAATATCAGCCACATTGCGCACAGGCCACAGGTATGAACGACTCGTTCTGCCATCGGATGCTGTTTTATATCACGCTTTAGGCAATGACATCCGTGTTAATGCTATTAAAGCTAACCGCCTCCTGTGAGAGCTGGAGAGGGAGACGCTGCTGCATTCCGATGGAAACGACGCAGTGAGAGTATTTTCAGATTAGATCCCCCCCATCCTGCTCCTAATGACATCTTTCCGTGCGCATCGGGCCAGCAAACATGTCAAAATGCAAGAAGCAAACAGCTATTTTTAAAACACAACACAGCCCTCCTCGGTGCCGCCGCAGAGCCACATTGGAGGGGTGGGAGAAAAGCGAGAGAGAAAAAAGCCCATTAAGTGCAGAAATCTTGGTGACATTTTGTAAATTCACCAAATAATCGTTCTCTGCCTTATTTCTGTTTTTCTGGCTCTTTCCAGGCAGAACGCAGATGCTTTATTTTAAAGGATGCGCAGGTGCCAGAGAGCCAGCCCTCTCCTCAATCCCCATTCATTCACACCAAAGGAAAATATGAAACATAATGCGCGACATATCAACACGAACCCATCCCTGCATGTATAATCTGAGATACATCTAAGACATGGCACATAGCTCAAAGTGCACGCACTTCTTACCTTATTATTTAGCGATTCTCTATCGGAATAAATCTGCTCTGGCTTCTGCAAAGTACAGAAAACCCCCTGCCGATGAAAACGTTTGCCCAAAAGGGATTATTCTCAACAAGGCTCGCCCTCTTTCAGAGAAAAAAAATCACCCGCTAATGAAATTTCTGGATTTTCCCGACGTTATTCCAGATGAGGCGCAGCAGGCACCGATCCCACGCCAGTCTTTGGTTATGCGACTACAGGAGCGCGGCGTCACCCGTGTGCATCACAGCCTGATCATAAGTTCACTGTTGCTGCTGCTGCTGCTCGGTTTGGGTTCAGCCTGATCCTGTCACGTTATTACCGGATCTTCATCGTGATGAGGATGGTCAGCTTGAAATTTCATCATCAGGAAATTAACATGTTGGATGTTTCCGTGGCACAAGAATGGAAGATTCATCGCCTATTCATTTTTGGCCCTGATGAAATTATTCACTGCGACTAATCTGAAATTGGATTAAATAAACCCGACTGTGAAATATTTCACTTTTATGGTTTTAGACAAATCTGTGAGAAGAATAAATACATTTATTAAAAAATTTAGAGTTTATAGATAGGCTGTAGAAGACCTGTCACCCCAACCCCAAATCCACCTTCAAAAATTTGACCACAAGCCAAGTTAAAGTGTAAAATTCATTATTTTTTACAAATTATTTTTAATATTTTTGTACTTTTGTTGTTTAAAGCCCTTCACGTTGATCCTAAACACACGATCTACCCTATACTTACTAGCTGTTTCCCTTGGGTACGTTCAAATGCGTCCCCAAGGTGACATTTGGTTTAGTTTTAAAGCTTCCTCATAACCTTTGGGAGACAAAATCCTGAAGTATTCAATTAAAGACCGATTATTACCATTTTCTTTCCCCTTTTCCTCAAAAATAATGTCAAGCTTGTCTTAAAAGTATGAAAAGAACCAACACATCTTGTCCATACTGACTGTGGCTTTAAGTCTGAAGCGACTCCAAATTTCTCACAGTCCTCTTTCTGTGAAAAACTGCCCCATCTCTTAAGGTGGTGGTGGTGGTGGTGGGGGGGGGGGGGGGGGGGGGGGGGCTTCCATCCATGTAAGCTAGTGAGTGTGAATCTAACCTTTCACGTCTCCATGGTGATTAAAAAGTCTAGGTTTGGCATTTAATTTCTTCCTTTTAGAGTTGCGGGGGATTATGCACATCCTCACACACACAGACACACATCCACTCACACACAGCACAAATTCAGTTGACCATGAATGTGGCCAAAGTTTTAAATAATGGGGTCAGTGTATGTTCAAATAATCCCTGTGCACTAGAAGCTTAGGCTTCAGAGTTCTCCATGTACTTTTTTTTTCTATTCTTGGATGTGTATCGTGTAAAAGACAGGAGGTATCCCTCTAGATGCGAGCACAAAGCTGCTGTACAAACCTTCTGTCGGGGGAAAGTTGCCTTAAAGGGAGAGGAGCTGGCTGGTTTCAGACAGTGGGTGTACCCAGGCAAAGAAGGGTTATTCTCAAATGTGAGTAATGCAAAGCTACTCTACCAGAGCCCGAGATTTGTATTTTTTTTAAATGGAGCAGGAAATTAGCATAAGAGGTCCACTTTAATATCTAGGCCCTTCTTACCTGATTACAACAGCCTGTGACATAAACATGGTGCAAGTTCCAGAGCAAATGTGTCTTTACTTAGAAGATTTTAGACCAGATAATAAGTCAGGGAAAAATAGCTACAATGCACAGAGGAGAAAATGAGGATTAATATTTTTTAGCATTTATTTTGATTTATTATAATATCGCTGAACGTAATGACCGCTTGAGAGAGAACCAGCAGTGTGCACAAAACCAGGGCCTTGAAACTGACCCAGCTGAATGGAGTTTAGTCATTGTTACCTGCATTATTAACATCTACTTTTTCTGCTGTGATGTCAAAAAGTCTTCAGTGAATTATTAAAGCCCTCCATAAAATCATTTTCTTTTACATACAGTAAAAGTCATTTCATTCCAAATTAGCTGTGATATAAGTCTCAAAGACCTGAAAAATCCTTTGAACTATAAGGTGATATTAGTTAAAAGTATTATAGAATATATAGTGCAACCTTTCGCATACATTTGTAATCTGTCCTTTCAAACTGGTGTGTTTCCCTCACAAATGAAAATAGCAAAAGTTATTCCAATCCATAAAAACGGAGAGAGATGTCAGTTTACCAATTATAGGCCAATATCACTACTCCCACAGTTCTCAAAAATTTTAGAAAAGTTATTTGTTAATAGACTTGATAAATATATTGAGAAGCATAATCTCCTAAGTGATAACCAATATGGCTTTAGAGTGAAAAGGTCCACTTCAATGGCAGTGATGGAACTTGTTGAAGGGATATATAATGCAATAGATAATAAGGAATATACTGTTGGTGTTTTTATAGACTTAAAAAAGGCGTTTGATACAATTGATCATTCTATATTAATAAATAAACTAGAGAGATATGGCATAAGAGGGATAGCATACAAGTGGATGAAAAGTTACCTGGATGAAAGATATCAATATGTCGAATTCAATAATGTAAAATCTAAGCAGTTGAAGGTAACTTGTGGTGTTCCTCAGGGCTCTGTGCTGGGCCCTAAATTATTTATATTATATATAAATGACATATGTAGTGTTTCCAAACTGTTAAAATGTGTATTGTTTGCTGATGATACGACTCTGTACTGCTCAGGTAAAAACTTAGAACAGCTTCTGACTACAGCGCAAAAGGAGTTAAATATATTAAAAAACTGGTTTGATGTAAATAAGTTATCATTAAATATAAAGAAAACAAAATTGATTATTTTTGGCACTAGACAAGTGAAAAATGTATCTAAAATAAGGGTTAATGGAATTGAAATTGAAAGAGTGTACGAAAATAAATTTCTTGGAGTGATAATTGATGATAAGCTGAGTTGGAAGTCTCATATAAACCACGTGAAAACAAAAATGTCAAAAACCATTGCTATTCTCTATAAAACAAAGCATGTCCTGAACAAAAAATCATTATACACACTTTATTGTTCTCTGTTGCTTCCATATATGACTTACTGTCTGGAGATATGGGGTAATGCATATAAAACGAACACTCTTCATATTTTCAAGTTACAAAAAAGAGCTATAAGAATTGTAAACCAATCAAACTATATAGAACCAACTAACATTTTGTTTATTAATCTGAATACCCTGAAATTTTATGATTTAGTTGAATATAAAATGGCACAGATAATGTATAAAGCACAAAATAACTTGCTTTGCCCCAGTACTCAGAAGCTGTTCAAAGTCAGAGAGAGTCAATATGACTTAAGGGGAACAGATTTCTTTAAGAAAAACAAGATGAGGACAAATATAAAGCAGAGATGTGTTTCTGTTAGAGGAGTTAACCTGTGGAATAATTATGACAGTGATTTAAAAAGGTGTAGTTCATTTTCCTTGTTTAAAAACATGTTTAAAAATAGAGTATTAGAAAAATATATAAATCAAGAATGAAAAGAGCAAAAAGGAGAAAAAAAACAACAACCTCTTGATTCTTTACTTTGATGTAGTTACTTATCTAAGGTGGAAAGTTTTTTTTTCTTTGTTTTGTTTGTTTGTTTGTTTGTTTGGTTTGGTTTTTGCTTTGTTTTATTATTTTCTTCAAGCCCTGTGTACAGGAGCTGCATACAAAAAGATATTTTGTGAAAAGGGTTGGCGTAATAAGCAAATGCTTCAGCCAATACCTTTTGATTAGCCTTGTCTCATGCTTTCTTTCTTTATGGTAGATTTTTGTTCTGTTTTCACTGTTTTTTGTTTTTTTTTTCTCACTGTTTTCACTGAGATTTGAATTTGAATGCTAATCAATAAAATCAAATCAAATCAAATCAGGTATAAATTTGACCAGAATTACATGATATACTATATACTGATATATTTTTTAAATATTCTATTCTGCAGTTGGTAAACCTATTTATGATTCACGGAGACCCCTTGAGAGCCCTGCAGAGAAACCTGGAAGCTCCCTGTACACCGGTTTGAGAGGCACAGATATAGGTCACCTTTGTTAAATCATGTGTGTCGAAGAGCAGACAAGGCTTCCAGCCAAAATAATTCTCAGATGTGTGGACCCAGATTTAAACCGCCACCTATTCAGGATGATTGGGTGCTGTAAAAAAAAATAAAATAGTGCTAACTGTTGTTCTACAAGCCAAAGGCAACCAGGCCCTTCGAATATTGTGTTACAATAACTCTAACATCACCTCCGGTTATTTGACTTCTTAATTTAATGCTCACATACAATACAGCATACACATATGTTTTCCTTTACATCTCACAAACACAAAAGCAAACAGTTGAATACGTTGATAACTTTTAGCACCGGTATAGAGCACTGATCCACTCAGCTTTCTCTAAAAGTCTTATTCATAGTGACTTTCAAAATAAAACAGCTTAGTTTGATCTCACTAGGCATGGCTTACATGGAATATCTTTACAGCAGCATTCACTTACAAAGGTTAATTGATTAAAAAAGGATGCATACTGTACACCAAAAGTGGTATACAAAAGCAATATCATCTTATATACCCATTTACATGGCCTTTTGGGTTTTCTCAGTATAACATTTAAGTGTTTTGTGTGTTCTGACAACTTGTGTATTAACACTGATGCTCAATAAAAACATAGAAACATATAATTTAAAAAAAATGTTCTTATGACTGTACATAAAGAGGCTATGGAGATAGGCGGCGTGTAACAATCTTGCATATTAAAACATTAATATATCACGTTCACAAAGCTCTCGCTTTTCTTTATATGTGTATGTACAAGAGAGCTGCTGTCCTTCTGTGTAGGCTATTGTTCTGTTTTTGTTAGGCTGTACTGTTTTTAATATGAAAATTATAATTAAAAAAGAAAGGCAAATTCAATGGGAACATTACTTTTTCGTCATACAGTAATGTGAAAAAATAGTATCAAAAATGATTTTCTAAATCTCTCAATCAAAAAGCGACGTAGTCTTTAATGCACCGTTTTTTTTAAATACACTCGTGGATATGTTTTTTCAGCTTGGTAAACGAGAAAACGAGATCTGATAGTGACATTTGACAAAATGAGACTTTCTTAAGGTATAAAGTGTTTTCTGTTATACATTGTTTGTCTGATGACGGATATACTGTATATATAATCTGCAGCAGACAGATGTTCTGCCAATGAAGGTTTGTGAGACAAAAGAGATTTTAATGATTACAAATATGTTATATAATGCGTATGAAGGATGTATTCCACAATATGATGGGTTTAGATCAAACTTTATGCCAGACACAAGACAAGAGGAAGGGATGAATCGTAGCTCTGGGAAACTTAGCAAAATTTCTGCTCTGTAAGCCAATGAGGGAGTAAGCTGTCCAGGTCTGAGGTGCACCAGTTCAAAGTCAAAATGTTCGAGTCTCTCTGCCCCCGCGTGTTTTATAATCAGTATGAGGTGGTTGGCTGTAGTGCACAATGGATGCAGCGACTGAATCGTCAGCTCCTCTTGGCTTTATTTACCGTTACACGGTGTTTGCTTATTGTTTAGTTGTCTGGCTATTTTGGGTCAATCTCATAGCATAGTCCAGTGGTTTACGCAGTCACCTAACAACTTAAAGATCCCCAGTTTAATCCTGGAAGGAGACACAAATCCCTTAGGTGCCTTAGGATGTCAGGAAGGGAATCTGGTGTAAAAAAACAAACACGTGGAGACCCTTTGTGAATAAGGGAGTAGCTGAAAGTAGCTTCTTCTTTTCATACCGTCATTTTTTGCCACTACAGATTTGAGTGAAGAGTCTCTCAACAACCCATTTATACTTCATCTGCTCAGCACTAAAGGGCTGACAGTCAGAATTAGGAGCCCAACAGTGAACAAAAAAGGAGCATCTAGCATTTTAGGAGGTGGTGGAGACCAAAACTGGAGTTAAAAGATTTAAGTTGAGCTGAATATGGTGACCATAAAAATAACTCCAAATGAATAATAAGTTTATTAAATGATGCTCATTATCATGTTTGATATAGAAACTTTAAAGAAAAAATCAATATGTGCAGATTTTTACGATGTAAGAACCAAACTAATCTGTGATACTAGTTAACCTAACATGTACAGAATTTAGATGGATATGGTCTTGTGATGTGACCTTGCTAATGTTAAAGTGCTAAAGTTACCAACAAATACCTTTATGATAGAGATAAATGAAAGACTGAAACAATATAGTTATTCAGTAGTTCATATAACTGATTTGCTTTTGTACTTTTGGGGCAGATAAGGAACAGATGCACCTGACTTCCGGGAACTCTAAATGAAGTGGCACACCTCATGACTCTACTTTCTTCCCATTGGCTAACAGACCTGCCTTCCCCAGATGTGACCTTCCTCAAATATCCTGCTGGATTTAAGAGGTTAACAAACTGTAGTCAGTTTTCAGAACTTAGTCTGCTTAAGCTTGTCGATGTGGTAGCAAAGCTTCAAGGCCGGCCCCAGCTTGAGTCCGAGGTACTTCATGATCATGTCGCTCTTTAAGAGTAACAAAGCATTTCCATCTATCTCCTGTGAAAGGCAGAGGAAGATGGTGTGAAACTCAGTGAGGACCTGAGGTTTAGTCTAGCCAGGTAAATCAGCAGCATAACACTTACATGTTTCCTAAAGACATCTGCGTGAGGACCTAGAGCCTGGGGATCTGCATCCCTGATGAACCATACAACATCTTCCACAGACCAGGTGGATGGGTCTTTATTGGGCGGAGCCTTGGACTCCTGCGATTCTGAAGACACATTATAACCTCAAGAAAGAACAAATGAAAGATGGAGAGTTACTTTTGTATCTCAGAAAAATAAAGGCCGCATCAATGCTTGATTTATCTCTTGATGGTGTCATACCTGTCCTGTTGCTCTCCGGGAACGCGTTTGGGCTGGTGGATGACTGCCTGCACATGGAGGCTGAGCCATTAGAGAACTGCTGTGAAGAGCGAAACCCGTAGGTGGACTTTGGTGAGTAGGACGAACTTATGGAGCTGAAAGCGGAATCGCCAGGGTCAACGGAGTAGCGTTTGCCATCTGACTGGTCTAAATGGTAGTCATCAGCCATTGATGTTTCAGCTAAAGAAATGATGGAGACTTCTGTTAGTGATAAAAATCCCCCACAGATTCAAAGTATTTGTTTATATTAGTTCAAGAACTTAATTTGGAAGTACCATCTGACTGGTAGGAGCCACCGCTGTGCTGTGTAATGGGCTGATCACTGAAAAGGTTTTCACAGTGCAAGCTGCGACAGAGCTTCTTCAGAAAACGAAGCACATAGTCGATGCTGTTCACCACGGGGAGGCTCAGAAGATGCTGCTTCCCATCAAATGTGGCTGGAAGAGCAAAACAGAAGACCACTTGAAATGCAGCTTAGACAAAAGTTTCTTATAAGTCAGACAATGAAACCTTTAATATTTTTTTCTCTCCCAGTAACACCTTAGGGAGTGTGCTAAAGAAGCTATTAAACAAACAGATAACAACACCTGAAGGGGGTCTTTGTACAACACCTGATATTT
This sequence comes from Rhamphochromis sp. 'chilingali', assembly GCF_963969265.1. NCBI lineage: Eukaryota > Metazoa > Chordata > Actinopteri > Cichliformes > Cichlidae > Rhamphochromis > Rhamphochromis sp. 'chilingali'. Next base: position 19,955,142 of record NC_137949.1, read on the forward strand.
TTTCTCCTCCGTAGCCTTGCGTGAGGAGAGTGAACACCGTTTTCTGCTGGAAAGCACTGTCAATGCAGCCCTGAACGGCCTGCTGAAGCACCACAGAGGGTCTGTCGGGCCCAAAGTGATCGGGAAGCTGTTGGATCTTCTTCCTGTCCAGGTTGGGCCCAGTGTTCGCCTGCTTGTTGATGTAGATACAGACTGGAAAACACAAATGAGGAAAATGAAGGAAAGGAGAAATAGCAGAAAAACATAAGGGGAAAAAAGAGATCATATGCTTTTTTGTCTTTAAGCTAACAGAGAAGCACTTTAAAGCTTCTTAAGTGGGATTAACAGCGTATTGTATTTTACCTGTGAGCACCTGGGGCGTGGCAGAGTGGGGGATGGTGGCAGCATCCTGAGGAATGGAGCTCATATCGGGCTCTGGGGTGCTGCTGGGTGGAGAAATAGCCAGTGGTGTCATCACCATCCTGGGTTTGAGCTGGAGAGGAAGAAGGGGGTTTTGTATTGCTATGTCTGTTTTGGAAATATCATTTATTTATGCACACTAAATCATGCAGGGAGGGTTAGGATTGTTTAACACTGTAGTTTTCATGCTTTGGCCTGTATGAAAAGAAAACAAATGTGCTGATAATAATGTCCTCTTTAGGCTAAAAAATAATTCCATAACACAACAGAACAAAGCCTCACAGATGTTAACTCCAACTCTGTTTATGCTGGGATCCCACAAAATCTGAAGGGCATGGAGTCTCCCTGTCTGTATACACATGTATTTTTAAACACACTGCACCCACACACACTACAACTCATCCACCAGCCCCCCTTCCCCTTTCCCATCTGGCTGACCTTGAAGCCCGGCTTTCTCCCCCTCTTCTTGGGCACTTTGAGTGGAGGGAGCGATTCAGGGTAGCGATTAGGAAAATCCATCTTGGCGACATTGCGGAGCGGAGGTCTCCCTCTCTTCCTGCCCGGTATCTTCCCCGCCTGGCTGGGAATGAAGGAGGGAGCCACTGCAGCTGATTGCATCTCACCGTTGTTGCCGTCTGATTTCTGTGCCGTCACTGCAGGTACGCTCATTTGTAGCTGGACACAAAGGAAACAATGAGTGAGCTCAAACAAGGGCAAGGGCAACGCATTGAAAACATGCACTTTAGTTGCACATCAATACTCCTCTGTAGCCGCTGCATACTAGAGTGCAGCATTAGCATGAATTCAGAGGAAGCAGACGCAATTGGCAAAGGTGTACCAACAGTAACATCCAAACACTAGGAGCCTGCAGAAAACTCAGCCGAGCAATGTGCTGAGAGAAACAGCATTCAGCTGAGCACCATAATAATCAAACAACACACAAAGGCAGCCATGCATGTGCCGTGGTGGAAACAGCACCTCCATCCTGCACTCGTAACACACTAATAAACCTGAGAGAGGGAGGGGTGACTATTACCTGCTATCTTCTATTGTGAAAGCCCACAACCTTTTGTTTTAAGTCCCAGGAGCCTAAAGGCAACTACAAAGTTAAATCCCATGCAGTGCAGGAAAAGCCATCTTGCTTTTTTGCCCCCCTTAGTCTCCCTTTGGTTAACACACCGCTGCTGCTGCTGCTGCTGCTGCTGTGCTGCTGCTGCTCCTGGGCACACAGGCTGCAGACATCTCATTAGACTAATGCATTCAGCAGTGGCAGAGGGAGGGGGGGAAATTGACTTCACCATGGCTACCCAGCTATGAATTACCATTATCATGACAGCTTCCAGCCTATTCTTAAAATAAGAGAAAGGAAACAAGAAGCAGCTACTAAATAAAAGAAATAACCCCCCCCCCCCCCCCCCCCCCCCCAGCAGCACAACTAACCGGAAAGAAGCCATTTGCAATGCCTCCAAATGTATTTTGAAGAGATTTGTGAAAGGATGCAGCATGTAAACAAACAATAACTGGTTAGCAGGCACTCACCATCCAAAGCAGATGTGAAGATGTGGAGTATCCCTACGCTCCGTGCTGTGGTTCCTATATTTTCTTCTGCTACCAGTAGCAGAGCACAGATCTCAGAGCAAGGCGGATTCCACTGTAATACTGTATATATGTCTGTGTGCTTGTGTGTGTGTGTGTGTGTGTGTGTGTGTGTGTGTGTGTGTGTGTGTGTGTGTGTGTGTGTGTGTGTGTACAACAGAGACAGACAGAGAGCGAGTGACAGTGTGTGTGTGCATTAAAGAGACAGAGAGACGGAGAGAGAGGGAGAAGTGCTCCTCTGTTGTCATGGCAACAAGCCTGTAAGCCCTGACAGTTGTCTGCCATGTTTTGTCTGCAACTCAGGCTCAGTGCTTCGGAGGCACAATTAGACCCAAGACAGATTTGCATCTGTCAGTTGATATAAAAATTAAATATCTGTTATTTATTTATTTATTTTTAACACGATTCTTTTTTTCTTTTTTTGTTTTTGTTTCAGCGTTATTGTGAGCTTTTAAATGGTTTATACTTAAATTATATTTAGATCTTTGGTGAATTGTTGATAAATTCATCAACCTATAACGTCTATCAAAATGATCATCTTAGTCATGTTCTTAAGTAAAAATGACCCAGATTATAAAAAATGTTTTAAAAATTCCTGCTTCGAGCTTTCCAGATGAGAGGAATCAGGGCTTTTCTTTGTTATGCATGAGAGCACGCTGAATATATTTGGGCTTTCTGTTTGTAAAAACAACACCAGGGAGCTGCTGGAGCTGCAGGAAATTTTTTTGTGATATGTTACAGTGAATAAAATAAATAGCTGCTGTCCAAAATAATCATGTTAACATTAAAATCTTATTGTGAAAATATGAAGAATTCCATGTGGATTTTTGCTGTGAAGATCGCATGTTTTATCATTTTGTGTTTCAAATGTATTACTCATTAATTTGAATAAACGCTTTTTTTCCCTTTTTTTTTTACTCCGGGTGGGCGAAGAAAGACTATATCTGGCATTAATTTACCCCCTACAGTCATACAGTGAAGTCAATGATACTGCTGCACTTGATATTACAGTCACAGAGGACAAATCAGGTGTGCGTGCAGCGTGAGATTTAGGCAAATTAGTTTTTTTTAATTATTCAAGAAATTATCTAGCAATACATTTTTAAATTAAGTAATTATACCGAACAACACACAATTTCCCAGAGCTGAAAGTGATGCTTTTAGAGGTCTTCTTTTGCCTGACTACTAGCCGAAACCCCAGAGATGTATTAAGTGTATAACATTATGAAGTGGCAACACGCAATAATAATATAGCCTTTGAAAATGTATTTTTAGGATGCAATAGCACATTTACTACGCATAATTAAAATGCAATATTATTTTACTTACGTTTTTCGTATTTATTTTTATACGGACAGTATATAATGAAAGGTGCTGTTAAATAATCTGGCATGGTGAATTGTCGCCTCCTGTTGGCCGAAAAACGACTGAAAATGTCATTGCTAATAAAGTTTGATTGACAGAATTTGAATCCAAGATGGCGGCGCGCGTACCGCTGTCTATGAAGATGTCACCCTCAGCTTCTTTGGGCTTAAGGCTTCTTTTTAAAGAGCAACATTCCTCCGGAAAGCTGCTGAAATCTCTCAGCGAGTTCCACAGAAGAGGTGAGGTTTGTTTTCAGTCAGTTTAGACTGTTTAAAGTAACCGTCCGCGGCTCTAATCATAACCTTGTCCTACTTTTACTTAACATAATTAGTTAGTGTACGCTTTTCCACGTTAACCTGGCATAATGCATATTTTTGAGGTTTTGTTCAAACTTACCTTGTTATGCTTGTCGGTTTTTCCTGCCCTTTGAGCTGTCAGAGTCGTTACCCGCTAATTCTTCCTATTCGCCCACCAGAGCAACGTTATCGTTACTGTCCGAATCACCCAAAAATCGTTGTCGTAGTGGTCTAAAAGCTTTGCGGAGAGCTAACTTATCGGTAACGTGCGTGTTGTTACGGTTTTTAAGGCTACTCTGTGAAAGTCCGGCAGGCGGAGGAGGAGAGCGGTGTTAGCGCCGCCGGCTTCAGCGGCCCCCTGGATCACTACACCGGGCTGATCAGAGATGGGACGCTGCGGGAGGATGAGCACCAGAAAGCGGTGATGCAGAAACTGGACGAGCTGCACAAAACTCTGAGAGGATACAGCAACACCCCGACATCTGTCTTCTCCAGGGTAGGTAGAAGCATGCCCCAACTTATGTTGTTATTATTATTAATATAATAATATTAAGTGAATATTAGTGCAGAGCAACGTGGTTTACAATGTTGGCAATATTAGAGATTAATCTTTACATTTGTCCAACTTTACTCAGCCTTTAACTTAGTTATTATCCAAATTATGAAGTGTTTTTGCATCACAGAGTATCACAAAGGTTTTGGAGTAATAAAATGCTGTTATTGTGTAGCATTCACACTCCAATGAATGGGGCATCTTGCATAAGGATACTTAGGTATTCAGATCTAAGGTACTCAGGTAGGTGGCTGTAGTGGAGGGAGGGTTAGCACTGTTGCCTCACAGCAAGAAGGTCCTGGCTTTGAATCCACCATCTTGCCAGAGCGTTTCTGTGTGGGGTTTGCATGTTCTCCCCGTGTCTGTGTATCTTTTCTCTGGGTACTTCGGCTTCCTAGCGGGGTTAGGTTAACCAGTAATTCTAAATTGTTCATAGGTGTGCATGTGAGTGGTAGCTCACATGTGTTAGCCCTGTGCTCAACTATGGCAGCTGGGGTTGGCCACAACCCTGAATTGGATAAGTGAAAGAGGATGGATGGATTATATATACAGGGGTCCCTTTGGCCATGTTACCTACCATAAATTTGATATATTTTCCCTATTTCCTGTCCATCCATCCATCCATTTTCTGCTTATTCAATTCAGGCACTGGAGCCAGTCCCACTTGACACTGGTGTACCCGGAGAGAAGCCGTTTGAGCACATGAAAACTGTGTCTTACTATGTAATATGTGCCTTGAGGTGACTGCTCTTTTGATTTGGTGCAATATAAATAACTATGCATTAAACTGAAAAGGCCCCAGGGTACAACAGTGCTAACAGTTACACCACTGTGCTGCTCTACATGTGACCGTTTCACATTCAAAAACATTAACACAGAAAGTCCAGTGTTAATGATGACTTGTGAAACGTGGTTTTTCAGTTTACTACTTTGTCTTCATCTTCTTCTGTTGCTCCTCCAGTTAGAGGTTGCCAGAGCAGATCATCTGCCTAAATCTCACCCTGCTCCTAGTATCTTCTTCTGTCACACCAACCCTCTGCATCCATGAATCTTTTCTGTGGTCATCCTCTTTTCCCCCTGCCTTAAAACTCCATTTTCAACATCCTTCATCCCATATATCCACTGTCCCTCCTCTGCAAATGTCCAAAATATCTCAGCCTCTCCTCTCTAACTTTGTCTCCAAACTGCTCAACCTGAGCTGCCCCTCTGATGTACTCTTTCTAGTCCAGCTTGTCCATCCTGTCAACACACTCCACCCTGCCTGTGCTCTGTTTTTCACATTCGTTAGGTTACCACTGTGTGACATAAATCTGAGGAACGTAAGAGCGGCTCTCTTTCATGCTTTATCTTCTTTGCTGATAATTTCAGCAGCATGCCTTTTTAAAATTTGACTCTACAGTGTTTCTCTTATCTTCTCACTCAGTCTCATCAGCTGTAGGCTTTGTTGACATAACTTGCGCTCTTACTGGGTGTGATTCCTTCAAAAAAAAAGCCTGTGTGTTGGGCATGCTTTGTTCAGGTCACACTTTAAAAAAAGGAATTAGTGAAAGATTCCTAAATAATTTGCCATCTATTTGTCTATATTAGTTTATAATGATGATTTTTGCTCATTTTTACTTGTCTCTGCATCTTTTAGTTTTTCACAAAACCAAAGCCTCCCAAAGGTTACTACATCTACGGTGATGTTGGTAAGCCATGGAACTCACAGAATTGCATATCTCAATGTAATGAAATTAAGATTTGTTCCTAACTCAGAAGATTTTTTTGTTTGTTTGTTTGTTTCAGGCACGGGGAAAACGATGGTCATGGACATGTTTTATTCATATGTGGAGACTGAGAACAAAAAGAGGGTTCATTTCCATGGTTTTATGTTAGACGTGCATAAAAGTGAGTACAGTTGTTAGTTAAGCTGCATTTAAGAGAAAAAGGGGGGGTGAGCTGTGTTTATCAATGCAACTTTGGACTTTCTCTGCTTCTAGTGAACATGTGGGGGAAGATAAGGTGTGTTTGTTTTATTGGCAAAAAGAAATACTGGAGTTTTGTTCCAGATAAATCAAGTCTCTTGTATCTGTGCCGTTAAAGAAGATTGCAAATATATATTTTTTTCTACATCAGTACATAATCCATTTGGATATATCGTGCCACTCCTGCCACTTAAACGTAGCTGTGTAAGGATTTTTGTGTATTTACGAAAATCCACTTGTCACTAATGGTAAAAGCTCTAGCATGAGACACAGTTTTGTTTTTTAAATTTATTTCTCTGTGATTTGATTTGTGGAGATTCAAAACATTTACCTTTGAAATACTGTAGTATTTCCTCCAGTTTAAGCAGTACTTCACATACAGTCATGTGAAACGAAAGATTTAAGAGGACTCTAAGTACAGCCTTACTGCTTCCATAGCAATTAAGAGGGTAAGTAGCAAATTAAACTCAGCATATGAGCACAAACACCTCATAAGAACTGTAAACACAGCGGTGGAGGGGTGATTATTTGGGCTTGCTTTGCAGCCACAGGACCTGGGCACTGTGCTCATTGAGCTGACCGTGAATTCATCTTTATAACAAAGCCTTTTAGAGTCAAATGTGAGGCCATCTGTCCAACAGCTAAAGCTCGGTCCAAACTGGACCAAGAACAAGCGATCCCAAGAACACCAGGAAACCTACAACAGAACAGCTGAAGAAGACAAGAATCAGTGTTGTAATGATCCAGACCTCACGCTAACTGAAATATTGTGGTGGGACATTAAGAGGGTTGGGAATGAACAAAAAACCCCACAAACCTCAATGAACGAAACGTATGTTGTAAAGAGGAGGGCGCAAAATTCCTGCACAACGATGTGAGAGAAAGTTGTGCAGAAACAATTATTTAATAATGGCAACTTTTTCCAATATCCTGTGCAGAAAGCCATATAGAAGAGAAAGAGTCTTGTGCAAAACAATATATGTTACCCTATATGTTACCCTAACCCTATTGCATGCTTATTATACATAAAATATTTAATATTATAATATTGTAAGAATGTGGTAGTTTGCATTTTCCATTTGGTTTTTCTGGGATCTGTATTTGTCTCTTCTTACAGACTTACGATTAACAGTAACTGCATTTATCTTTTCAATCTACAGGGATTCATCGGCTGAAACAGAGTATGCCAAAAAGGAAAGCAGGAAAAATGGCCAAGTCTTATGATCCCATTGCTCCGGTTGCAGAGGAAATCAGTGAGGAGGCTTGTCTGTTGTGCTTCGATGAGTTTCAGGTACTTTTAAATCATCTTGTAAAAAAACATTTAGTCTCTATAACATGTAACCTCATGTAACAATCATGTTGTTGTGCTTTACCCACATTTCAGGTCACTGATATTGCAGACGCCATGATTCTCAAGCAGCTTTTTGAGAATCTGTTTCTAAACGGTGTTGTTGTTGTGGCTACTTCTAATCGTCCGCCTGTAGGTAAGTAATGTCTAGTGTAATATGATTATAAATGTGTTCTTAACACGGCTTAAAACTCCTTTGGTTTACATAAAAAAAACAAATAATGCCTTTAAAGCACAATCCTATGGGATTGTAATCAGAAATGTATAAGCTATAATCACATTCAGGAAATTATTCATCATATTAAAGAAAACATGTGCATACATCATTTGACAAAAACAACTGCAATAATAAATATTGTGTTACAGTGGTCCCTCGCTATAACGCGGTTCACCTTTCGCGGCCTTGCTATTTCACTGATTTTATTTTTTTTGTTTGTGTAATTTTGCATGCTTTTTATTTTTGTTGTTGTTACAGCACATTGTGTTCTGCGTCCTGATTGGCTGTAGACCATTGCAAAATGCAGCTGCTCGCATTTTAACAAGAACTGGGAAATTTGAGCACATTACCACTGTTCTTAGATCTCTGCTTTGGCTACCTTGTCAGGTTCGAGCAGATTTTAAGGTCCTGCTGCTCACCTACAAGGCTTTAAACGGACTGGCACCTTCATACCTCTCCGACCTTTTACACCTTTATGTCCCATCCCGTGCTCTACAATCTCAGGACTCTGGCCTTTTTAAAAGTTCCTAGAGCCAGAAAACAGACAATTGGAGAGCGTGCTTTTTCTTTTCGTGCCCTGTTTCTGTGGAACAACCTCCCTCAAGATATTTGGCAGGCATGCTCTGTGGAGGTTTTTAAAACTAAGTTGAAGACACATTTGTTCACCCTATCCTAAATGTCTTAATTCTATGGCTTTTAGTTTTTAAATGTTTACTGTTTTTAACTTGTATTGTGTCTTTTACCTGTATTGCTATGTATCACTTTTATTTTATTTATCTCTTTAATTGTACAGCACTTTGTTTGAAAGCGCTTTATAAATAAAGTTATTATTATTGTCAATCAAACTCGTGCTGCGTCTCCTGTCCAGTACAGAATGCGTTCAGCTTGTCAAATTTACATAAATCTTCGATCGCTAGCAGTGTGACTCTGAAGTGCTGCACTGTATGTTTGTAAGTTTTCTCCCCAACAAACACAACAATGTCGATAAAACGTTTTGCACCGTCAAAGGCGCCTGCGGTAGCACCCAAAAGGCAGAGGAAGATGCTATCCATCGCATAAAAAGTAGGACTTCTGGACATGGTTAAGGAAGGTAGACGTTACCGTATTTTTTGGAATATAAGGCACATTAGGCAAAACCAAACAGTCAGATAAGTCAAACTTTTCTCAACTCATCCTTCTTGCTTCCTCCACTTCCGTACCACTGATTCATTAATGTTGAATTCTCTCGCAGCTGCTCTATTCCCATGTTCTGAACCTGAAAACAGGGTTTGATCTTTGGTTTCATTCTACAATACTGGACTTATTTTTCTATGAAGGTTTGAACTTTGAGGGTGTTTAAACAAGAGAGAAAAGTGTGAAAATCTTCATGCCTGTCTGAGAAAAGTGTATAAAGTGTGTAGTGAGGGGTTTTACAGCCTTAAAACATCTAGAATAATTGTAAAATATGAAGCTGGCTTCTTTGCGGATTTCACCGATTGCGGGTTAATTTTAGAATGTAACTCCCACGACAAACGAGGGACCACTGTATTTAAAATTTGTAACAGTTATGCTATGTCAAACTGTTATTTGTCTTACTCATTCATCATTTGTTTAAAACGAGTCATTTTACCTCACTTCGCCCTCCTTTTAAGCCAGCTTTCTTCTTACTGGCTGACCCTTTCAAGCACAAGGTTTGGACAGCAAGTGGGCTGAGCTGTTTTGTGGCTAAATCCATAATGTTAGGAGCCTGAATCGATGATGTTACGAGTATCTGCTCACACTGACACCACAGAGAGCCAAGAGTAAAAAGAAACTGTTGGAAACTGAGAGCGTTTTAACCCACAGGGGTTAATTTTACATCCAGTGACCTCGATATCCGAATTAAATTGTAACAGTATAGAGTATACACCCACCAGGCACTTTATTAGGTACACCTTGGTAGTATGAGGTTGGAAAGAACTGCTTTAATTCTTCGTGGTAGAGATCCAACAAGGTGCTGGAAATATTCCTCAGAGGCGATAGAAACACTCAGAAATGCTCTTCTCCATACCTTCATTGTAACAAGTGGTTATTTGAGTTTCCTGTCACATTAAAGCAATCTGGCCACTTTCCTGTGACCTGAGTCAGCTCTGAGTCAATGAGGCATTTTCACCCACTGAATTTGCGCATGCCATATTTTCTCATTTTTTGGACCATTCTCTGTAAACCCTAGAGATGATTGTGTGGGAACATCCCAGGAGACCAGCAGTTTCTTAAATAGACTAGCCTATCTGGCACCAACAACCACACCACATTCATAGTCGCTTAAGTCCCCCCTCTTCTTCATTCTGACGCTTGGTTTGAACATGATCAGGTCATCTTGACCACGTTTACAAGCTTAAATGTGATTTGAGGCTACAAATTACAGAAAACAAGAAAGCGTAATCGGTCTTCTATAACACTTTGAAAGCCATTTAGATGTATGCCAGATAACAGCAAATGTGACAATGGTTTTTTTCTTTCTGTTTCCTCAGACTTGTATAAAAACGGCCTGCAGAGAGTCAACTTTGTGCCTTTTATTGCAGTGTTGCAGGTAAAGTGAAGTCATCTTCTGCTGCTGAGGCTACCACGTGTGGCATCGCAGTATTTATCTGTAAAATGTTTGTTTTCCTCCTGCAGAAATATTGCCATACTCTTCGCCTGGACTCTGGGATTGACTACCGCAAACAGAATAGACCCTCATCTGGAAAACTCTACTTCCTGTAAGAAATGCTCACTGTAAAACAAGACAGGGGGATGATTTTGCTTTGTGTGATTTGCACTGTTTTTCCTATTTAATGTTTCCCTGTTACATCTGTTGCAGTTCCAGTGAACCTGATGCAGAAACGACCCTCGATAAAATGTTTGACGAGCTGGCTTTTAAACAGAATGACAGTAAGTCTGCTTTCAAAATAGCACTCTGTCACTGCAGCATTTTACTGATGACCTGCTCATTATATAAAGTGCTGAACATAATGTTTTCTGCAGTAACACGACCAAGAGTTCTGAACGTCCACAACAGAAAAGTCCGTCTGAACAAAGCGTGCGGGACCATCGCAGACTGTACGTTTGAGGAGCTTTGTGATAGAGTGAGTCTCTTTTACAGACACACTGTGTGATGGATCATATGTTATAATTACTGTTTGTCATCTTTTATTTTTAGATTATGTGGTATGGCAGGTTTAATATGGGAGAAAAAGTAGTTTGCTTTATTTTATGGCACAAATTGGGCTTGTTTTGACTTTGTATCAGAAGTCTATTATTAAAAAGGGAAATCAATGGTATGCTCAACCACAAGATTGCAGTATTTTTTGTTTTGTTTTTTTCCTTCAAATTTGCAAACCACTCGCCACAATCTTGAGCTACTAGTTTCCCATTGCTAGTAAAAACGTGCAGATGTGTGTGTTTTCAGAGTTGCAGTATGACTGGTTTTCTGCATACTGATGACAAAGTCCTGCTGCAAAGCCCTCGAACACTTGTTATCAGATGTTTACTGCACCAGTTTTTATTGCTTTAACGTCACATCAAATAAATTCAGATGTATTTTATTTTATGTACCTCTCCCTGCATTTTAATCTAGTTGGTTTCCTTCACAATGATGGGAAATGAAAGGGGTCTGTTTAAACGACTGACTCGCTTTTGGTTCTGCTTATGCTCAAGAGAAAGAAAATGACTAATACAAAGCAGCAGAGTCTGAAGTTTCTAGTAAACATTTTATGCAAAGTGTAGTTTGGTGAAAAACTTATGGAAATGAAAAAATGACTCAAACCAGTGCGGGAAGTCTTGCTTGTGGACACCTCATACATATGTTTGAATATAAATGTTCCAGCCTTTAGGAGCGAGTGACTACCTAGAGATATCCAGGCTGTTTGACACAGTCTTCATTCGACACATTCCTTTGCTGACCGTGAACAAAAAAACTCAAGCCAGGCGGCTCATTACGCTTGTGGATGCCCTCTATGAACACAAGGTACGATTCCTTCATTTGTTTGTATGCACATTAAATCTGCACTAAAACACCAAACACGGGAATTTAACACTAAATTTGTCTCGTTTCAGGTACGTGTGGTGATCCTCGCAGATCACCCGCTGGAGGATATTTTTGTACAAGATGGGGATCACAGCCACGACGAGGGCCACATCCTGATGGATGACCTGGGGCTGAAAAGGGTAAGCGGTGACTCTGTTTCCACAGAGAAACCAGATTTGGGTAATTTTGGTGGTAAACACAGATGATTAAGGCCTCTGTGGCCTACGGCTGACAGTAAATGAAACCCAGAGCACACAGCTAAAAGTAAGTCAGCACATACTGTGTAAACTGTAAGAATCATTTTAACCAGTATCAGTTTGTTCCTAAATCATTTTTTTATTAGAAAAAATACAAGTCCATCCTTGAAGTGTATTAGTAACATAAAATAGTGGAAATTAATGTGTACATTTTTGTGTGAAAGGCCATTTAAAACAGAATTTGCGAATCTCATAAACCCAAATCGTATTCACAGTAAAACATAAAACTTTAAAATGTTTAAACTGACACATTTTATTATTTCCTTAAAATTATTACCTCATGTTGAATTTTATGGCAGCAGCATGTCTCAAACAGGTTGCCACGGGGATGACAAAAGGCTGTAAAAGTGAGCGATACTAAAAAGAACGCTGGAAGGAACATTTGCAGCTAATTATGTTTATTAGCAACACGTCAGTAACATGACTGAGTATAAACAGTGCGTGTTAGAAAGGCTGTTTCTCAAAAGTAAAGATGGGCAGAGATCTGCAAAAAAAACCACAAATTGTAGAAAAATTCAGAATAATGACCTTGAATGTAAAATTGAAGGTCCATGTGTAAGAGACGAAGCTAAAAATCAGCTCAATTCAGTTTTATTTTTATAGCACCAAATCACAACAGCAGCCACCAAGCGCTTTATATTATAGAGTAAAGACCCTACCGTAATACATAGAAAACCCCAACAATCAAGTGAACCCCCTTGGTGACAGTGGGAAGGAAAAACCAGGCTGAGGGAGGGGCAGCCATGTGCAATGACCGTTTGGGGGTTGATGGTACAGTTTTGTATCAATGTTGGATGTTTGTGATCTTCAGGGCCCAAAAGCATGTGCTCCCATCTAAACAAAGTCTCGGCTATTTCAGCAACACAATGCTTGCCCACAAGGACCAAAGGCTCACATCGCATATAAGACAACATATCTCTCCCAAAAGCCTGCTGGACTCCTCGGTTCCCAGATGTTTGCAAACTGTTGTTAAAAGAAGAGAGATTGCTACACAGTGATAAACATGGTGCCGTCGCTTCAGATTCAAAATGAGTTCTTTTTTTCTTCACACTGAACGTTTTCATTGTTTAAACCTTTGATATGGTTGGTTTGCTCTATTGTGAATAAAATGCTGGTTTATGAGATTTGCAAACTTAACTTTAGGTTTGTAAAAGTTAAGTAGCTTAGTCAAGAATTAAAAGCATTTAAGACTACAGGTTGTTTTGTTTCCTGTGTCAGAAGAGAGATGAAGCATGTTACCATAGAAATAATTTTTACCAAAATAGAAATACTAACTTAAAATTTATCTATTCAAGTTAGTGGTTCCACAGATTTTATTTTCCACTTCATGAAAATCCAATTTTTACTTTTGGAACATCTAATTTGGAAACTATTAAACCCATAAATACAACACTGAACGAGTGTAAAAATAGAATAATCTGTCTGAACATGTAAAGATGAAAGATCTGAGAGTGAGGAGGTTGTATCGTTTTATTAGACTGCCACCATTTGATTAATGGCTTTTTTTGCCCCAAAGTCGTGTGTAAGTAAACTGTAACATGTCCAATGTCTAACAGGAAGAAGCCAGCAGTCTGTCCATCTTCAGCGGCGAAGAGGAAAAATTTGCCTTCCAGAGGACCGTGTCCCGACTCACAGAGATGCAGACAGAAGAATATTGGCTGGAGGGGGACAGAAGCATGAAATCACAGGCGTAACATTTAGAAAGGAAACAGTGTTACCAAACTTGGTGCGCCTTAATCTGCACTCCTCGCTGCCTGTAACAGCCCAGAACTGAACACTCCTCCTCCTCATCATCATCTTATGCAGCACAAACCCAGTGGAACTCCTCATCTCTGTGCGTGTGTGCAATTGTAGTGCAGAGTATTTATTCTTATCTAATCATTTTATTGCGACATTGCACTTTAAGGAGGATTTATAAGATGAACTTTGAGTTATTGCTTTTAACTTGGTGACATTTTTGAGGTCCAACTTCACTTTTTTTTTGATGTGTGGGAAATCAGCTGGACGACTTTTGGAAAAGTAATCCAAAAGGACTTTGATGAAGATTTAAGGGACATTTTAATTGGATCTATTTTAAGATACACTACGGTTTGAAAATGAAATGAATTGTATATGATCTTAACACATCTAAATACAATGGCAGCAGACTGGTTTGGAGATTTGCAGCCGTGTGTTTATTCGAGTTGTGATTTATTTAGCCTGTGCATGTGAAATGTTTATCTCAGAAAGCTTTGCAGATGCTGCAGAGAATGAATGGCACCATCTGACTCTTCATCAGTGTCTTCATTCGCCAGACGGAAAAAGAAAAGCAAACCATGTCAGCTGAATATTACTTATATGGCACAATAGCTTTGTACATCTGTCCCCACAAATGAAACCGTTTCAGTGTTGGCGTAGGCTGATATTTAACTGCTTTCTGCTTGCATTCATCCTCCGTTTATTTAAATACAATAATGCACACAGCCTTACAGAAACAAAGACTGCACTGTGTGGGAAGTGAAAGTGAGAAGAAAAAAAAAAAACTACATGAGTATATCTCCTGTACAAACATAAGCGTTACCAATGCAAGCACAGTTTTTCTGCATAAATTAGATCTCATGTCCTTTTTTTAATCAGCATTTCACTGATTCATTTTGAACGTGACAGTGAGGTTAGCAATAGCAATACTCCTGATAAGATTTAATGCTCATATGAAAAAGTATTGTACAGTGAGTCATTCAAACACAGTTTCATTGTGTCATGTTATTCTGTTTAAATATACTGGAAACAACTTTATTCGGTGCATCTTGCTAGTACTGGATTGGACCCCCTGTGACATTAATTAAACAAGGTGCTGGAAACGTCCCTCAGAGATTTTGACATGATACAATCACACAGTTGCTGATTTCTTGGGTGCACATTCATAATATGAATATGCAATTCCATCACATCCCAAAGTGCTCTATTGGATTGAGATCTGGTGACTGGGGAGTGCAGTGAACATCACTGTCATGATCAAGAAACCAGTTTGAGATAATTTGAGCATCATAAGATGGGTACATTGTGCTCATTTGTTACAAGGGACCAAAGTGTGCCAAAATGGAACCATTACACCACCAGCAAACATTTTGAGTTCCCTGAAGCAAGTAATTTACAGCTCTCTGTCACATGTGAAACTTGGGCCTAAATTTAATTTTTGGTGCCCCAAATTAACTCTAACAAAAGCTACATAATCTAAGCAGGAAATAGCACCTATCTTCTTCTAAAGCTAATGTTGACTGATTATATATAGGGCTGTTTTCGCGTCTAATTGGTCTGGCCAGTACCAATACCTCAGGCGGGTAAACATGGCAACCAACATGAACATATGAAGATCACACACCGCTCACTAGCCCAGCATTAGTGCATTAACATTGATAAACTCTTTCCTATATGGACAAATTCTTTCAACAATTTGTTCCATAATCCATTAAACAAACAACAGAAAACATTCCCACACAAGAAAAGCCCTCCACTTGGTTTTGCCCAGCAAGGTTCAAAATGACATCACCTGCACTATAAAAGTCAGGACATACGGGGCGAATTTTAACACACTTGACCGGTATGGAGGGCAAGGAGAGGAAAACTGTGGTAAGTAAGGAAAAGCAAAACCCTGAACCTGCAACATAATAAAATAATTTAGCAATTTATCATTGTGAATTTGCTTTAACTGCATTAATTACTTAAACTGTCACAGAATGCTAACACATAGCTTAGATAGCAAGTGAACTACTGTTGCTTTAGCAATTGCAAATCAACAAATAAACATGTTTTAAAAATAAATATCATAATCATCTATATTTGTATTATACTGCTCTGTCACAGTATAATGTAAGAGATAAGCGGAGAATCTGAAAGTGTTTCAAGTACTCGCCCACTTTTTTCCAATCTTCTGTCGTCCACTTTTACTGAGCCCATGGGAAGTGTAGCCTCAGTTCTCTGTTCTGACAGGAGTGTCAAGCAGTATGCTCTTCTGCTGCTATACCCCGTCTTCTTCAAAGTTTGAAGGACAACGTGCAGAATAGATGCTCTTTTGTATACCTTTGAGTGGTTATTTAAGTTACTGTTGCCTTTTATCAACTCTAAGCACCAGCAAGATCCCATCACCCAGAGAGCTGCTGTGGACTACAGATATTCTCTTTTTGGACCATCATTCTGTAATCTCCTGAGATGGTGGTGTGGGAAAATCTAGATCAGCAGTTTCTGAAATGGTACCACCACATCTGGTACCATCAACTATATCATGTTCAAAGTCACCTAAATGACCTTTCTACTCCATCCAGATATTTGGTTTGAACTACCTAAGGTTGTCTTAATCATATCTACACGTGTAAATGTACTGAGTTGCTGCCATGTGATTAGCTGACTAGATATTTATGCAAACACAAGTGTTTGATTACTTTATTGGCTTTTAGATTCATTTTGGCAATATGGCTTAAGAGTTGAATAGTTTCTGACGTTGGGGAAACTCTCCCTTTAGGCAGGTTTTAAAAATAATTTTGGTGGTTTTGCTATTGTGAAGTGTCTGCAACAAATACCAAGGTCGATATCTAGAAATGTACTCCAGTGAAAAGGAATTTATAAATATTTTTACCTCTTCAGTTCCATTTTCTGTACACTGCTGGGGTGTTTTTGTTTTAAATAGTGGGTCCATTCAAAATCTGTGTGGGGTTGGTTGTGTTTTTTTTTTGTTTTTTGTTTTTTTGTGTTAACTCAGATTTAAATCTGTATTGGCTATCAAAGATCGGGTATCAAATAACAATCTTTGACCTGGAAAAACATCAGAGGCTGTGTGGGTAGGTGTGCAGCTGACATTCTTCAGGTCAGTATAACCACCAAATTTCCGTAAACGGTTGCTGTCAGGACCTGACTATATCTAGCTCTGGTTTCAGATAGGAAAATGACATGTTTAGAAACTGCATATCTGAGTAGGGGACAAAAACAACAGCCTATTGTGAGGAGCATGTTTGTTTATTCTATACTTTTACCTTTTTGGTGGAAATGTATAGGTTTTTGCTTTGGCTTAAATGTTTTTAATGCCAGTCGAGTATATTAGGACTGTATTCCTGGCAGTGTGGGAGGAACTTAAAGGCATATTTGGGTAAAATGCACATATTTATCAACTTAAACGGTACAGTCAGTTTTTCAGGTTAGTTTGGGTTGGTTGTATTTTTTAAAGATGACCTATATATTCTGACATCCAGTTATTTCCCCTGCATTCCTGATTTTTATGTAAACATTGTTGCTCCCTTTTTTTTTTTCTTTTTTTTTTCGTTTAATATTCAAGTGAATAAAATCCAGTTTTACCGTTAATTTTTGCGCACTGGATACTCTCCGATGGTCACATTAGAGGTGATGTCATTGGCGAGCGGACATCTCTACACTGTCGCTTTAATTTCAGTGCAGTCCAGGGGGCAGGATCGCTTTTTTCCTTTTTTAACCCTCTTCTCCTGGGCTCTGAGCGTTTGCGCCAACCGCAGCAGCAGATTGAATGAAGTGTTTGCAGGCAGCTGGGCACACGGAGGACACCGTGCTACTTCGTCCGGGATGCTAGACTACAGCCAGCATCATTATTTTTCAGCTCTTAACTGGGCGGATTTTTAGGCTCGGTGCATTTTCCCAGCAGCCACATTTTTAAGAAGGTGCAGGCCCTTAAGAAACCGTCCCCTAATCGCCTTGATGGTATCTGGACTGCAGCGCTCAAGCGACTGGCAGCTCCACAGCACGGCTGATTAAGAACTTGGGGAAGTGAAATGGTCAAGATGGCAGCTGTGTGGAGTGATGAAACTGATGTGGTGGCATTAGATGCAGCGTGCGTGTACATTTAAGATTTTTCCCTTTGTCATGCAGGATCGCCGTGCGGGACGCGGACGCTTGTGAAGGAACGCAGTTTTGGATTCCTCCGAGGCTCCGCGTACGCTTCACGTCTTTTCACTCCACAGTTCGCGAAATTGCAATGCATGTTGGCCAGGGTGTGGGCTTAGCACGACAAAAGGCGATGTTCTGGTGATTGTGGTGAGCTCCAGCTGCTCCGTGTGTTGCGGACGGACGCCGTGCAGGAGGACTGATAGACTGACACGTGCTGGGACCGAGCTGCAGGAAGGGACACTTGCATAGTAAATAAACTGTCCACGAAGCCTGCACGCGACATTGATGGAATGCGACCCGAGTGATTTTATAACCCTTTGTGCAACCCCCGACAAATTACGACCAACATGGCTGAGGCGTCGCGCAACGGCAACGAGCCGCCTCTAAACGTTGAGATAGATCCGGATTTCGAGCCCCAGAAGCGGCCACGGTCCTGCACTTGGCCCCTGCCCCGTCCGGAATCTGGTGCGGGCAAGCCCGGGGCAAATGACACTGACGTAATCCCCGAAGAGGAGGATGATGAGGGTGGGAGCACGGGGAGCGGCGCTGCTCAGAAAGCCAGCGGCGGCGCTATTAAAACCCGAGAGCCGAGCAGCAGCAGCTCCATCTCCCAGCCGGTGGAGGTCCAGCGGGGCCCCTCCAAAGAGGAGACCGCCGACGGCTCGCCGTCCTCGGCGCAAACCCCCGCAGCAGCTCCGAGCGGTTCTGCCACCCAGCAGCTGAGGAAGTCCTCCGCCCGCAGGAATGCCTGGGGCAACTACTCCTATGCAGACCTCATTACCCAAGCCATCGAGAGCTCCCCTGAGAAAAGGTTGACCTTGTCCCAAATCTATGAGTGGATGGTGAGATCCGTGCCATATTTCAAGGACAAAGGCGATAGCAACAGCTCTGCTGGCTGGAAGGTGAGCGGTGATGTGTTGGGGCTGTCATCATAACAAAGACCAGTGTTATTTTTTTTTTTTTTTTTTTTTAACTTGTCCTGTAAGACATGCAATGCACAAAGCTCATTTTAATTCTGAGATGGAGGCAGTAGGTGCAATCACAAACCTGTAGTCTCATCAGTTACTGGCTATACACATTTATTTATCAAACATCTCCTCCTATCAGCAGGGGATCTGAAGATGTGTGGCAGTCTAACGGCACATGGTGTAACTATATGTAAACCAGTGTAGTTGTAGTAATGCGTATCACATTACACGCTTCATTATGCCTCTAAAATTAAGGATGCAGACGAACCTCTGAGAACAAAGCGGCTTGCTTGAAAGTTGAAACCCAAAAGACGTGCAATGCAAAGTTGATTTCACTTTCAGACATACTGCTCAGACTGCAGCACAGACTTCACCAAAGCTTCAGCCGGGCCTTGCTTGTGTTTGATTTTCAGGATTAGTTTGGCCTGGACCAAACCAATTCATCTGTCATGGAATGTAGTCTGATGAAAGCTTTGAGCTTTGCAGGATTTTGTGTGTGTGTGTGTGTGTGTGTGTGTGTGTGTGTGTAATCCTGCACAACTGGATATGCAATGCAAGCTGATTCCAGTGAGCAGCTTCTTTGAATGAATCACACTGGTTAAATTGTGCTGGTTAAAACTGCTGCATTTACAGAAGGGGAAATAAAAACATCACCCTGAACATGTGAAACTGATTAATCTGCACAGAATCAGTTACTTTATGCTCAAAACTGCTAGATGTCAGTTTTCATTCATGTTTAAGCTGCCTGATGCATATTTGAGCTTGGCAGATGTTGACTGGAAAAGGAAAGGGTTAATAACAGGGTTTCACATGTGCTGACATCAGCATTTCCTAGGAGATGCTTTGGAGCTGTGTGACATTCAGGTTGAGCCTGGCAAAAGTGTCCCCAGCAGGTTCAGGGTTGAACAGATGGGTTTTAAATTCAGACCCGTCACACATCTCATTCAGCACACTGAAAGTACACCACCTTCAGTTTTGAGCTTTGTCTCCAGTGCTGTAAGTCAAACTAAATATTCAGCCCCTGTATGGACGCCCATCAAACCCTCTCCGGTTCAGCCCCGCTGTTGTCTTTTCATGATGCCTGGGCACAAGAATCAATCAGCTGACTATAAATTATGTAGGTCAATGTGTAGCAGTATGAGAGAAGCTCAGTGTTTGTCTTTGGATCTGGCTCTGGCTAAACTGGCATTGCTCCAGTCCCTGCTCAGAACGAGGCTTTGCTCAAAGGGTGCTGCAGCACTACTGTGACTGCGTGTGGGGGAGGGGAAGGCAGGAGTTCGCTCTTTGTGATTTCTCTTGTAAATGCAGTACAGCTTGTACTGTACGTGCCTGTGAAGCTTATTGGATACCTTCATATATCCAATAAAATTTCATCTTAAGGAGGCAGACAGGTAGGTTACGCTGCTGTATGTTTGCTATTGGTTTTATTCATATGGATGTGGTTACCTTAAATCTTTAACAAGGTGCTTCAGTCTTTTACTGGTTGTGTACAGGAAGTGAAATCAATAAAAGAAGCATGTTTAAAATTCAGTACTTCTGCAGTAAACCACCTTTGAGTCATCAGATTTTGTTGTATCAGTGCCTTGGGCATTTTGAGGTTGTAAATCTGCCTGCTCCAATAATTGAATACAACAACGGTACATCTTAAAGCCTAATAAATGATCACAGACTTGAATGGAAAAACCTCCTGTGTCAACACCGGACTGTATCCCAGGCTTATTTGTTGCAACTCCACTGTATTGGATTGCATTAGATTGAACGGGACAGGTGGTGTTATTGTGTTCTCTGCCTGTAGCTCATGGGATAAGCAACATGTTGGAATATTTGACTTGCCCCATCGACAAGTGTGGTATTGGATATCATGGTAGTGATAAATTTACATGTAAACATTTTGATTAGTTAGAATATGTAGCTGAAAAGGGATACATAAATCCCACTGGATAGATCGATATCAGAAAGCAATTCTAAATTGATCAAATTTAGCTTTAATGGACAGAAACTTTTTCTCTTTTTTTGGTACCGCTGTGGTCTGTTCACCCAATGAGTTCTTGTCAGTGAGATAGCTTTTATGTAAACTGATTCAGTAGTAGCAGAGACTCTGACTTTGTCTAGATAGATATAGACAGGAAATGAGTGGATTAGTGCATTTCTAACCAGAAATAAAAGGTCTAATGGCTGCTCATCTGTTGTGTAAACACAGACCAGATGCAATTGCATAAGATTTCAGCAGAAAACAGTGAAACACTTATCAGGTATGTGTTTACTGCAGTATGTTTGGAATCGCTGATATGCTGAAAAATGAAGCTGTTGCCAAAAGGATGTTTTCCAGATGTTGAATCAAATCTTCCATATCAAATGGTATGACAGAGCCTCTTTTGTACAAAAAAAAAAATTGTGTTCATCACTCCATAAAACCTGTTGCCACTGTCATCAGCCCAGTTCTCGTGTAATTTAGCATACCTCAGCCTTTTCTTACTGCTTCTCTTAGGAATGGCTTCTTGTTGGTGGGTCTTTACTGTCTCAAAGCATTAAGAGGAAAAACCTGCTTGTTTGAGAACCCTCAGTCATTAAAGCGCAGATCAAGTGCCTTAATGAGACCAATTTCTGGTCTCCTCTTGCTGTAGTTTGTTTTGTGTTGAGCTTGCTTAGCGGTTAACTTTAATCGTCTTAGAGATGGGTTTAAATGGGACCTTGAGTTAAATCAGGTTAATTTAAGCTTTAGAGAATTGAGTTGAAGCCTCTCCCTGTGAAGCTGGCCTCTGGGTTATGGAGATCACTGCGGAGTTTCTCCCTCTGTTACTGAAGTGTGACAGGCTGGGCGTGCACACTCCAGCTGTTTAATTTTGTACGTGGTAAGGAACATCTCCAGGGAAATCCTGTAGACCTTTGTGAGCAGCCAGAAATGGGTCACAGTGCAAAGAAATGTCTATGAAGACACTGCAGCATTGGTAATTAGTCCTTTTGTATTAACCCTTTAAAGCCTGAACCATGAAATAAAAGCCCAAAAACTTTTTTAAATTATTATTATTAATGGATTGTTTAGTGAGTCTTGCAATAACGATAAATATTAATTTGCATAAGTTTAAATTTGTATCATATTAGCTACATCAGGCTTTTGTTTTCCTTTCTATATTTTTTTTGCAGAATATTTACACTGATATAGATGTATCATCTTTGATACACTTGGCCTTAAAGGGTTAAATTACAGTTAACCCTGTGCAATATCCTTGAGTCACTCATTTCTTTAATTTGAATTTCAGTAGTCTTTGGGAATGTGTCTCCAGGCTTCTTGAAGGAGACTGAAGTTCTTTGGCTGTTTGCTGCCTTTTTGCTCAGTTATCTGTCAAGATGATCCCACACCGCCTCAGTAATGTTGAGGTCTGGGCACTGCTAATCGCACCTTCCAGATTGTATTGCACGGTGATGTCAAACTGTACTTGATTGCATTCATGATTCCATCAATTTGGCAAGATTTCAACACCTCTAGCTAAAACACAGCCCAGAACATGACAGAGCCTCAACCATGTTTTCTAGATGGCTATAGACAGTCACTCTTGTACCACTCGACTGTACATATTGACAGCAACTTGAACCATAACTTTCAAGCTACATAATACCTTTTGCCACTGACTTTTAGTCTTTTGTAATCATCTGAAAAGTCAGCAGTGTCTCTATTTAGAACACAAAATTCAGATAATTTCAGTCCTGTGTTTTATTTTGTCATCAATTTGTCCAGTTTCCTCAAATTTTAGGAACACTGCACACCATGCTGAAAACGTAGTACTGTAGATGAACAACAAAACCTTAAGAAGTTTTGTAGGGGACACAGAATGCAGCACTGTCTGCTTACAGCACTGAGTTTTGTATTCTGTTGTAGTGATTTATATTATCTGGCTCATTGTTCCTTTGTTGGGCCGTTATAGAGCTCTGCAATTACTGTAATACATGTTGTAATCTTTTGTAGTTAAGCTTGACTGAAGTTTGAGAACAATAACAGATGCAGCAGGAACACACATTCTGACTTGGTCCACTTTGTAGGTCACATCTCGTTAAAGCTTTTGAAGCTCCTAAAAGTATTTAATACTTAATCGTATCATGTACACAAGATTTTTTTTTTTATGAATTATTGCTCATACTGGGAAAGTTGTATTAATGCTTAAGTTTTCTTAATCATTTGTCTTTGCAGAATTCCATCCGACACAATCTTTCCCTCCATAGCCGTTTTGTGAAAGTCCAGAATGAAGGAACTGGGAAAAGCTCCTGGTGGATGGTCAACCCAGAAGGTGGGAAAGGAGGTAAAGCTCCCAGACGTAGGGCTGTGTCGATGGATAACAGCAAGTACATCAAAGGAGCCAGAGGACGTGCCACAAAGAAAAAAGCCTCATTGCAGGTTGCTCAAGATGGGAGCTCTGAGAGCTCCTCGAGCCTCTCCAAATGGACAGGAAGTCCCACCTCCCGCAGCAGCGACGAGCTCGATGCCTGGACAGACTTCCGCTCTCGGACAAATTCCAACGCCAGCACGCTCAGCGGTCGTCTGTCCCCAATCCTGGCTAACCTGGAGCTGGATGAGGTACCTGATGACGACTCACCCCTGTCGCCAATGCTGTACTCCAGCCCCAGCAGCATGTCTCCGTCCACTGGACCAACAGGACTGTCTGATCTGGCAGGCACTATGAACCTCAATGACGGGCTCTCTGACAACCTGATGGATGATCTTTTAGACAATATCAGCCTCACAGCATCCCAGCAGCCTCCTCCTGGAGAGGAAGATGGGGCCAACAGTCAGGGGAGTTCAGTATTTACCTTCAGCTGCTCAGGAAGCAGTTTAGGTAGTCCCTCTAGCAGCTATGGGACGAACCCACTCTTCAGCCCTCCGTCCATCACGAGCCTGCGACAGTCACCCATGCAGACCATCCAAGAGAACAAGCAGACCACTTTCTCCTGCATGTCTCACTACAGTGAGCACCAGGCCCTAGATCTGCTTGGGATGGACTCCCACAGCCCCAGCAATGTCATGATGACCCAGTCCGACCCTCTGATGTCGCAGGCCAGCACTGCCATCGCTTTGCAGAACTCCCGCCGAAATGCCATGCTGCTCCGCAAAGACCACATTCTGGTTAACCACACCAGTGCAGGCCAGGCCCAAAGCTCTTCAGTGCCTGGTTGGCAAGCGGGCTTGTCAACCTCTGACAGTGACGACGGCTTCCCTGAAACAAAGCAGCTACACCTGAAGTCTCCTAGTAAGAACGCCTCTATGCAGCTCAGTTCCAGTTTAACCAGTCAGGACCGTTTCTCCGCTGATCTGGACCTTGAGGTGTTCAGCAGCAATCTGGACTGCGACATGGACTCAGTCATCCGCAATGAACTGATGGACGCAGATTGCCTGGACCTCAGCTTTGACTCTCGCCTCACCTCCACACAGAACAGCAACAAGAATTCAGGAAGCTTCTCCAGCTCGAAACAGAGCCCTCAGAGCTGGGTGCCGAGCTGAGGAGCTGTCAGAAGTAAAGAAGGTGTAAATTTGGGTTAATTGTCCTGCGTTGTGCAACTAGAGGGAAGGAAGGTATGTAAGAGTTTCAGTAGACTTTCTTCCTATTTTTCATTTGCGGCATTAACTTCAGTACTGTATTGTAGGTGTCTGAGACAAAACAACAGTGTCTTCACAGTGAAGGAAAAATAATTGTTTCAAAAGATCAATGCCTGGCCAGTATGAACAAACGGTACTGAGTGGAATGAAACTACAGTACCTTCAGTTAAAACTACATGGATCAACTTGTATCAGTCTCAGGGATTCACTCATATCACAAAGTAATACATAAAACTGAAAATGAAGTGTTTTCATCCTGCTTTCTCTCCTCTTTCACACCCTTTCATACCCAAAACATTTTTTGCCAAACCAGCTGTCAGCCTGACTGATGGCCTGTTTACAAAAACTGCAGAGAATGTTACATTACTACGTTCCAGTGGAGGATACTTGACAAGCTGCTTTTTTTTTTTTTTTTTTCCTTTGTTTTTTAAAGATTTCTTTGAGACGTAGCCTAAATGGACAAACAGTTTTTTAAAAGCTTTCCCTCCCCATTGATGCACCAATTCACACCAAATATCAGTATGTAATGTTATCAAGATGTGAACTGCTCTACATGATGTGTTTTTTGTATGCAGTGTTTTTTCAATTTTTATTTTTTGTAGCAAATTTTACCCTGTGATTTTTAAGTGACATTACTGTGAATTCTGTTCCCTCTGAAGAGGTCCATTACTGAAGTATTGATGATGTTTCTGCTGCAGATCCCTTTTTAGGTCCCTCCTCTTCCACTCACTGCACTGTTGGAAGTACTGCTCTGTATACAGACCTTAGGACTGAGTTAAGGACACGATTTAGTTCTAGTTACCACTTTTTAGTTGTCAAACACTTGGGACTACTTGGGTTGAAATAACCACATTCAGTGACTCACAGCGCTCGACAACTACACCAGTTTTGGCGTTGATTTGATGGAGTTCTTGGTGCTCTAAATCTAAAGATAGCAGGGAGTGGCTGCAGATGAAGCACCGTCAGTAGCCTCTCCTTTGTTATCAGCACTATAGCAGGTGCTGGGTGACATGTTTTCAACACTGGGAGGGTGTGTAGTATCTTGGCGTTTTTCTTTTTTCTTTGTAATGAAAGAAATGACCACAGTATCTTAAATATTGCCAAAGTTTATCTGCATTTAAATAAGTGGAAAGAGGCTACACAGTGCATAGCTAATCAGAAGTGTGTGTGTGATATAAGGGCAAAAAAATCTACATCAGCACAATTTTGTAGGAACAGCAGGATGCTTTTTAAAATTGTTTACATTTTTAATTTTTTTTTTTTTTTTTAAATTATCAGGAGTGTTTTAGTAAACTTGTCTCATGTTGCATCATTGTAAAAAAACAAATTTGGTTTATTTATTGCGATACTTGTTGCCATTGTTCCTCGATGCACATTTGGTTAGGGCTGTGTAAAATCATGTTTTCATTGCTCTGTTCACTGGGTGATCACTTGCACAACAAATGAAAGGGTCCTTTTGAGAAATGTTTAACAGTGTGTTAACCAGATTAAATAATTCTCATTGGCTTAACCTTTTAATACATTTCTGCACAGCTGTGCTTCCACTTTTTTTTTAATTTTTTTTTTTTTTTTTTCTTGACTGATTTTTACAGTCTGTGTTAAGGTTTAAATTTCACTGCCAGTCTCCACATTTCATATATTCCTATTGCTCCTACAAAAACAAAACATGAAGTTGACATTTCCACTTGTAAAGCAAACACTTGGTTTTATCAGAGCTGGTGCATGTAAATAAAGCATAAACTACTGAAAAGCTGGAGTTTGATGTTGTCTTTTGTTTTTAAATCTGTCCCTAGAGGAATTCCACAGCTGTGGAGGTGACTTGCTATTGGATAATCATATCATTGAAGAACCAATCACACACTGTATCCAAGAGGAATAGACTATTTGGGCCTAAATCAGGGTTTTTGAAGGCAAGGAGCTATAATTGGTGAATTCAGGTGCTCCTCAAAGATGTAATAGTACAGTGATGCAATGACTTGTATTTGAGATTTTTATTACAAACTAGAGGACAAAACAAAAAATTTGACTGAAGAGACTGACATCACTGACATGACAGCCCAAAGACTGGTTGACTGCACTGAAACGATGGAGCCCTCTAGAGCCTGAATGGAGTCACTGAGTCCAGATGCCCATGGATATTTGTCTCCATGGACACACCACAACAAGTCAGCGTTGAGGCAGAGATTTAGCAGGGCTAAAGGAGAGAGAGAGAGATATATATAATTATAATTTTTTTTTTTTTTTTTTTTTTTTTTGTCATTTGAATGTGTTGATCATTGAAGATGTCAGACATGTGTGCAGTGTACAAAGTTTCCTCCTCTGTGAAGGTGAAGCAGATGGAGGCAGAGCTGTGGAGTCACCTCTCTGCACTCAAGGCAGAGATTGAAGAGAATAGAGGAGCAGGATCTTCTAATGCCTACAGGTTTGTCTGCGATGTATTATTTAAGCTCAGATTGCCAAAAGGGTAGACCTGAAAGCTATCCTCAACTCAAAATATGGCCGGTTGTTATTTAACATGAATGTTTGCCCTTCACAATGCAGACCGATGTACTTATGTGCTCAAATAACCCTGCACATTTCAGATTTCTGTTCTGAAGCAGGACGCCTTTCGGTTTTCCACCTTAAATCCAAGTTTAAGATGCATAAGGCTTGTAAAGTATGCAACACAAGTATTACCAGTAGTGATGATAAATTCACATTAACAGGCAGCTGAACTTTTTTGTTAGTGTTATGTTCCCTGTATATTTATCCTTTTTTTTTGTTTTGTTTTTTTAAAAGCCTAAGTGTAGCAGCATAGTAGTCACTTTAGGTAAAATGTGACAGATCTGAGCTGTGACTGATTTGTGGGCATTTACATTTTAAACCCATGATGTTTGTAAAAGTTTTTGTTCCAGTTCTGTACTACCTCCTAAAGATATTTCCTTCTTTCGTGTGGAGAGGGAGCATGCACTGAGGAGAGGGCTTCAGGTGATGCTTTCTATAGAAAGTTCATTATTAGTCTTGCATTGTTAGACTTTAAAATCTTTGATTTATATCCAATATTAAGTGAAGGCATTATTTTTAGGTTGTTTTTTTTTTAGGTGTAGTTTGTTTTCTGCTGGTTTCAGGTGGCTGACATTTTGCCGACTCGGTCTCAGGCTGATATCATGCAGCGAGAGCTGGAGAGCTGCTTGAGTTCGGAGTACACTCCTGACAGTCTGCCTCTTCTGCTGCACCAGGTCAGGACAGAGACAGAAAATTTATGCCTGAAACAAGAAGCAGAAACAGATTATTTTAGATTTTTTTTTTTTTTGAAAAGTTTTTAAACTTAAACCAGTTTCCTTTTTGTATTTTTACCACAGTTCTTCACAGACAGATCTTATCACTTGGCTCAGATCAGATATCTGCTCATGCTGAGATGGAGGAGATTTTGCCACCATGCCAGCGTTATTGAGAAGCTTTATCCCCATTATAAGGTTGCCATGTGTAAACGAACAGCATGACCTAGCAGTGTTTTAACAATACTCTAAAAACAGTACATCTTTTCACTGTACTTTTGTACTGGTTTGTGGTTATTTTCTGCATTTTATTCTGTATCTACCTTTAATCTGAGTTTAAAAATATGGCAAATATCACAGAATACATTTCCCAAAAAACACAGGATGCTCTACACGAGTGTGAATGTGACTTAAAAACATGTTTAACTAGTACACAATTAAGGTAGCATTAATTCTGAAAGGTGTATATACTCACTGGACACTTTATTAGCATTAGCTTGCTAGTACAAGTTCTGTTACTGTTGCCTTCCTGTCGGTACGACTTGGATATCTGTGGATATTTTGTTTCTTTTTTTTGGACCATTCTCTGTAAATCCTAGAGGTGGTCATGTGTGGGGAAACCCCAGTAGATCAGAAGTTTCTGAAATGGCAACATTCATGCCAAATTCAAATTCCAAATGACCTTTCTTCTTCATTCTGAAGTGCGGTTTGAACTTCAGCAGGTCTTCTTGACAATGGCTGGTTGCATTAATGAGCAGTTGAACAGGTGTGAGTAACTACAGGTTTTTGGATTTCTTTTTCAGGGCAGCTGTTGTTTACATCATCTTAGATCACAAATCACGCTGCAAAGTTTCACAGCAGCATAGTAAAAGAGACAGAGGGCTAAATTATCGTGTCTGCAGTCATGTTTTCCATCTTTGTGTTACTTTCTCTTATATATGAGCTTTAAATGATAACAAATACTTGGGATCCAGTTATTTAGATTTTATACAGCACCTGTGATTTAATAATTATTCAGAATGCAGTCAGTTCAGGAAGCATACGGTTCCTTGTACACTATTTTGAACGTCACTGGAAAATGTTCTCCTCGTGTAAACGGCTTGAGAATGCTGAATCTTTTATTTCTAAAGAACGAGAAGAATCGTACAGATGTCGCACTGAAAAATGCATCATCGTATAAGACTTGTTTTGTCTCAGGATCAGGTGTCCTACATGACCCGTGAGTATCAGGATGCCGTTCAGAGAGCTCGCAGACTGTCAGCAAGCAGAGAGAAGATGCTGACCGGCCGAGGAAACCCCGTCAGCCTGCTCACTCAGGACGATGTCGTCATTTATCTGCAGTGGCTTGTCTGCCACCTGCACTCTGTTCAGCCCATCCACCACTTTCTCAGGGTAAAAAGCCACAGACAGATTTTATCACTGTTCATCCTGTCTGATGCCTGTGGTGCTTTATTTCACATTAAAATTTGCTTTAACAGGTGCTCCACTATGTACCTATGTGTGAAAGAAAAGATGAAGCACCAGGAAAGGATTGTGGGGAAATTTTGCATGAAAGGCAACAGGCTGATGGTGAGCTTTTCCCTTCATACATGTTTTTTGTAATCTTTTGGAAATAAAAAAAAATAGTAAAAAAGTTTACATTTAACTGTATTTCAGTACTACCACTCCACACAGTTCACCTGGAGCAGTTCATGCCCGAGCTGGAGTCCCTGCTCGCCTACTTCTGCCTGCCGTATGACACAGGAAATCTGAAAACCACTGCAGATGAGATGGAGCTATTCAGCATGGTATATTTGTCCTCAAAAGGTGGTGAAATTTAAAATGCATTTAAATTATTGGTCTGAATCGCAGCTGCTGTCTGTCCAGGTGTGGAGGGAGTTTAAAACAATCTTCCGACAACAAGAGCAGATGAAAACGTTTCCTCCTTACGACGGTATGGACGTCAGAGAGAGTCAGTGGGGGAGGAAGAGTGCAAACATGGCTGTATGCAAGGAGGCTAACTGGATTCCTTTCATCCAGGTTTGAGGGGAAACGAATAAAATAGTAAAATAATCTCTTCAAATACTGTTTCCTGTGATGCTCGGTGCTTTAGAGTTCATCAGTATCTGGCAAAACATTTGCATTTTTTTTTTTTTTCTGTAAGCACTTGTGTTTTTATGGATTCTGTAGTCTTTCAGACGTTTGCAGGATGCTAGAAACTGATTGTTTGGTTTCCGCTCTGTAGGTGAAACCCAGGCGAGATCCGTGGCAGCAGAAGCTCTTCACAAAGCTCAAGGAAAAGAATTCAGTTGATGAGCTGCTCCAGATGCAGTGCAAGTTTCTTCAGGTAAAAAGCGAGTCTGCTCTGAATCAGTGTCACGCATCCTTCAAAATGGGTGAAATTATTGCAAATGATTAATAAATATATAGTTACAACTGACTAACTGATAACTGGTGAAAAGAACATAAGTGAGAATTTGCTAACAGTGCATTACACTAATGCCACTTTATTAGGTACACCTTTTCAGCTGCAATGTCATATGAGCCAATGACCTCGGAGTATTTAGGCATGTGGACATAGTCGAGACAAGCATATAAGCATGGATCCATCCTGCCTTGAACCAGCAGCTCAGACTGGTGCTGGTACCGGAATGATTTCGGAACTTTCTTGAATCTGTGCCACAAAGAATGAACACAGTTCTGAAGAAAAGCCAGTACTAGCAACGTGTACCTAATGAAGTGTCCTGACTGTATATAATGCCTTTTTATTTTAATGATTTTTGTCACGTTTTGTTATGCTGTCCTCACTGTGTATCTGAGCAGGTCCGCAATTTGCTCCACGTGGCTGCAGCTCTCAAAGAACATGCTGCACAAGTTGGCGACTCACAATCCACATCGTTCATCTCAAGCAGCCGCAAGACAAAAAAACAAATGATCTCTGAGATTTGGAAAAATGTTTACAACGCTGCCAATCTCATTCAGGTGTGTGTCGTCTAGTTTTCGACTTGGGAGATGTAAAAATTCAGTCAGTGCAATAACACTGACATTTATGTTAATAGGAAACCCACAGTCACTCATCCGCATCCAGAGGGAGCAGAGGCAGCAACAAAGAGATTTCAAAGAGTCAGACTTCAAGCTTTTACCATGAAAGGTGTGTTTATTCAAAGAAAAATTGCTTTGCAGAATTTATTCATCACATTACTTTGGTCACTTGTGAGGCTGAAAGCCTTTTAAGACTAAGGAAAACATCAGCTCTTTTCCCACTCACTCATATTATCGTGGCACAGTCAGTCTTTGGAGGACAACCTGCAGGTCCTGGGCCTGGATGACAGTTTACCTGAAGGCTTCTCGGGTCCAGTAGTAACCAGAGGAGCTTACCTGTCCCTCATCTTTCTGCGCCACTTGAAACTCAGAGAGCTCCAGGTACAGTAGTAGTATTTTCTACTAGTATTTATGTGGCAGGTATGTAAGTGCATGTTGATGTATGCAGTATAATAGATACATTTCATTGGCATTGGGGTGAGAGGAGCAGGAGAATTGCAGTTAAATGCAGGGAGGTCTTTTAACACATAGTGAGTGAAAAAGGTGACTGAAGAAGACACACCAAATGCATCATGGGAATCCCCCAGCAGCCTACAACTATTGCAGTGTAACTAAGGGAGGATTCAGGGTCACCTGATCCAGTCCTAACTATATGCTTTAGCAAAAAGGAAAGTTTTAAGCCTAATCTTAAAAGTAGAGAGGGTGTCTTTCTCCCAAATTCAAACTGGAAGCTTCTTTCACAGAAGAGGGGCCTGAAAGCTGAAAGCTCTGCCTCCCTTTCTACTTTTAAATACTCTAGGAACAACAAGTAAGCCTGCATTCTGAGGGTGAAAAGCTCTAATGGGGTGATATGGTACTATAAAGTCATTGAAATAAGATGGGGCCTGATTATTCAATACTTTATATGTGAAGAGCAGGATTTTAAATTCGATTCTGGATGTAACAGGGAGCCAATGAAGGGAAGCCAATGTGGGAGAAATACGCTTTCTTTCTAGTCCCTGTCAGTACTTCGGATCAACTGAAGGTTGATAATAATGAATTAGAGTAGTCCAGCCTAGAAGTAATACTAAGTAATGCCTATGACCTAGTTCTTTGGCATCGCTCTAACACAGGGTGTTTCTAATTTTAGAGATATTGCACAATTGGAAGAACTCAGTCCTACATATTTCTTTAATATGCACATTGAATGGCATATCCTGGTCAAGAATGAGTCCAAGATTTTCAGGGCCAAGTGCAATAACCTCAGTTTTATCTAAACAGAATTGGTCCTAGCACTGAACCCTGTGAAACTCCATAATTAACCTTAGTGTGTGAAGAGGACTCTCCATTTACATGAACAAACTGGAGTCTATTAGGTACGATTCAAACCACTGCAGCACGGTACCTTTAATTGCTACTGCATGCTCTAATCGCTGTAATAAAGTTTTAGGGTCGACAGGATCAAACGCTGCACTGAGGTCTAGCAGGAAAAGCTAAGAGATGAGTCCACTTCTAAGGCAATTAGAAGATCATTTGTAACCTTCACTAAAGCGTTTTTTTAAAATTACCTCCTGCCAGCTTGAAGGCCAGTGGTACATAGCCGATTATTAGAGAGAGGTTGACCATATTTAAGACTGAAACATTAATTATTGGTGGGACTTCTCTCAGCAGTCTTGAATGGGGTCTAAAAGACATGTTGATGCTTTGGAGGAAGTAATAACTGAAGTCAGCTGGACATAATGTTACGTCTGTGAGATGGTTACGAGTGACTTTTTCTCTAATGTTTAAAATTTTATTTGTGAAGAAATTCATGAAGTTCTTACTAGTTAACTTTTGCTTAAAGGAATGCTACAGGTGGTAGAGCAGATCACCTACTAATCAGAAGACTGGTGCTTCAATCCCTATCTGCTCCAGTCTGCATGCCAAATATCCTTGTGCAAGATACTGACCTCAAGTTGCTTTCCAATGCATCCATCGGAGTATGAATGCGCATGAATGTTAAATAGAAAGCACTTAAGAAGTAGAAAAAAGTGCTTGACCGAATGAGGGTGAATGAGGTTGTTTTTTTGTTTTTTTTTAAAGTGGTTTTAGAGTAGAGTTTTCAGAGTAGAAAAGTGCTATATAAGAACCAGTTCATTTACCATTTCCCCTGGTCCTTACTGGGTTGTCTGCTTTAGGTCTGCGAGTTATACCAGGGAGTCAAGTACTTCTGGTTTGAGCCTTTCTTTTTCAGAAGAGCTACAGTATCCAGAGGTGTTCGCAGTGAAGAAGTGAAATTATTAACAAGATAATCAACCTCTATGGGAGTAGCGTTCAGGTAGCTGCTCTGCTCTGTTTGGCACCAGGCATAGAAGAAGAGAACAGTAGATGAATTACATCCTTAAACTTAGTTACAGCACTTTTTAGAA
The DNA here is from genome assembly GCF_963969265.1 of Rhamphochromis sp. 'chilingali'. NCBI lineage: Eukaryota > Metazoa > Chordata > Actinopteri > Cichliformes > Cichlidae > Rhamphochromis > Rhamphochromis sp. 'chilingali'. Next base: position 19,988,270 of record NC_137949.1, read on the forward strand.
AGACATCTACTGAGATGAAATCTATTCCCCACTGCTGTGTAATCCACCATTGTAAATGTAAAGTTATGTGGAAATGTTCAGTTTCTGTGCCATATGTGAGAACAAGATCTAGAGTGTGAGTGGTGGGTGGGTTCTTTTACATTTTGAAAGAAGTCAATCGAGTCTAATGATCGATTACATGCCTTGTTGAGGCTGTCAGTATCTACACTGATGTTAAAATCACCCACGATAATTATTTTATCTGAGCTGAGCACTAAATCAGATTAAAAACAGGGTCTTTGGTTAATTAACGACTGGAGTGGAAGATTGCTGCCATTTATTTAAACTAATATAATCATCCTGCTGTAAACAGGTTTCTATAAGGCAGAGTAAATCAATTTGTTGATCAATTTTTAATAAAATGGGAGAGAGAGACCTGAAGTTTAATAATCCACACTTCACTGTTTTATTCTTTGGTGCAGTTGCGGATACTGAATTGTTCTTTCTCTCGTCTCTAAACTGTTTTTTGCTGATGATCGTTTTCTTGTTGATTAAAAAAGAAAATATATTAAGTATATCTGTCTGTTGCTATAGTATGCGAGCTCTCGAATGTCGTTTTAATTTTTACCATCTGCAGCGTGTGTCACTTGGGATGCTGAACTACCTGCGCTCTGTGGAAAGGACTTTGACCTTTGACCTGGCAGGTTTGCAGCTAGAAGGACAGGTGCTGCGCAGCACAGCAGAGGAGACGGGTTGGATGAATGTAGCCAGAGGAGGAAGAGGAGAGGCAGAAGGTCTCGGCTCTGTCCAGTATATTCACAGCACTCCTGTCGATTACAAGGTAAAAACATATATCCTCTTGCTTCAAGTGAATTTAAAAAAATTGGTTTAACTGAGAATCCAGACATTGCTTCTTACAACTGTCTAGGTCCACTGCTCAGAGTTCATGGAGTTTGCAGAGGTGGAGAATCTTCATGATTTTTACACCTCTGAGGGTCGTTACATCCACACTCAGGACCCCAGAGGGTTTTACATCATGTACGACGCTGCTCTGCAGGACCTTGTAGAGCTGATGAATGAGCTTCTCCTCATCGGCTCGCACTTCATCCACAGAAACACAATCAAACAAATTGGAAAAACTGAGGGAGTGTCAGCCTCGACAGTAGATTTCAACTCCTGGGCTGGGACAGATGTTGACCGCGTTGCTTTGCTTCTCAATTTGTGGGCATGTGAGACTGAGTTCATGGAGAGCAAAGTCCAGGTAGATTGATGGAAAAGAGGATTTGATTTCTTTTGGCTCAGTCATTTCCTGTTAGCATTGAACTTTATAGAACTACGACTGACATACTGTTACAACTGACTAACTGTGCACTTCTGTGTTTCTGCAGCTTTTAAACTGTTACTATGAAGCCTACCAGCATGCAGTGGGCACAGAGGAGAGGTTTGCATTGGCCCAAGTTATCACTGACATCATGCACAGGAAGCCACAGCTGGACCTGAACCAGGATAACTATTTTCAGGCCTACAGGACTGAGATCAGCTGCATGCAGAGCCACCAGCGGCTGATCCGAGACATTCTGGACAATCAGGTAAACACTAAATGATGCACTGGATTGTATTTACATGTGAAGCTGTGCAATGACTGTGGTCTGTATATGAGACACACCACAGTTATATGTTGTGGTTATGTTGTTCCTCTGAACAGATAGAGAGACAGCGACTGTACCTTCAGCGCATCTGGAGAAATGATCACAAAGGCTTTATAACCAGCTATGGTCGTCCACCCAACTATGTTCCCCAATATTTGGTCTCACTTGGAGGCACGAGGCAAGTTAAAACAGCTGTGGAAGACTTTATACTATAAAACATAATTATTTTCTTCTTTTAATGCTCATGTCTTTCCCTCCTTGCGTCCTTTTGGGGTTTTTTTGTTTTTTTTGCAGGCCTGCTCTGATGAACGTATTCCTGCTAGAAGTTCACCCATCACTCTGTCTGGCCTCTGCAGTCTATCACGGATTGGTTCAGGCTCACACTGAACTATGTCAGTTGCACCGAGCCACGAGCATCACTGACAAACTCCACCTCGAACACAACCTTTTAGAGCAGGCACTGAAAATCTGGAACAACCAGACTTCACCAGGAGCCTCCTACAGCTCACAAATACAAAGAGATGTACATTCTTGTTCAGAGTATGTTCAGATTACTGTGTACAAAAAAATAAGCCATTTCACTAAATCCCAGTTTCTGTTGCTCTCAGTTGTTCTCAGACGTGTTTATTGAGGATCCAATTTTGGTCCAGAAGTTGGGCCTGTCACTAGTAAAAGCTGCAGAGGAGAGGGACATGAAGCAAGGACCAGACAAGCTGACAGACTGTGCTGTAGAAACATTGTCCATGCTGCTGGAGCTTATGAGCATCCGCCATCGCCTGCTGGAATCTGCCTCAGAGACGGCACATCTGGCACAGTTAAGAAAACACTCACAGCAGAGGGGCAGGGGTATTTACAATAGGTTCTGGACCTTTTATTTAACTCCTTTTCCCCCCATGAAGATCACATTTGACAAAGTCCTTTGTACCCTTAGTAACAAGTTTTGACACCTCACTATGCATCAATAAAGAGGTGGTTTGCTAAATATTAAACAGTTTGCAGGTTTTTCAGCCAATCATCAAGTTCTGATGAAAACCCAGTTGTTTTGTTCTATAAACATACCTGACATATAACAAACTGCTCAGTTCAGAAATGAGCTTCAAAGGTTACTTCAAAGAGTTATTATATTTACACCCAAACATATCCAGCTGCAACCTAACACATTTAAGTTTTATATAGCATGATAACACAAACAACTTTCCACTTTTAATTTCCTACATTTTTACATTTCATACTTCTCTGTCGCACCTCCTTCACTACATCCACGGCTTTTCTTCCTCTTCCTCTTTCCGTCTGGCAGCTCCAAGTTCAACACCTTTTATCCAATATATCCACTATACCAATTCTGCACATTTCCAAACCATCTCGTCCTTTTGTTTTTTAACTCTTTCTCCAAACCGGTGCTGTCCCTCTGATGTAGTCATGTTTATTCTTGTCCATGCTGGTCTCTCCCAATGGAAATCTTGACATTTTCAGCTCTGCCTGCTGTCTTTTTTGTCAGTGCCAACATCCTCAAACTATACATCACTTGTTAATTTTGTAAATTTTCCCTTTCACTCTTGATGCTATCCTGTCACTGACATTTGTCTTCACCCACTGCACCTTTTTCTTTTAGCAAAAAAAAGTTTCTGGAACAATTTTAAAGTTGTTTAAAACTTTAAACCCTCCCAGGATAAGAAGAATCCAGTTTCTATTAAACTACAGCTGTTGTTAGGTTATACTGGCTCTTTGCTGATATGTTAACATTTCTGTGCAGCCAGGATTAACCAGTTTGAATTAAATGAGTAATGTAACGTAACATTTTTTCTCAGGCTGTACAGAAATGTGGCCTTAGAGTTCGGCTTTGAGGAGTTCCACCTGTATCTGAGGCCGCTGCAGTTTGAGTGTACTGATCAGAAAGTCAGAGTCCAGCAGAGGCCTTTTTGTATCACAGAAATCCTGGAGGACGACAGCTGTGTGGACAGGTAAAACATAACTACATCTGATTTTCCAAATAAATCTTCATTTTCATAATAGCTGAAAGCTGGAATTTTATTCTCTTTAACTAAAAAGTCTGCTGTATATTAAAAACCAGACATGTTTGAGAGAAGCTGTCAAAAAGATGTTAGGACTTCTCTTAAGCAATCTAGCAATGTCTATTATTTCAGCTTCTTTACAAAAGCAGTAAACTGTGTTTGAAAGAAAATTAAAGAGGACTTTCTGCTGCAGGCTCATCCCATCCCATCTGCCTCTGAGCATCCAGGAACTGGACGAGAACCAGATCAGATTTAGCTTCAGCTCAGAGGAAGCAGTTATCCATGTGAGATTAAAGTAAACATTAAGGCTTATCAGAAAATAAATTAATACACACAAATACTTTCATGTGTTGCTTTTCCTAGCTTATGAACAGACAGAGTATCAAGAACCTCCAGGTGGCGTTGGCCTGTCAGGTTACACAGAAGAACGCCTTGACGAGTGCGGTCAAACTGGCTCGACTTTGTCTTTGGGCAGAAAGTGACTCATCTTCAGCCGAGGTTTGTGTTGCTCTCTGATGAAAAGTAATTTCAACTTGGAGTATTTGCCTTTCCTGTGAAGAACCTGTCAAAATAACAGCCTTAATGACTTCACACTGGACTTCAAATACATGATGGGACTGAATGGGCATTGTTGTGCAGGACATCAAATGAAATCATCCTGATCAGACGTTCCCTGGTCGAAATTATGTTCTAGATCCAGAGGCAATAAAAAGAAAAGCCTCAATGTGTGTGTGAAATATTAACTGTATGTGTGCTCTGTATGTGGATGGAATTGGGATAAAATAAACATCTGTTTTGTTTTGGCATACATTTTTATGGTTGTTGATTTGAAAACGGCACAATACGGTGGATCCATTGGGCTGGAAAACACAGGCTGAGTAACAATAATATGAATACTGCCTAAGGGTTAGTTAGGTCCAACATCTGAGAATAATAGTGTTTACATGCTGATTTATTGGTAATAGCATGTATTTATGACTCTTTGTACTGAACAAAAGAGTCTGAATACTGTGGTGTTATTTTTTTAATGCTTTTATATAAACACACAGCTGTTGAAATATTTTTCTTATCTTCTTTATTAATCTCAGAGGGAAGACAAAGATGTAACATGCAACTCTGGCTCTGGCAGCCACACAGGCGGCCTGCAGGAACAATATAAATCTTTTCACTCCAAACCCTCCACAGGAACTTCCACAAAAAAGCGGTATTGACTTACAGGACAAACTACACCAGTAGTGATTAACACTTTTTTTTTTTTTGCTCTTTATGATATAAAATCTCATTTGTTCCTTCAGGGTGATGGGCGCATTTGTGTCCATCCAGCTGGAAAAAGTGGGTCTGTGTGACGAGATGCTGAATTCATTTGTGAAGAAGAAACAGGCCGTTGGGGGGTTCCTAAAAACCCCGGTGAGATGCACGCAGGTGGCTGAGCAGGATGATAAATGTGATTGGCTGTTCATGAAGTAAAATTAATTTGTCTCACTGTGCAGGAGGAGGCTGCAAAGATCAAAAGGGAGCTCATAATCGACTTTCTCAGGAAGTATGTTCTCTGGCATCCTTTTTTGTTAAAACAGACAACCTGAGCTTTACTGAGTTTTTTCTATGATAGTAAGGTTCTTCAAAATGTTTTTTCTCAGATTCAGCACACAAATGTCTATGCACTGTGTGAGAGCTCAGATTGTTGGATATTACCACAATCTGACCTTTCTCTTGGAAGACATTCCCTACATTCGTCAGTCCTACTTCATGATTGGACAGCCGGTTGCTGATCGTTGTTCTGACCCCAGGTACAACCTCTAAGCATTAAAGAGTGATTATCCACGTTTTATTTGTGTCCTGGTTATAGTACGGTGAAACTTGTTTAAAGAATTTGAGCCAAAATGCCAAGTTTGTGCATTTTGGTACAGATGTTTCTTCAGTTGTATCCGGGGAAGATTTTCAAACCAAGCTGTCTCCCAAACAGGATTTTTCAGCAGTTGTTGTGTGCAGATGGAAGAACTCTCCTCAACCTCTGGTACATCCCCCACTTCACTGAAGTGCTTCGCATGTTCAAAACACTTAATGTTTCGGTGAGACACTTAAACTTGTCACTGAGACTAATATTACAGCAGGTCACAGGGTGATAACTTTAGCTTTCAGTTTCTCATGCCATGAACTAATTTTAGAGCAGATCTGTTTTTGTTCTTCACCGTGTTGGTGGAGGAGAGACGCATGTTAACACTTTCTTTCTCTGGCCTTTAACTCTCTTCTGGTCTGATTTCATTAGGCATGTGATGAGGCTCTCCGTCACACTCTGCAGATCGTGTCAGCTCTTCATGGCATCATTCATTACCTGATCAGCTTCTCCAAACTGGGAAACAGACAAGACTCTTTAAAATGGGGGAGAGGACATGATGCAGCAGGGTCACTTCTGGCGGCTGACTGGGGAGGCGCTGAAAGCATCGGTAGGTTTATTTTATAAATGAAGCGTTCCAAAAGAATTGTAGTAATGGTAATGTTTAGGGATCTCTCATGCAATGCTGAGAGTGAATAGGATGGAATGACTCAAAATTGACACATGACAGAATAAATACATCTTTTTTTAATGTAAAAATTTGGTTTGTTCTGACATGACAGCATCACACAGTTGCTGCAGATTTATTGGCTGCACGTCCATGATGTGAATCTCCCAATGCACCACATCCCAAAAGTGCTCCATAGAACTGAGATCTGGTGACTGCGGATGCATGAAATATTATTTTTCCATTCTTAGATAAGAGGAGAGAGAGTTACTTTTGCCTTCCTATCGGTTCAGACTGAACTGGCCATACAACTTTCATATTCATTTAACCATCTTTGCATTTCAGGTATAACCAGGGACCAGGTGATATAGTAGGAAAGAAAAACCTGGATTTGGACAGCCATTCACACATTTGTTTTTTCCTCTCTGGGTGCTGTACAGGAACAGAGTTGCAGGAGCTCCAGCAGCAGGTTGATCATCTCTCTGATCCCAGCAACCTGGAGTCTGTCGGCCGCCTGCTGCAGCTGCGCAGGCAGGTCCTCCTGCTGCAGTTTGATACTGCTGTCAGAATCTTTGTCAGGTCAGCGGTGAAATCGTCACTTCCCTCAGCTGTCTGCTACCATACTGACACTTTCTCCATGACAAAGATATTTAAAGGCTGTTTTACTTTTTTCTTTTCTGTGTTTGGTTTTATGGTTTCCTTTGTTATGATGCAGTTTTCATTGATTTAAAAAAAATACCAGCATTTAATAGAAAACATTTTCAAATTTTGCAAAAGAAACATGCTTTAAAAAAATAGTGTATAATATTTTAAAAACATAAAGAAAAGTATGGCTTAAATTTAGTGATTAGTTCATGTTGATGCGTTTTCCACTGCTGGGTGATGTGAGGTGTTTGGCCAATTCAAATATTTCAACAACTCAAAGCTTTTGCGGTATCAGTTTTTGTTTTTTGTTTTTTCCAGTTACTCGCCTGAAGTTTCCCTCCATCACTCTTCTATCACAGCTTAATAAACCTTAATAATGAAAGTATGTTTATCATGTCTAGGGAGGCTTTCCTCTCCTCTGGTGATGTTACTTCCTGCCAGAGTGTAAATGACAACATGGCGAACGCTCTCCCTCCAATGATTGGCTGCATCCAGACTGACGTCTTCAGTCTCACGCTGCCCGTTCCTCAACCTTTGGAGAATCAAGGCTGTCAGGTGGTGACCTCATATAATCATTTTAGAAAACCATCCTAACATATGTTTTCAAAAAACATGAAAACACTTGAGAGGATGAGAGGAAATGTGCTCTGTCACGTCATCTTTCTGTGCCTTTGTCTGCTGCAGGCACAGAGGATGTATCCATGGAGGAGTTTCATAGCCTGTCATGGACTGCTCCCTCTTCATGTTTGGGATGTCCCACCTACTGAACACTGCATGCAGGTTCACCACCTCATATGCTTTTTTTTTTTTTTTTTTTCACCTGTTAATGGTGCTGATGAGACTTGGTAGATTTGGTCTTGTGTATGAATCATGTTTCCAACCAAAAATATATTTTGCCATCAATATGTCATAATTCTGGAAGTTTCTTCCTGTTAAAAGGAGTTTTTCCTTCCCACTTTCACCAAGTGCTTGCTCATATGGGTTTTGTGATTGTTTGGATCTTCTCTGGATTATTGTGGAGACTTTACATTAAAATATGAAGCACACTGAGGTGACTGCTGTTGTGGTGTGACACTAAACAGATGGGACCTCAGTATTGTTATCATTAAGAGAAAAATGCTCAAGTAAATTCATGATCATCTGCTAAAAAGAAAGTCGTTGTATTTCCTATCTTTATTTATACAAATATGGGTGCGGACTTCTTTCTTGTATTGTCCTTAACCAACTACACAGCTTTGTTTGTTTTGGTTTTTTTAATGCATCGTTAAACTCTCCCAGTGATAGTTAAAAAGATTTCATGGTTATTTGCAGCTCTGTTTGAGCAGCCTGAGCAGTCGCAGCAGACTGCAGGCCAATGCTGCAATCCTTGGGGTGTCCCTGCTCATGGAGGACGTCCTGAACGGTGGAAGAGAGGCAGAGCCTGTTCGTCTCCATGGCAACAAAGATGACCTTCAGCATAGTGGCACACCTAATGAAGTAGCGACAGTTTCTAACAAGGTCATACCAGTGACGCTTCCACATTAGGGTTCACACATTAGTGAATAAAATTGTAAGTAAATTACTAAGATTGCTGATTTGGTAACTATTCCTTTTTTATTGCAGGGAAATAAAAGCTGCAGTGAAGATGATGAAGAAGAGGAGATAAAGATCAATTCCTCAAACCTTCAAGATCCAATCAGAGTCCAGTCTGTGCTGAAAGGTTTTCTCCTGCTGACAAAGCAGCTGGAGGTCTTCAAGGAGAGATGGGCTCTAAGACGTTTAGGCGCCGATGTCTTCAGTACACCTGCTTTGTATCAACAGTTTGTAAAACTTTACCGGTAATTAAGGAATATCAAAAATCAGACACTCAAATAATGTTATTTACTCATATCAGAAAATAATTGTTTTTGTGACAACAAAGTTAATGTTGTTTTAGGATAATGTAAGGTATGCTTAGGTCTTTCTAATTCAATCATTGTTTTACAGCAATTATTCACTTTGTTTTTAGAGATGAAATCTTTTACCCCAGTATGAGAGCTCTGGCTAAACAAATGGATAAAGAGCATCACTATGAGGTTTTAATCTCTGGCACCCAGTCTCTTCTGCCCCCTCCTGGAGCTTCAGAGGTTGATGTGAAAGCCTGGCAGGTACAAGCACAATGAAAACTGCACAATTAAATCATCATGTCATAATAACAAGAACTTATAGTGCTGCAAAATCTACTTTTTCCAGCTCCACCTGCTGATGGAGAGCACAGAGTGCGACATGATTAGAGCAGTGCAGAGAAAGATGAGCAGAGAGCTCACACTAGTGCTTTCAGAGAAAACTCAACAAGATAATCGGCTCCCCACAGGTGCGCATAAACACCACTGAATCTACCTTTAAATACCCATTCAAAATATTTTTACTATTAACTATATGATTGCAGTTACATAATGTTTCCACATGTAAGCAGAGCTGTGGAAAAGAAGTCAAATGAAGTACAGTTTGTCCCGTGAGAAGCCACAGATGGTGGAAACATTCATCCAACAGCTGATGCAGGGAGCTGAGCAGTCGGAGGGAGAGGTAGGGAAAATACCCACTGATGCTTTGTTCTCCCCTAAAGTCTTTTAATAATGTGCTGCTACTGTTGACAGGCTTCTGATTACTGTGTAGGATCTCTGCTGAAAAAGAAACTCAAACCTGTGTATTTTATCTACTTGCATTCATTGTTATTTCAAATGTGGGCTTTATAATGCTCTTAAAACCCTGCTCTGCTAAGGCATGCCTTCAAAAACACACTAAATACCTTAAATGCTTGCTCTACAAAGGCTGCCATTTCTCCTGAGCTGATTATACAAGCTGGTTGCACTCCAGCGCTATCATTATCATTTCTAACAGCCCCAAGTACACAAAGTATTTGGAAAAACATGCAAAATGTGCTGCTTATTCCTATCATTTCCAGTGCACAGGAAGAAAGTGAAGTTGTTTAGTTAACTGCTTTCCTGTCCATAAGAAGAGGAGAAAGGAGTGGGAACATGCTCAGTTAATTATGCAAACATGTGGGACAGGGAACATGAGGTGTTGCTTGGTATAAGCTTTAGGTAGACGTTTTATTTGACAGGTGTTTGAGAAATTATGTCTTATTTTAGAAAGAGAAGGTAATCAGTCCATTTCCACCAGGTTTCTTCTTCCTCGAGTCTGCAAAATAAAGGTGGCAATCACGTTTCCCACAGAGGGTATGTGGAGTAATGTACAAACTCTTTTTAAAAAGTTAAAAATTAAGGGGAAGTTTTCTCTAAAAGCAACATTTTTACATGCAACTAAATGTTTACAAGCTGCTGTTGTGACCAGTAATGTCTTCACACTTGAGGTAATGAATGCTATGGTTATTCAGGCCTTTTATTGATTTCTTTGAACTGTTCCTATAGCAGTTATAAGTGGTGTTGAAGGCTCTTCAATAGCTTTTAACTTCACAACATGTAAACTTCTCATCAGTGATGACAGACGTGACAATGATTGAGCTATTTGTACGGTGGCCCTGAGAGGCCAAATGGACTGCAACTTAAGAAAACACCAGCAATAAGAAAAACGCTGCAAAAGCGCACAAAACACAACAGAAATAGGGAAAAACTGAAATAGGAAAAAAGAAAACAGATTTCTAAAAGCACAGAGGAAGTGTGGAAGTTTCTGGGGAGACAATAACCCAACGAACCAGTTGCAGGAACCCAAAACATGCTAGGTGTGTTTTATCATGATTCATATAATACTGATGATGGATTTTTAGGCTAATAGTTAGGCTAACACACTTACCTGTCATCTTTTCTTTCCTCACAAAAGTGATAGATCCCCCACTTCTTTTAGGTGTCTCCCAGCGCAACACTTTTTCCTATTTCCGTTGTGTTTTGCGTGCTTTTGCAGCGTTTTTCTTATTGCTGGTGTTTTCTTAAGTTGCAGTCCATTTGGCCTCTCAGGGCCACCATATATTTGGCCTAAATGACAAGAGATGTGTTTGTAGGAGTGATTGTGATGCTTTCTAACCTAAGAACACAGTGCCAGCTGTCCAGCACGGTGGTGGTAGCATCATGGTCTGGGGGCTGTTTTGCTTCCAGTGGTACTGCTACATCACACAAAGTGGATGCAATAATGAAGGAAGAGGGCTAACTCCAAATTCTTCAACTATTGAAAACTTATGGTAAAATGGTAAATGGCTTGTATTTGTGTAGCGCTTTTACTCATGGGCTGCGCTTAAAAGCCAGGTCCATGCCAGGAAACCAACAAATTTAAATGAACTCTACCAAGAGAGGTGGTCAAATACACAAATACAACAATTACACCAGAAACTCATCGATGGCTTCTAAAAGTGTCTGGTTGAAGTGTAACTTTGCTAAATGACATTTAACCAAATATCAGTGGGGGTCTCTGTATATATTTGACTCTGTATGGATAAAGAAACCCCTTCTTGTTTTTATGCTCTACAATAATTCTACCCTGGAAAAAGAGCAGTTGAAAGACATCATTAAAAGCCTAAAATTACGATGACATTAATTTCCTTCTGACTACTCTTGTATCTCTTTCACATGTATTGTGTGAAGAAATGCCAACACATAGAGAATATAACAGTGCAGCTTGTTGACTATTAAAACTTATATCCCAAAGAATGGGGGGAATAGAGTATTAATGCAAATTGCTAAACTTTAGATATTCATTAATAATACTCTTGGTTTTCTTTTTTTAGCTGAAGGTCTCTCGGGATCATCTGCAGCAGTGTCTCACTCACCTCGGCTCCTCAGTGATGGAGCGAGAGCGCCAATGCTTTCTGCTTTACTCACAGTTTTATGAACAAATCCTGCAGCAGCACACTCAGCTTCTGTACCAGAGAGAACAGGTACATGTGTGGAATATCTTTTTATTGGAGTAAATATATTATTGGCAGTTTATATTTTTAAAAAAAATGAAATCTATTATCTTTCACCATTTTAACTGCAGGATTTGAAAAGTCTGAAGGACGCTCAGACAAGTAATTCTCACAAAGAGGTACACACAGTGATTCCCATCTGTAGCCTCTATGATTTTGTGAGTTAGTAGCAGAAAAGCAGATTTGAGCTGCTTTAGGAATGTAAGTCATGTTTGAGATCGAGAGCTTTCAAACAAAACTACTTTTGAGCTCTATTAATCCACAGGTGGCAGATTTATGCCGTGGGATGATGTTGGAGGTCTCAGCCCTGTGGGCCCAAGTTGCTCACCTGGAAGAAGAGAAAATTAATTTAGAGGAACAGCTCGGCCTCACATTCAAAGAACGCTACCACCCTCTGGTCCGACACCTTTTCTCTACCTGCATCCAGTTAAAGGTGAAAGAACAAGGCCCCCTGTTAAAGGGCTACAACAAAACTTTCACCCTCGACATCCAGATGTTGTAGTAGAAATTAAGACCCATCAGACGAGTTTTTTTCACTCTTCTGTGAGATTATGCAAATTTTAGCCTCCGTTTTGAGTTCTTAGCTGGCAGAAGTGACACGGTGTGACTCTGTAGTTTTCACCAGTTTTGTGTTAGCAAGTAGCTGAAGTGGTGAAAACGACAAAGTGGCTGGTAAGTGTACTGTTTCTTTATAACTAGAATATATACTTGCCCTTTTCATATATCATATTTGAGCAGAAAGTGGTTGAATGACACTTTCTCAGAAGTTTCTCTGTACCATAATAATTTGCTAACATCTGATTGTTGGTGTTCTCTTTATAATATTGTAAGATCTTTACCATGCAATATAATGCACCTTGTTGTGACTGTTGTTGATGCTATAGAAATATAATTGATTGGACAATAACTTTAAACTATGTGGTAAAACGTTGCTTATTCTTTAGTTCTTTATTCCTGAAATACATAAACAAGTGTTATTTTGTCATATCTCACATTTTGATTTGTTAAAGACTTGTTTGGTAATTTTGTTTGGCTTTCAGGCCAGACTTGATGAATATCCCCGACAAATGAGGCGGGACATAAGTGTGATAGTGAACAGAGCACGGGGGGAAGGAGTGGACAAGATCATCAAGCTCAAGAAGAGGTACGGCTGCACCAAAGACAATGATGGACTCGCCCTCACACAGTTAAAGGTACGGAAAGTTTTTATGTGTAGGCAGTTAAAAAGAGCAGAAGTATTGAAGATGATCTGTGAATTGTACCACTTTCATACCTGTTATCTTAAGAAGGAAGAAGTCCACGAGTTGAAGCTGGAGAACAGCCGGCTGACTGCTCTGCTCTGTAAACTGAAGGCTCTGAGATGCTGGAGGAAGGTGGTCGACCAGGAGAAACTTCACAGGCAACTGCTCCAAACCAAGCAGGTTAGCAGCAGGATGAAGAAATATTCAGCAATCAGAAATTAGCTTTACCTCTTGCAGGGAGGGAACATGAGGCCATCAAGTAAAAGGGAAAAGCATGAATATGCTTAGTTGTAGGATTTAAACAAATAATGTAACAATGTTACATGTACTCATGTACTGCAATTTAAAAGTTTAATGTTTTCTTTTGCTTGACCTGGTTAATCCTCACTAATTTTGTCAGCTTTGCATTATTTTTCTAAGCCCATATTTATACATTTATGAACTCATACCACACTGGTCATTTTGCAGAGGGAGGTTACCACTCGCACCGAGGCTCTCAGAGTGAAAATGTTATCAGAGGATAAGGTGGCTCTCCTGCAGGGGGAGCTGGACTTTGCACAGCAGGCGCTGACCTGCTCTCAGGCCGAATGCAGCAGCATCAAGAAGCAGCTCAGCAGGAAGGTACATGCACTCCTATCCACACCTTCTACATCAGTTAACATCAGCTGAAACTGCAAATACTCTGAAATTCATTAAAACTATGAAATGTTTGGTTTGTATTTCTTAAGCTTGGTGAAGGTGCTGTTGAATGCTTTCAGAAGCAGTGCAGGTTTATTTTAAAATGCCAGGATTTTAAAAGTTAACTACATTTTTTGCCTCGTTGCTGATCCTACAGACACTTAATTATATTGCAGCTTCTCTAGGTTTCTCTTGTTGGCTTTTTTGGATCTCTGAGGACAGGATCTGGGTTTTTGGAGGCTCACTGCACATCTTGAAGTGTTTAAATCACATTTCGCTCACATAGACTTCCTAATTCATGTAAAGCTGTGCATTTTCAGTTTTGACAGTGGCAAGAGCTGTCAGGAGAAGAAGCCTGGATATATTCACTGAATGTTTGCTGGTTCTCGCTCACAGACAGAGGAGCTCCAGGTGTTCAGGCATCGGTCTGCACGGGAAGCCCGCAGCAGACAGGAGCTGGACGCTCATCTAGTGCAGACCTTGGAACAAATGAGAGCCGACATGGAGGATAGAGACAGACAGCTCAGGGCCCTCGGTGAGCAGCTGGACAGAGGCAGCAGGATAAACAGGCTACAAAGAGAGTGCAGTGCCAAAGAGATCCGGCAGGTCTGTACGTTAATTAATGTGTTATGCACCACTGATTGCAGGCTGTCTTCTGTGCAAACCCTAAAAAAAAATCCACTTTTCATGAGCTAAAAAAAAACACCTGTGGTCAGTGGATTTTAAATAGATCATCCAAAGAAATACAATTTTTAAAAAGATCGTGGTATTTTAAGTAAATCAACCTCTGAACATCTTAACTGAGAGTCAAATAAAACCAATTAACAGACTATATCTGTAGGTTCTCAGTCTTTCAGGTCATGGTAGTCTTCAGCACTAGTTGGACTTCTTTTCAATTCATGAAGACTTTTCGCTTCATCCAAGAAGCTTCTTCAGTTCCAGTGTAGAGTCCCAGATATTTACCCACCATGGAGGTTATGCAGAAAGTCACTGATCCACCCCGCAACCACTTGAGTTATTAATGGTCATATGATCCAAACTGTTAATCAAGGTGTGGTTCTTGATCGCTGGGCAGGCTTGTCAGAAATTACATTTCTAAGAAATTATGATGGAACAACTCAGTATAACATGCAAGTGTATGTCAAATCCAGCAACACCTTTAGAAAAGCACTGGTTCATCCCAAAGGCACAAACACAATCTAAGCAACGTAGTGTGTGCTGCTCAGTGCAGCAAGGAGTGCTCATAACGTTACACGGGAAAACCAGACAACCACTCCACAGACTGATGGCTCAGCAGAGAAGAACTCATCAGGACAGACTGTTTTCAGGATGATAATGTTCATACTTTGGCCTGAGAAGCCATCAATGTCCACTCTGAACGACTCTCATTGAAAAGGCACAATGCCCTCCAAAACCAGCTATCAGAAACCTCAATTAATACCTCCCTCCTGATCTCCTATCTGTAAATGGTAAGTGGAGCGATTCTTATATAGCGCTTTTCTACTCTCCCGGCGTACTCAAAGCGCTGTATACAACATGCCACATTCACCCAATCACACCCATTCTCACAAGCACTGACTCTAAACTGAGTGCTTTTCTAACAACATTCACACTCCGATAGCTGCATCGGAGAGCAACTTGGGGTTAGCTATTTGCTTTTAAAGTTTTTCACTAGCCACTGCCAAAAATCTGGCAAAAATCTGACAGAGTGATGTAGGATAAAAGTCCAGACCTAAATCCAATTGAGATGAATTCATCATTTAAAAAGTGATATTTTTGTATATACTTGGGGTTACCTTTGTCTAATATTAATATAATGCAAATTAAAGGGGTGGCTGTAGCTCAGGAGGTAGAGCAGGTCACCTACTGATCGGCAGGTTGGCAGTTTGATCCCTGGCTCCTCCAGTCTGCATGCCAAGTATCATTGGGCAAGATAAAAAAAAAAAAAAGGTTGCTCACAGTCATTTCATGATTTAAAAAGGGGGTAATTATATTTTTCACACAGGGCCAGGTAGCTTTAGATCCCCCCCCCCCCCCCCCCCCCCCCCCGGTTAATTAAATAATCATTTAAAACTGCATTTTGTATTTACACGGGTTATCTGTGTCTAATATTGAAACATGTGTGACAAAAAAATGGGGGGAAAAAAACAGGAAAGGGACAATTTTTAACAGAACTGTATAATGCAGTCTTGAGATCCCATGTGATTCAACAGTCACACTTTGACCACGTGACCTTAATGGATTGCGTGATGACACGACTCTCAGGACCACCTCCAATGGGACAAATCCACGAGGGGTTGAATACCTGAGTCTCTTCATCAGTTTGCAGAACTGAAGAAGCCTCTTGGATGAGAGGTTAAAGGATTTTTGCAGTGCCTTGGTGCAAAAATCCTGTAGAGATACTTACAGATACAGAGTTAGTCTTGGCCTCATTCTGGTGATAGATCTGTCAAGTCAATATCAATGCACATGGTGTTTTCATTTTAAATTTAAGCAGGAATAAAAAAAACAACAACTTTTAACCACATTGTTGGGGTCCAGGTGAGGGGGCAGCTACAGCAGCAGTGCAGCCTTAAACAAGAGGCCTTTCAGCAGCTGGATAAACTGCAGAACCAGATGAACGATGTGGAGGCAGCTCTCTCCAGAGGAGCTTCGACAGCAGGTAAAAGCCTTCCAGGCTCTGCTGATACTCAACAGGATGACAGACCAACAGCTCGCTTTGCCTGTAAGATTTTGTCTGCTTCAGACATTCTTGACTTGACATTTCACTCCTACTTTCTCGGTATCGTTATATCACAGGTCAAAGCAGGACTTATTCCACGCTGTCAGTCAGCAGACTGAGTACTAGAAGTCCCTCGACAGGTACTGAGCCCACCACCTTCATCTCAGAGCAGTGAAGCAATAATGTAAAGCTGCTCATGCGGTTCATGAGTGAAATCGAAAGCCATCAGATTATCCAGACACTCATATCTTTTTGTGATGACATTTTAAATTTCTTTATAGATGTTATTTTCACACTGCAGCATAGCTCTCACTCTGTTCTATTTCTGTGTGCACAGGTCTGCACCGGAACAGGCTGCATTCAGCCCTGCAGCCTGGCAGCCTCACAAACTACACCACACCTCAGGACTTTGCAACAGAGCCAAGACAGCAGAGAGCAGAAACAGCCAGAGGTCTTTCAAACATGAGCACAGACAGATCTAAAGCAGTGAGTGAAATAATCATTTAAAAACTTGTTTCATCTCTAATGTAAAAAACAAGAAGGTGGGTGGGGAGATACTTTTTTACAGCACGGTACATTTTGGAGTTTTAAAGCATATTGAATTCACTGGTGTCCCAACTAATGAAGATTACGTCTACATAATAATAGGACAACTACTAAATGGTGAACGTAAAGCGAGACAGTACATTGCTGGTTTCAAGGTCAAGAATGTGTGAATGCTTTTGTGGTCACCCATCTTCAAAGATTCAAGGAGCTTTATTGTCATTCGCATCACAAGTTAACATGAGGTGGAAAGAAATTATGCACACACGGTCCTGGAGTGAAAAAAATAATAATAATAATGAAGAAACTGATTTTTTTTAAAGTAATAAATAATAGTTGTTGGTCTTTTGTTTTGTTTTTTAACAAACAGAATAACAAGTAATAAAATAAGACGATAAGTTGAGTGCAACAACCTGAGTACCAGTATGGATATAGAGTGTAGGTATCTGTTTCGTCAGACGGGTATAGCAGGGTGCCCAGTTTTATCTCTTAGATGTTCAGCTTGAATCCGCCTTTGTTTCTCTTTCAGGATCTGTGTCGCCTGCGCCTCCCGATAGCCGAGGCTTTGTTCCCAGATCTGTGAGGTGCAGCAATCAGTCACACACACAAACTTGATTAGCAGATTAGCTTGCTGTAGGCTTGCCTGTAGTGTTTTATAGCTCTGTGTGAACTGAATGTTATCTATTCCATTCCCAAAGCTGTGACATGCATGTCTTCCCTTTAACCTACAGCACAGCATCTTGATGTTGCCCCTCTCCATATTTCAGTAACTTTTTAAATATTCAAAATAAATACTTTCAAAGCTCTTAACAAAACCCTTATCACTGATGTTTTACTTTCTGGATATTTCTATAATTTGCCTTTATTTTTATCCGTACTTAACTTTTGTCAATTAATAGCATTACATCGTGTCTACTTAAGGTTTCTAATACTCATATTAGATATATACCAATTTGAGCTTATTGCAAATTTATCAAAGGAATCATGTCAAAGTTCATTTTTCAGTTGTAGAATGAGTTTGGTCACATCTTATGAAATAAAACCAAATGATGACGTTTTTAAGTGGGCAAAAACAAAACCTGTTTTGTCATAAGCTCTAAAAAAATCATTAAAATAATAACTGTTTAGCATCTGTTGCATAGTAACTGTCTTCTGTTCAGACTGTACATAAAAGGTGGAGATAGCCATGTTTATATCAACCATTTGATTGTGAACAAACCTTTTAAAGACTCGAATTGAGCGTTTTGGAAGTGAGGATCTTGGAACCAGCCATACCTGCAAAAGCTACCCGCTTTATTATCACCAATTTTACAGTAATTAATAAAATGATTAAATACCAATAAATACAAATTCAGGTTTAAGACACTTTTCACTTTTCAAACCTGGAAACTGAAAAATATCACATTTGTTTGTTTGGGAGTTCCTCCATTATGGCTCCTGATATTCCTGCCTTTCGTGTCATGGACTGAGATCTAAGTGCTGCATCCAGCTGATGTCCTCAAAGGCCTCAAGGGTTTTCACACATGGCCACTAACAACATGTCATTAACTTCAGCATCATTTTGGGTGTTTGACAGTCATGCTGATGATGTAGGATCAACTGTCGCTGTATTCCCCAGCTGGATGATAAAAGGCTCTTTGTGACTGCTTTTGGCGAGTAAGATAGTGCTGCATTCGAATGGAAGTGACAGATTTGTCTACAGACACATGCCAGTAAAAGTGGCGCCCTTTGACACATGATTGCTGCAGCACTGAAGCAAACTTCTACTTTGAAGTCGAACCTTCTCCTTTTCTGGTTTGTGTCCGACTTTATCATGATGTACTATCAGTTGGCCAGTAGCTGGCAAGTATTTGCCATCAGACATGAAAAACTCCAGGTAACCATGGCAATCTGCTTGCAACCAAAGCAATAACCAGAAGGTTTTTGGTTCAACACCTTTGTGTCTGGGGGCTCTTTGGATCACTCATATCAATCTCAGACACCTGTCGTAATTAGTTAACCAGGTGAGCCCAATTAAAGGAAAACTATACTTAACTCATTCACTGCCAGCCATTGGCAGTGAATGAGTTAAACCCATTGACTCATGCACTGCAATTGACGGCTATAGACGTCAATGGCAGTGAATGAGTTAAAACAGATGTTCCACATTATTAATCATGCCACAGTTTTTAAGCAATATGGCAAAGAACAAGGATCTGCTGCAGAAAAGTGTCAAACAGTGCAATACCTTGTGCAAGGTATGAAAGATATTAGATATTTAACACACAAAGTGTGATCATTGTGCTGCGCAGAAATTTGTGGCACAGATAAAGGCATGAGGAAGGTATCTGCCAGACAAATTCATCAGATTACAGTGGTGTAGTGTGTGGAAGGAAACACAGCAGTATAAAAAGGTATGCTTATATATTTTTTTATATAAAAAATTCATTAAAGAAAATACAAACTTCATCTTTTAATACTGCTACCTTTGACTATGGTCAGTTTTGTCTGTATATAGTTGATCTCCACAGTAGCACCATCAGATTTAAGTTCCCGGTGGTCCAGATCACTCTCAGCTCTCCTGTGGCAGTCCGGTGGTGTACAGGTAGGACACAGTTCCTGATTGGATCTGAAATGTCTGTCCTTGGATGTGATGGTTGGAGATCTGCTCGCTAGTCTGACTGATGGAGATCGGTTGGCTGCTCTGGCTGCTGACGTGAATAGCCCGGCCTTGTTGTTGTTCCCTGCTCACCTGCCCCTCCAAGGGCTCCTGAACAACAGGCAGCTGCTGGATTGGCTGACGCATCACCTGCAGCTGTTGAATGGGACGCTGTGTTATTTGAAAGGGCTGCGCAGGACCGTGATGGGCCTGCAGCTGCTCCATAGCCTCTTTACTCAAAGTGATAACATGCATCTGCTCAGCCTGGTGCATCATCTGACCCTGCAGCATACTTATAGTGTGGATCTGAGAGGTCTGATCCACCACATCACCCTGAGTGACCAACGCCACATTGTGCACGTGCCCTGATGGCCGGGCGAGGAGGGTGAGTTTAGAGGGGGCTGACTGAGCCATCTCTCCCTCTGTGCTGATGAGGCTGATCTCGTGGTCCTGACCCGGGATAAAGTTAATGTGGTCCACATCCTCTGTCACCACCACCTGGAGCTCTTGTTCAGAGGTGGCAGGCAGCTGGTACTGCTGCAGGTGAAGGATATTTTGCACCTCTTCCTGCGGGGCTCCAGAGCCATCTTTTGCTGCAGTATCCGATGAGGCCTCTCCACCCGCAGCTCTCTCCTTGTTGTGGGATTTGGTGTGTGTTTTCAGATTGTCCAGGCGTGTAAAAGAAAGGCTGCAGAAAGAGCAGGTGAAGGGTTTCTTCCCCGAGTGGGAGGCAACATGTCGTCGTCTTGCACTGGGGTCTGAAAAGGACTTCTTGCAGATGCTGCAGTTATAAGGCTTCTCACCTCTGCAAAACCAGATATTGAGGCAGTTATGACCATGTCTCCTCCTGGGTCGTATATTATACAGCAGGGAGCAAAAACTGTTAAAAGTGGAGTGAAAATCAAATATAACAGCTGACCTGTGGATTCTGATGTGAGTCTGCAGTGTGCTCTTGGCTGTGAAACATTTTCCACAGATTTCACAAGTGAAAGGCTTCTCACCTGTGTAAACGTTAACACCATCAGCTGCTGCAGCACACGCTTCCATAAAGCAGATATCAATAGCAAAAGAATGACTTGGAGAGCTGATCTTACCTGTATGAGTTCTCACGTGCTTTTTCAGTTGAGCTGCATCCATAAACTTGTGATGACACTGAGCACATTCTGGCAATGATTTCCCTTTATTTAAAAATAAAGATTCAATAATTTTACCTTCAGATTGATTGAATACACTGACCAGATCTCTGGCCGTTTCCCCATGACTTACCTGTGTGAACTCTGTAATGGCTTTTAAGTTGCCTTTTCTGAGTGAAGGTCTTTCCACATTTATCACAGTCAAAGGATTTCTCTTCTAAAGAAGCAAATAAAACAGAGCTCATGAGAGATCAACATCGCAATATGCTAGAGCACTTCGGCTTTAGTGCCATTAAGAGAAGGAAGTCATCTCTACAGCCAATATCCATCCAAAACTAGGCAACTCACACCAAATTAAGCTAGGTAAATCAAAAGCACAGGCAAGACACAAAATGTGGGCATTTGATTTTTGGGCACATTTAAAAGAGTTGTAATAGGTAGTAAACTGAAAATCCTTCCGGTTTTCCTAGCCAGAGAAACAAAACACCTTAATTCTTCTTAGAGCATCTTTTTACCCCTTAGTTGTAAAAAGCTTTTCCCCTACATTGCTTCATTTATGTTAAAGAAGGCATGTATTTACTGGGCCCAAGTGTATCTAATAGAAGTAAAATGTAGTATTTCATTATATTATAATAACACATGAGACTTTTGCATACAGCACAGTTATTGCCACTGTGCATTTTTAGGGGCTAAATATGTTAGCTGTGTTGCTTTGCAATGAAGACAACTGTACAGCACCGTTTGCATAAGATTTGTTCCTGGTTTACATCCCTTGCACTGAATCGAAAGTGGATAACTGGAAATGGATAACTATCCATTTCTAGGAATCAAGTCCAGACACTGGAATGTGGTTTGATGGTCTGTTATCTGTTCTATATCTGCTTGTTCGTGTAGTGTTAATCTTTTGGGCTACATCCAGGACTTCAATCTGCACAATGCAGTGAACAGCTCGTCAGATGGTGCTTTAAGGAGTGCCTGATTTGCTTTGGCTTTGCATTCTATTGGTGAAACATAGCCTTTCAGTACCGGCTGAATGTGTTCATTTCTTTTTACCTTACAATATAAAGCGCCTTGAGGCGTTATATAGATAAAGTTTAAATGAAGTAGCCAATCAGAAGAAAAAGCTGGTGAGGAGGGTCGTATGCCATCCTGAAAGCTACTCTGTTCGAATTTAAAAAAAAAAAAAATACAGCTGAAACTAAGAATAGTAGGTCTGATGTAATCACTGCAACAACTAACACTTTCTACATTTCTCAAATCAGACTGTAGATCAACTTTGTTGGAAAGATCACTTTCAGGAAATTATGAGGATTCCTGGAAATTACTTGTAAACAAAGTTACTACTTATCAAACATGAGAAACTGAGAAGTCAGTTCATTGGGTCCTACCTTCATGGAGGTTCATGTGCTCTTGCAGGGAGTGTTTGGTGGAAAGCGCTTTGGAGCAGACGGTACAAACAAATGGCTTTTCTCCAGTGTGCATGCGCTGGTGAGCCAGCAGAGTGTGCTTCTGGGTAAAACTCTTCCCGCACACCATGCAGTGGAAAGGCTTCTCACCTGGAGTTAAAGAAAGCAGTTGTACTTTTACAGGTGCGGATGTGATTAGTGACTGCTAAACTCTCGTCAGTCGTAGTCATCTGTACTTTCTATGCGTTTCTATTTTTCTTTTCTTTTTTTTTTTTCAGCACAACATTTGAAAAGTTAAAACATTTATTTTTATTACAGTTGAGGGAATGAAGTCCTTTTTTTAAACTATGTCCAAAAACTCTAGAAAAAAAGGCCAAATTTGTATTAAACCTCCATTCTGACCTCTCTTTAAATCAGAGTGTAATTACCTGTATGAGTGCGCTGGTGAATCTTTAAAAACAGGTGGCTTTTGAAGACTTTTCCACAGTCCTCACATCGTGCCTCAGTGTCAGGGTATTTCCTTTTCCTGCCCCTCTTCCCAGGCTCCTTGTGTCCTGCTGTGTTATTGCCCACTTTGTAGCCCTTATATTTTACCGGTGGGTTGATTTTGCGTTTGCTCTGCCGGCTTTGGTGTTCTTCGGGGTCCTCATTTCTAGGCTGAGACTCAGTTTTTGGATTATCTTCTGCCTGTCGGTCCTCTGAACTCTCACATGGTTCTCTTCTCCCCACCAGCTCTGTCACAGGTGCACCTACATCTTTCCTCGGCCGCCCTCTTTTGCGCTTCACCAGCTCTGCATCTTCAGCTTTGTTTGCTTGAGCATCATTGCATTTGACCCCTGCTGCAGAGCGAGTTAGGTCAGTGAGCACTTTGACAAGGTCACCGACTTCCATTCGATGAGCTGTGGCCAGGAGCTGCTCTGTGGCGCTCTCCTCCACAGACACCTGGGCGCTGTAGATGAACTCCAGCACTGCTGCAAACATGTTTGGTGCCATACCGTCCAGCCGGTGGGTGGACCGATGGATCTGATCTTCTGCTGTGAACATGACGGAGAAGTACTCACTGCTTGCTGCCAGCAGGGCTTTGTGGGCCTTGAACTGCACATCCTCCACGACAAGAGTAATGTCACACAGCAGGTCACTTTTCCTGAGCTTGTTGAATTTGTTCAGGATGCTCTGTTTATGTGACTCTGAATGAAGGTGAGCCATAAGCGATGAAGGTGGACTGGTTGATTTTTGAGACATCTTTGCCGCAAAAACAACCACATCTGTCCCTTAAATGAAAACATATGAAAACAAAATGAGTGTACAGTTAGTTTAAAAGTTTATATGAATTCATCATGGGCATGAAGGTCATGTGATTTTGGGCTTTTAAAGAAGACATTTATGCCCATTATGATACGAATATATGTAAACTTCTGACCTCAGCAGTATATATGTTTGGCTTATATCAGAGGTTCAGTGCGTTTTTTAAATGTAGCCGAGTGGTAAATTAATAATAATATTTTCCATTTCAGTTAACCAAATATCCATTTAAGGTTCAAAAAGGGGTCTTAAAATGTTGTTTCTTTGTTTCCATGTATGGTAAGACAAGAATGTTATTGGGTAATTTAATGGTATTCCTTGTGCTATAGGCTTAAGGGTTAACTGCAGTTTTCCAAAAAAAAACTTAACAAGAAATGCATCTTGGGACTTCCTGTTTACTTTTCTTTTTGTTGTGGATGTGGAACGGGAATGTTGTGAAGGAGTTAAATTATTGGTAAGGAATTGTTAAATATGCACATAACTCATTGAAACATATTGTTATAATTGTAGTGCAGTGGCAAAACGTCAGTATTTTAACAAGATGATGTATTTCTTAAATGTATGATGCAAAGGACCTGTATGTGCAGCGTGGAGCGGCCATTTTCTCCATGCAAGGGATAAGTTGCGAGATCGTCTGTGTGCTCCAGTATTGCAAGTGAGCTGAGATTTCTGTGGAATGTAAGTGTTTATAAACATGTATGTAACACTTCCACATTTTTTTAAAGGAGCCTTGTGTGATTTAGTTCTTTGTATTTTGTTCTGCACAGACAGAGGCCACTGCCGTATTTTTGTGTTTTGTATTTCATTTCTTTTATTCCTCGTATTGTATTGGCGCATCTTTGTTTAATCGGTTATTCTGTTACTTTGCCACGTTACCTCTCGTGCTGTAGATGTTCAGTACAAGTCCATATGGCCGCTGTTTGACAAAAGTAAAGGTCAAAGGACCTTTGGTTTATTCAGTCGTCATTGACAATAAAACTGCACATTAAGAACCCCAGTAATTGTGTCCTGTGTGGCTAACCATTTCCCAGGCTACATAAATATATGATCTTTTTCGTATTACCACTGCTATTACTAGTTACTCATACATGACCAGAGGAATCTACATGATCCGTTTATCCATTAGTAAATGTTCAGTCTGTAAAAATGTAGGACAAATATTACTAACAACAGTTTTTCAGGAATTTGTCACATTTAGGACACCAGACATGGTTGGACTGTCCAAATACGAGTCTGTCGTGTAAGCATACATTTGGTATTATAGATCTAGAATGAATTTGTATTACAGAGCTGATTAATCTGTAGTGACCAGTCTAAACTAACAAAAATATTCTTCATATTACAATAAAATAAATAATAGAAGTATAATAAACTGTCTATAATGTTGGTCGTTGTTTAGTTTATCCTCATGTTTTCAAAATCAAAATTGAACCCATACTGGTATTTACATTCACCTCATATATTAACTTACAGATATTTTGCACTGTTCATCACGTTCATGCAGAGTTCACTGACATTCAGCTTAAATAATGTTTACAGACGAATGGATGTTAGCAAGCAAGCTAATTGTCTCAAAGCAAACAATGCACCGCCGCTGTCTTGAAAGGGGGGGCACGAGAAGCAGAAATGGCGAAGAATGCGACCGAAATAAAGCTTTCAAAAGAAGTTAACTAATAATTTTCGGTCTGGTGACAGGACTTGGACGTATAAACTGCGGTTTAATTTGAAGTAGTCAGCTTTTAGGACCTTACCTTCGCTCGCTGGACGGACCAGAGCGCGATATGAGCCACCTATCGCGAGATGTGAGGTTCTGACGAGATCCACGCCGAGCCGCCGACCCCTGAGGGTCGCACTTTTCCCCGTCGATCAACCCTTTCTTCTAGGTTAATAAAGGTTTGTTTAAATTGTTAAATAGGTGGCATTATGGGAAATTATTTTATTTTAATAACTCAGTGGGACTTTTAAAATAACTAAAACTATCATAGCTAATGAAATTTGATTCAGGAAGTGCACGTTCCCGAGAGAAAAACAGAAACACACAGCACCTGTTGTCGGTCTCTGGGGACATTTTCTGTGCGGGGGAAGAAGGAGACAGTTTTATTTTAGGTGGGTGGATACATTTGGATTGTCGAGCTTTCGGTGTGTATAAGGCTTATTTATCTGTATAGACATTTTCGATTCCTTACAACGCACTGCCACGTGCTTTATTTCATTAGTTGTTAGTTTGCACTCTGGAGAGCCATTCAAAGTTGCGCATTCATATTTAATATCCACACACTTTGACAGAACTGTGCTGCTATATTTGTTGCGATTTCTGCTCTTCTCGGGTAGGTCTAGGGATTTTTTTTTTAATGTCAATGGGACTTTGTTTTTAAAGTGAGCCATACAACATGTATTTAGTTTAGATTATACTTCCATATTAAGCGAACTTTCTTCTAATAAAAAATAAATTTCAAAAGAAAGTTTTTATTTTGAAATGCATAACGAAAATAGAATATATTTTCCAACATCATATCAGCTATATTTCACTAATGGCTAAGGTATTCGTACCTTTCCAACAACAGTTGGGAGTGGATTTTTGTATGGTTGCTGTTACAACCGGCTACAACTTACAGCTAGATATATAACTGAATTATTGTGTGATGATTCATTTAATAAATATACTTCCACAATCTGTAAGACAGTTTCAGCTGCAGCAATAACTAGAATACACATTTATGCATTGTGAAAAAGGAATTAATGAGGAGAGCCTGTTAACTGAAGTTTGGCTGGTGGACCCCCTTTTCATTCCACCATCAATTCATCAATTCCCTCCAAACCTTTCTGGGGAGAACAACCCCCTCTTTAGCCATTTCTGTGGCTTTATCCTCAGCTTCCTGTTCCACCCTGACCTGCTGGGTCTGTGCAGAGGGCAAGTCTGCAAGTAGTTCTTTAAATGGTGAATTTGGAACTTTTCAGACCCCAGAAAAGCACACACATACACATGTATCTCTTATGTGACAATGCAGTAATTAAAACATTGTGTAATTATATATATTGTTCACTATTTGGCTGTTCATCTTCAAGAGCTTTAGTCATAGAAATGTATCATAATTAGTATCAGTAATACTAATCACTAATCCTTAATACACTCTAAGAAATGTCAGGGTGTTTGAGAGCCTGTGAGAAAGAGAGCTCTGTTTTGTAAGAGCTGCTTTTTATTTATTTGTAAAAGGCAGGATTGAGGCACCGTGAGTTTTTGAGGTCTCCTAAGGCAACATTAACAACAAAGTCTTTGAAACAAACACTAAATAATGAAATTAAGAAAATGATTTTGCAACTTCTTGTGAAGTTGTTCAGGCTCGCTAGAAGTGAAAGTCTCAGGTTCAGCAGAGGACATTGCTGCACATACAGGGTGCTTTGTTCTTGTATATAACCCTAAAAGGACAATCAGAACTGTTATATTTTAAACAGCTACAGCAAATGCAAGACTTGGACATTTGGTACACCAGTAGCCTTTGTTTTATGGATAACTGCATGTACACTGCTCTTACAATGACTGTTTCGTAATGGACAATTTGTCGTTGAGTAACTTTTAAAAGGGAGTCATAACAAAGGTTATTTGGCATTTAGTAAAATTCTCTTGTCGTTTGAGGTGCAGAGCTGCCATGATGAAAAGCGTCAGGGTTGTGGTTGTTGGAGCTGGCGTAATTGGATTCTCCACCGCTGTGTGCATTGTTGAAGCTCTACCTTTCTGCTCTGTTACTTTGATGGCTGACAAATTCAGCCCAGACACAACAAGTGACGGAGCTGCTGGGATTTTGTTTGCTGCACAATTTCCAGGTAAGAAAACAGGATCTGTCTCAGAGATTTACACTACAGCTGCACCACATTATGCAATGTATATAAAAATAAAAACGCAGTGCACATTTGCTTTACATGATGCCTTTCTCCATCAGATATTCCCTTGCAAAGACAAAAACACTGGTTCAAGGACAGCTTTGATCACCTGTTGGCCATTGCTCAGTCTCAATGTGCACCAGAAGCTGGAGTAATGCTGAGCTCTGGGTAGCAATTACTTGTATACGATGCTGTAAAAGTTGAGTACTTAGCCCGATCCATTGTCGAACAACTGATTTCTCTACTAATTTCTTGCAGCTGGCAAATTTTTAAAGAGGTTCCAGCAGTTAAAAAACCATTCTGGTCAGAGTTTGTGATCGGCTTTCGACTCATGACTGATGTTGAACGGAAACGCTTCCCAGATCACAAGTTTGGTCAGGCTTTCACCACCTTAAAATGCGAATGCTCCACCTACCTGCCATGGCTCGAGAAGAGGTTCATCCCCTACATTAAACTTCTTTTATCACGTCATACTATTATATCCACAAGCTTTTAATTACAAATGAACTCTACTTAATTTAAAGTTCGTCATGTTAACATCATAAATTCTTCTCTAAAGGTTCAGAAAAGCTGGAGGTCAAGTGGAACAGAGGAAAGTCAACAATCTTCAAGAATTGAGTAACAACTTTGATATCATTGTCAACTGCTCCGGTCTCGGCTCCAAAGTATTGGTGGGAGACACACAAGTGTACCCTGTCAGAGGCCAGGTCCTCAAAGTGGAGGCCCCCTGGGTGCAGCACTTCATTAGAGATGGAGATGGGACGACGTACATCTACCCCGGCATACGCAGTGTCACTATAGGTGGGACGAGGCAAGAAGGAGACTGGCGGCTGCAGGTGGACGACAGAGACACTAAGGGCATCCTGGAGCGCTGCAGTAGGTTGGAGCCGTCACTCAACAAAGCCAAAATTCTTAACGAGTGGGTCGGCCTGAGGCCCAGCAGGAAGAACCCAAGGGTGGAGAGGGAAGTGGTGGAGCTGCAGGGCCGGCCGGTGCCTGTGGTCCACAACTATGGCCACGGGGGTTGGGGAGTTACCCTCGCCTGGGGTACTGCTCTGGACACACTGGGGCTGGTCAAACAGTCCCTTCATGAAATGGCCCCACAGCCTAAACTGTGAACACATTCTACATCCCACTTCTACTCAGGGCTACTAACACAACCTTTTTATAAAATGACAAAGCTAAGCACAGACAGAACACTTAGTAGATTTAGAGTAGATTTTACATTTAAAAAAAAAAGACTATAAGAAACATGATTTATGGAAATATAATTATTTAATAATTTAATTTAACACTGGTGGAGTTTTAATTTAACTAATCGTTAATAAGTTTTCAGGATATTACATCATTATCATCATTACATCTTTCTGTAACAGTACTGTAAAAACATCAGATTTAAGAAAAAAAAGCATTTACTGCTGTTATTTTTATGCTTATAATACATAAGAACATTTTCTGTATCACTATTTCAGTGGAGATAATGTTTTTGCATTGTCTGGAAACATTCATTTTGTTATCATAAAAGCTGATTGCCTGTTAATAATTTTAGGTTCCTTTCACAGCAGATGTTTTGATTGGGGTGTTCCTAATATAATATAAACATTGTGTCAATAAACCCTGAAAAAGAAACTGCTTATTGCTTTTCTAGTTTGCGCCCGTACTTTGCCATCTGGGGCCAAATTGTCTGTATAGGCCAGCTGTGATTATTATATTCTATATTTATATATATACACACACACATACACACAACAAGAACAAAACACTCAGTTCATATTAACAGTTTGAAAACGTTCCATTACAGTGAACCCAGAAGGAGTAAATTATTCATGAATGCTTTGTGTTGAAAAATGACAACTCTGAGCGAGCGCTACTGCTCGTGTAACTGTTGGACTCTGCACAGCTCCACTGCAGAGACGAACCAGATTCAGCTGAATGGAGATCACTGAAACTGTGACCGAGGGGGTCAGTAGCTACATGAATGTGGTTTAACAGCGTAAGCACAGACCTTCACGTTTCCACTTTAGATGTCAAGTTTACACTGTTATATTTTCTTTGAAAACCTGTGGTTAGATTTTCAGAATTTCCATTTAGCTGAAAACCAGAAATCAACAGCTGTAAAGACACCTTTCTGTACTGCACTTACTGTACAGACCTTGTTAGAAACCGGCTCCACCGCCAGATTTACTTCTAAGTTCTTTTCGTTTCAGCCGACAAGCTTCAGAAGTGGCTGAAACTGAAGCACCCTTCCTTTCTCCTAGAAAGATGTGCTCTCTGTCGGGCATTACTGTCGGTAAGGGCTCTCGCTCTGGGTTTAATAAGGAAGGTGCAGCTACATGGTCGCTGGACCTTTTGGGTGGAGCTGTGGGTGGCGGCTCTGGGTGTGCCTGCTGTGTTGCTGTGCTGGTACATGCAGCAGTGTATGATGTCCTACATAAAGCGTGGGAGGATGGACGCACGACTGTCAGTGGGTTTTTTGTGCTCTTTATGTACAGATTTAAGTCTTTAGGGCGGAGGAGGAGTCTTCTCTTCTGATCTTTGTGGAGAATCGTCAGGGAGAAGCAGCGGCGTAGCGGAGTCTGTGCTGCGTTTCTTCTTAGCTCCATGCAGCTGTGGCTCCTAGCAAACGATCTGCTCTGAATACGACCTTTTATTGAGCTCAAACCGCGCTTTGGGAGGTTAGGATGGACATGGGGGAAGCATCTGGGTTTACTGTGGGATGAAGACTTGCTGGACTGGATGGAGGCGAGGGGCAGGGGGAGGACAGGGTACTCTGGGGATGGGAGGTGGCTGGACTCAAAGCCAGATGAAGATCTGCTGATGGTCGAGCGTGTCTTTTTGCCCCTTCCTGAAATAAACAAGTGGAGTGTGCGCAGATCATACAGCTGCCAGGCAGTTGTGACATGTATCTGGGTTAAACACAACAGCAGCAGAGCAGGGAGTCTTGGAAAGTGTCTACTTTGAAATGACACCAAAGAGAAAAAAGTCAAAACAAGCAGCTAAATGTGCACTAAAATGAACGATGGGTAAAAGAAAAGCAGCAAGCAGTCAGTTGTGGTAAAGCATGGAGCGATTTATTCCTCACACTCAACCACGACAGAAGCACACTTCAGAAAATGCTGAGACTTCAGGGCCCAAACATGCCACACTTCAATGAGAAGTTGGTTAAACATTTTAAAGTAGCCCTAAGCCCTCTGCATTTTTGTGCATTTACAATGATACAAAATGCCTTATTTTAAACACTTACACTGTTAAGTAAATATTTTAATTCTGCTGCAATATGCAGTCTTCAGGCACGTGATAAAATATTGTGCAACATTAGGTTTTACTGGACTAAAAAAAAAAAAAAAATAAAATACACACACAAACATCAGAATCTTAAAGGAAATACACTTTAAGGTGAGGCTGATCTGACATCTTAGTCCAATCACGTAACATTCAGAAAGCACAGCTCTTTGCATTTCGACAGTTTGTAGACTTAAGTCTAAAGAGAAAACCACTGTAAGCATGATACAGCTGTGAATAAAGCGAGCACTTACTGCAAAAATGTACTGTTTTTAATGTAAGTAGACCTAAAGCTTGTTTAAACACTCATCACACAACAGCCACCACTTTCAGCAAATGCAAAAACCACCACACAAGTCAACACTGCGGATCTATTTGTAGATCTGCAAGCTGCTCTGCACGCAGCTTCTTCCAAGGCCTGAAAAATGTCACTGCTCAGCTCAACATCAAGTAAATTTGCTAGTCCCTTGTTACCTGTCCTCTGTATTATGTTGAGAAGGCAAGTGATGCCAACTTTCAGAAGCACTGAACAGACACGTGACCGCAAAACAGTTTGATTCAGTGATGCAGAAACAGAAAAAAGCATGACGATGCTTGAGGGAAGAAAAAAACAAACAAACATGAAGCGCTAGAAGTAAATGCGACGACAGCTGAGTCTTTCCAGAAGAGCATGGAAACGGAATCTGGTGGATTGGAATGCTTGAGCTGGAGAGTCTTTCTAGACAGGGATGAGGCAGAGGAGGGCTGAAGAAGCGTACAGTGTTCACAGGCGGGTCAGGCTGTCATTACCGTTCTCCAGGTTCTCATTACTCTCGTAGCAGCCAGAGTCTCGCGGGGAGTCTCCCAAGAGGCCACGCCTGTCCGGCAGCAGCTTCTCCTGTGAGCTTTCAGACTGACCGCTTCGCTCTGGGTCGCTGCTTCCTGCAATGCACAACGCCGCCACCAGGGGCATGACAGTCAAAAGAAAGTCGTGCAAAACTGTGACTTCCAAGTCTAAACATGCATTCTTTCCGATGGCCAGCAGGGGGCAACTACTCAGACTTTGTTAGAAGAAAAAATGCCCCTCAGTCTCTTTACTTTGTGACCTCAAACAATTTCCCGATGTTATGATCCCAGTTGCTAGTTTCAAGCCATACATG
This sequence comes from Rhamphochromis sp. 'chilingali', assembly GCF_963969265.1. NCBI lineage: Eukaryota > Metazoa > Chordata > Actinopteri > Cichliformes > Cichlidae > Rhamphochromis > Rhamphochromis sp. 'chilingali'. The sequence goes on from NC_137949.1 coordinate 20,019,895, forward strand.
AATTAAATGGTAAAATTTTGCAAATTACTGTGGCTATTTGAGTTAAAGAGGATTATGCAGGATTTGTTCATTTATTTTTCAAAATTTAACTATTAAACCATGAGATGCAGCAACAACAGAAAAAATGTCTACAGAAGCTGAAACCAAACTCGGACTGTGTGTCTACTGCAGACAGTATTTAGATACCGATCTGTACATCTAAACCCTCAAATATTCTAATTTGAAATGTGGCCCTTGGATTGAGGACGTTTCTATGATAGAGCGAGACTTTCTATTGTTTGTCTGACCCACCATCATATTCTTGCAGCAGCTCCACAGCGGTGAGCAACACGGCTCTGTGTTGCGAGTCTGTGATGTTGAGTTCGTCCAGGTCCTCCTCCTCTAGCAACTTAAATGTGTCTAGATCCTCGTAACCGTTAAAAAGAAAGGTGGGCAGGTGCTCCTGTAGAAAGGCGATAATAAAAGGTGCACAAACCGATCCATTAAAATATGTAAGAGGGATGCCATTTGAGCATGCACATCTTGCAAAACAAATATGAAGTTAGCTTAATTTTAAAATTTCCCAACACAGATGAAAATGAAAAATAATCTATTTAAGCTACAGGTAAAAGTTGTAAGTTTGACATTTTAGAAAATACTCCTATTGGCCTGCTGTGAGTAAGGTGAAGCTTAAAACTGAGAGGAGAGGGAAGCATCATACAAAATAAAGGCAAATCTCACTAACATGTTAAAACTCTTAATATATAACTATCACTTATATACTTACATATAACTAGTTGCTTTTGCACTTTATTTCCCCATTGATTTAACAAACAGTATGTAACACCTTACTAGTGAGGAGGTGGGGGAATAATATTAGTCTGTACAGATTTGAAGGTGGTTGCTGTTATCAACTCTCAAAAAGAAAGCAAGTAAGTGTACTTCCCCTGAATGTCAAACTGTTCCTTTAAATAGAGCTAAAGCCAATCACATGCAAGTATTTTAGTCACTGCTTTTAATCACAAATGTACGCCTTTCTTTACTTTGAGGTTGATGCGATCAAGCAGTTCCTCCACAGAGGTGGGTTTGGGTTGCCGGGCCTTTCTCCTCCTGCGTGTTTTCTTGGGCTTCACCTCCTCTTCGTTCAGAACATCCACATAAATGAACTTGAAGGTTCCGACTTTACCGTTGAGCATCCCCATCCACGTACCCATCGGAGGCTTACTAATGATTTCGATGATGTCTCCGCTCTGCGAATCGAGATAAGCTGAGCTTGAGTTTTTTTGTTTTTCAGTACGAGCTCATATCTAAGTAGTGAGCAATATAACATAGCCTACCTTCAGCTTTAGGGAGTCGGTGTCATAGGGACTTGGAGTGAAATCTGTGTGAACCAGAGCACGTCCACAGAAGGGTCCACGGTAAGGCAGCTCGTCTTCCTCTCCGTCCTCAGACTTCACACTCTCTCTGTTGCTGTTGGAGGAGTCGGTGGTGCCCACCGTCTGACCACCTGCACGAATCAGAAAAGAAGATGTCACATCAAGACCACAAGTTATCATGGGTCTGTTAGTATCTGAAAAATATTATAAATGTTCTTCTTTACTTCAGGAGTTAGTTTTTTTTTAACCACAGATGAATACAGCGAGATCAGAATGTTTAGACTACTTCAAAAGCGATAAACATCAAACATCAAGTTTAAACAAATACTGAGAGTTATTAAAATATACACGACACAGACATACTCATGGAACTCTGTCCGCTGAGAGAACTCCTCAGGCTTTCCACGGACCCTCCTGGCTTCAGTTTGGGCTTCTCCAAAGAGTCAGAGTCTATCTGAGGCGAGTGAGGGCAGCTGGAAGAGCGATCTGGACTTGACTGGAAGATATAAGGACAAAAAAACCCATTTATTACACTTGCTTAAAAATCCTCACACCCATACTTTACAATGATAACACACATAAATGCTTCTAAAAACATACCTGCTCAGAGAGAGAACTATGGTATCGCTTGGAAATGTGTTTGCGCATCGTCTCTCTCACAGACTTGACTTTTTTACCCAGAGAGATACGAGGTGTTGGTGGGAATTTAACGCCATCTCTCAAATCCCCGTCTCCAGTTTTGATCTAATTTACAAACACAGAGAAGTAAAAAGGATGGAAATAAGTAAATCAGATTAAACTTATAATTCATATTTATTTAGATAGCTTTAGGATTCCTTGCACAGCTTATCTGTGTCACAAATTTTTATGGCTCTCTATTTAATTTCATCGTTTTTGATCCATTCTTGTTGCACACAGTGGGCTACACAATACTGCATATATTCTCTACATATTACAGACAATAAAGTTGACTTTGATTCAGGTCACATTTAGTGCCACATACAGTGTTATCGTTCTCAGGGCTGACTGCAGTCACTGAGCGGTTGGTCAGGTCGAATCCTCCAAAGCTAGAAGCTCTCTGTGAAAACACAAGAGAAAGCAAGAAATGAGATTTTAGAGCACGGTCTGTCTTCTGCTGCAGGTGCAATTGTTCCCACCATTTATGCTTTTAAGCCACAAGAATAACAACATAAGGCTGACATAGAGAAATGAATAAATAAAAAGACAGTGTTATGGAAAATGTACACGTCTAGTGGTTTGTTAGTTCCTGAGGTTGCTTATTATTCATTCTTAAATAGACTTCAACTATGTTTACGTTTAACCAGGATCAGTGATGGTGTATGGTACCACTGATAGGCACCAGTCTTGTTTAGTTAAGCATTAATCCCGAGTTTCTGTACAAATACAAGACAACAAGAAGATAAGAATAAATGAGGCTATTATGTACAAACTGTGACATGTTTAGGAATTTAGAACTTTATGTGAGTGTGCCAGACTCTCTTTCAAACTAAAAGGCCAGTTTAAATGGGCAGTTTGTTGTTGCCTCATTGAGACACTTAAATAATGGTACCAATGGTGCAAACTCACTAACAATGGAGGTGAAAGGATTCGTTACTAAACAATCTAGACTGCAGTCTTTATTTAAATGTGCCTGTGTACTCACCCCGTGGTGACTGAGTGGGTTGAGGACCGGGTGACGCAGCGCGCCATCGGTCACCGAGCGTGCAATTTTGGGTTCCTCACTGCAGCCCTCTGTTTCAGAAAAAGAAGAGCCTTCGCCTGGCTCCCGCACCTCCCCTGCTATGTTGGTCTCCTGGTGAATAGGGCTACCACTAGACTTGCTCAAGGTCTGGAAGGTCTTTTGGCTACTGCAGGTGTCCACACTGCTGGATGACGGCGAGGTGGTCAGGCTGTCCGGGTCTCGGTTATAGGAGAGTTGCTCCTGCAGGGTTGAAGCCAGGGAGTCCACTGGACAGACTAAAGGTTTCCTCTGCAAACCTGAATATAGAGAGATGCTGGCATCTCCACAGGGAAGGCCATCTGCATTCAGGCTCTCTGGTGGGTAAAAAGAGAACAGAAGAGAGTTTATTAACAAATCTAATAAAATCAGCAACTGCATTTATTAATTATTTGATAATAGCTGCAATTTGTGAGCCATTCATGGTCAATACTAAAGAAATAAGATTGTTACAGCATCTACTGCTTCAGAGAGCTTTTCCAATCTGCCAATAAAACTGTATTTGATACTTTTATCTTTGGAAACTTGCCAGATTGTGGTTTTTGAGCATTATTTAAAGCAGGGGAAAAGTAAAAACATGCTATAAATATGCCACATAAATGCCACATTCAGCACCGCGGTGTGCCACACTGCTTCCTCTACCACATTAGATACTATCTGAGAGTAGTTTTAGTACCCTCTGCTCCAGGCCTCTTAGACTCATCAATCCTGATCAGCTTCTTCTTCGTTTTCCGGGTTGAGTTGACCAGCTTGTGGAGCCTCCTGAATGTGACAGATTCCTCTTGTTCATTGTCTGACAGGTCGCAGGGCTGATGGAAAAGAATATTAAGAACTGTATTAATAGACAACATCTGTAACAACACTTTGGCTCTGAGGCCTAATATTCTCAGTAGGTCAGGAGATATTATGCAACACTTTTGCTTTTTGTATACTACAGTGTGCAAGCCTAAAACTGTGAGCTATCTTAATTACTCTCATTTCTAGTAACTCATCAGCGTACTTGCTGTGGATGCTTTGCAACTATCTGTTGTAGAAGCTTGTAGCTTAATATAAATATATGTGGTAGGAAACCACAGTGATGACACTGGGGCCCCGTGCAGAGAGCTAACACATACACAGTGGGTCACAGCAGACTAAAAAAAGCCTTCTATGTACAGAAAATTAAATAGCTATCTGCTTGGAAATCACCTTAACCATTATCTGAAAATGTCAGTGGTGCATTTGCAGTCTTGGGTCATGCATGCTGAGCACTATCTGCTGACCAAAACATCAGCGGCATGCATCTCTCAGAACAGACATCGTGAGACCAAATGAAAGCTGATTAGCAGCTTGAAATATACAATAGAAGTTCAGAGTTAGAAGGAAGGATTTTTATTTTACAAAGGTCACATAAATACAAAAAAAAGAGAAGAGTGAGATTGATACATATAGTAAAGAGAAACAGTCAGGCCATACAGACTAATGTGAAAAATGTGCCCTGAACCTGAGCCCCCTAATCACCCCACCCACGCATAATAGAGCTGCAGCCTGCATAACAGAGCCCTGTGCTGAATCCACCCGCTCACCACAGCACAATAGGGGGTTAGGGCTTTGACAGCAATGAATAGAAGCTCGTCCAATGCCCTGCAGTTGGGAAAGGACCCTGAGCTGCAGGGCTTTAGAGGGGCCCTGGTTCATCATCGGGACAGAGCGAAAAAGAAAATGGCACTGTCAACGCCTCAGCAGCGTTGGCACGGGTAAATCGGAGGTCCTCATGCACAACACACTGTCTGAAGTAGCGATTCAGCATTAAAAAGCAAATAAGATGCCCTTAGAGACTTACGTTACAGCTGAACGACTCATTTGGGGTACTGGAGGGATCAGTGGACTCTGTGAGATCAGCCTTGTATGTCTGTCTGTTTTGTATTTCAAACTCCTTCAGCTGCAAAAAAAGAATGAGCCTGTTAGTTAATGATGTAGATTTAGAGTCTATTATGAGGAGCCAATCAGTCAAAGAGGAAGTAATCCTGGAAAATGTAGTATGTAGTATTTTATGATGAATTATAAAAATTACATGATATTCACTGTGCAGATTAAACCCTAGTTTGACCATATATCTGCATAAGATTAAATCGTGCCAGGACTTTTTTTTGTGATGCATGGATACAAAGTTTCCGACAATATGATAAGACTTTCTTGTAGTTTATCCATAAAAATGTGTGTTTTTCCCCCACAAGGTCAAAGTAACACAGCAGCTGGATAATCTAAGGTTGAGTTTCTCTGGGATGCAGAACATCCTACCCGTGCCAGGGCTTCCTCTATGGAGATCATGTTTTCCTTCACCATCATCATCAGCTGAATTCGCTCCTCATCACTCATCGTAACTTCACTGGCCACAAACCCAACATCATCACCTGCAAAAATTAGCAATGACACCTTACATTAAGGAACACGACGAAATTTAAGAAAAATTCTTAATGTCAAAAAAAACCAAAAGCATTTTTTTCATGTTTATTTGAGGTACCTTTTGAGATCTGACGAACGACACCCTTCTGGGACTTCTTGAAACTTTGCCAAAAAGACTTGCTCTTTCGTTTTCCATCCCATTTTCCTATTACATATAAACCAATTTTAGCACAGGAGAAATTAAAAACACAACAACAAAACAGATTCAAAGTATAATCACCCCAAATTGATAAACAGGTAAACAATAAAGTAGTATGGTAAGGGAAAGAATTCCTTCCATTTCTCCAGAAGAAATAAATGAACAAATCTTAGTGGTGATTAGGAAAGATTAAGTGTGTAAATGAACATGTGAAAACTCATATTTATTTAATATAGAATAAAAAATGAAAACAAAATACACCAGTCAAGTTTGGACTTACCTCCTGATCCATCGTCCGAGCTGGATTTGTGAACAGGAAACCTAAAAATTAACAAAAAATATTCAGTTAATCAGAAAAGCTCGAATAAAAAACAAACAAACATCAAACTAAAGAACACGACACTACCTGCTGTCCAAAGTTATTTTCTTCATCTTTTTTACTGCTATCCCACCATTTCCCCTAACAACTCAACTTCAGATTTAAAAAAAAAATTAAATTAAAATAAACTAAAATAAAAAAAAACAAACAAAAAAAACACACTGTGCCTCAAGACACTAGCATCACATTAGAGGCAAATCAAACAGACTGGCTCGCTCTTGGCCGATGAACACCGATCAGTGCTCTGCGTCCATCTCTGGAACAATGGAGCACTGTTCTTGTCCGTTTGGGGTTTTGCAGCAGCGGCGGCACCAACGTGGCCTCTGCATTCCCTGCACACGTTCACTCTCTCTTTCTGCCTCTCTCTTCATCTCTCTGGACTGTTTGTTTGTGTCCGTCTTTCTCACAGCCTCTCTCTGTTCACGCTTGTTTGTGGTCATTCACTTTGAAGCCAGATCAAGTTTATGCTTTTAAATCGGAAGTCATGGGTTTATTCCTGATTATAGAGTTGCTTAGTAATATTTTAAATGCTGCTTTGTTTGTTTTGTTATTGATTTGTATTAGTTGTGTGTCAGCCTGGTTTAAGGTTACTGTATCCAGAGTACGCAGGTACTGTGCAAAAGTCTTATGCTTCTCAACTTTCTTTATATTTTGCTAGGAAAATTGGAAAATGGGTGCAGCAACTGAACGATGTGCAAACAGAGTTTATTTAGGCCTGTGTCAGGCTGGCAACCTGTGCAGTATGAACCCCGCTTCTCGCCCTATAGTAGCTGGGGTCGTCTCCAGCCCTCTGCAACCCTGAACTGGATTAGCAGAAGCGAATGGATGTATGTACAATTCCACTCAGCTTTAAAGCTGATATTTGGTATGACCACCTTTATTCTTCAAAAGCCTGAACTCTCTCAGGTGAGCTTTCTTGTAATCTCTTTAACTAGTCTTCAGAAATAGTTCTCAGTGGTTCTTAAAGGACATTGACAGCTCTTCTCTGGATGTTGGCTGGCCTTTCAAGATGATCCCACACTGCTTGTTGAGTAGTTGAGGTCCTGATATGTGTTCCATTGTGTGTTTTTCTATCCAGGTATGCTTTTACAATATTGGCAGTGCGCTTGTGATCATTATTAGTCTAAAAAAAAATGAAACTTCTTCTCAAAGTTGAAGGAATCATGAACAAAGGTCTTCAACATCACTGGCTGAAATGCAGATTAAAAAGGTGACAGTCTCTCTACTGTGTCTCACTTCATAACACCACTTGCCACTGATTATGTGTTCAGTCCTTGTGTAATTTGGCACCGCTCAAAGCTCATATTCCATTCCTTAATAATGGCTTCTTGACAGCCACCCTACTGAGACCATTTCTAATGAGACTTCAGTAAGTTCTGTAAAAACACCTTCAAAAATTACAGGAAAGTCTGTCTTGTTGAAAGCAAAACATAAAGAAATAATTGGTGGCTCAATACTTTTGCACATTACATATTGAAGATAAGCTCCAACTATTTTGTGCAGATGTTATTAAATGCTCCCATTTACCACAGGAAATAGCATAAAGACTCCTCATGCACTGTGAGAAAGAAAGCATTATGAGAGGACCGTGCCTTGATTGTGAACTTTAAAAAGATATCATTGAAATCATTTTTAAAAAGTGTAAAAGAAACATGCTTGTTTCCAAAAAGGAGCCCTAATTTTGCTGATAGTCGCATTCATGAAATTCCTATGGAGTGATCCCACTAGGGGGCAGAGTAGGATTCCTGCTAATCCCGTTCTAACAGGAATTACACAGTTCCATCCCCGTCCAGGTTCTGAATAAAACAGGCCTCTTTGCAATGATAATTAAATCCTGAAAAACGAGAACAGCTATTACTCAACTTTCAGGAAACTTTTACATCTGCACAAACAAATCTAATAAAATCAATATGTCGCTTTCTCATTACTCGTCATATAAATTATTCGATCTTATTCAGCTTTCCAATAACAAAACGTGACTAATCTTCAAAATGTTTCCAAAGAAACAATGAAAGGAAGGAAGGACGTTTAGAGGTTACACAGAAATACTTCATAAATGTGACACCAGGAAACAGAGGAAATGCACGTGTCCACGGGGCGGTGGAGATCACACAGGAAGAGTCATAGCAGTGCAGCTTCCAGAAGTCATGGACTTTAAATTTAAATCATCTTTTCCTCGATACTTCCTCACAATACTTCCCAAAGTCAGGGAAGCTGTGCTATACTCATGTATAGGGTTATTTTTATATGTATATATTCTTTATACCTTCTTTCGGTCTCCGGAGTCGACATGGTGCTGCTGAGTCCTAGAGATTCCTAAGGAGATGAAAAACACATGTTAAATATACATATATACAGGGAATGGCAAATCTTTTTCTACTCAGCTGGATCAAAGTCCAGACATTCACCAAACCTAAAAACTTCCATATATAACTTGTCATACGTCATCATGTTTTAGGATCTACTTCCAAGAACAGTGTCAAGGCCAGTTCTTTTCCCGGCAGTCACTCGGATGTTACTTTGTGGCCTAGTACACTGACTCGGGATAAATCATGACTAGCCAATTCCTCTGCCTCTTATCAGCCTGTCTGCTGACACACGGAAAAGGAAGTTGCCTTCTCCCGGGGTCTGACACGCTCAGAGCTGGACACTCACCTGGATCTGTGAGCGCAGCTGCACTGATGTGGCCACTGAGTCAATCGTTCCCTGAAACACACATACACGGGAAGTGGAGGAGTAAATCATAGTGTCATCATAACATAAGAACAGACAAAATTTTCATTTGACTGAATCACCCAAAAGGTGACTCAGTCAAAAGGTTAACCTAAGGTAAAAAACCAAAAGTCAGAATCAGAAACTAAAAACAAGTTGCAGTGAAGACCCAACCTCAGGGACAGCTCTGCATGTG